>NC_135881.1:77865122-78506207 GCF_964194155.1 Cetorhinus maximus | reverse complement strand
GACACAACAATAGTTAGATATATGCAAAGGCAAATTAAACTTAAGCAAAAATAGCAACTTTAGCTACAGATGAAGGTAATACAATTCACAAGAGAACAGAGACAGATAGTATGGATTATTAAGAGAAACTAAAGTAGCTAAAGAGTAGCTTAGAGGGTAACAGAATAAGATAGTAGAAATTGGCAGCAGCAATGGTAAAATAAATTTTAGGAGTCAGACATCATTAAATAATATATAAGGCTATTGAAAGATGCCTGAGGATAGATTCAAACTCCCAAGGTAAGGCAACAGGGTTAAATGATTACTTTGCATTCGTCTTAACTTCTGTGGATGATGTTCAACTAACAAATATGAATTGTACTATAGAAAAAGCTAGTAAATATTAAATTGTCTAAGGATATAATTTTAGATAGAACAAGGAAATTTGAAGTATGTTGGGTGGTACATTCAGAAGACCTGAGGATGATTAAAAAGAAGTGGAACATATGTTTTGCGAGTCCCTTGTTCAGACCTTTAACAACTCATTAGAGTCTGGAATTGTTTCCTTGCATTGAAAGGGTGATGTCATGTAGTTCATATTTTCAAAAAAGATGACAAGTCATATTCAGATAATTACAAACCCATTAGTCTAATATCAGTTACAGGTAAAATGCCTTAAGAGAAAAGAGATACTCTTTATGATAGAGAAGCAAGCAGCAGAGATACTCATTATGGCTCCTGGAAAAGAAAGTCATGTCCTACTAATTTGATAACATTTTTTAAAGAATGTACTAGGTTAATAGATGAGGGTTTCCCAGGAAATATTGTGTACAATAATTTTCAGAAAGCCTTTGATGAAAAAAAATCACAATAGATTACACCATGAGACAAAATTTTATGGTATCTGTGCAACTTTGCTGCATGAATTAAGGATTGGCTACATTTTTATGGAAGGGAAGTTAATTCACTAATGACTGCTTGGATCAGCTTGGGGGCCAGTTACTATAGATGTCCTTCAGGGAGTTATATTAGAGCAATTGCATTTTCATAAGTTACTTAGATATAGGTGTTGGGGCAATGATTTGCAGGTTCACAGATGATGTGTAACTTTGTCTTGGTGTTAAGGTTATGGAAGGGGATACATTTTTATAAGCAGGTCTAGATGTGCTGGGGGAATTGGCTATACTATGACAAACAGGGGGGTGATTTTGCTCAAATACGTTGGGTGAAAAACAAGGTTACCAAGGTGGGGTCCTAAACCGAAACATCAGTTAGTGCTGGATGCCACCTTGATAACGCAATTGAAGCTTGCACTAAGAATGGCTGCTGAGAGAACTGTTGAGCAGCTGAATTTCACTTAAATTATTTATAGTGCTCATCAAAGAGGCTGCATGGTGTTTTGGTGTCTAGCACTTGATCTAATTCCTCTCCTGACACTGACCAGCTAATTGGGAGTAAAACTGGATGTTGCAGGAGATTTCAAGTGCTAATTAAAGGTATTTCACCTTTATCTGCTCACATGGAGGTTTGAAGAAGGCTTTTAAAATAGAGCCTTGAAAGGAAATGTTGTCAATCCATTTAACTATAGTTGGGTGGGGGATCTATTACAGCTGAACCCTGTTCCCATCTACTGTGTGTATACAGGCAGTTCTATCCTAATTGCTAGAACACAATCTGGAATGCCAAATTTGGTTAAGGTTCCTTTCCTTAGCCCAAGAGATCAATACCTTGATTGCTGCTCCAGCTGAAGTCAACTTTTTCTTTATTCATGTGTGGAATGTAAGCAATCGCTGGCAAGGCTGTCATTGTTGGCCCTTCTCTAATTACCCTTGAGAGTGTGATGGTGAGCCACCTTCTTGAATTGCTGCAGTCTCTGTGCTGTAGGTACACCCACAGCACTGTTAGGCAGAATGTTGTAGGATTTTTACCCAGCAACGGTGAAGGACCAGCAATACATTTACAAGTCCTGATAGAATGTGGCTTAAACGGGAACTTGCAGGTGGCTGTGTTCCTATTTGTCCACTGGCCTTGCCCTTTGAGGTGGCAGAGGTGCAAGTTTGAAAGGTGCTGTTGAAGGAGCCTTGGCAAGTTGCTACAGTGCAACATATAGATGGAACACACTGCTGTTACTGTGTGCCAATGGTGGAGGTAATGAATGTTGAAGGTGGTGGAAGGAGTGCCAATCAAGCGGGCTGCTTTGTCCTGGATGGTGTCAAGCTTGAATGTTGTTGGAGCTGTACTCATCGGGCAAATGGAGAGTATTCCAGCACACTTCTGACCTGTGCATTGGAGATGGTGGGCAGGCTTTTGTGGGATCAGGAGATGAGTTATTTGCTGCAGGACTCCCAGCCTATGACCTGCTCTTGTAGCCATAGTATTTACCTAGTTGGCTCAGTTAAGTTTTTGGTCACCGGTGACCCCAGGATGTTGACGGTGGCAGGAAGGGCAAATAATTAGATTCTCTCTTGTTAGAGATGGTTATTGACAAGCACTTGTGTGGCACGAATGTTGCTTACCACTTATCAGCTGGAGCCTGAATGGTGTCAGATTTTGCTGCATGCAAGCATGGACTGATTCCGTAAAGTTGCGAGTAGTACTGAATATTGTGCAATCATCAACAAACTTTTCCATTTTGGACCTTATGTTGGAGGGGAGGTCAGTGGTGAAGCAGCTGAAGATGGTTGGGACCAGGCCACTACCCTGCAGTGATGGCCTAGGGCTGATTTGATAGTCCTCCAAAAATCAGAACTATTTTCCTTTGTGCTATGTATGACTCCAACCAGTGGATCAAAGCTCTGCAGTCCTACATATCCAGGTCGTAGTGGATAATTAAACAACTAACTAGAGAAGGAGGCTCCACAAAAATCACCATCATCAATGATGGGGGGGGAGCCAGCAAGTCAGTGCCAGAGACAAGTGTCCAACCATCTTCAGTCAGAAGTGGTCAGTGGATGATCTATCATGGCTTCCTTTTGAGGTCTCCACCACCATAGTTGCCAATCTTCAGCCAATTAGATTCACTTTACATGACATCAAGAAATGGTTGAAGGCACTGGATACAGCCCTGACACATTCCAGCTGTATTATTGAAGACTTGTGCTCCTGAACTAGCCATACCCCTAGCCAAGTTGTTCCAGTACAAGCTGTTTCCAAATATGTCCTGTCCAAAAAAAGCAGGACAAATCTGATCCAGCCAATTACTGCCTGACCAGTTTACACTCAATTGTCAATGAAATGATGGAAGGTGTCATTGACACAGCTATCTTGCGGTACTTATTCGCCAATGAACGCCTCACTGATGTTCAATTTGGGTTCCGCCAGGGTCACTGGGTTCCAGACCTCATTACAGCCTTAGCCCAAACATGGACAAAACAGCTGAATTCCAACTAAGAGTGATTAACCATAACACCATGGTAGCATTTGACCAAGTGTGGCATCAAAGAGCCTTAAGAAAATTGAAATCAATGTAAACAGGAGTAAAACTCTCCACTCTTGCCATAGAAAAAATCAACTGCAAAATTGGCTTTATCCACATGCAAAATCATGAAAATTTCTGCCGTGTTCACTCAGTTGAAAGTCTGTTAAGTGACTTTTGAGTTAAACATTTTTGATCTGATCCTTGTGGGGTCACTTGGCTTTGTCTATGCTGTGTCCACAATACTTGGTCCTGTTTTTTTTAGCTTCACCAGGTTTGTACCTCATTTTTAGGTATGGTGCTGGTGCTGCTCCTGGCATGCTCATTGAACCAGAGTTGTTCCCCTGGCTTAATGGTAATGGTGGATTAAGGGACATGGTGGAGCCGTGACGTTACTGATTTTGGGGTTGAATACAATTCTGCTGCTGATGGTCCACAAGAACGCTCGGGGTTTGAGCTGCAATATCGGTACTGAATCTATTCCATTTAGCCAGGTGGTAGTGGCACAAAACATGATGGAGGGTGTTCTCAGTGTGAAGGCAGGACTTTGTCTTCAGAATTCCTGTTGTGTGGTCGCTCCTACAAATACTGTCATGGACAGGTGCATCTGCCCCAGGTAGATTGTTGAGGATGAGGTCAAGTATTTTATGCTCTTATGTTGGTTCTCTCACCACACCTACCACAGGCCCAGTCAGGCAAACATGTCCTTCATGACATTGTTGGTAATACATCACTGAGCCACTCTTGGTGATGAATGCTGAAGTCCCCTACCCGGAGTACATTCTGTGCTCTTACTATCTGAGTTCTTCTTCCATGTGGCATATCAGCCCGGAGGAGTGCTGAAGCATCAGCTGAGGGAAGGTGGCCCATGTGCCCAGGTGCTTGTGAGAAGGACTTTGAAGTTTTGACTGGGCCTTTGTCATTTCCAGTGCTGAGGTTGATGGTAGGTGGCCCAGCCAGTTTTACTCTTATTTAACTTTCCTGTCATGATTTGATATATTGAATGGTTTGCTTGGCTATTCCAGGGGGCAATTAAGAATCAATCAAATTGCTGTGGGTCTGGAGTCACATTTAGGTCACTTTCCTTCCCTGAAGTGAACTAGATTGTTTTTTATGACAGTTCAGTCATTTTATGATCATCATTACTGAGGCTAACTTTTTATTCCAGGGGCTGGATTTTATGCTCCCACTGGCGGATTTGGAGGCATGTAAAATCCATTGGATGGCCGTACCACTGCCTACCTGCCCACGTCCGACTGTCTGAAATTTTACGGGGGCCACCTGCCCTTAGGTCTATTGAGGCCCTTACATGATCACTTCATTACCACTTAAGGACCTCCCGCACCGCTGCCAGAATTTTACACCACGGCGGGAGAGGCCCACATAATGTTTGAAGCCCAGCAACTTTAGCAGCGCAAGCTGGTGTTGGTCGGGGGGTGGGGTGGGGGGAGGGTGGGGGGACCTGCTTTGTGGGCCGCCTGGGTCCACCTCCCCAAGGTCATCCCCAACTTTCGCCCTCTGCCCCTGGACGCTTGAACCCAGCCCCGCACCCCCTCGCCCCTCCACCTCACCAGAACTCCTGATGCTGGATTTATCTGAGTCGCTTGGCATTGTGCTGCTGCCTGTAGTCCCAGGAGTGGCCATCAATCCCACTGGTGCAGCGGAGAATGCAGAGCTGCCAGCAATCTGAGTGGCCGGCAGCTTTCTGAGGTGGGAGTTCCTTCCAAGACAGGAACAGAAATCTCACCTTAAAGCAATTAATGCTGCTCCCAGAATTAAATTGCTGCGGGGCAGCCTTCAGAATCGTGGGCGGGCTCCTCCCCAAATTTTTGGTTTTGGGGATGGGTGCCGCAACGCCCTATAAAATCCAGCCCCATGCCTTCAGCCTAGAAACTGTTTGTTCGACCCAGTTGACCTATGATGGCATTTATGCTTCACAGGACTTTCTTCCCACCCTATTGCATCTAACCTTATCAGCATTCTTTTCTCCCACAAGTATTTTTTGAGCTTTTCCTTAACTTTAACTATGCTATTTATCTCAACTACTTCTTGTGGTAGCATGTTCCATATCCTTGCCACTCTTTACCCAAAGAGGATTTTCTTGGATTTCCTAATTACATTTAAGAATAACTATCTAATATTTGTGAGCTCTAATTAAATAAACCCCACTTCTGATTTTTCAGCTGCTCAATGTTAATAAAAGTGAAGAAGTAAAATAAAAGTACAAAGCAGGGCAATACTTGGCTATGCCGTTACGAAGAGAGTAAAAGTGACAGAGGGATCAGTATGTTGGTCATCGGCCATGGTACTTTGGATTCACTGCCATGTCTGCTGTAGAGAATTCTAATCAGTTCTCCAGCAAATTGTGGTATTAATTTGCCACTGGAAGATTGGGGAGCACAACAGTTTAGATTATGGTGCTTGACGCCAATCTCGCAATTGCAACAGATTCCATTTCAATATTTTCGGTCCCTCATAAAGTGTGCTGAATATGTGTTACTCCATATTTCAATGCATTGACTTACTATCTATCATTGGTTCTTGTAATGACTTGACGGACCGGGCAGGTTTCAACAAGAAACAGATAAACTTTATTACAGAGAGCTTTTTCAGGTGCTACACGCTCGATCAGGACTCTCATCAGGAAGCCCCATCCCGCCTGGATTACCTGCGCTTAGGGCTTATTTGTCGGAGCCTCCACGAACATCACGTGACCCCTGGTAGACAGTTGGAGAGGCTATACCTTCGGTTACTACAGTTCTTTAAAGCTTTTGTGCCAGGTAGAATATGACATTTTATAGTCTGTGTTTGGCAGATTGGCTACATAATTATACGTCAGAGCGAATGATTGCATTTATCTTTATGTCAGATGAGATAACAGTGCTGCGTTCTCCAAATCAAGTAAAATAATTACATCACAGTATTTGTCAGGGGGAATAACAATGCTTTGCTCATTGTCAGGTGAAACAGCTAATTTTTTTTTACTATTTGTTCATGGGATGTAGGCTTCACTGAATGGGCCAGCATTTATTGCCCATCGCTAGTTGCACTTGAGAAGGTGGTGGTGAGCTGCCTTCTTGAACCGCTGCAGTCCATGTGGTGTAGGTACACCCACAGTGCTGTTAGGAAGGGAGTTCCAGGATTTTGACCCAGCGACAATAAAGGAACAGCGAGATATTTCCAAGTCAGGATGGTGAGTGACTTGGAGGGGAACTTCCAGGTGACATTGTTACCATCTATATGCTGCCCTTGTCCTTCTAAATAGTAGTGATCATGGATTGGGAAGGTACTGTCTAAGGAGCCTTGGCGAATTCCTGTAATACATCTTGTAGATGGTACACACTGCTGCTACTGTGCGTCGGTGGTGGAGAGAGTGGATGTTTGTGGATGTGGTGCCAATCAGGCGGCTACTTTACCCTGGGCAGTGTCAAGCTTCTTCGGTGTTGTGAGAGCTGCACTCATTCAGGCAAGCAGAGAGTACTCCATCGCACTCCTGACTTGTAGATGGTGGACAGGCTTTGGGGAGTCAGGAGGTGAGTTGCCCTTTGCACAATTCATAGCTTCTGACCTGCTCTTGTAGCCACACTATTTATCTGGCTAGTCCAGTTCAGCTTCTGATCAATGGCAACCCCCAGGATGTTGATAGTGGGGAATTCAGTGATGGTAATGCCATTGAACATCAAGGGGCGATGATTGGATTCTCTCTTGTTGGAGATGGTCATTGCCTGACACTGTGTGGCATGAATGTTATTTGCTGCTTGTCAGCCAAAGCCTGGATATTGTCCAGGTCTTGCTGCATTTGGACATGGACTGCTTCAGTATCTAAGGAATCGCGAATGGTGCTGAACATTGTGCGAACATCCCCACTTCTGACCTTATGATGGAAGGAAGGTTATTGATGAAGCAGTTGAAGATGATTGGGCTGAGAACACTACCCTGAGGAACTCCAGCAGTGATGTCCTGGAGCTGAGATGACTAACCTCCAACAACCACAACCATCTTCCTTTGTGCTAGGTATGACTCAAACCAGTGGAGAGTTTTCCCCCTGATTCCCATTGATTCCAGTTTTGCTAGGGATCCTTGATGCCACACTCTGTCAAATGCGGCCTTGATGCCAAGGGCAGTCAATCTCACCTCACCTCGGGAGTTCAGCTCTTTTGTCCATGTTTGAACCAAGGCTGTAATGGAGTCATATATTCAATGTTAAGTGAAATAGCTTATTTCTGTCCTTTATGTTTTGTCACTAAAATTTCACTTGGGACAAAGCTCCCAATGCATATGCTTGATCATTCAGAACAGAGAAATACAAGTAGGGTAATATATTAATTGTTGGTAATACTTGTACTATCTGATTACACATAGGAAATGCTGGGTTGGGTCTAAAAGTTGCATTGGACAATATTAGCTAGTGCACAAGTTTAAATGTTGGTTTAAGAGCACAAGAATAGAAGAAATAGGAGCAGGTGTAGACCTTATGGCGAACTGAAACTGCTCACCATTCAGTACAATCATGGCTGACCTTGGTCTTCAACTCCACTTTCCTGCCTGCTCCCATATTCCTGGATTCCCTGCAAGACCAAACATCTGTCTATCCCAGACCAACAATGGTGCATCCACAATCCTCTGGGGTAGAGAATTCCAAAGATTGACAACCCTTTGAGTGAAGGAATTTCTCCTCATCTCAGTTCTAAATGATTGCCCCCTTATCCTGAGACTCTGCCCCCACATTTTAGATTCCCTGACCAATGGAAGCACTGTCTCAGCATCCACCCTATCAGATCCCTTCAGAATCTTGCATATTTCAATGAGATTGCCTCTCACCTTTTAAATTTCATAGAATACAGGCCTACTGTGGTAAACACTTTATGCTTGTGAAATTAAAATATCAATTTAATCAGGTATGTGTAGATAAATAGGTCAACAGTTTTGATTACTCTATTTGGGGCTGAAAATGCTAAACCTTATCTAGGATACACTATTGGTGTCATGACACATTAAGATCAACGCCAGTAGTATAAAATCAACAGTTCATAAATTATTGTTGATGATATGACAAGGTTTTAAAATAAATGGTGCTAAAATTGTGTACAGTGAGCATGAATGCATCAAGCTTTCATCCATAAATATTGTCACTCTTAATTCCTACCTTAATATGACTGACTTTTTAAAAAATATCTGTTTCAATGATTCAAGCTTTTCAATTGGGGATCATTTCCAGTCACTGAGACTTCAGCCTGCCCTAGAAATACTCCCGTGACTCAGTTCATCATGGCTCCCAGGAGCAGATGGTGTAAGCTTACACCTTGAACGCAAATAACATTGGGCATGAGGTTGGAAAGTTACTGCAGCAGACCTTGAACATGACAAAGAAGGGGGAAAAGCAACCTTAGAGAGACTTATGAGGTGCCAAAATTCGTCTTTGCCTTGGACCTGTGTATGGAAAGATTTAAATTTCCTGCCTCTGATGTGGGCAGACAGGAAAGTGGAACTGAGATCACAACCATATCAGCCATGATCTTATTGAATGACGGAGTAGACACAAAGGGCAAAATGGCCTACTCCTGCTCCTAAAGCCTATGTTCCTATGAATATTAACACTGAACCACTACACCTAACAGGCTGTGATGCTCATTTTAATTTAATTTTCAAGTGCTTATCCAAATGCATTTTACACCACAGAGGTCACACTCTGGAAAAAGAGTGTTGTTGTGGGGATATAGCAGAATGCATCCTTTAGCAAATCTCTGGCCCCAGTGGCCCACATTTTCCAGAAGACCTACGGGGCAGGATTTTATGTCCGGCAGGCAGGCCTGTGCCCGACCAGATCGGGTGTAAAAATAACGTACGGTGACGTCAGGCGAGCATCCTGACGTCATTGTGCACTTGCGCGATATTTCGGTTGGTAGGTGCCCGCGAGAGTTGGCAGCACACACAACAGCAATTAAGAGGTCTATTAAGGCCCTTAATCAAATAATTGAAAACCATTCTTCGCTGCACGCCCAACCTTACTGTTGGAGGGTGGGCAAATCAGCCAGGCGGCCTTTGGATTTTTTAAGAAGCCTCATCCATGGGCGAGATGAGGTTTCCAACAGTAACTAAAAAAAATTTTTTAGACATAATTTTCAATATGTCCCTGTTCATGTGACTGAGTCACATGTGGGGACATGTTACTCTCATTTTTGAAATCTTCATTTTTGTTTCTACAATTCTTCATCTCCCTGAGGCAGTTCTGTGCCTTCAGGGAGCTTTCAGTGCACGCTCCCCTGTGCGTGCGCAGACTTTCGCACTCGCACTCCTCCTGCCCCACCCCAGCAGCACCGAGGCTCTGAGTGTGCCTTTCACACTGGCTGGCTGTTAATTGGCCAGCTAGCGTGAAATCGTGGTTGGGGCCTGATCATGGGTGGCGGGCCGTTTCCCAGCCACTGTGCCTGCCCAACGACTGGAAAATCCTGTCGATGGAAAAGGACCGGAAAGCCTCGGTCAGTGTATCATTTCAAGTGAATACACATTGTACTGAGAAATTTAGAAACATCATACAGTAACAATGACCAGTTTCATCACATTGTTACATGCTGACTTTCATACAATAAATCCCCAGGAGACAGTATCTATCCCATTATGTGTTATTCTGCAAACATAAATTGGAGATGAATACCGGTGTAACATTTATATTGAGAAAATAATTTCTACATGCAACCTGATGACATCAAGATACCTTTCTATAATAATGATACTTCAACATCATAATATCAGGATTAACATGATAAAAGAGCATCACATGTCTAAATATTCCAGAGACCATTCAAATTGCACCCAGCAAAGCAAGCATACAGTAAGCTGAAGATATTCCTCCGCATTTTTGCCAGTCATTCTCAGCTTTCAGTCTCATTTCATGTTTAAATGGAGAAATCTTTTCTTTATTGTTTTCAATGAAAGGAGCAACAACAAGATTCCTAGTTGCAAGCCATTTAACCTGGTGACATGGCCCTGTTCTGGGCTTGTGAGGAGTGTGGTTGCAGTTCACATAAGCTTACAGCTACCCTGCTGACATCTGGGCCTTCTGGCTCTTGCTAGAGACCAGCAAGCATAAGATCTGAAATGTGTTCAGTGACTCCAAAACTTGCCTTTCCTAATGGATCCTGAAATCTTAAAGGTGCTCCACCAAAGACAGTCTGTTCTGGAGAGAACCCCAGCACAAGCCACATTGCTTCACATGCCTGACCTGATCCCCACCTGTGCGAGCTTCAGATCAGAGACTTCATCCTGAATCCTGGGGACGTAGTTCTTTGCATGGCTGGGTCACAGGGCCAATGCTGGCAAGGTTGTATCCATCATACCTTCCTTGATCTATCTGTGTAAGACAGAGTGGTTCACAGCCTCCCTGCCTGAGGTCCCCTGTAACCCAATGGGACTAAAAGCAGAATTGCCTTCTTGGATTATCTGTCCCCATTTTTTTTTTCAAAAATGCCACTGTGTTTGCTAGTATATAATCCTCCAGCTTCCCGGGAGCCGGAGCGGACCAGCGGGAGCTGAGGAGCACACCATTTCAGCTGCTGTGAGCCAGCGCTGAAAGAATTAACTGCGACATCACAGGAAACTAGTAAGTTGATTGGCCGGTAAGTGCTCAGTGTAAGGGACAATGTATGAAAAACCAGTTTACGACACAGGGGTTAAGGTAGATCTATAAATAAAAAGAAATAAAACTTTAAAAAATTAAATATAAGATAAAATAAAATAATTATAATAAACACTTAAACACACACCTGTGTAGTTAAGAAACATATAACTTTTAGTTGTCAGTCATACTATGGGAGGTGGTGGCATAGTGGTGTTGTCACTGGGCTGGTAATCCAGGGACCCTGGGTAACGCTCTGGGGACCCAGGTTCAAATCCTACCGTAGCAGATAAAATTTGAATTCAACAGACACAAAAGATGATATGAAACCATTGCTGATTGTCATAAAAACCCATCTGGTTCACTAACCTTCTTGAGGGAAGGAAATCCGCTGTCCATTTAATCTGCTGTTAGCATCAAATAAACACTGTAATCTGCAGCATACATAGGAATTCCTCTAAATAAATTAAGTAAGTAACAGTGTGGGAGCTTTTAGAAGCCAAAATGATCCATGACAAACAAGTCTGCAGAAAGGGTAAGCAGCTAGAGGAATCTGGATCAGGATTATTGACCTAGAAGCCGAGCTGCAAACACTGCGCAACTTGAGGCAGGTGGAGAAATGTCCAGACACTTTGTTCCTGAAGACAGTCACACCTCTTAGAATAGGGTTGTCTGTTTTGGTCAGCCGTGAAGGACAGAAGGATGTGACCATGAGTGAGGCAGGTGAAAAGACCACGTAGACAGTAGTGGAGGAGCATAAGATTTTGTGATTGTCAAACAGGTCTGCGGTGTTTGCAATCTGTGTGGTCGAAAGCAAGGTCTGCAAGGCGGATGAGCAGGCTGGCCATGGCACCATGGAAGCCGTTCAAACGGGGGGAGCTGACAGCAATGTAGTGATAGTATGGGACAGTATAGTGAGAGGGATTGACACTGTTCTCTGCAGCAAAGAGCGAGAGTTCAGACAACTGTGTTGCCTGCCCGGTGCCAGGGTTCGGGACATCTGCTCAGGGCTGGGGAAGAACTTGCAGTGGGAGGGGGAGGATCCAGTTGTCATGGCCCACGTAGGTACCAACAACATAGGCAGGACAAGGAAAGAGGTTCTGCGTAGTCAGTATGCAGAGCTAAGTACCAAATTAAGAAGCAGAACCTCAAAGGTAATAATCTCTGGATTATTACCTGAGCCACATGCAAATTGGCATAAGGGAAATGAGATTAGTGAGATAAATGCCTGGCTCAAAGACTGGTGTGGGAGAAATGGGTTCCAGTCTGTGCGGCACTGGCACCAGTACTGGGGAAAGTGGGGGCTGTACCGTTGGGATGGTCTACACCTGAACCGTGCTGGGACAATTGTTCTTGCAAATCGCATAACGAGGGAAGTAGAAAGGGTTTTAAACTAAATAGTGGGGCAAGGGATCAAATGTGAAAAGGTGTGGTATATCAAAGAGTAGAGACAAGGTAAGAGAGGAAGGTATTAATATGGGAAATGATAAACAGACCGTGACAGGAAGGGACAGAGAGTACAAGTCTAAGAGTAAATCAACAGATAAGGCTAGTGGTTACAAAAATAATAAACGGACTAAACTTAAGGCTCTGTATACGAATGCATGTAGCATTCGAAACAAAACAGATGAACTCATAATGAAAATTGAAATAAGTAAGTACGATCTAATAGCCATTGCAGAGACAAGGCTGCCGGATGGCATGGATTGGAACCTGAATATTGAATGGTATGTGACCTTTAGGAAGGATAGGAAGTTAGGAAAAGGTGAAAGGGTGGCTCTATTAATTAAAGACAACATCAACACAATAGAGAGGGATGACCCAAGTTCATGAAGCCAGGATATCGAAGCAATTTGGGTAGAGATGAGAAATAATAAAGGCAAGAAGTCACTTGTGGGAGGGGTGTACAGGCCCCCTCACATGGTAGGGTGGGGTATCAAAGAGATAGTGGGAGCTTGTCAGTAATTATCATGGGGAATTTTAATCTGCATATAGACTGGAACAACCAGATGGGCAAAGGTAGCATAGATGACTAATGCATAGAATGTTTTCTTTATCATTTCTTAGATCAGCACATTCTGGAGCCAACCAGGGAGCAGGTTATACTAGGCCTGGTATTGTGCAACCAGGCAGAATGAATTAATGACCTCGTTGTGAAGGTGTCCCTAGGTAGCAGTGATCATAATATTATTGAACTTTACATTCAGTTTGAGGGAGCGAAGACTGGGTCTAAGACTAGTATTTTAAACTTAAATAAGGGTAATTATAAGGGCATGAAAGCAGAACTAGTGAAAGTGAATTGATAATTTAGGTTAAAGGAAAAGCCAATAGCGATGCTGTGGCAGACATTTAAGGGGATATTTCAGAATACACAATCAATACATTTGGTGAGAAAGAAAAATTCCAAGGGGTGGATCCAGCATCCATGGTTAACTAAAAAAGTTAAAGATAGTATCAGACTTAAATAAAAAGCATATAATTGCGCGAAGATGGGTAGCAGATCAGAAAGTTGGACAGAATATAAAAAAAAACAAAGATTGACTAAAAGATTAATGAGGGAAAGATTTGAGTATGAGAGAAAGCTAGCTAGAAATGTAGGCCTTCATTTTACCATTGGTGGTTGTGTGCGATCGGCGGGCTCGTGACAGTTTGGGAAACAGGCCCCCGCCCACGATTTCATGCTGGCTGGCCAATTAAGGCCCACCCAGCACGAAACCCTTCTTCCCAATGGTTGGGAAGGCCCGGACAGGGACCTGTCAGGCGCTGGACTCAATGGTGACCCAGCGGGCAGTTTAAAAATGGCACAGGCAGTTGCTTGAAGGCTGCCAAGGAAGCACATATCTTCTGCGTGCTGAAGACCTAAGCTATGGCCTCAATTACAGCTGGGGACACCAGGCGGGAGGGCATGTCAGGTGGGCACTCAGTCCCCCGCCAGTTTTCAGATGAGTGCCTCACGGTCCTCTTGGAGGAGATGGCTGCCAGGAGGGACACCCTTGTCCCCAGAGATGGAAGGAGGAGGCTACTGCTCCTGACAAAAAAAGCTTAGGAGGAGGCGGCAGCCCAGGTCAGCAGCCACAACATTGTGCAATGCTCATGGGTGCAGTTCAATGACCTGCTGCGCTCAGGAAAGGTGAGTACCCTGTTGGCATGGATCAGTGTGATGAAGCGTTAAGGGCTGGCCATCCCCCCGTGGAGCTCAGGGCTGTTAGAGGCAACTGTCTATGATGCTGGAGCTGGCCAAGGGGGTGAGCCCTGGCTGTTTGGATTGAGTGCCTTGCGGCTTGAGGGCCATGTCTCGGATGTGCCCTGCAAGGTGTTCTTCAGGTAGGGTTGGCCAGGCTGCAATGGCGCTGTAGGTAGAGAGTGGACCAATCAATGCTCCTCTGTCCTTTCAGGAGAAGATGGCCCATAACAACATTGAGAGGTCATAGATAGATGGAGGCCCTCCAAACCTCTGAATCCTTAGAAGGTTTGAGCAGGAAGCCTTGGAGCTGGAGATGAGCCACACACTTCGGTCAGTCGGCAGTGGAGAGGCTGGGGTGTCAGACGAAGGTAAGAGTGCAGTGTACAGAGTTGAGAGTTTCGGATTGTGCAAACATTCTTGTGTAGTCTCTCCATTGATGGGAGCCTCAAAACTGGACTTCCCATTGACTATGCTGAAGATCTCCATTATCTCACCAGGGTGCCTGGCATGCACAGTGACTGTGTGATGACTTAAACTAATAACATGTCGTTGTTCTCCCTTAGATTTGCCAGCAGGCACTTGGTTGCAGGACCCCAAAGAGCACCTCTGATGCCAGAGGACCGCCGGGCTTCAGATGTACCTGTGTCACTTGATCTCTGAACCAGGCATCAGCGCAGAAACCAGCACCGCAATGGGCTTTTGATCTTTGGCTAGTATGTCAGAGCACTGCGGTGAGAGCACTTCCCACTCGCTTAAGGAGCAGGCAGAGGCAGAGAGTGCCCAGGGTGCCAGCAGTCAAAGGACTGCTGGAGACCAGGACAATGCTGAGTGGAAGGCAGGTGATGAGTGTCATGAAGAGATTAATGTCTGAAATGTTACTGGAAATTATTTTTAAAGTGGAATTTAGTGGGGTCTGTGTCTATGTGTGTGTCTGTGTGTGTCTTAATTGGATTAAAGCCAGCTAGTGTACATTTGCATTTGTTGAAGAAAGCATTCAAGAGTTGGAGTAAAATCTTGCACCTAGCTGGGAGACGCCAAGCAATATGTTTATATTACTAATGAAATTTGTGAGATGAAAATGTTCTTGTTAGAAGATGTGATGTTAAAAGCCTAGGATACCACCGAAAATTTACATTCAAAGGAAAAGCTAGGTATAAACATAAAGGAGTTTGTGTGTGTAAGGCAGAGGCATTTAAGATCAAACCAGCTTGTATGCCCCCAACTGTATCTGCAAGAAACCAACTTGCAAGGAACCTCATTTTGAATTTGTAAGGTCAAATGTACTTTGCCTGGGCTCTTTTTAAATCTATGAGTTTTACTGTTGCCTTAATGGGGGTATAACTGAGAGTCAGATTAATTAGGAGACCTTTGTAGTTATTATAGTAGTAATTTTGTAGACATATGTATGTGCTTACAATTTTTCTTGTAAGACCTCTTGAGACTTGGTGGTCTTATTACTACTGAATTCAAAGCCTACATCTCAAAACATACAAATTGTAAAAATGGATTATGACAGTTGTTTTAAGTTTCCCCCTGGGATTTGAGCAACTCAGTCTTTACCATCAGCTGTGTCATAATATGAGCCTCTGGAGTCGTCCATTAGGCAGCAGATGCTGGATGGCAAGGGGATGTGCAAGAGGATCTGGTGGAGATCCATGGGGGTATAGGTGCCATGGTCTCTGTTGTGAAGCAGTCCATGTGAAGCATGAGCACTGTGTTTACCCTCATGGCCGAGCGTACTGCCTCCTCCATTGAGAGAGTGGCGACTCTCATGGAGAGGCAGCTCCAAGGACAGAATCAAGGGTTCCTAGGGTTGCCCACGGACCTGGAAACCCTCACACAGGCAATGACCTCAGGCACTCAGTGCCACTGTGGGAGATGGATGAGGCACCCAATATCCCAGCTAGCCCATCCATCAATGGTGGGCAGAGAGTTCCAGAGTGACTTCACATTGGCACACAAGGTGCCTGTCAACTCTGCGGGTTCCTCTCAGGGTTCTCTTGATAATGGCAGCAGCTCCTCTGCCCCTCTGCCAGTGACCGTGGCATCTGATGAGGCTGCAATGACTGGGGAGATGCCAGCCATGGCACCGGCCGTTCCCTTCCAGGCCAGCACAGGTAGTTAGATTCTGAATAAGCAAGGGGGGATTTTCTGGAGTAGGCAGGAATTTAAAGTTCAGGTTAAAATCAGATCAGCCATGATCTTATTGAATGATGGAGCAGGTTTGAGGTGCTGAGTGGCCTACTCCTGCTCCTAGTTTGTATGTTTGTGTAGCTTCTTTAGTTTAATTGTAAGTAACGTGCTCTTGCAAACTCTTCATTTGCTTCTTCAATTGCATAAACAGCTTGTTATTCTACAACACTTGAGCCATGCCGTCACTTTTATAAGTGAGGGAAGTTGGAGTGGCTGAGTTGATGGAAATTAAAAGTGACAGCATTTTCAGGGAACTAGAAAAAAGTGATGTTTATTATTCATTTGCACTGCATATGATTTACAAATTATCAGAGCTGGCTCCTTTTGATGGCTTAGTAAATTTACCTAATAATTAACTGAGGCAACTGACTCAGGAAGGAGCTAGGATCAACCCACACCTGTGATCAGTTAGGTGGACCGTAGCATAGTGGTAATGTTAGAACTAGCAATCCAGAGACCTGGACAAATGCTTTGGGGCCATGAGTTTAAATCCCACCATGGCAGCTAGAGGAATTTAAATTCCATTAATGAATAAATCTGGGCCGGCATTTTCTGGCCCCAGCGTGGAGGGTCCCACCGTGGTGGATGCGGCGAGACATTCAAAACTCTATTGGCTTTGGCAGGACCAGAAGATCCTGCTGGCGGAAAGGGCCGGAAAATTTCGGCATGTTTATGTGTGTGTGTTTACGCATGCGTGCACATGAAAGGAACAGAGCTTTGAAATTAGCTCAGGTCTTTCAAACATTTCAAGTCAGATTTTGTTGGAATGGAGCAATTAATGTGCAAATGCAGGGACTTCATGAAAATCATTGGGAGACTAAGAATGAGGTGCCATTTTCATGAAGCTAATGGCAGAGTGGTGCAAATCAGCCAGAAAATTATGGCAATTCATGGGACATCTCTTCCTCATTACAAGTTGTTGGCTGATTTGCACATCAATACTTGCATGTGCCATTTTTTCAACAAAATCTTGGCCAATCTACAATGAGGCAAAATGTGGCAGAAGCGATCAATTAAGTGATAAAGACAGAAGCCCAAAACAGTGGTGTGATAATACATTATTACTTTAGTGTAGGAGACTGTACAAGTTATTGCCTAGAGAGAAAATTCTTGCTATTCTGTGCTGTGTCAAATTGTACCATTACATATGATCCATGTTGTTAAAGGAAGAATGTGCTTTCACATAGCACCTTGCATTCTCAGGGCATTCACAAATGCTTCACAGCCAATGAAGTTTAGTCACTCATTTCAGAGATGAGAAACTGTTATTGGAAGAAAAAGTTGTTATCTGATAGCTATTTGTCTACTAACCTCTAATCTTTGATTTATCTCTCCCCAATGTAACAGTGGACAAATCATCCTAATCTCAATATTGCATAAGCTTCCAGAGACTGGAAAATGGGATAAAATTAGTATTCACCCGGAAAGACAGGATTAATTAAGGACAGCTAGCATGGATTTGTGAAAGACAAGTCAAGTCTGCCAAATTGATTAAAATTCTTTGAGAAAATGAACATGCATTTTCAAAAGAGGTTTGATGAAATGCCATATATGTAGCTTGTTAATAGGAGTAAGATGCAGAACATTGAAAGGAAAGGAACATAAGTGGCTTCAGGAGGATACAAATTATTAGATTGAGCAGATCGGTGCCAGATGCTATTTAATGCAGAGAAATGTAATGTGGTATAATTTTGGATGAAGGATAAGGTGGAGACAAAGATTGAATGAGGGCTGATATAATGGTTCTATCTTCATAGCAGGACTTATGAAACCCTGAAAGGCCAGCTCCTGAGCTACCATAACATCAACTTTATCTGCTAAGCTACCATGCAATGTATTTCAACAGTCATAAAGCAAGATCAACTCCCAAATCATTTTGATTTCAGTATTTGCTTTTTTATTGCTTGTTTTCAGTTGTACAAAATTATTGCTTTGACCCATTGAAATCACAGGATACATGAAGCTGTCAGTCAAAAATGAAACAAGAAGCATATTTCATGGAATGTGCTAAACTGGCCTGGATTTTTGCAGAGTCATGGAGATTCCAGGGAGCTTTAAAGATTGTGGGCCTGCAACCGAAGTCGCGCTCCCATTTCTGACAGATCCTCGTTTGGCTGGTAGGGGAAAGGAGACATTGAAACCTGATACTCAGCGGGGCCATCTGAACTCAGTAATGAGCTCAAACAGACCCTATTTTCGCTGGAGCATGGGCCTTGTCCCACAGTGAGTAGACATAAATGCTGATGAAGGGTAGATTAGGTCTGGGGATCTGTCAAGCTGTTGTTATTTAAATCACCTGTCCATTAAAATTGAAACTGCCTGCCTGTGTCTGTGAATTGAAGAAAATCTGTTCTAGCCTCAGAAGTGAAAATCCAGGCCTAAGACTCTTCTACAATGTAGGTTTACATTATAGTTTATGATGAACAAATACTGTAACTGAATACTATGAAGGAATATGCTGTGTACATTCTACTGTATTATGCATTAGAATCATGAGCCACCTTGAACTGTTGCACCTTGAATTTGAATAAGTCTGTGGTCGGAATTTTCCAGCCCCATTGGTGTCGGTTGTCATGGCGGGGGGAGGGGGCGGGACAATGCGGCTCAAAAATCGGCTTTACACTGTAGTTTGCGATCGTTCACTCCACCCGTCAATGGCGGACCGCGTTTCCTGCCGCTGCACGTCAAGCACCTAATTTCAATACTTTAGCATCTCATTATAAGCCCTGCTCACCGGAATCATCCCCCTCACACTGGGTCATCCAAGCACGTCGGCATGTTTGCACCCCGACGTGTTTCACAACTGTACATAAGCGACATGCACCTCGTGAACTGCACTTCGCTAGGGACTTCGGGGTTTGTTTGCCTACGTTGCTTTGGGCTGCACTCACAGACATCAGCGACAGGCTTCGCGGGCAGCACCACATCACTTTTATGGGGGCTCATGGGCAGGTCTCTACCTACCAGACTTGCCGTAAGGTGAGGGTGGCTTTTCAACGGCTGCAGGGCTAGGGCTAGCTTGGGGAAGGGAGAAAAGTGGCCTCGGGCAAGGGAAGGGGCTGCAGGGTGAGGGCTGTACTGGGGAAGGAGGGTAATCCAGGGTGTGTGTGGGGACACATGTTAATCTGTGCAAGTGGCCTCAAGATGGTGAGGGCTGAGGAGACAGTCCCCAGAGAAGATGAGGCCAGATGGAGATGTGAGGGTGTGTGTGAAAGAATGAGTGGTGATGTCCCTTGAGCTGGCAGTGAATAAGATGCCAGTGAATGCGTGATGATCTTGTGAGTGTGTGAGTTTAGAGTGATAAGAGGCTGCCTTATCCTAGTGGCATGGACGAGATCATTCATCCGTTTTCTGCACTGGATTGCCAACCTCTTGTGTACAGCTCTGCCACCGCATCCCAAGCCAGAGTGGCAAGACTGATGGGCCTCATGCGGCCAGAGTGGAACTGGAGGACATCGCGACGGGCCTCCACGGCATCCAAAAGGCATCCCAGGGATGCGTCACTGAATTAGGGTGGGGGGGGCAGGGGGGGCTGCACTCTTCTTAGCTTTTGGGGCCAAGTCTTCACTGGAAAAGTCCTCATTGAGAAGTGTGCGTGTGGCTGCAGTTTATATATGGCGTTCTACACGAGGAAGCGGCAAGGTAACAGCATGGTGGGCAAATCGGAGGCCGCCCGCCAGCAAGACGACGTGTTTCCTGTGGCTGCATAATTAATGAGGCAGGAATGGGAGAATACAGTGCAAAAATCCGCCACTGGGGCCGGTGGGTAAAACGACTTTTCCCCACCCGCTACTGTGATGATTCTGCCCTATGTCTCCTTTGTTTGTGAAGTGTACAATGAGAACTTCTGACTAAGTTTGCATTTTGCATGCACTATTAATATTAGTCTTCATGCAGCCCACCCAAAAAAAACTGAGGCACTGTTTTATTGGACAGAATTTAATGTCTCTCCCGGATGCAAGTTCGGATGCAGAGGGCTATGTGATTGGGCGGGAATGTGCAAGGTGGAGATCCTGCCATCTTGCCGTTTCACTTTGATCAAGTCCCACTTAAGGGCCTCATCCTGCTGCCACTGGTATTTAACTAATGGCTTGCGGGGTCATGCCAACAGGGCCTACCACCAGAAAAACCCCGGTGGGTACATCTAGGGTCTGTTAGGGGAATCTCTAATTGCCAGGCACTCCATGCCTGACAGAGGCACCTGCTGACAGGATTGGAAGTGAACAGGATAAGACCCCAGTCCCTCTGACCTTCAAGTCGATCCCCTTCCGCATTGCTGTGCCCTCCTTCTCTAGCTCCAGTACACCCGGGTGTAACAGAGGGAACAATAAATTAAATCCACACATCAGAAAGCAAAAGGTACTGTTAAAGTTTGAAAGCAGTCAGCTGAAAATATTGTGGATTGTTTCACAAAACGATTAGGATCTATTGATTTATTGAACAGGTAAGAGTAAACCAAATGTCTAAGAGCTTATGATCTTCAATTTACAATTGCGTTTGGAAAATTTGATTACAGCTTTCAGAATGGATTGAAAGCTCTAATAATGGCGATATCCTATGCTGTCATGTGATCCAATTGCATATTTTCCCTTGCTATAATCATGGATAGGTTTCTAGAGTGGTGCCTAGGACAAATAACATAGGTAAGACTAGGAAAGAGGACCTGTTTGGGGATTAACAGGAACTAGGAACTAAATTAAAGAACAGGTCCTCAAGGGTTATAATCTCCGGATTACTACCCGAGCCACGTGCAAATTGGCATAGGGACGCGAGATTAAGGGAAGTGAACACGTGGCTAAAGGAGTGGTGCCGGAAAGAGGGGTTCCATTTCATGGGGCACTGGCATCAGTATTGGAACAGGACGGATCTGTACCGTTGGGACGGTCTCCACCTGAACCGATCTGGGACCAATGTTCCAGCAAAAAGGGTAAATAGGGTGGTCAACAGGACTTTAAACTAGAAAGTGGGGGGGAAGGGAAGGGTAAAACTCCAAGAAGTATGACTAATGGGAAACAAAGCAGCAGGTTAGCATATGGGGGGGGGCGGGTGAATTCAACTTCATGGAAAATTATGAAAAAACTGAAAAGGAAGGAGAGCCCAGGAGAGGCTATTAAAATCTGCAGAACACAAAATAGGACAGAGTGTTTGGAAAGGGCTAGGAATCTAACTTCAAGCACATCAGATAAAGGGACGACAATGAGAAGGGGGACAGGAAATGCAGGACTGAAGGTGTTGTATCTGAATGCACACAGTATACGAAATAAGGTAAATGAGCTTGTGGTGCAGATTGAAATTGGCAGGCACGATCTGGTGGGCATCGCAGAGACATGGCTGCAAGGGGATCAGGATTGGGAGCTAAATATCCAAGGATATACATCCTATCGAAAAGATAGGCAGGTTGGCAGAGGGGGTGGGGTTGATTTGTTAGTAAGAAATGAAATTAAATTGATAGCAAGAAACAATGTAGGGTCAGATGATGTAGAATCTGTATGGGTAGAGTTGAGGAACTGCAAAGGTAAAAAAACCATAATGGGAGTTATCTAACAGGCCTCCGAACAGTAGTCAGGATGTGGGGCACAAGATACACCAGGAGATAGAAAAGGTGTGTAAGAAAGGCAAGGTTACAGTGATCATGGGGGATTTCAATATGCAGGTAGACTGGGAAAATCAGGTTGGTAGTGGATCCCAAGAAAAGGAATTTGTGGAATGTCTACGAGATGGCTTTTTGGAGCAGCTTGTGGTGGAGCCCACTAGGGAACAGGCAATTCTAGATTTAGTGATTGTAATGAGGCAGATTTGATAAGGGAGCTTAAGGTGAAGGAACCCTTAGGAGGAAGTGACCATAATATGATAGAATTTACCCCGCAATTTGAGAGGAAAAAGCTGGAATCAGATGTAACGGTATTACAGTTGAATAAAGGTAACTACAGAGGCATGAGGGAGGAGCTGGCCAGAATTGACTGGGAGATGAGCCTAGCAGGAAAGACAGTGGAACAGCAATGGCAGGAGTTTCTGGGAGTAATTTGGGAGACACAGCAAAAATTCATCCCTAGGAAGAAGGGGCATACTAAAGGGAGGACGAGGCAACCATGGCTGACAAGGGAAGTCAGGGGCAGCATAAAAGCTAAAGAGAAAGCATACAATGCGGCGAAGAGCAGTGGGAAGCCAGGGGATTGGGAAGCCTACAAAGACCAACGGAGGACAACTAAAAAAGAAATAAGGAGGGAGAAGATTAAATATGAGGGTAAACTAGCCAGTAATATAAAAGAAGATTGCAAGAGTTTTTTTTAGATATATAAAGGGTAAGAGAGAGGCAAACGTGGACATTAGGCCGCTGGAAAATGATGCTGGAGAAGTAATAATGGGGAACAAAGAAATGGCGGAAGAACTGAATAGGTACTTTGTGTCAGTCTTCACGGAGGAAGACACGAGTAACATCCCCAAAATTCAAGAGAGTCGGGGGGCAGAGGTGAGCATAGTGGCCATTACCAAGGAGAAGGTGCTAGGAAAACTGAAAGATCTGAAGGTGGATAAATCACCTGGACCAGATGGATTACACCCCAGAGTTCTGAAGGAGATAGCTGAAGAGATTGTGGAGGCGTTAGTGGTGATCTTTCAGGAATCACTGGAGCCAGGGAGGGTCCCAGACGACTGGAAAATCGCTAATGTAACCATCCTGTTTAAGAAGGGAGTGAAGCAAAAGATGGGAAATTACAGGCCGATTAGCTTGACCTCAGTCGTTGGTAAGATTTTAGAATCCATTATTAAGGATGAGATTTCAGAATACTTGGAAGTGCATGGTAAAATAGAGCAAAGTCAGCATGGTTTCATCAAGGGGAGGTCATGCCTGACAAATCTGTTAGAATTCTTTGAGGAGGTAACGAGTAGGTTAGACAAAGGAGAGCCTATGGATGTTATCTACTTGGACTTCCAGAAGGCCTTTGACAAGGTGCCGCAAGGAGGCTGCTCATTAAGATAAGAGCCCATGGTGTTAGAGGCAAGGTACTAGCATGGATAGAAGATTGGCTGTCTGGCAGGAGGCAGAGAGTGGGGATAAGGGGGTCCTTTTCAGGATGGCGGCCAGTGACTAGTGGAGTTCCGCATAGGTCAGTGTTGGGACCACAACTTTTCACTTTATACATTAATGATCTAGATGAAGGAACTGAGGGCATTCTGGCTAAGTTTGCAGATGATACAAAGATAGGTGGAGGGACAGGTAGTATTGAGGAGGTGGGGAGGCTGCAGAAGGATTTATACAGGTTAGGAGAATGGGCAAAGAAGTGGCAGATGGAATACAATGTGGGGAAGTGTGAGGTCATGCACTTTGGTCGGAAGAATAGAGGCATAGACTATTTTCTAAATGGGGAGAGAATTCAGTAATCTGGAGTGCAAAGGGACTTGGGAGTCCTAGTCCAGGATTCTCTTAAGGTTAACTTGCAGGTTGAGTTGGTAGTTAGGAAGGCAAATGCAATGTTGGCATTTATTTCGAGAGGACTAGAATATAAAAGGAGGGTTGTGCTGCTGAGGCTTTATAAGGCTCTGGTCAGACCACATTTAGAATATTGTGAGCAATTTTGGGCCCTGTATCTCAGGAAGGATGTGCTGGGCCTGGAGAGGGTCCAGAGGAGGTTCATGAGAATGATCCCAGGAATGAAAGGCTTAACATATGAGGAACGTTTGAGGACTCTGGGTCTATACTCGATGGAGTTTAGAAGGATGACGGGGGATCTGATTGAAACTTACAGAATACTGAAAGGCCTGGATAGAGTGGACGTGGGGAAGATGTTTCCATTAGTAGGAGAGACTAGGACCCGAGGGCACAGCCTCAGAGTAAAGGGAAGACCTTTTAGAACAGAGATGAGGAGAAACTTCTTTAGCCAGAGAGTGGTGAATCTATAGAATTCATTGCCACAGAAGGCTGTGGAGGCCAGGTCATTGAGTGTATTTAAGGCCGAGATAGATAGGTTCTTGATTGGTAAGGGGATCAAAGGTTATGGGTAGAAGGCGGGAGAATGGGGTTGAGAAACTTATCAGCCATGATTGAATGGCGGAGCAGACTCGATGGGCCGAATGGCCTAATTTCTGCTCCTATGTCTTATGGTCTTATGGACTCATAGCACAAACTGCAATAACCTTTGGACCTTTATATCCACACATCACAGTCATGTAATTTTGTGGGTTTGTGTTACTTTACAGTCAGAATAGGATGTAGCAACTTTGGCTTTGACTCTACCCAGCAAATAAATTCTGAAAATGGAACACCTTATGAAAGTTTAATTGGCCTTATTGCTTAATCAGACAGGTTTCTGGGACTGGCCTTCCCCTGACCTGATGAAAGCTGTCAGCAGTGGAAAGAGCTGTGGGAAACCAGCATACCAGCCGGTGCCACTATTTTCATCCCTCAGCTGCCTTTGTTTCCGCTCGCAGAGGCACCGAAAAATCCAACACAAAGTAATACAGAGAGGAATGACAACTTTAGCTAGAATTCTTTATCCAATTTATAATGTAGCTGTTAATCTCATTGAATGAAGTAAAATGTCATGAAATTGCTGCTGGAAATGGGAAGGTACTGTCTCTCAGTTTATCATGGGATTATGCTTATAAATATTGTCAATGGTTTGCTGGAGGTGTATAGAAGTCATATTGTATTGTAAAGATAAGTAACTGCAAGCACTTTAAATTTGTGACCCTGAGCTAGTCACTCACAGCAAAGATATGCACATTGTTGAAAGGAACAAAGGAACATGTGCACTTGTGCATACGTTCAATGAAATCATGGCTGACCTGTATCATAATTCTATCCCCTTGCCTAGCAGATATCTATCATTCTCAGATCATGAGTAGATCTGAACATTGTGCAGGCAGTTTCACGCCTCTTTTCCCATAATAATGACAGTAAATCTGTACAGACCACTTATTTGACTATATTAAAAAGATGGATTATAGACCAGGTCACACAATGGGATTGAAAACTGGTGTTTTGAGATTCAGTTCTAATCTTATTCAGACTGGCTGGATGGAAGTCTCCGGTTATGAACTGAAGATCTAGGTTGATACCACGTAAAGCATAAGACCACAGCACAACACCAGCACTATATGATGAAATCACTCAATGAACCATGAAGGTAGCTAGTCTGGGAAATAGAAATGTTGCATAGTTGGGCAGTAAGACATATTTGACCCGAATATGGGATCAAGGTATTTGGCAAATGAAACACACGATCTGATTATTAATATTAAGTTAAGGTGTAAAAAGGAAAAAACATCTACAATTTTCATCACTGGGTTATGAATGAACACAGAAAACACCAACGCTTTTGGCCATAATTAAATTAATTTTTCTCCACAAAACGATAAACAAAATCCAAACACAAAATGGTCTCTTCATGGTAACATTCACAAATGAAAATTATTTTCCTCTTTTGCACTTTGGTGTAAAGATGCAACTGGGTGAATTGCATACAGAGAAATTAGGCAGAGATGATCTACACATTCATTTATATGGACAGACAATTGGGCAGCGTCCATTATGAGCATGTGATCCTTCTCAGTTCCCACATTCCTATATTCACTTCAACCAGGTGATTATTCATGCCCAAGGTCAAAATTGGACATTTGCCACATGGAATTCATTCAGATACAAGACCCAATTTTAACACCAACTGCCAGATGGGAATGCAGTGTGTAGTTACTGAAAATGGTCATTGGGTGCTACCTGTAGCATTCCCGATATATTCATAGCTGCTGCCATTTTAACCCTGCTGATTCTGTTTGCGGGGGAGCCAGTCATGCAGGAACTTCAACAATGTTTAAATACCAGGATTGGATGATGCCATTGATTTTAATTGCAGATCGTGTCTGCAATGTCCAATGCCAGAGGTGACAATGAACACAGCAGCAGCTAGGACTGTGGCCAGATGAGGATCAACGGGAGTGCCTCTCCTACAAGGGGACCTCGGGCCTCCCCTGCCCTTATTTCCCTAATTAACTTATGTTGTGGACCACTCCTGTCACCTGAAAGCTCACAAGTACTGATTCTCCCCAGGTTCAGGCAGGAATTCAACCACTGAAATGGAAATAAGGCCTGATAGTTAACCATACCTGGGCCTTCCGCCAATATCTGCATGAGGGTTTCCTTTCTGTGTAAGCTCACACATGCTACCCTTCCACCAAGGCCCCCCACATGCTGTCCACACACACAAACCCCAACATGTTGTACTCCTGTCCCTCGTTAAAGTTAAGGCAATGGAGGAGTTTCTTTCTGTGACAAAATCTTTAAAAGTGTAAATCTGTTGCTCAAGAAGAGGCTTATGATTTTGTTACACAGAAAGGAAGCCTGAGTTGAAGCACAAGGAGGATGATTTGTAAATGAAGCACCCTTGTCATAGGAAAAGGGAAGATGTAGGCAGGACGAATCAGGCAGATGTGGGCCAGGATTTAACGGCCCCACCGCGGTGTCTCTCCCCTCAGCGGATGCGGCGAGCCATTCAAACCTCTATTTAGTTCAATGGGACTGTAATATCCCGCCGGGTGGGAGAGGCAGTAAAATCCTGGCCATGGGAAACGATGGAAGTTTGCCTGTCTCAGGCTGGCACAAATGTGACCTCAGCAACAGAGTGTCCTGAGCATCATTCTCTTTAAAACTGCAGCTCCTCCTCTGGCTGATGTCCCTCCTGGCATTAGGATTTTTTTTTCCCCCTCTGGGGCATCCAATATAAGATCTCTTCATAAGACAAAGCTGACAGCACATCATGAGTGTCCAAATGTCAGAGCCTGAGCTAATCAGTGCAATTGATTCTGGATTCTCTGGATTCTCACCTGGCACAAGCTGCATCGGAAAAGCAACACCAGCTCTGTACTTTGTTAATTAATGAATACATGGGCAAATTTGTTCATTGAATCAGAAAAATCATCCCACACAGAGAAAGGTCATTCGACCCCTCAGCCCAGATCTTCCTAGTAGCAGCAATGATGGTTGAATTGCCGCCACAATCCTATATTCCATCGTCTCGACGCAGCTGTGCATTTCTACCAGGCTCTTTCAAGCCGGGCTTTCACAGAAATGTAGAGTGTAGCATCTCTTGGGGGGACTTCATCAGAGCGGAGTAGAGTCAGGGGGGAAGACAGGACATGCCCTTTTTATTGGCACTAGCTGTCGTATGATAAGTTTGACAGTCCAGTTTAAACGTTAGTGAATGGATGAGTGAATGGGTGATTGGAGGAATGGATGAGAATGGATGAATGAATGGCTAGGTTGGTGAGGTGGGTAAGTGGGTGAGATGGGTAGGGGTTAGTAGGTAGAAGGGTTGGGGGTAGTTGGGCCAGGGTGTTAGTCGGGTTGGGAGGGGTAGTCGGGTTGGAGGGCAATTGGGTTGGGTCAGTAGGGTAGTCGGGTGGTTGGGAGGGAGATCGGGTTGGGTTGGAAGAGGTAGTCAGTTCGGTAAGGTAGTCATGTTGGGTTGGGAGGGTAGAAGAGTTGGATTGAGAGAGTAGTCGGCTTGCGGGGTAGTAGGGTGGAGGGGTAGTCCGGTCGAGGGGTGAATGCGGGTCAGGTTGGTGGGGGCAGTCAGGTCAGGTCAGGAGGGGCAGTCAGGTCAGGAGTAGTTGGATCAGGTCAGGGGGGTAGTTGGATGGTCAGGAGTGCAGTCAGATGGTCAGGGTAGTCGTTTGGGGGTTAGTTGAGTGATAAGGGGGTACTTGGGTGGTCAGAGTGGGTTGCGGTCAGGTCAGGGGGTAGTCAGGGGGGTCGGGGGAGGTTGATTGGGCATTCAGTTGTGTACTTGCCCAGATGTTAGACTAGGTTTCAATCTGTCTAACATTTCCTGGGTAACTATTCAGGTAAGTTTTTTTTTTTAACTCATTCACGGGATGTGGGCATCGTTGGCTAGGCCAGTATTTATTGCCCATCCCTAATTGCCATTGAGATTATGGTGGTGAGCTGCCTTCTCGAACTGCTGCACTCCATGTGATGTAGGCACACCCACAGGTACAATGACAGTGAAGGAACAGTGATATAGCTCCAAGTCAGGATGGTGTGTGGCTTGAAGGGGAGCTTGCAGGTGGTGGTGTTCCCATGCATCTACTGCCTTTGTCCTTCTAGGTGGTAGAGGTTGCTCATTTGGAAAATGCTGAATAAGGAGCCTTGGCGAGTTGCTGCAGCACATCTTGTAGTTAGCACACACTGCTGCCACTGTGTGTCAGTGGTGGAGGGAGTGAATGTTGAAGGTGGTGGATGGGTGTCAATCAAGTGGGCTGCTTTGTGGTGTTGAACTTCTTGAGTGTTGTTGGAGCTGCACTCATCCAGGCAAATGGAGAGTATATCACACTCCTGACTTGTGCCATGTAGATGGTGGAAAGGCATTAGGGGGTCAGGAGGTGAGTTACTCACTGCAAAATTCCTAGCCTCTGACCTGCTCTTTTAGCCATGGTATTTATATGGCTGGTCCAGTTCTGTTTCTGGTCAATGGTAACCCTCAATTGTTGATAGGGGATTCAGTGATGGTGATGCCATTGAATGTCAAGGAGAAATGGTTAGGTTCTCTCTTGTTGGAAATGGCTATTGTGTGGAGCGACTGTTACTACCACCTATTAGACCAAACCTGAATGTTGCTTAGGTCTTGCTGCACATGGGCATGGACTGCTTCAGATCTGAGGAGTTGCAAATAGTGTTGAACATTGCCTAATCATCAGCAAACATCCCCCCTTCTGACCTTATGATGAAGGGAAGGCCATTGATGAACCAGCTGAAGATGGTTGGGCCTAGGACACTACCCTGAGGAACTCCTGCAACGGTGTCCTGGGACTGAGATGTCTGACCTCCAACAAACACAACCATCTTCCTTTGTGCTAGGTATGACTCCAGCCAGTGGAGAGTTTTCCCCCTGATTCCCATTGACTTCAGTTTTGCTAGAATTCCTTTACGCCACTAAATTTATGTACCATGTAACTGTCCAAAGTCTCCAACTCTGAGTTAGACTTAGAGTCAGTCAGACACTTCTGGAGAGGGTCCTGGGAAGCAGTGGAACTGCCCATCAGAAGTTGAAACTTCAGCAGTAATTCCCATGTGGGTCAGGACTTCTACATGGTCCTGCCGCATTTCTTCAGCCATATGTCTGGCCTCCGATGATCTGGAGACTGGAAGATTTGGCCCATTGTTTTTGTGCTGGATCTTTGAAAGAGCTATTCATTTACTCCCACTACCCTGCTATGTTTTTCACCCAGACAAATTTTTTCCCCTTCATCTATTTACCCAATTCACTTTGAAAGCTATAATTAAATCTGATTCCACTACCCTTAAAGGCAGTACATTCCAGATTATAACAACTCACTGTAGTATAAAGGGTTAACAGATGGGCTATGCTAATGTATGATGTAGATGATGATGTACCACTGACTTCAGTCAGTCATCTGTTAAACTATCAAGCGAAAGGTTGGAACACCATGCTTAGGAGCAATGTGCCTACTCTGTAACCTGTTTTGATGTAATACTAATAAACAAGTGTTAAGCATATACCAGAGTATATCTACAGTCTGTCCATGAACCAAGACTCACAACTAGGCCAGGACTTTCCATGCCCACTGGTGTCGGGCATGTTCAGTGGCGTGAGCTGATAATTTGGTGAGAAGGCCAAAAATCAGTTTCATGATGTAGTAAAACCAGTTTATGATTGTCTGCTCCGCCTGCCGATGGTGGGCCGCGTTCTCCACCATCGGACGTTAGGAACCTCATTGTAATACATCAGCATACCATTATAAGGCCAGCCCACTGGACTCATCCCCCCCGCCTGCTGGGTTGTCCGCCCATGTGGGTGGGAAAACACATCTTGACAAGTGTGACATGCAGAAGTCAGGACTTACCCACCAGGGCCTTGTTCACATCGCGGACATAGAGCAGAAGATGCTGGTGCCCGACAGCAACGACGCACTGGAGGAATGTCCATGGCATGCTGGGTGGATTATCATGGACATGGCTCTGCTTTGAAGCAGTGCATAGAAGTTGGAAAGTCACCATTGATGCTCACAACAGATGATGGTTGAGAAGGTGGGAGAGGAAGGTTTAGGATTGGCTGGGAGAAGAGGTGTTGGTGGGGTGAGTTTGGAGGGGGCAATTAATGTTTCAGGAGGGGTGAGGTTGGTGGGGGGAATGAAGGTTTTGGGGGGAGATGGGAGTTGGGGGAGGGAGTAGGGGGGAGAAGATGGCAACTGGGGAGGTAGGTGTAAGAGGGATGGAAGATGTAAGGGAAGGAGTGCAGAGAGGGGAAGGAGTGCAGAGAGGGGAGGGTGTCCGGGGGGAGGAAGGAGTGCGGAGAGGGGGAGGGAGTCTGCCAGGGAGGAAGGAACGCAGAGAGGGGATGGAGTAAAGGTGGAGGAGGAAGTACGAATGGAGGAAGGAATCGGGAAGGAGTAAAGCTGGAGGAAGAAGTAAGGGTGTCCGAGGGAGTCAGCAAGGAGGAAGGAATAAGGCTGGAGGAAGAACTGCAGCTGGAGGACGGAATTGGGAGGGGGAAAGGAATAAGGGTGTTGGAAGAAGTAAGGGTGGAGGAAGGAGTCAGGAAGGGGGAGGGACTAATGGCGGGAGGAGTCTGTGGGGTGAGAGGACTAAGGTGGGGAAGGGGTTTTGGGGGTGAAGCAGTTCCTGGGAGGGAGGGTTCCAGTGGGGTAAGGGGTTCTGAGGGGGTAAGGGATGCGAAGAGGGGAAGGGGTTCCTGGGGGAAAGGGTTCTGAGGGGGGAAGGGGTGCAAAGGGGAGAAGAAGTTCCAGGGGTGGAAGGGACGCAGGGGTGAAGGGGTCCAGAGAGCGTTCCGGAGCAGAGGATGTACAGGAGAATGTGCAAGGGAGGCGTCTGACGTATGCTTCCTGGAGAATGAATTGAGGGTGGGCGTGGTACGAGGGAATGGTGAGAATGACTGAGGGAAGAGTGAGGCGGTAGGGTGGGAGGGTGAGGGTTCGGTGGTAGTGACAGAAGGGATGGTTGTTGGGGACTTGGAGTCAGACATGGACCCTGGGGGTGGGAAGGAGGGGGTAAGGGAGGTTAATGTGGATGGGGTGGGATTTTCAGGAAGAAAGGGGACATGCACGTTCACGTGGACATCCCCGAAGGAAAAGGGCTGCGGCTGGATGGTCACGGAGGGGAGGTGGAACGTGATGCCAGGGGGGTCAACTGTGATGGTGGAGAGGAAATGGGTGACTGGGGGGAGGGGAAAAGACGGGGGAGTCATGGTGGGCGAGATCAGGTGCTGCATTGGAGTGTGGTCATTGGGTGGATGGAGATGAAGGTCAGCTCAAATGGACAACTGAAAGTGAACCGCAGCAGGCAGCATTGAAAATGGTCAGGACATTGAGGTGAGTGTGATACGTGAAGGATCCACGTGCATGGGAGAGTGCTTGCATGAGGCTCCAAAAGGCCCTGCCACACATACACTTTTCCCTCCAAAATCACTTGTAGACAGCTGCTCGCTCTGTAGTGACAGAGGATGAGGTTGAGGGGCTCGCAGGCAAAGGGTTAGGGCTGCCACTGCCGGAACTCACCCATGGCTCCCATGATGGAATGCAGGTCTGCACACATCTCTGCGTTCTGCTGGGCCATGGCTTCTGCTATCGTCCCCATGGAGACCTCCATACATGTACATGCGGCACCACTACATCAGAGAGCAGGCGGACACACTCCTCAGACTTGCGTGCCACTCTGTTGAGGGCTTTCAACAGCTCTGCGTGATGTTTCCATACCTTCTGCTGATTCTCCAGGATGAGTTGGAAGGCCAAATCCAGATGTTCATCATTTGACTCGGACCTCACATATACCTCCTCCCCAGCAGTCCTCCGACCGGAGAGCTCGGCTGAATCTGCCTCCTCCTGCTGCAGATATGTGTCCATGCGGTGTCCACCAGATTGTGAACACGAGCCTGCTCTGGATCTGGGTCCCACTGAGGTGCGTGTCTCTGTACTGGTGGAGGGTGTGGGTAAGCGCTGTGACAGGTCTTTCGGGCTGCTTATTTCCACCTCTTCACTGGTCCTCTTGGCGGCATATGAGGACCTGGGTGGAGCTGAGGGACTGGCTGGCTAAAGGTGTCAATCCCTGGGCAGAGCTCCCTGTGAACCAAAGTAGAGATAATAACGCATGGCAGCAGAGTCAAAAGCAGGAGAGAGAGCACTCACATTTGCATTGAGAGAGGGATGATATGGTGCAGGATCCTCAGGTGACTGTTCACCGCCAACCTCATCATTACTGCAGGCAGGGTCCACATCCTCACCAGTCAGCGAGATGGCACGTTCCTCAAAGTGAGTGAGGGGCCTAATGTGGGCCACTCCACCGCCCTGGTCTGGGATCTCTCCCTGCTGCTGTGCGCCAGCCTCTCATGCGTGAAAACAGATGGAGGGAGTGTGAGCAGGACACATGGCACTGCATGGAACGTTTGTGTGGTGAGCGGAGTCATGGACAGGATGAGGACGCAAGCTCAAGAGGATATGAGCCTGATGGAGATGGAAGGGTGTGTGAGAGAGTTAGTGGTGTTGTCCCTTGAGGTGTAATATCCCTGTGGATGTCTGATGGGTTTGTGAGCATGTGAGTTGAGAGCGATGAAAAGAATGAGTTACCCTGGCGGAACAGATGAGAGAATTCATCCTGTTGCGGCACTGGGTGGCTGTCCTCTCTTGCAGGGCATTGGCACTGCTAACTCCTGCCATGCTGCATTGGTGATGTCGTTGCCTGTCCTGTGGCCAGAGCAGGGGTAGGGGACACTGCAGCAGGCCTCCGCGGCATCCAAAAGGCAATCCAGGGACACTTCATCGAACCTGGGGAGCTGCAGTCTTTTTGCCTTTGAGGGCCATGACTTCTTTGCAGGAGTCCTGGGCTGGAAGCCGGAATGCATAAGTAATGCGGTGGGTTTGAAAAGTCGCCATTGCGCCCGATGGCTAGAATGTCGTTTTATCCGCCCACTACCGCACTGAGTGCAGATCTGGGACAATTCCATCCCTAGAGTCCAAGATAGAAGGACACATCGCAGAATATTCAATGCACAATCTTTGTTCCTCATTTGCCCTCATTTCACAAAAGTCATTGTAACAAAACAGACTTCATTCTTTTAGTTCCATCCATTGTGTTGTGTGGCACTACCACCATGCTAAATGGGATTTCAAACAGATCGAGCAACTCAAGACTGGGTTCCATGAGGCACTGTGGGCCATCACCAGCAGCAGAATTGTATGCAATCATGATCTGTAACCTTATCACCTGGCATATCCACTCTACCATTACCATCAAGTCAGGGGATCAACCCTGGTTCAATGAGGAGTGCAGGAGGGCATGCAAAGAGCAGCACCAGGCATACCTAAAAATGAGGTGTCAACCTGGTGAAGCTATAACACAGGACCACTTGCATGACAAGCAGCATAAACAGCAAGTGATAGACACAGCTAAGAGATCCCACAAACAACGGATCAGATCTAAGCTCTGCAGACCTGCCACATCCAGTCATGAATAGTGGTGGACAATTAAACAACTCACTGGAGGAGGAGGCTCCACAAATATCCCCATCCTCAATGATGGAGGAGCCCAGCGCATGAGTGCAAAACATAAGGCTGAAGCATTTGCTACAATATTCAGCCAGAACTGCCTTGTGGATGATCCATCTTGGACTCCTCCAGAGGTCCCCGGCATCACAGATACCAGTCTTCAGCCAATTCGAGTCAGTCCACATAATATCATGGAATGGCTGAAGACTCTGGGTAGTGCAAATGCTATGGTCCCTGACAATATTCCGACAATGGCACTGAGGACTTGTGCTTGAGAACTTGCCGTGCCCCTAGCCTAGCTGCTCCAGTACAGCTACAACACTGGCATCTACCCAGCTATGTGGAAAATTGCCCAGGTATGTCCTGTCCACAAAAAGCAGGACAAATCCAACCCAGCCAACTAGTACCCCATCATTCTACTCTTGATTATCAGTAAAGTGATGGAAGGGGTCATCAACAGTGCTATCAAGCAGCACTTGCTTAGCAATAACCTGCTCACTGACACCCAGTTTGGGTTCTGCCAGGGCCACTCAGCTCCTGACCTCATTACAGCCTTGGTTCAAACATGGACAAAAGAGCTGAACTCCTGAGGTGAGTTGAGAGTGAATGCCCTTGATATCAAGGCAGCATTTGACCGAGTGTTGCATCAAGGAGCCCTAGCACAACTGGAGTCAATGAAAATCAGGGGGAAAACTCTCCACTGGTTGAGTCTTACCTAGCACAAAGGAAGATAATTGTGGTTATTGGAGATCAGTCATCTCAGCTCCAGGACATCACTGCAGGAGTTTCTCAGGGTAGTGTCCTAGACCCAACCATCTTCAGCTGCTTCATCAATGACCTTCCTTCCATCATAAGGTCAGAAGCGGGGATGTTTGCTGATGATTGCACAATTTTCAGCACCATTTGCGACTCCTCAGATACTGAAGTAGTCCATGTCCAAATGCAGTAAGATCTGGACAATATCCAGGCTTGGGCTGACAAGCAGCAAGTTACATTCGCGCCACACAAGTCAGGCAATGGCCAGATCCAACAAGAGAGAATATAACCATCATCCCTTGATGTTCAATGACATTACCATCACTGAATCCCCCACGATCAACAACCTGGGAGTTACCATTGGCCAGAAACTGAACTGGACTAGCCATATAAATACTGTGGCTACAAGAGCAGGTCAGAGGCTAGGAATCCTGCAGCGAATTATTCACTTCCTGACTCCCTAAAGCCTGTCCACCATAAACAAGGCACAAGCCAGGACTGTGATGGAATACTCTCCACTTGCTTGGATGAGGGCAGCTCCCACAACACTCAAGAGGCTTGACACCGTCCAGGACAAAGCAGACCGCTTGATTGGCACCACATCCACAAACATCCACTCTCTCCACCACCGATTCAAAGTAGCAACAGTGTGTACCATCTACAAGATGCATTACAAGAATTCACCAAGACAGCACCTTCCAAACCCATGACCGCTATCACCTAGAAGGACAAGGACAGCAGATAGTTGGGAACACCACCACTGGAAGTTCACCTAGAAGTCACTCACCATCTTGACTTTTAAAAAATTTATTCATGTAATGTGGGCTTCCCTGGCTGGGCCAGCATTTATTGCCCATCCCTAATTGCCCTTGAGAAGGAAATATATCGCCATTCCTTCACTGTCGCTGGGTCAAAATCCTGGAACTCCTTTCCTAACAGCACTGTTGGTGTACCTACACCACATAAACTGCAGTGGTTCAAGAAGGCAGATCACCACCACCTTCTCAGTACGTTTCGGATCCAGCCATTGCTTCACTATTCAGTTTTATAAACTGCATAATCACTTGAAATAAACTTGAATGCATTCAGTTTCCAATTTTGAGGTATTTAATTGCTGACCGTCCATCGCCAAAATGTTTAAAATTTGATGTGTTTTCTCAAAATAATTGAACATATGAGTCAATAGCAATATCCATGAATTCACTTGGCAGAGACCTGTCTCCATTACTGAGAAAATAAAGCATGAATATGGTATTGTCATTCAAGACTAATGAGTTCCTGCCATAAATGGGTTTAGATTGTAAATATGTTCTCTCTTTCACAAACCACTTCCCATTTACAAACTTTTAAATATGCCTAGATCAGAACAGATGCCTTTCATACAACTGAATAAATTTAGGGAGATTGGCTCTTACATGGAACATGCATACATGGTACAAACTTTGCACCAATCAGTTGAATTGATTATTTATTATTTACAAGATATAAGTGATATCATCAAGTGTTGCATCAAGGAAGACAGACCTCAGTCTAGTATAAATCTTCAAAGAATATTCCAGGATGAAGCTTTAGAATGATCACATAGAACAATAATTAAACAGATCTTTATTTCAATTTTCAAAAATTATTTCCAACCTGTATCGTGCACAGTCAACATTCCAGTTGGAATGTCGTTTCTCACCTATGGTGGTGATGTCTCCAAACCTATTGTACAGCTGCTTCACTACATTTCTGCCAGACACATATGTGTCTGCAACAATCGGGAATGTGCCGCACAGCTGCGCACCAGCAGCAACAATCTTAATTTTTTAGGTTCTAGGAAAGAATGAATGAGAATAAACGGAATCTTACTTTAAGCATAGTGAGTATAGTATACAGCAAAAAAAGGAGGGTGAAGATATTATCATATCAGTACCACTATTGTCACGATCTGAAAAGAACTGATGCAGAACATTGGCCATGCAATAAAAGTTAGGAGGAAGGTAAGAGAATGACTTGGAATTGAATCACCCCAGGTGTTGAGAGGCAAGCTATGGTATTGAACTGGACATTGGTTGATTAGGAGTAATGTTAAATAAAGAGGCAGCAGCTTGCCAGATTATTTTTTTGTAGAATGTCAAACATTGTAAATTATTTCAAAATTTTTGCAGTGGCAAATATTTTCTATTTAGTTATTTGGTTGTACAGAACTTGAGTATTGCTGAAAAAGAGACATGTTTTGTCAAAGCTTTTCATCTTGCACTCATCAGGACCATTCACAAGAATGCCAAATGCAGAGGGTACGACAATTTATACTGTATGAGAAGAGAGTGCTGATTGGTTGGCAAGTGGACTCTGATTGGCAGAGGCATTGCCATGGATAATGCAACGGTTGATGGTGACTGACAGTTAACTGCTAAGCATCGTTTGACACTTAAACCAGGCAATTTGACTCTGATTGGTCAAGACATTGCTCTGAGGAATGAGCTAGTCACTTATTTTGTTTAGGTGAAACAGGCGCAACATGTGTACATGTTCTTTCTGTCTGCAAAGAACAGGGCCATGTGTATTAATATAGGTAACTTTCAGTTCACGCAAATGCGCCACACCACAAGCCCGACTGACAACCTTGTTTGTCAGTGTAATTATTAGCACATTGAGGATTGTTTAGCAAATGTTATCCAATGGTAGAATCACAGCTAATGTTGGACACTGTGTTTTGAGTTTTGCAAGCACAGGCTGGTTGGGTACGGTCTATGCTTTGCCCGTTGAGAGCAGTGGAAGGGACATGCTGTTTGAGACGAACTGCCAGTCTTTGGGACATACAGCCTACATACCTAGCATCACACTGCCACTGAAATTCATATAGCACATTATTAATTTGTGTGATAGGCAGAACATATCTTTGGCTTAACAGCAGCATCCTGTTAGTGGTGAATACAACTTGTGCTGTGCAGTAACAGTGTGAAACAGCATGCTTCACCTGTTGCTCAAATTTTGAGATACCTTGCTCTGCCATGATAACCAGACTGGGCACTTTTCAGAACCAAAATCGATTATCTTAGGCCTGTTCATGAGTTTGCGTGATACACAGCACAAAATGATCTGATCAGGGTAGCCATTATCTGGCCAATACACCTTTGATGTGACCTATTTTGGCATCAAGCTTGCATGGTGAACAAATGGCTTGGGCCCTACTTATGAGGTTGCTGATAAGGTCAATCTTTTAGCATTTAGAACTGCAAGAAACCCTATGCGTATATTGACCAGTGAAGGTAGGCTTGTGGTAGACCGTGGTAGAGAACCCCCTGGCAGATTTCTCAACTAGTACGTCAAGGAAAGGGAGCTCATTTGACTGCTCCATTTCAAAGGTGAACTTGAGCACAGGATGGAGCCCATTAAGACATATAAGGAAATTACTACATGCGGCTGCAGATTAGATGCAGAAAACATATCATCCACATATCGGGAATATGCAAGGGGTAAGAGGTTAGGTGTCATTCCATCAAAGACACATTTCTCATGGAACCCAACAAAGATGTTTGCGAGAGCTGGACCTAGCCAGGATCCCATGGCAACACCATCTATTTGGGCATACATGGTGTCATTAAAACTGAACTCAACTGCGTTAGTTGCCGAGTTCATGAGTTCGATGAATAATGATTCATGCAATCGTGGCAGGTCTAGATTGCCATGATATAGTGATGTAGCACAAATATCTATGACTTCCTTAAGTGGAACGTTGGTGAATAGGCTAGCAATGTCAAAGAAGCACATGGACACAGAATTGCTATAAATATGCAAGTTCTGTATGGTCTTCGCAAATGTGAAGGAATCCTTCACCGTGTACGTGGAAAACTTGCTCTAAACTGGTTGCAGCAATTCAGCCAATTATTAGCCAATTCATGTTGTGCAGAACCAGTCACAGATAAGATAGGGCATAAAGGGACATCACTTTTGTGTGATTGGACAGTCCATACATATGCAGATGCAGTGAGCCATGAGGACAAACCCTGTCATATATATCCTTAACAACCATGACTATATCAGCATGCCATTCTTACTGACGGGTCCAAATTTGTATCCATTGACCCAGCCGCTCAACATGACCGAACTGCCTTGCCCAAAAGTAAACTTAAAAAAATGCTTGCTGAACTTGTGTAAGGGTAATGAGCTGCTGCATGATATATATGGCAGAGTTCACCCTCACAGCTCGCTGTGTCTGCGTATGTATAGGCTGCCCAAAACGCACAAAAGTGATGCCCCTTTACGCTCTATCTTATCTATGACAATCAACCCTCCTACCTCTTGTATATTTCCGATATGTGGATGATACGTTTGCTATATTTAAATATGCAGCTGCATATAATAATTTCCTTCATGTCTTAATTGGACAACAATGGCTAAATAATCCTCAGTGTGCTAAGAATTATGCTGCCAACCAATTTAAGATTGTCAGTTGGGCTCGTGGTGTGGCGCATTTGTGTGTACTGGAAGCTACATACATTAATACACCGGTCCATGTTCTTTGTAGACAGAAAGAACATGTACACAGATTGCACCTGTTTCACTTAAACAAAATAAGTGACAGCCATTTGTTGATTCATTCCTCAGGGCAATGCCTTGACCAACCAGGGTCAAAATGCTTGGTTTAAATTTCGAACAATGCTTGGCAGTTAACCGTCAGTCACCATCAACCATTTCATTATCCATGGCAATGCCTCTTCAATCAGAGTCCACTTGCCAACCAATCAGCACTCTCTTCTCATACATATAAATTGCTGTGCCCTTTGCATTTGGTATTTTTGCAAATCATCCTGATGAGTGCAAGACAAAAAGTTTCGACAAACAAATGTCTCTTTTTTCAGCAATATTTCCTATTTCTAGCCCTATGACTGATGTAAGAGTATTTTAAATTCTGCTTGCTAACACGATTTATGTCAGATTTATAGATTCCAGCAGTAGAATAACACAACCTGGATGGTTAAGTGCAGAATGGATGGACAACAGGATTGCATTGTGCTATTTTGGCCTCATACAGTGATTTCAACTGAAATCACGCTGAGATTGCTATGCTCTAGTAAGTCTCCTGGGATGGGCAGATGACTACAGGATACAGCACAATCTTTCAATAATAATAGAACCTTTTGCTTGTGCACAGAGAGGGCTAGAAAGGGTAAAGGCAGGATACTGTGACAGTAGCAGCTCTTAAATGGCGCCTCTGACTAAATAGCAGCACTTTTTTCTTACGGGTGTCAGAAAATGTATTAGGTTAGCAATAGAAAGTACACAAGGGAATGTGGCCAGAATTGCTTCCTTTGATGAACAACCTGGACACTCTGCTGCAAGAAGTGCAGCAGAGAAGATAAGCCATATTTGGGGCAGAAGGCAACCCTCTTTTGCACCACATTGTTGAGGGGCTATCGCATAAGCTGACTGTTCCAGTCAAGATGGTTTCCCATTTCCACAGGTGATAAAAGGAGATAGGAAAAATGTTTTCTGGCCCAAGGAACAGAATTTGAGGAGAATTTCATTGGACAGAATTTTCCTAAGGGCTTTGGGACCCCAACATCAGGATCAATTGGGATCCTGAGCCTGCACTTGACAGGAGCCAGACTCAGAGAGCTAGTTTTCCGGAGGCAGCCTACCAATTGACCACCTCTGCACTCTGTGTTATATGAAAAACTGTGTGTGCGCCCCTGCAGCTGCTGGCCCAATCACAGGGCTACAGGCAGCACTGGAGCCCTTGCAGCCGAACTCGGAGGTGTAGGCGCTGCTTAGGCAAGTCTGAAAACACATGGGTGGCTCAATATAGAGTTGCCCTCAGAGGTGTAAAAATAATTAATTATTTTCAAGGGGCGAAGGTAGCAGGCGCCACATATCAGAGAGGGAAACCTAGCAGTTCGATCATTGGGAAGTGGAAATAGATTTTTCTGCCTGCGGTCCCCTCTTTGGGGGTGGAGCCTCTGGCTCTGATGGCCCGCTGGTGTGCTGCAGGGTGGCCGTCTCCATGGAGCTATCAGTCTCTCCATGCAGCAGAGGGCCACTCCATCGCTGGCACCAGTCATGCCACAAAATTGCGCGGAATTGGGGCCTTAACAATTTAAATTACCTCCTTGCCTCCGTGAAGTGGGCAATCCACTTCCTCAGCCACCCCTGGAAAACCTACAGGCCGGAGGAATGCATCTCTATTTTCCTGGCTCCCCTGCCTCCAATCCCATCACCATGGGACCGGGAATATTCAGCCCATTGTGTATGTTCTTTGTATCCGTTTTTTGATGGTTTCTCATGAAATTCAGTATAATCCTAAATCCAGTCCTCCAATCTGAATGTTTAAAATTTTCATTCATGGGATGTGGGCATCACTGGTTAGGCCAGAATTTATTGCCCATCCTTAATTGCCCTTGAGAAGGTGGTGGTGAGCTGCCTTCTTGAACTACTACGGCCCCTGTACTGTAGCTACACCCACAGTGCTATTAAGGAGGGAGTTCCAGGATTTTGACCCGGTGACGGTGAAGGAACAGCGTTATATTTCGAAGTTGGGGGGTGAGTGACTTGCAGGTGGTGGTGTTCCCATGCATCTGCTGCCCTTGTCCTTCTCGGTGGTCGTGGGTTTGGAAGGTACTGTCTACAGAGCCTTGATGAGTTTCTGTAGTGCGCCTTGTAGCTGGTACACACTGCTGCCGTTGTGCTTCGGTGGTGGAGGGAGTGAATGTTTGTGGATGGGGTGCCAATCAAGTGGGTTGCTTTGTTCTGGGTGGTGTCGAGCTTCTTGAGTGTTGTGGGAGCTGCACTCATCCAGGCAAGTGGAAAGTATTCCATCACACTCCTGACTTGTGCCTTGTAGATGATGGACAGGCTTTGAGGAGTCAGGAGGTGACTGGCCTAGGTTTCCTAGCCTCTGACCTGCTCTTGTAGCTACAGTATTTATATGGCCAGTCCAGTTCAGTTTCTAGTTAATGGTACTCCCCAGAATGTTGATAGTGGAATATTCAGTGATGATAATGCCATTGAATGTCAAGGAGCGATGGTTAGATTCTCTCTTGTTGGAAATGTTCATTGCCTGACACTTGTGTGGTGCGAATGTTACTTCCCACTTGTCAGCCAAAGCTTGGATATTGTCCAAGTCTTGCTGCATTTGGACATGGACTGCTTCTGTATCTGAGGAGTCGCAAATGATGCTGATCATTGTGCAATCGTCAGTGAACATCTCCACTTCTGACCTTATGATAGAAGGAAGATCGTTGATGTAGCAGCTGAAGATGGTTGGGCTGAGGACATGCTCCTTCAAATGATAAGAACCTGGACAAACAAAACAAATATGTCATTGGTTGCTCTTAGGATATTATGCATTTACTTTCATGGTCAGTGGTGTGAAACCACCAGTCATTTCTATTCATATAATTAACGGAGTTGTTGTTAGGGGCATCTTGGCAAAAGTGCTGTGCATTCTCATGCTTCACTGCCTTCTTTCCACAGGGCAAGTAGTGGAAGTGTGTTCTCTGGTAAACAAGACATGATCCACTTGTTTGATACACTGTTGCACAAGAAACTGGCAGTTTTCGCAGAGATGGAGCGAACCAGTAGCATTTAAATATAAAGCTATGGACCTCTTCTCTGCCTTGGGCAGATCTGTTCCAGTAGTGAAACTTCTCTGGAAGTTGTGTTAAAGGAGACAGTTAGCCTAGTGAGATCCTCCCTTATGAATTGTAGATGCTAAAGGTATGTTTCTTCAGATATGCACAAGTAGATGCACCTAGGCGTAAGCACACAAGAGATAGGGAGAGATGGTGGTACAGTGGAAGTGTCACTGGGCCAGTAACCCAGAGGCCTAGGCTAATGCTCTGGGGACATGAGTTAAATCCCACCACAGCAGTTAGTGGAATTTAAATTCAGTTAATAACTCTGGAACTGAAACGAATCTCAATAATGGTGACCATGAAACTATCATTGATTATCACAAAACCTCATCTGGTTTACTAATGTCCTTTAGGGGACATCTGCTGTTCAACATGTGGGCCTGGGCCTACATGTGACTCCAGACCCACAGCAATGTGATTAGCTTCTAACTGCCCCCTGAAATGGCCCAGGAAGCCACTCAGTTGAAGGGCAATTAGGACAAATGCTGACGTTGCAGGTGGGGTCCACATCCTATGAAAGAATAAATTAAAAAAAGGATGAAGGTGCATCAAGTACTTTGTGGAATCATACCTTCCTTTCTTTCCTCCACAGAAACTTCTCTTCCTTCACTAAAACTAGGAAGGAAGAGAATTCTTTTGCTGAACTTGCTGCCAGTTAAACTGCAACTGTTTACAAGATTTATTGTCTGGGGGTTGGGGATGGGTGGAGTTCAATGGTGGTGTGAAGGGTTGAGAACAAGCAGTTTTGTAATTGATAAACAATGCCAAACATCAACAGAAAGCAATGCCAGAAGGCCAGTGTAGATACAGCTACTAAGAAATCAAAAGAAAATCTTACGTGCAATACTAAACACTCTAACAGAGTTTTAGGAAGGAACTACTGAAAAGCCAGAACAGTAAATGTCGGCAGTGCTCATTTATATCCATGGACAGCATCAGTTCAGTGAACAGAAGAAAAAGAAATGGCACAGAACCAATTTATGAAAGAGATTGAATTAAATTATGTCTAACAAGATTCTCAAATATGAGGCCTCTGAAGTGTTGCTAAAATTTTCCACCACTGACTGCAATGTTTAATTAATTTTCTTGGAGTCAGCAAAGCGTGTGTCTGGAATGCATGGAGGCACTCACAGAGCGAACAATTGCTAATTTGACTCAAACTTCACCCTACTTATACAGTCCTCTCAGGATTGTTCTAACAAACTCTTCCAGCTTTCAATAGTTCACAAGAAACCAGTTGAAATATGAAAGCAAAGCAAATGTAAAATCCATCAACTTGTTGGATAAAATCACCGAATTAATCATACTATTGCTAAACCAATCTCTCCTTCACCATCCACCTCAAAGCTACAGTAGACCATGTTTCTTAATAATAAATTCTAATTTACATTAATGCAAACAGTAGCATTATTTTTATTCATTCATGGGATATGGGCATCGCTGGCTAGGCCAACATTTATTGCCCATCCCTAATTGCCCTTGTTCAGGGGGCATTTAGGAGTCAACCACATTGCTGTGGGTCTGGAGTCACATGTAGGCCAGACCAGGTTAAAAACCCATCATGCCACTGGTGTCTGTGTAAATGGAATGAATCTCGCACAAAGCACTGTGGAGGAGCTTTACACATACGTGGACTGCGCTTCAGATAAGGAATTTCCGTCCTCTGTGAAACGCTGCTGGAAGGTTTGATGCTGCGGTCTACCTTAAATATTTAAGGCTGAGTTAGCCAGATTTTTGACTTGTCTGGGAATCAAGGGATTTGGGGAACGGGTGGGAAAGTGGAATTCAGGCTGAGGATCAGCCATGATCATACTGAATGATGGAGCATGCTAACGGGGCGATATGGTCTACTCCTGCTTGATTTCTTATGTTCTTATGTTCTACCACATGCAAATAAAGTTAATGACAGCACTCAATTTCTATAGTTTGGGCTCTGCAGACACAGAAATGTATTTTTACAGGATCTGAAAACAATTTCTAACTAAAGTTAATGTTTTAAAATTGATAAAAGGTGATTTCCAAACAGCACTGGCTGTGACACAATCAAGGTAACTTATCTGATTGAGCTCGCAAAATTGCTGTTAGTCTGGACTGACATATAGGCCAAACTGGATAGGGACAGCAGATTTTTCTCCCTCAAGGAAATTAATGAACCTGTTGGATTTTTATGATAAGCCAGCAGTTACATGGGCCAGGATTTTATATTCGACATGTGCGGGCGAGCCTAACTTGCACCAACTCCTGCTTACCCTTCACCCTTCTGTATGCTGACCTACATTGGTTTTTGATCTGGAAATGTCTCCAATTAAAAACTTTTATCCTTGTTTTCAAATCCCTCCAGCGTCTCGCCACTTCCCGAACTCTGTAGCCGCTCCAGCCTAAAAATCTTTGAGATCGTAGCACTCGTCCAATTCTGGCCTCTTGCACATCTCCATCATTGATGACCATGGCTTCTGCTACCTTGGTCCTAAGCTCTGGAATTCCCTCCTGAAACCTCAATGCCACATCTCTTTATGTCTCTATCTTCCTCTAAGATGCTCCTCAAAACCTACTTCATTGTGAAGAGCTTTTGCTCTGCTGTCCTAATGTCTCCTTTTATGGTGCAGTGTCAAATTTTGTTTGATAATGCTTCTGTGACGTGCATATATATGCTGAACAAATGGATTTAAAAAATTTAAAGACAAGAAATTGATTTAGAGCATGTCATTGCTTGATCCTAAATTTTTGCATGCTTGGAAGAAAAACATTTTGAATTTTACCACTTTAATTCATGTACAGGGCAGCGTTTTTCACTGAATCATAGTGTGGTTCAATCCATAGCTCTGGTGACAGAGCCTGAATAAACAATGAGGGCAATCCATTATCAATAGTCAGATAAATATCTTTCGTTTGCAAATAGTTTTCAACACTCTTCTTTAACTGTGACAGAAATCTATAATGAATCTATGTGATTTTTGACTGTATTATGGGTCATTGTGAAAATTGTATTGTTCTTATAACTGATGAAAGCAACCGAATAGTTCAATTAGATTAGTAATGATGCACTTGTAGTGTTGTATTATGTTCAATTGCATGCAGTTATTCTGCCTGAATTCTTTTGAATTGCCACTATATACAAAAGCTTCACAAGAGAGAATATATCACACCAAGCTATATCTGGCAAGAGGCTAGCTTTGACATAGCAAGCAAATAATAAACAGGAAATAAACAGTTTCAATTCCAATGTTGGATTTACTAATTAGATGCTTTAACAACAAATAAAGTGATCATGGTAGGCTGTAAAAATAAATCGTGAACAGATTACCAGAGTTGTCAGGTGTAGATTGTATTGTCATGCAGGGGAAGGAAGCTAATGTGCTAAAAGATAACCAGCTGAATGGGAATCATTCAGAAAATCTTCTCTTCAGCAGGAGCACCAGTGCTCACCATTTCACACCAAACTCCCACCCCTTAGGCTGTTTTCTACTTTATAACCATTTAATTTGCAGAATTTTAAAATCGTGAATATTTGGTGTTTTATCAAGGACAGTTGCACAAATTACTAATACGATTGAAAAGGAAGGCAAGGTTTGTCAAGAATAGGGATTAGGTGATGTCAAACATGGGATGAAACAGTTTGTAGATTTTAGAAGGAAAGAAAAATTTAGGGCTACCATGTTTTGAGGGGCTAGGAATAAATCAAATGGGTTAAGAGATGCTGTGATGGATTTGATTTTCAGCACAGGGAGGATACAGTGAAGAGGAAGAACTCATCACAGGAATTGTTCCTCTTCAGAAAAAATTACTGAATATAAAATACATTGGTGCAGATTTAACTGACATGAGTAAATAAAAAACTTAGTTTGAAAATAAATAATAGAAGGAAACATTTGCCCAATGTTGTCCAATCATAACCAGTCAGAAAGGTGTAAAGTGCTGCCTGGCAGGAATTTACATCCATTTAATTTAAACAGGTTAAGACCTCTTTTAAAGCGGTTGTGTGAAGAATTTCAGGCAGATCATTACGCCTTTGAAGACTAGAATACCACAGTGTAATTTCAAGGGAATAGATTTTATGAATCTGTTGCTATTTCAATTAAATTAGAGTAGTGACTAGCTTCAACAATACTGAGTTAGCATAATGGAGGTAGATGAGAAGATGAATGATGTCTGGTGTTATATCAGTGGGAAAAGAAACCATCACATTGGCCCTGAGCTCTTTAAAATACATTTGTTTTGTGGCATAACTTAAGTACATATTAGAGAGCTTCAGGATATAGGCTTAATTTTGTCAGTGGCTTTCAAATCTGAAAGCTTTTGGAATTCATTTCTCTGATACTTGAGACTTGGTCAAATTTATCCATTGCAATTCCTGTAGATTGTTTATGCTTGAAAACAAGAACCAGCTGGAAAAGTTAGCTTTGATTTTACTTAAATTATGTGTACACGGCCATGAACAAATTGGTATAAGTGATAAAATGAAAGTCTGCAGTCCTTGTGGAGATGCAGCCCTGTCTTCACTTGGAAGATGCTTTACATTGTGCTCTGTGGCAGTACCACTGTGCGATATGGGATAGATTCAGAACAGCCAACCAGCTCAAAACTGAGCATCCATGAGGCACTGTGAGCCATCAGGAGCAGCAGAACTGTATTCAACCACAATCTCTAACCTCATGTCCTGGCATATCTCTCATCTACCATTAGCAACAAGCCGGGGGATCAGCCCTGGTTCAATAAGGAGTGTAGGTGTAGAAGAATGTACTAGGAGCAGCACCAGGCATACCTAAAAAGGAGCTGCCAACCTGGTGAAGTTACACCGCAGGACTACATGTATGCCGAACAGCAGAAGCAGCATACGGTTGACAGAACTAAGTGACCCCAAAACCAACGGATAAGACTAAAGCTCTGCAGTCCAACCACATCCAGTTGTGAATAGTGATGAGCAATTAAACAACTAACTGGAGGAGGAGGCTTCACAAGTATCCCATCCTCAATGTTGGGGGAGCACAACAGTACAAAAGACAAAGTTGAAGCATTTGCAACTACCGTAAATCGCGGCATATAAGTCAAACTTTGAAGCCTTGAAGAGTCATGAGGACTCGAAATGTCAACTCTTTTCTTCTCCGCCGATGCTGCCAGACCTGCTGAGTTTTTCCAGGTAATTCTGTTTTTGTTTTGGATTTCCAGCATCCGCAGTAGTTTTTTGTTTTTATAAAAACCATCAACTTCATCGTCTTTGACATCCAACGTAAAGGTTCGTCAAATTAATTCTGAATCACTTTGGCTATGGCATCATTGTAAGAATCCCGCTCTGGATCAGATTTGGTGCTTTTGATTTCAGAATCATCCTTCCACAACAAATCATCTTCCTCTTCATCCATTGAATTGGATTCCACATTTTTTGAATGATCTGATGACAGTTTGTGCATTAGTAGCATCCCATGATTTGATAACAAAACCACAGAAAATATCAAGTGGGGCAGCACGCATATTTCCACTCTTTGTGAATGTTTTCTCTCTGTCAACCCATCCATATATTCCACTCAGCACAAACATGATCCTTAAATGGCTAGTTGAGGCACGCATTCAAAGGTTGACTTACAGACCGTTAGAACCCTGGGTATTACTGAAATTTGAGTGTTATTTCTTCACAGGCGCTTCTTGATCGCATCGGTGATATGGGATCTAAACATGTCCAACACTAATAATCTGTGTTCTCTGTGCAGACCACTGGAACGCCTATTCCATACATTATCCATCCAAAATTTCATTCCATCCTCATCCATTCAGCCATGGTCATGCACAAAGATGCTTGCAGGGAACTTGATTTTCAGCATGGCTTTATGTTTGAAAATTACCCTAAGCTTTAGTTTCACTCTGTTGGCCATGCAGGCTAGTTACCACTGTGAATCTTGCCTTCTCTTGCCCTGTGATTTTCATTAGAACTGTTTTCGAACATTTCCAGCCACGGTTCATTGCTTGGCATACATGGGTGTTTCATCCATATTGCTGATGTGACTTAATGTGTACTCTTGTTTTTGCTGCTGTATAATGATGAATCACTGGAAACTGACAATTTTGGCATTGAGATCTTATGATAGTCTCTGACCAAGCTTGGTCTTCTGCCACTACGTTAGACATTTTCATTCCATAAAGATGGCTACACCAACTAGCTGTTGCTCTGAAACCTTTGATGGACTCAGGGTTTGATTTGGCCCACTTAATGCCGCATATATGCATTGCTTTTCTGGTGACGATGTAACCATTCATTCCAATACATGCTCCCAAGATCAGATCAGTGGGTTCCTATTCTCATAGTGCCTTTCATCTTGGTCATCTTCTTCAGGGCAGATTTCTTCTTCCATTCTTGCACCAGTTTTTCACTACCACCGAATTCCCTCACTGCAGCAGTTATTTGATGCGTTAGCAAATGTTCCGACTTTTAGCTTGAAACCAATTTCGTACTTCATTCTTTTTGGTGGAGGACTCATTTCTGTTAATCATTCGTCATGCGTGGTTTGTTCTGTGTGGGCGTGTCAGAAACTCACGCACATTTTCTTGACAATAAGGCCCATATCGCCTGCTTGATCCCATGCGTCAACTTATAAGGTAAATAAAACATGCATTTCTGAGGTGAAAAGTTGAGGCTGACTCCGAATGGGAGTATACCATTTCTTAGCAGGAAAGGGTGGGGTGGGGGGTGCTGGGTGGGTGGACTTATATGCAGAGAATAGACCTAAAAATGAATTTTGGCACAGTAAAAATTGGGTCGTTTTATAAGCTGGGTCGAATTATAAGCTGCAACCTACAGCATCTTCAGCCAGAAGTGCTGAGTGGATGATCCATCCCAGCCTCTTCCTAAGGTCCCCAACATCACAGATGCCAGTCTTCAGCCAATTCACTTCACTCCACATGATATCAAGAAATGGCTGAAGGCACTGAATGCTGCAAAGTTATGGGCCCTGACAACATTCCGGCAGAAGTACTGAAGACTTGTGCTCCAGAATTAGTCACGACCCTAGTTAAGCTGTTCCAGTACAGCTACAACACTGGCACCTACTCAACAATGTGGAAAATTACCCAGTGTGTCCTGTCCACAAAAAGGCAGGACAAAAACATTCTACCCAATTCAATCTGCCTCATCAATCCACTCATTATCATCAGAAAAGTGATGGAAGGTGTCATGTACAGTGCTATCAAGCAGCACTTATTCAGCAACAACCTGCTCACCAATGCTCAGTTTGGGTCCCGCCATGGTAACTCAGCTTCTGACCTCATTACAGCCTTGATCCAAACATGGAGAAAAGAGCTGAACTCAAGAGATGAGGTGAGAGTTATTGTCCTTGACATCAAAGCAGTATTTGACCAAGCATGGCATTAAGGAACCTTAGCAAAACTGAAGTCAATGGGACTCATGGAGTAACCTCTCCACTGGTCAATGTCATACCTCACACAAAGGAAGATGGCTGTGGTTGTTGGAGGTCAGACATCTCAGTCCCAGGACATTGCTTCAGGAGTTTCGAGACCCAACTTTCTTCAGCTGTTTCATCAATGACCTTCCCTCCAACATGAGGTCAGAAGTGGGGATATTCGGTGATGTTTGCACAGTGTTCAGTAACACTTGTGACTCTTCAGATATTGACCCAGTCTGTGCCCGCATGCAGCAAGATCCGGACAAATTCAAGCTTGGGCTGATAAGTGGCAAGTGACATTTATGCCACACAAGTGCCGGGCAATGACCATTTCCAACAAGAAATAATTTAATCATCCCCCTTTGACATTCAATGGCATTCCCATCATTGAATCCCCCACCAACGGCAATCAGGGTGATACTATCAACCAGGAACTGGACTGGACCAGCCATTTAAATACTATGGCTACAAGAGCAGGTCAGAGGCTGGAAATCCTGCAGTGAGTAACTCACCTCCTGACTCCCCGAAGCCTGTCCACTATATATAAGATATAATTCAGGTGTGTGATGGAATACTCTCCACTTGCCTAGATGCGCGTGACTTCTTTAACACTCAAGAAACTCGACACCATCCAGGACAGAGGAGCCCATTTGAATTGCACCCCATCCATCACCTTAAACATTCACTCCCTCCAAAGCATGGTGGCAGCAACGTGTATCATATGCGAGATTCATTCCATGAACTTGCCAAGCCTCCTTCGATAGCACCTTCTTAACCCGTGACCTTTACAATCTAGAAGGACAAGGGCAGTATGTGCCCATTCTCCTCCAAGCTACACACCATCCTGAACTCAGTTTATTTTGCTGTTTCTCCATTGTCACTGGGTCAAAATCCTGGAATTCCCTTTTTTAACAGCACTTCAGATGTATCTATACCAGATGCACTGTAGTGGTTCAAGAAGGCAGTTTATCACCATATTCTCAAGGGAAATTAGGGATGGACAACAAAAGCTTGCCTTGCTAGCGATGCTCACATCCCATGAAGGAATAAAAAGAAATACTTGAAGAAGTATCATACTAGCCTGTAGAGAGCACATATGTTTCAGCGGTTCTGTTTTCCATATCTCTCAATTACACTGTGAAGATTCGGAGAGCTCAGCAGACAATGGTAATGGGAGTGAGCTGAATAACATTTTCTTAATCCTTAATATTCTCCATTCTTAATGATGTGTAGGGGAAAAATATCAGCTAGTGTTGCAATTTTTCAGTAGGTCATTGTAACTTATCCATTGCTGGCTTATTTTAAGCAGGAATGCTGCGCAACACCTTACGTGTTACCTCACAGTGTGGGAGTTATGATGGAGTAGACGTAAACACTCTTGAAGGGTGAATAAATGTCATAAGTATCATAATCTGAAGTTTATTAAATCCCCAGCTCTTTAAACTTGAATAAAAGGCTTAAACTTAAACTTAAAGTTTAAAAAAATACACATCTGCTGGACTGGTTTGATTGACAGGCCATCAGGTGTGGGTTAGAGAAAATAAACCATGAACACCTGTTCCACATTTTTATTAGTGTTATTTGTTAACATTTTCCAAGGGCTGATACGATAGCTGTGATCATTATGAATGTTTGGATGAGTTTCAAAAGCTACAAAATCATTTATCTTAGGGGGCACTGAGTTTACAGTTTGATTGACAGTTTAAAGAGCTCATTAAAGGATTTGCTGTCTTTGATGTGGGCACTAAATAGAAATTTGCTTTTATAACAGTTTGAACACTTGAGGGGGTTTAAAAGCAATGAATGGATTTCATTAATGGGAGTTTTTTTTACTATCAAGTGTGTATGCATGAGATCTGTATTTGAATGTTAGAAGTTTTCTTTATCTCCACATGGCTACTGAGATCTTCCCATGGTTGATACTGGATGAGTGGCTACAGGGATGGCATGGGGATATGAGGGGCCATAGGGGATATGAGGCAGCATTGGTGAAAGAGAGGGGTGGGTCGGTGGGTATGTGTTGGCTTGGGGGGCCATGGGATTATGAGGGGGCATGACAGGTGGGTGAGGAGGGGTGAGAAGTGATGGCTAGAGGGGCTTCCATGGTCAGCAGGTCACACTGTATCCTGCCCCTGCCTCCCTGGAGTGAAAATTGGGTATAAAGGGGCCCTTTAAGCTGATGTGGGTATGCTGAGTTGGGAAATTTCCCGACTCAAGCTATCTGCCTTGATCGTGAAAATCTGACCCTCAATGTTAGATAGGATTTCTGCATCTATGAAAGGGACTAGATCTGCCATTTTAAGCAAGTGAAATTATAGCAGGCAGAAATTGTCGCTAGCCCTGGGAGTAGCCTCTAACAGTGAAAGAGCGGCAGGTGGGAATCCCACTATTGAGAATGTGGAGCTGTTGCCTTAGGAAGTAAGTGAAGGAGGGTTGCTCTATTCAGCACTCATTTTCTCCCATGGAGAATAGTGCAGAATGCATAGGAGTAGATGGAAAAGGAGTGAAATCTTTGACCTGTGTACTATTTGTTTATTCAAAAAGTTAAAATTAAAAATCTAACTTGACAATACCAACCAGTTTCCCCAAGGTGAAGTCTTGGCGCTAATGTGAAGCAGAAGATAGGGAATAGGCACCTCAGTTTACACTCTACCCGGTTTTCTTTTCCAGTGAAATCATTCCAACATATTTTCCTCATCTGTTCCTACTGATACTCTTCAACTGCATGGTTTCCCTGTTCAAATTTCTTCTTATTTTTCATCTTTGGCTTGGGCCTTGGGTACCCTCCACCACAGCCCTATATTTAAGTGACAGGGAGTGGCTCCAATTTTCTAGTGGCAAAGTAGGACAGGAATCTCTGGTGTGCTGCAATGGCATGGAACACCTTCTCCAGGATTTGGTAGAGAACGAATGGCCTCCCACAGTGGCAGGCGGAAATACAACCCAGCTGCACTTCCGTTTCTAGGAGAAAGACTGTGGAATCTTGATCCCTAAGATTCTAGCTGATCCACAAAGTTCTGTATAGGAAGATATTTCAATCATCAGATCCCCCTGTACTCTGAGACTCTCTTTTCCAACATCACAAATCTTACCTTTACACCCATGCATTTGGTCACGTCCCATAACTTCACTCCCACCCACACTTTGGCCTCTCTGTAAAGAGCCTTGGAATGGATTTTTCTTGAGTGCATGAAAGATTCCATAATGTAGCTTCTTGTTTCTTGTAAGTTAGCTTAATGAGGTCAATTTGCGAAGTGTAAAAGAAGATCTGAGTTTTGCAGGAGTTAATGGGATATGACTTTGTAAATTGGTCCCTGCTGTTCAATTCAGCGGCAGATTTAATTGTGTTTTTGTTGCTTCATGTCAGTATATGCTCATGAGAGCAACCAGGTGATTCTTTCCCAATCTATCTGTTACATAACCAGTGTTAAAGGCCCACGCTTGTATTTTATGGATAAGAATATGCATAACATACAGAATTGTGGATCAGTGTAGCTTAAGCATTTGCTTCAGTTTTATCTGGTTACACTATCCGATAATGCACCTAAAATGAAACCATCGTTGATAGTATTAAAGCTTGATGAAGTTTTCACATCAAAGGAGTAGAAAACTGTTGCTCTGCTATAAACTCTTGATTTTCCTTGTTAGATTCTGCAGGACCCCCACAAACATGCAGCTTTATATACTTGAGGTGTTACTCTATAATTAAGAGGCAGGAGAAGGCAGAACTGTTAGCCTTAACTCACTTTCTACTGATGACTTTCATTTCAAGAGATTGTCCTTATGGTTGGAGGACTGCTGAAAACGCTAACATACTCTAGGTGATAAATCCTGTACTTTACTATTAGCCCAACTCTCTGTATTCAAATAAATTTGAATGATGATTTTATTTTGTCAAATCACTCATTCTGTGTGTGCTATTGTCTGTGTATCCAAAGTGAATGTGTGTACATGCCACAAAGTTACAGCTATTTCAGGAACAGTGTCTCAGTTGGCATGATTGTTAATCCCCCCAGTCCATGCAATCCGTTAAAACCAAAAGCAAAAATGAGTCATTTCAGATCACAAGGGACGCATTCTGCTGACATAAAATGCCAGTAGGCCCCTGATGAAGAAATGGTGCAAAAATAATTCAAAATTCTAAGTCTAGTTTAGTCACATAGGATTGCCCAGACAACAGAACAGATGGGCAACCTGCTCCCATCTCTCTGCCAATGCTGCTGAGGAGCTGCCACTCCATTATAGAGCGTTCAAACTCTCTATGGGCAACAAAGCAGCCTCGTTGAATGATGTGTATCTCATCAGCAGGCCAGCTTATTTAGATGTGATGCACTACATGCCACTGTAATCAAAACACCAGCACGAGTACACACCTACATTATTGTGATGAAGTTCCTTTTACCTAGCTTTGCTAATTATCATGAAGTATAGTGACACAGATTGAAAATTAATTAGCTGAATTCAACCAGAACAATTAAAACAGTCATTACTGAGTACTCTCTGACTGGGATCTGGCAGCTCTTTGGGGAGCTGCCAGGTGCTGATATGAGGATAGCTTCTCTTCAGAAGAAACTGTAGTCATCTACTAACCACTGATTATTTCAGACAGAGGCGAGTATAGCAGCAATGTAGTAATAAGGAACATCAAGGGCTCTTCCCACAGGATCAGAGTAACTTATCATTGCTAATTCAAAATGCAGGTACATTTTCCCTCCGAGCATTGTGAAGAAGATAAAATTGAATATTTTTCTTCAACAAGATTTGTTTTGAATACATCCTGAATACCCACTGTTTCCAATGATTTGCTGTTTCACTGAGAGGAGAAAATTAGGTGGATTTGGCTGCATTCAAAGATTTCCTGCCACAGCAGATTAGAAGATTAGCTAACTTTCTATTTCCAATTTAGCTGTAAATTACATTTATATCCAGTGTTTCTGAGGAAAATAAAGCTCCTTTATTTTAATAAGTTACTGCTAAGGAACTGGTTGCTTTCAATATGCACTGAAGAAGTGGTATCCACTTCTTTAATTTTGACAAAGTATTACTTCACCTGACTAATACAGTAAGAAAAACAGGGATAGCAGCACATTGTTAAAAATTACAACAACATGCATTTATTAAAGAGATAGTTCACTTGTTTTTTTTGTTTCACCTCATAGTTAGGCTTTCTGAGCAGCTGTTTTATGACAACAGGCAGTTCAGATATCATTCTGAGACTACTCTGGGGCCAAACTTTAATTATTTCTCATTTATTAAGCATGACATGAATTAATGCAAAATCCAATGACTGCACCTGATGAAACTTCAATCAATCCTTTTTTTTAATAGGAATGAATAATAGAGAATCAATTTCATAGAAGCATGTCTGTTTTTGTTTAAAGCAGTTTGGGAGTAAAATGAAAAATGTGAAAACGCATATATTTACAAAATACGACTGAGGCAATTTCATTTTCCAGCTGTAGATAGAATAATAAGTACCCTTTGCAGACACAGAAATGTCCATCATCAAGAGTGGACACCAACAATGTCATTAATATTTTGAACAGGAAACATGCCTCTCTACGCATTATCCCCATCCATACTACCAGCTGCCTAAAACTGAATGAAGACAGAAGCCAACCTTGTTTAAAAAAAAACTAGGGCAACTCAATCCCAAATCCATCAATCTTTAACATACTCTATTTTTGGAGACTAAAATCATCAAATATTATTTGTGTAGATGTATGCATTGCTTCGTAGCATTTTTAATGTGGTTTTGAGCCAATGCATTTGAATTCTGGATTAATTGGATTATTCAATTCAATTTGTGGCATAGCAATCTCAGGCAAAGAAGATAATTTGAAGGAAAACTCAATAATCCAGCCAATTTATGAGCTGTGCAAATGACTTGGTGAGCCAACAAATACTATCCATTGAGAATTAGCATACACAGCATATCTACATAGATAGAGTACATGTATAATGCTACTCGAGATCCAGTGATGCTTAGCAACAGTATTGTGCACTTAACCTCCCTGAAAAGGAGCTTTTTTTTCCCTTTTGCACATGGCAGTATCTCTGAAGAGAATAAATTCTTTCCTAAGCTTCAGCAAAAATTAATTTAACCCACCATGAAATACTGTTGCTTCACTCAAATGTTACTGTTCTCTCTGAAGATATAAATTACCACATCAGGAGTTCTCTACCTTACAAAGGGATGTTATTCCAGGCAGATTCCAAAGAATCACAACCCATTGCAGGCTCCAGCTACATTAGCGTTTAATGTTTGTGATGTGCTGGTTTTGATTTGGATTGACTGGCCAGCTCTCATGGGAGCTTATGCTGGTGCTCATATGCAGTAAGACCTGCACATCATTCAGGCTTAGCCTGAGAAGTGGCAAGTAACATTTGTGCCACACAAGTGCCAGGCAATGGCCATCTCCAACAAGAGAGAATCCAACTATCTCCCCTTGGCATTCAATGGCATTCCATTGCTGAATCATCCACTATTGGCACCCTTGGGGTTACCATTGACCAGAAACTGAACTGGACCAGCCATACAAATACTGTGGCTACATGAGCAGGTCAGAGGCTGGGAATCCTGAGGAGAACAACTTAGCTTCTGACTCCCCAAAGCCTGTCCACCATCTACAAGGCACAAGTCAGGAGTATGATGGAATACTCCCTGCTTGCAGTGCAGCTCCAAAAACATTCAAGAAGCTCAACACTATCCAGGACAAAGCAGCCCATTTGATTCGCACCCCATTCACCACTTTCAACATCCACTCCCTCCACCATCGATGCACTAGTGGCAGCAGTGTGTACCATCTACAAGATGCACTGCAGCAACTCACCAAGGCTCCTTCAACAGCATCTGCCACCTACTGTTGCTGGATCAAAACTTGGAACTCCCTTCCTAACAGCACTTTGGGTGTACCTACACTCCATGGACTGCAATGGTTCGAGAAGGTAGTTCACCATCACCTCCCCAAGGGCAATTAGGGATGTGAAAAAAAAATGCTGGCCTAGCCAGTAATACCCAAGTCCCATTAAGAATTTAAAAAAATGTGGGCCCCTCTGAGCGGCCTCATTTGGTAGCTCTATAATGACACATGCACAGGTGGCCCTGGTTTTGATAAGTGGGAGATACCAGGAGAAGGTGAAGGCAGCCAACGTGATCTCATAGATCAAATTACAGATTGTTAGTTAGATCTTTGCTTTGTTAGTGAATCTCATGTCTCCCTGCCATCCAAAGCCAATCCTGGCTCGTGCTGCTGGCTGGCGTGGCTCATCCTTCTCATCATCAGACTCATCATCAGACTGTGTGTCAGAGGATGAAGCTTGCTCCATTAGATCCTCCTCTGCCAGGGCTTTCCCTCTCTAGAGTGCCAGGTTGTGTGAGGCATAGCAGATCAAGAGCATAAGTGAGACTTGAGCAGGAGAGTACTGAAGAGAGCCAACTGACTGGTCCCAACATCGGAATCTCATTTTCAGCAGACCAATGTATCCCAGACTGGGGTCATCAGCCATCTCTTCAGGGAATATCTTTTGTCACCCAGAAGCCAACCACCCAAGGGTTTCAGTTCATAGAATATCCCTTGCACCTTGGAGTGTCTAATTATGTTGGCATCATGACTGCTGCCAGGATAGCGTGCACACAGCTATCCTTTGCCTGTGGTCACAGACAAGCTGCACAGTGATGGAATGGTAGCCTTTTCTGTTAATGAATGCCCCTGGCTGTCCTGATGGTGCTTTAATTGCCACATGTCTGCAATCTATTACTCCTTGCACCTTTGGAAATCCTGCAATGTTACCAAAGCCTCTGGCTCTGTCTGCCTGACTGGCATTGTCATCACTAAATTAAATGAACTCATGGGCATGCCTGAACGTTGCATCTGCAAAAACCTTTATACAATGATGGGCTGCTAGCTGCGATACCCCACAAAGGTCTCCAGATAGTACCTGAATGGACCCTGAGGTGGAATAATTCAGGGGGTCTGTGACCTTCAACTCCACAGGCATAGGGTGTCCACCAACACAATTTGAGGGAATCTCTCAGTAGTGTGACTGTCTTTCTGGAAAGATTCAGTCTTCTCAGGCACTGGCACTCTGATATTTGAAGGTACGTTATCCTTTGCCAGTATACTCAGTTGGCAGGATAGTGCCCTCGCTTACCCCTGCCGTTGTCTCTCCTTCACAGGCCCTTTCTCAGCAGCAGGCTGCACAACTTCCTGGACCACAGGGTGCACCTGTCCTTGGCCAGCTTCCCTCCTCCATCTCCCTCTCTCTTCCTCTTCCCGTTTGCACAATGCCCACTGGGACACTGATCTCAGGGTCTTATACTGGATGCAGGAAGTTCACTTCACACATATCTCTAGGTGCCCTTCCCTGAGAAATATCTCTCAGAGGAAGCTCAAAATGATAAATAAAGTAACTTGCAACATTGGAAAACTCAAGCAGCTTCTCCAGCAGACTCTTCTGCTAAAGTCAGCCATAGTCTTGCTTGCAGCCTTTTTATCCATCTTTGCAATGCCTCTTCATACCTGGCATGGCTCCCTCCGAATGCTTTTCCCATGCACCCACCGAGAAATGACATGGGCAATGTAAAACACGAGTCTATTGGCTCATTAACTAGCTGAATTGGCCTTTACTTAGTTTTTAATCTGTGACAAATCCATCTTGGCAGAGTAAAACCATCAGTGATGTCACAAGGCCTGAATGACTAGAACAGCTGAATCTTTTGCATACCTCTTTTTCTCCAACTAGTTAGACTCCATACTGCTAAGACTTAAATATAACCTTTATTATAATGAGGATTTTACTGATGTTATGGACCAGGAAAACTCTTTCATTATGTGCTATCTAAACAAAACACACATGGTGATTTATAGCGAAACAACAGACTAAACAAATTAATGCAAATTTTGTCGATACAGTGATGTGATTCAGTTCCCATATTCATAGCAATCCTACTGTATATTTCATTTAAACACACATGAATCTTTCTTCATATTTCTACTAAAACGTAAAATTGGGAGCTTTGTTTTTAAATTGAGGCACCCATTAACTTGCAACAATACGTCAGCCTTACACAAATGCTGCTGGATTCTGCTGGAAGTCAGGAGGATGTCCAGGTCTCGTTATACAACTGGAAGTTCATTGAAATGAAGGCTAGCCGTGAAGGCCAGGGCACATAAAGAAGAAACTGGCAAAAGGAACCAAAAAATTTGCTAACTGCTAGAATAAAGAGAATAATCATGGCAAGACAAAGTGGTTAAGAGGCCAGAATGGGATAAAACAGACAGAAAGGAGCTGATTTTCATCTCTGATTTGGAGTATGACCATTACAATGAGGAAATCAATTAAAAGGGAGTGAATGAGGGAATTATGTCATTTTCTGTCTATGGCATGCCCATGAAAAGAGGGTGGCAAGGAGGCCTGGGGAGGCAATAGATTAAAAGGATCACAGATTTTAAAAGTAAGTGCACTTGATTCTTCAAGTGTTTCCTTTTCCAGATGGCTCTTAAACTTTCATGTGCCTTAATAAGAGTGGCCATTATTTTTTTTTGGCCTAAGTCCCCTGAATCGGAACCAGGCAGCTTGCCACCATGAATCCTCTGAAACTTTGGAGGGATGCCAGGAGGGTTATGCTGCCTGAGGGGTGACCTGCACCCCAACATCTGAAAAGAGACATAGCAAACATTTCTTGTGGATGTATCTCTTCCTATACATAGCTGTGCATGGGGGAGGCAGTGGTATAGTGATATTGTCACTGGACTAGTATTCCAGAAACCCAGGGTAATGCTCTGGAGGCCTGAGTTTGAATCCCACCACAGCAGACGGTAAAATTTGAATCCAATAAAAACCTGGAATTACAAGGCTGATGATGACCACAAAACCATTGCCAATTGTCATAAAAACCCATCTCGTTCACCAACGTACTTCAGGGAAGGAAATCTGATGTCCAATACCTCGTCTGGCTTACGTGTGACCCCAGACCCACAGCTATGTGGTTGACTCTTAAATGCCCTCTGAACAAGGGAATTGGGGATGGGCAATAAAAGCTGGCCTGGGCAGTGATGCCCACATCCCATGAATGAATAAAAAAAATGTAGGCCCCTGATGGATTAACAATGAGATGTGAATGCCTGCCTAACTTTTGCCTACCCTCGATAACCTTTGACTCCCTTGTTAGTCAAGAATCTATCTACCTCTGTCTTAAACATATTCAATGACCCTACCTCCACTGCTGTCTGGTGAAGAGAGTTACAAAGATTCATGATCCTCTGAGAGGAAAAATTTCTTCTCATCTCTGTCTTAAATGGGAGACCCCTGATTTTTAAATTGTGTCCCCTAATTCTAGTTAATAGCGCAAAGATGTGCAAAAATAAATATTTTCCTGATTCATTTTGATGAATGCTTTGGACCATTATTCCTTACTTTTCCCTATCCTGATGCCTCCAATGCATTGGATCATTAAAATCCATACAATCCAAATTCTACCTGTTACAGTTAACTACATTCCTGTAGTGAAATGATTTTCCTTTAATACATACTACACAACACAACAACTTCAATTCTCAATGTACAAATACAGAATGCGATCATACACAAGTGTACATTTAAACAGTGATCGTATTGAGGTGATGAAGATGATTAAAGGATATGATTGGATAGATAGAAAAAAAATATTTCCTTTAGTGGGGAAATCCAGAAGGGGCTTTAAATGTAAAATTAGAGCTTCAGAAGGATCCCTAATCACAGTGTGCCGTGCTTTGTATGGTACTGCACAAAAGACACCGCGGGCCAGAAATTTACGTGTGGGTGCACGCCTGACCCGGAATCGCTTGAAATTGCACGAGAAGATGTCAAGCGTGTGTTCCAATGTCATTGTGCTCACGAGCAACATTATGGTTGTTGGGCACACGCGTAAGTCGGAAGCACGCCTCGGCAGCGCTGAGGCTTTGTCAGCACATGTTTCACACTGGCATGGCCGTTAATTGGCCAGCCAGCGTGAAATTTGCCTTTGGGGGCTGATTGCGGGCAGAAGCGCATTTCGTGTCTGCTTCCAGGCCCACCGATCATACGCGCCTCACAAATGTAAGATTCAAGCCCATGATCAGTCTTGCTTGTTTTGAGTCTAGGGGCAGAATTGTCCCAGATTTGCACTAAGTGTGGTAGTATGCAGGTAAAACGACGTTTTACCTGCCGATGCAAAGGTAGATTCTCACACCTTTTGGTCCCAAACCCATCGCATTAATTATGCATTCCTGTGAAACACATAGTCTCCATGGTGGGCAGGCTCTCATTCATCCGCCGTGCCATTACCTCGCCGCTTCATTACACTGGGTGCCACATTGAAATTGTAGCCGCACGCACACCTCTCAGTGCTCTCAGCCCAGGACTGCCGCATGGAAGACAGGATGGCCCTGAAAGACAAAAAGACTGCAGCCCCTCCCCACCACTTCAGTGATGTGTCCCTCAAGCGGCTTTTGAACACCTTGGAGCCCCGTCATGATCTTCTCTACCCCTGCTCTGGCTGCAGAATGGGCAGCTGCATTACCAATGCAGCATAGGAGGTGGTGGCAGCCAATGCCCTGCAAAAGAGGACAGTAACCCAGTGCCGCTACAGGATGAATGGTCTCATCCGTTCTCATCACTCTGATCTCACACACTCATAAACCCATCACACATCCATAGGGGTCTCACACCTCAAGGGACAGCACCACTAACTCTCACACACACCCTCACATCCCCATCAGGCTCATACCCGCTCAAGCTTGCGTCCTAATCTTGTCCATGGCTCTGCTCACCACACAAGCCATCCATGCAGTACCATGTGTCCTGCTCACACTCTCTCCATCTGTTTTGATGTAGGAGAAGCTGGCTCAAAGCAGCAGGGAGAGGTCCCAGATTGGGGGTGGAGTGGCCCACATTAGGCCCCTCACTCACTTTGAGGAGTGTGCCATCGCACTGACTGCTGAGGATGTGGACCGTGCCTGTGGCGACGGTGAGGTCGGCCGCGAACACCCTCGTGAGGATCCTGCACCACATCATCCCCCTTTCAACGCAAATTTGAGTGCTCTCTCTCCTGCTTTTGACTCTGCTGCAATGCACTAATTATCTCTACTTTGGTTCACAGGGAGCTCTGCCAGCGACCGACACCCTCAGCCAGCCAGTCCCTCAGCTCCATCCAGGTCCTCACCTCCAGCCAAGAGGACACCTCCTCCATTGAAGAACTGGAAATAAGCAGCCTGGAAGACCCGTCACAGCACTTACCCACACCATCCACCAGCGCAGAGACACACACCTCGGTGGGACCTAGATCTAGAGCAGGCTCGGGTTCATAATCTGGTGGTCACCGCATGGACACATGTCTACAGCAGGAGGAGGCAGGCTCGGCCCAGCTTCCCGGCACGCAGAGGACTGCTGGGAACCAGGCATCTGTGAGGTCCGAGTCAGATGACAAGCCTCTGGATTCGGCCTTCCAACTCATCCTGGAGAGTCAGCAGAAGGCATGGGAACATTGGAAGCCCTCAACAGAGTGGCACGTGAGTCGGAGGGGTGCGTCCGCCTGCTCTCTGATGAAGTGGTGCCCACATGTGCGCGTATGGAGGTCTCCATAGGGAGGATGGCAGACGCCATTGAGACCCTGGTCCAGAAGAACACGGAGATGTGTGCGGACCTGCACCCCATTGTGGGAGTCATGGGTGAGTTCCTGCAGTGGCAACACGAGAGGGAAGCGGGGCACCTCAACATACCTCCAGGTGCTCCTTCTCTTCAAGGAGTCAGGCCGGGGAAGTTGGGAACCCGAAGGGAGGAGGAGCAGCAGCTGAACACTCCTGGGTCATCCACTCAGGAATCTCAGCAACTGTCCTCTCCCTCCAAGCCACTTTGCCTGTAAGCCCCTCAACCTCTGTCACTGCGGAGGGAGCGGCCGGCCAACGAGTGATTCTGGAGGGAGAAATATGTGTATGGCAGGGCCTTTTGGAGCCTCGTGCAAACACTTTCCCACGCATGTGGATCCTTCATGGATCACACTAATCTCACTGTCCTGAGCATTGTGAACGCTGCCTGCTGGGCTTCACTTTCAGCTATCCAGCTGAGCCGACGTGCATCTCCTCCCACCCAACGATCACACTCTCATGCAGCATCTGATCTTGCCCACCACGACTGTCGTTTCACTTTTGATTTAAAAAGCATGGTCTTGATTCAATTTTTTGTAACTTCCCCCATCTTTTACCCTCCCCCGTCACCCAATTCCTTTCCCCCATCACTGTTGACCCCCTGGGCATCACCTTCCACTTCCCTCTGTGAACCACCAGCCACAACCCTTTTCCTTCGAGGATATCCAGGTGAATGTGTGCATTTCCTTTCTGCCCGAAAATCCCACCCACATCCACATTTATCTTCCCAACCTCCGCCCTCCCACCCCCACGGTCAATGTCTGCCTCCGAGTCCCCACCAACCACCCTCGCCATCCCTTCTACCACGACTGCCGAACCCTCATCCTCCCACCCTACTGCCTCACTCTGCCCTCGGTCATTCTCACCATTCCCTTTTTCCACGCACAACCTCAGTTTGCTCCCCAGGAGGCAGTCAGGGACTCATCAGAGCACTCCCTTGCATGGTTAGCCGGACATCCTCTCCTCCGGACCCCTTCCCCCTTCTGGATACCTTCTGGACCCCTTCGCCCCTTGGAACCCCCTCTCCACCCCACCCCCCAGATCTTCCCTACATTGGTCCACCCCACCATCCCCCCCGGACTCCATCCCGGCTTAGTCCTTCCCCCTTCCTGACTCTTTCAGGCACCCTTACTTCTTCTTCCAGCCTTACTTCTTCCTCCAGCCTTACTCCCTCCCCTCTCCGCACTCCTTTCTCCCCCCAGACTCCCTCCATTCTCTGCACTCTTTCCTTCCGTCCAGGCTCCCTCCTTCTCTGCACACCTTCCTTCCCTCAGATTTCTTCCCTTTCCACACCCCTTCCTCCCCCGGACTCCCTCCCCACTCCTCACTCCTTGCTCCCGCCGGACTCCCTCCCCTCTCCATATTCCTTCCCTTACATGTTCCACCCCACTTACACCTACCTCCCTGTTGCTGTCTTCTCCTCTGTTGTCCCCCTCCTCCCCGTACTCCCTCTCCCCCTCCAAACCTCCCCCGCAACACCTTCATTCCACCCCCCTCCCAACTTTACCCCATCCTGACACCACTTCCTCCCCCAGCCAATCCTTGACCTTCTGCTCCCACCCCCCGGTACATCTTCATCTCCCAAACACTGCCGGACCTTCCCCTCCACCCCCTCGACCAACATCCATTGTGAGCAGACCCTCAGTGGAGGCTTTCCAACTTCCATGGGCTGCTTCACAGCAGAGCCATGTCCATGAGAATCCACCCAGCATGCCATGAGTGTTCCTCCAGTGTGCCATTGCTGTTGGGCTCCAGCATCTTCTGTTCCTTGGATGTCTGCGATGTGAGCAAGGCCCTGGTGGTAAGTCCCAACTTCTGCATGTCACACTTGTCAGGACGTGTTCTGCACCAGTGTGCAATGACGCCGACTTGGTCGGATGATCGAGTGGATGGGACTTGATGATTCTGGCAGGCCAGCCTTATAATGATATGCTGATGTATTGCAGTGTGGCTCCCGAAGTCCGATGGCGGGGAATATGGCCCGCAATCAACGGGCTGAGCAGACGTTCGCAAACTGGTTTCATGACATTGTGAAACTGACTTTCGGCCCTGTTGCCATATTGTCCGCTCATGCCGCCAAGCACACCCGACACCTGTGGGCACGGACGATTCTGCCTTAAGTGCCACAAGCTGTTTTTCAATACCCTGGCAAACCCACACAGATTGTGGTAACTTGCTTCTCATTGGCAGAAGGACAGGTGCTGAAATGTGCCATCAGCTGCACGGAGGCCTCTGGTTATTGTGCAGCATGAGGCTTGGTGTACAAAAATAGTTATAGTCAGTCATGGTCTGAAGCTTGGCCAGACTTCTTACAGGATTGCTGCTGTAATGGTCTATATGATGATGCTCTGCATTGCCACAGAAAGCAGCCAGTACTGAGGACTTGTGCTCCAGAACCTGCCATGCCCCTAGACAAGCTGTTCCAGTACAGCTACAACACTGGCATCTACCTGGCCAAGTGGAAAATTGTCCAGGTATCTCTTGTACACAAGAAACAGGGCAAATCCAACCCGGCCAATTACCGCCTCATCATTGTTCTCTCAGTTATCAGTAAAGTAATGGAAGGGGTCATCAACACTGCTATCAAGCGGCACTTGCTTAGCAATAACCTGCTCACTGATTCCCAGCTTGGGTTCCGCCAGGGCAACTCAGCTCCAGACCTCATTACAGCTCGCGTTCAAACATAGACAAAAGAGCTGAACTCCCGAAGTGAGGTGAGAGTGACTGCCCTTCACATCAAGGCAGCATTTGACCGAGTGTGGCATCAAGGAGCCCTAGCAAAACTGGAGTGAATGGGAATCGGGGAAAATTCTCTGCTGGTTGGAGTCATACCTAGCACAAAGGAAGATGGTTGTGGTTGTTGGAGGTCAATCATCTCAGTCCCAGGACATCACTGCAGGAGTTCCTCAGGGTAGTGTTCTAGGCCCAACCATCTTCAGCTGCTTCATTAGGCCAGGCTGCAGTATTTAGTAATGATTTCTCCAATCTGTAAGTTCTACTTAAAGTGAGACCACCTTCAGTCTGCTGTTTAATTTCTGTTCCTGCTTAAACTTTGCAGCAGTTATAGTTTTACTATTAAGCTCTCGCAGCTTTGAACAATCTTATTGGGACCTAATGCCTGCTGGTTGGAGCAAGATGTAATCCCAGAATACAGGTACAATGTATGTAGAAGTCCTACAAAGCTGCAGAATCCTTACACATGGTGAGTTTTGATAGTTGTTTCACTTTCACACCAGCTCTTTTCTTCTGCTGAATGTGAATGGTTGAGGCTTGTATATTTTGCACTCAAATCTTCAAAAACCATGCTACCACCCTGACACCATGTTACATTCTTCTTCCACAAGTAATTAAGAAGGCTAATGGAATGCTATCTTTTATTACGAGAGGGATTGAACATAAAAGTAATGATGTTATGCTTCAGTTATAGATGACATTGGTGAGACCGCACCTCGAATACCGTGAGCAGTTTTGGACTCCTTATTTAAGGAAGGATGCAAATGCACTGGAGTTCAAAGGAGGTTTACTAGATTGATACCTGGAATGAATGGGTTGTCTTATGAGGAAAGGTTGAACAGACCGGGCTTGTTTCGACTGGAGTTTAGAAGAGTGAGGGGTGATTTGATTGAAGTATATAAGATCCTGAATGGCCTCGACAAGGTGGACGTGGAAAGGATGTTTCCTGTTGTGGGTGAGTCCAGAACTAGGGGGCGCTGTTTTAAACTTAGGGCAGAGATGAGGAGAAATCCCTTTTAGGGCAGAGATGAGGAGAAATTTTTCTCTCAGAGGGCTGTGCGACTTTTGAATTCTCTGCCTCAGAAGGTAGTGGAGGCATTGTTGGATTGTTGGAGGTCTGTCATCTCAGCTCCAGGGCATCACTGCAGGAATTCCTCAGGGTAGTGCCCTAGGCCCAACAATCTTCAGCTGCTTCATCGATGATCTTCCTTCAATCATAAGGGCAAAAGTGGGGATGTTCACCAATGACTGCACAATGTTCAGCACGTTTCACATTCCTCAGATACTGGAGCAGTCCATGTCCAAATGCAGCAAGACCTGGACAATATCCAGGCTTGGGCTGACAAGTGGCAAGTAACATGTGCGTCACACAAATGACCATCTCCAACATAAGAGAATCCAATCATCACCCCTTAATGTTCAATGGCATTACCATCACTGAATCTCCCACTATCAACATCCTGTGGGGTTACCATTGACCTGAAACTGAACTGGACTAGTTATATAAATATGTGGCTACAGGAGCAGGTCAGAGGCTAGGAATCGTGTGATGAGTAATGCACCTCCTGACTGCCCAGAGCCTGCCCACCATCTACAAGGCACAAATCAGGAGTGTGATGGAATACTCCTCAGTTGCCTGGGTGAGTGCAGCTCCCACAACACTCAAGAAGCTTGACACCGTCCAGGACAATGCAGCCTGCTTGATTGGCACCACATCCACAAACATTCACCCCCTCCACCACTGACGCACGGTAGCAGCAGTGTGTACCCATCTACAAGATGCACTGCAGGAATTCACCAAGGCTGCTTCAACAGCACCTTCCAAACCCACGACCACTACCACCTAGAAGGACAAGGGCAGCAGATAGATGGGAACACCGCCACCTAGAAGTTCCCCTCCAAGTCACTCACCATCCTGACTTGGACATATATTGCTGTTCCTTCACTGTCGCTGGGTCAAAATCCTGGAACTCCCTTCCTAAAATACTGTGGACTGCAGCGGTTCAAGAAGGCAGCTCACCTTCTCAAGGGCATCTAGAGGTGGGCAATAAATGCTGACCCAGCCAGTGAAACCCACACCCCATGTATGAATTTTAAAAAATCATAGTGGCAGGAGCAAGTCATTCACCTGTTCAAACCTGTTTCATGATTCATTTAGATCATGGCTTATCTGTATCTTAACCTTATCTAATCACCTTGGTTCCTTAACCTTTAATACCCTTCCCTAATAAAAGCCCATGAAATCATTAAAACCCACCCAGCTAATACCTTACGTAGTGCCACCTCATCTTCAGGCATGTGCTGGGCTGTGCTATCCCTATCTGCACACGCACGCCTGTACCGAGAGCTTCCTTGTCCTTCATCTTAATTATTCCTTCAGCCATGGCAAAATTTATTAATCTGATGTAGCCTTTTCAGGAACAATATAAATTGCTGTCCACCTTCTTGTGACACATCCCTTTAATTGTTCCCATGATTTTAACTTTGACTTGCATACAATGTCACAATCCGGTCAGGTTTATCATCCCTAGGTTCATTTGAATTTGACCAGGTGTTATGAATAATTATGCAGATGAGTAAATTAAAACTGATTTCTGTTAGCACTTGAGAAATCAGGTGTCAACCAACTTAGAGCTGATTTATACACTGTATGATTTGGAAGGGACACAACATAGGATGAGATATGCAAGCAGATAAACAAGTCAGTGGAAGGATGGAGAGCTCAGGTTTCTGTATTCTGTTGAGAAGTTACAAACAAATTGTAACCTTTTGCTTTCAGGTGTTGAGTAATCCATGGGCAGGACTTTGAGGTTTTCGGGCGGGTGTGGTGAGCGGGGACGGGAGCGGCCGCGAAACTGTCTGCCGCCCACAATCGGGCCCCAAGCACGATTTCATGCTGGCGGGCCAATTAAGGCCTGCCCAGCATGAAACGCGGCTCTGCACAGGCCGGGAAGGGCCGAGCAGGGGCGGGGGCCTGTCGGCTGCCTGTCCAATGGTGACCCAGTGGCTGGTTTAAAAGTGGCCCAGGCAGCCCCTGGAAGGCTGCCACAGAAGGACATCTCCTGTGCTTTCGCAACGGAGTCAATTGTGGCTGGACATGGCAGGTGGGAGGGCAGGTCGCTCCCGCTTTTCTGATGAGTGCCTTGCTGTCCTCCTGGAGGAGGTGGCTGCCAGGAGGGACATCCTTGTGCCCAGCGATGGGAGGCATCGTGGCCGAGTGCACTGCCTCCTCAATTGAAAGAGTGGTGATTCTCATGGAGAGGTAGCTCCAGGGATAGAATCAAGGGTTCCTGGGGTTGCGCTCGGACCTGCAAACCCTCACACTGGCACTGGCATCAGGTGGTCAATGTCCATGTGGTAGATGGACAAAGCACCCAGTATCCGAGCTAGGTGCCCATCCATCAATGGTGAGCAGGGTGGTCCAAAGCAACCTCACATTGATGCAGTCGCCACTCAGGGTGCTCTGCATGACAGCAGCAGCTCCTCCGCCTCTCTGCCAGTGACCATGGGATCTGATGAGGCTTCTGCAACTGGAGAGATGCCAGCCGTTGCACTGGCTGCTCCCTCCCAGGTAGGCCAGCACATGCTCCACTGGCTAGAGGACAACTGCCAAGGTCATGAAGGCCAACAAGACAGCAGAGTCAGCAGGCTGTCTCCAATGCCGGTGCCAGCGAGGGGGGAGCACCAAGATGTAGCACTTGCAAACCTAAGTTAAAAGTACCGTGAGATCAGCGGGGACAGGTCACAGGTGATTGTATGTTAATTTATGTTTACTTCATGTATACTGGTCTGGGGTTGAAGACCAGAAACGTTTATGTAAATATTATTGAACTGTCAGAATGAGATAAATTGTGTTTTTGTTATGATGGCCTGAGTTTGCTTCACGTTTTTTATTTCATTGGTGTGGGGAACGCCAGTATGTAATGCTGGATGTAGGTGGCTCTGAACTTTATTGCACAGGTACTGAGTGGACTTTGGGTTTAAATAAAAAGATCCTTTCAGACATCCGGGATGGAGGCGGCAGCTCTGGCATGCTGTTGAAGCTGATCTTTGGTAGCCTAGCTGAAGCAGTGTTGGATCAAGGCGTCCCTGGTGTCCCTGCCTCCCTGAAGGTTACTGAGGTCTGGCTCCCTGCCCTCAATGTTCTCCTCACTATGCTCTTCTTCTGATTCACTACTGGACTCATCCTCTGTGGCCTGTGCAGCTGCATCAAGATCCTCTTCCTCCAGTGGGTCCCCCCTTACTAGTGCCAGGTTGTGGAGAGCACAGCATGAACCACTATCAATAATGCCCACTCTGGGGGGTATTGTAGTGCACCCCCTGAAAAGTCCAGGCATCTGAAGCGCTTCTTGAGAAGACTTATGGCCCTCTCTGCCACCACCCTTATGGAGGCATGAATCATATTGTAATGCTTCTCTGCCTTTGTTCTTGGGTGGCGGTGAGGTGTCATATGCCACCTCTTCAACGGATAGCCCTTGTCACTCAGCAACCATCCATGTTGGACGAAACACTGAAGAGCCTTAGCACCTGGGAGTGTCTGAGGATGTAAGTGTCATGGGAGCTGCCAGGGTACCTTGCACAGACTTACACAATCTGCAACCTGTGGTCACAGGTTCACAAATTCATTGAGTGGAATCCCTTCCTGTTAACGAAGGCACCCGGCTAACCTGCTGGCGTCTTGATGGCCATATGTGTACAGTCAATGGCACCCTGGATGCGTGGGAACCCAGCAACCACTTCAAAGCCTCTGGCTTGTTCAGCCTGGCTGGCCTCATTCGTACGGTAAAAAATAAAGGTCAGGATTCGCCTGAACAGAGCTTCTGCCACCAGCTTGACCCAACTGTGGGCAGCTGATTGGGAGACTCCACACAGATACCCCACTGACCCTCTGGAAAGAGCCAGAAGAGAAATTGAGGGCCACTGAGACCTTCAGAGCCACTGGCATGGGGTGTCCACCCGCACAGTCGGGGCTGATCTCAGGCCCAATCACCTGGCAAATGTAGGTCTCGGTCTCCCTTGAGAGACAGATCCTCCTTTGGCACTGCACCTCAGACATATTGAGGAAGCTGCATCGCTGCCTGTAAACCCTGACAGTAGGATAGTGGCATCTTTTGTGGCCCCTTCTGCCTTGGACTACCTGCTGGCCCTATGCCCCTTGTGCCTGCACCTCTCCTACCACAGGTCCCTCCCCTGGAAGCTGCATTGGGACACTTGGCCTCCTCTCCCTTCTGCCTGTCTCTTCCTCCTCAGAGGAGGTGCCTCCAGAGCAGACCACAATCTGCATTATCAGGGTAACAGATGTCTCTCTGATACCTGGAAGGGTCCACATGGTTTAAATCCTCTGGGGGCCTTGTAGACACCAATAAGTCCTGAAATGAAGCTTGGAAATGCTAAGAATGAAGCCCTGAACTGAGATGAGACTGCCAAGTACCAATAAGCAACCAGCAGTAAACTATCTCCAAAACTCCTCACTAGTCACACCGGCAATGTTGCTGACCCTTTTCGTTCCACCCGTGGATGAGGTTTTTGAAAATGTTGGCTGGCCACCTGCCCATTTTGCCCATGCGATGAGCGCAAAATCACACAACTTGGACTGTTAAGGGCCTTAAGTGGCCTTTTAATTAATGGTGGGCGCGGCTCTGGCACCCGCACACGCCTGCCAACCGAAATATCGCGTGAGTGCATGATGATGTTGGAATGCTCACCTGACATTGTTGCGCGTAATTTTATGCCCAATCAGGTCGGGCACACGCCTGCCCACGGGACGTAAAATCCTGTCCCGTGTGTATTTCTGTAGTTTCCATCTTTATTAATACATATATTTGACATAAAATTCGGCACTTCCAACACTTGGCAGAATGAAACCATGTTTAATTTCCAGTGAGTGTACACATAAGACATTCGGACGTTAAGAGGCCTCATCTGTTTACAAATGAACATACAATCCAGGAATTATTAAAGAATAGGGCATACAGACATATGATCACATGAATTAGGAGCAGGAGTGGGCCATTCAACCCCTTGAGCCTGCTCAGCCATTCAATAAGATCATGGCTGAAATGATTGTGGCTTCAACTGCACATTTGCCTATTCCCCAATAACCTTTGACTCCTTTGTTAGTCAAGAATCTATCTACCTCTGTCTTAAACATATTCATTGACCCTGCCTCCACTGCTGTCTGGTGAAGAGAGTTCCAAAGATTCATGACCCTCTGAGCGAAAATAATTTCTTCTCATCTCTGTCTTATATGGCAGACCATTATGTCCCCTAGTTCTAGTTAATAGGGCAAGGATGTGCAAAGATAAATATTTCCCTGGTTTATTTTGATGAATGTTCTGGACCACTATTCCCTATTTTTCTCTATCTTGATGCCTCCAATGCAATGGATCATTAAAACCCATATAACCCAAATCCTACCTGTTACAGTTAACTACGTTCCTGTGGTGAAACGATCCTCCTTTAAGACACGACTACACAACAATTTCAAGTCCCAATGTATGAATACAGAATACGGTCAAACAAAAGTTTACATTTAAACAGTGATTGTATTAAGGTGATGAAGATGTTTTAAGGGTATGATAGGATAGACAGAAATAAAATATTTCCTTTAGTGGAGAAGTCCAGAAGGGGCTTTAAACTTAAAATTAGAGCTAGCTTGTTCATGGGTGATATCAAGAATCACATCTTCATGTAAAGGGTAGTAAAAACCTGGAAATTTCTGTCCAAACAGCTACAGGGTAAATCAATTCAAAATTTCAAAACTGCAATTGAAGGGTGGCAGGGTGTTAAGGAATGTGGAACGCGAGTAAACAGAGTTAAGATACAGATCAACCATAATCAAATTGAATGGCCCTGCAGGCTTGATGAGCTGAGTGGCCGACTGCAGTTTCTTTGGATGTAGAAAGCTGCTAAAAATCATTGGCCCAAATCTTCTGATCAGTGTCAGAGCCGCTGTATCTGACACTGATCAGTCAGAAAACTGCGCACTTCCCTGGCTATGTTTAAAAGTGTCCAGCTTCAGATGGGGCATCTTGAAGAAGTCACTTAGCACAGGAATCCTGCAGAGATCTTTGAAGAAAATCAGAGCAGAAGACAGCCTCCTTTTTATGGCACGAGCTGCCGTATGATAAGTTTGAATGTTAGTGAATAGGTGAGTGGATGATTGGGTGAATGAATGAGTGAGGTTGATGAGTGGGTAGGGTGTGTGAGGTGGGTAGATGGGTGAGACTGGTAAATGGGTAGGGGTAGGTGGATAAGTGGGCGAGGTGGGTAAGTGGGTAGGGGGTAGGTGGGTAGATGGATCGGGAGTAGTCGGGTCGATAGGGTAATCGGTTGGTTGGGAGGGCAGTCGGGTGGTCAGGGGTAGTCGGATCGTTGCAGAGTTAGTCGTGTCGGGTTGGGGGTTAGTCGGGACAGGTCACGGGATAGTCAGGTCGGGTCACGGTGTAGTCGGGTCAGGAAGGCAATCAGATGGTCTGAGGATAATCAGGTGGTCACCGGGGTGGGGGTCGGGAGGGCGGGGGTGGGGGTGGTCGTGGTGATAGGAGAATCAATTTTGGAGTTACCCAGGTGTTGGACTAGGATTTAATCTGTTTTACATTTTCCAGGTAACTATTCAGGTAAGTGCTGCGGCTCTCTGCCAAATCTCTCACTTTAGCGGAGACTTTCACGAATGGTCCCTGGGAATGCAGGGAGCTGGGGATCTGTCCATCGGAAGTTGAAACTTCCTGGGCAATTCCCACATAGGTCAGCGCATCAGGACTTCCACAGGGTCCCGAAGCACATATCAGCCCTATGTCCGGTCTCCGACGATCAGGAGACGGGAAGGTTTGGCCCGTTAATTAAAATGCTTTTTCTTTAATGGGGCATAATGGGTTAGTTTCAATGACAGTAGCGAGGAAAATCAGATCAAAATGCTTTACATTTTGCATAGCTTTCAACATCTTGGTTCTTCAAATTTCCAAACAAATGTAAAATTGTATTCTCAAAGTCAGCTTTTGCACCTTGTACATTTATATTTCAATAGCTCAGAAGTATTATCAGCACAGTATGATTGCTGATAATGAATCCATCCTCAGGATGTTGAAATTATAAGGTCACAGATTTATACCATCTCAAATCATACAAAATACCTTCTGGAAATTGCATTCAATGTATTTTTGGTGAGAAGGTTGAAATAGATATAGCACTGAATAATTTAAGAAAAACTTTCTTCAACAAATATTCCAAAGGCTTTGAATCTTCAAATTAGAACAAAATAAATTATTATGGATTATGGTAAATTAAATTTCTTATTGTCTTGTTTTTCAGATCCCGTTGAATCAGTGAGCTTTAATTTGGGGAGATAAAAGGAATTTAAAATATCTGGATCAATTAAGTTGGTGGGTTAGGGAATGGAAGATGGAATTTTATTGGCCTGGATTTTGTAGTCAATGGCAAAACAAGGATATTCACCGCTGACCTCAAAAAAAGCTGTCTGCAAAGATCTAACAATTTCTGAGGCATGGTTTTCCCTTTCCCAACAACAGTGATGTCAGCAAGCAGGCAAGGAGCTAATCACTTTGAGGTATTCTAACACACAGCAAACCAGGAAGTTAATAGTATTAATATCCAGCACTTATCATTTAAATGTTCAGATTGTGAAATGAATTATTGTGATTGGATTAAGATAGAATTTAAAGTAAAGGTAAACTAACTTCTAAAAAGATCTTTTCTTACATGTGGAATTCATGTTTTAATAGTGGATAAATTTTAAATTCTACAATATAAATTAGTTTTTTCATGGCCAATGAGGGTGTTTAGCAGTGATTATGAAGTTAGTCATTTGGTAACACAGAACTTGAGTATTGCAGAAAAAAATGCATGCTGCCGAAGCTTTTCGTCTTGCACTCATTAGGATGGATTTGCAGGAATACCAATTCTAAAGGGAACAACAATTTATACTGCATGAGAAGAGAGAGCTCAGTGGTTGGCAAGTGGACTTTGATTGGTAGAAGCATTGCCATGGAGAATTCACCAGGGAACAGTTAATTGCTAAGCTTTTGTTTGAATTCAGACTAGACAGGTCGACTCTGATTGGTCAAGGAATTTCCATGGGGAATGAACCAAGGAACAGCTGTTTCCCCACCCCCAAGTTTTTGTTTAATTGAAAAAGACACAATTCGTGGACATGCTCTTTTTGTTTGCAAAGGACAGGGCCCTGTTCATGAATATTTATAGCTTCTAGTATGTGTAAGTGAGCCATGCTGCAAGCCTGACTGATAATCTTAAATTGTTTGTCAATGTAATTCTTAGCACAATCAGGATTGTTTAGCAAGTGCTGTCCAATTGCAGAATCATATCCAATAAGGCCTGCCTGCTTTGAATTTAAACAAAAGCTTGGCAATTAACTGTTCCCTGGCGCATTCTCCATGGCAACGCTTCTACCAATCAGAGTCCACGTAGCACCAAATTAGCATTCTCTTCTTGTGCAGTATAAATTGTTGTTCCCTTTAGAACTGGTGTTGTTGAAAACCTGTCTGATGAGTGCAAGATGAAAAGCTTTGACAGAATGTGTCTTTTTTCAGAAATGTATAATTATGGAGTTTGTATGCTGTTAAAAACCCAGTTACATCTCATTCAGGAAGGTATAACTTTTTCAAGGACTATTTAGCAAGATGAATAATGTAAGCATGGAAGATCTTGCAAATCAGTTGATAACCATTGATTGCATTCTATGGATGCCTTAACAGTGCATCCTCTGGAGAAGGGTAGAATCACTACCAGTAACTTTTGGATTTCTCTGGATTTACATGTTATTCTGTGCATGTGCAACTCCAGAGATTGCTGTCAAGTTTTAGTGGAGTAATGGTGGTGAACTCCAACAAAATCCAGACCAATGTATATAAATGCAATGTATATAAATTGTGCAGTTAATGTGTACAAGGTGAATGAGTGGATGTCATTTTAAAAAGTGGAAAGGACTTAAGTATGTTTATTGACCATTCACCAAAGTTTCCAGGGAATATGAAGCTGCTTTCAGAACTAATTAAATAGTAGGCTGCTCCTCAACACCATCTAGTGCCACTGAAACATTTTAACCTCATACATATTTATATAATTGATGAGAAGATATTGGAATACTGTATGTGATGTTTGGCACCCTGCTATTTAAAAAAGACATTGATGTGTTGAAAAGGTTTCAGAGAAGGATGATTGACCTGGGGATCTAAGTTAAGAAGAATCACAGAGCTAAATTTGTTTCACTGAAGACAAGAAAATTGTGGGAGGGTATAATCTCGGCCTTTAAGTGCACAGAGACAAAAATGATATAATCAGGCTTTCTAACTTTATTTTGTCAATGCAGAAATAGAGGGCACAGGTTCAAAAGTCATCAACCCCAGTTGAACCCAAATATTAAAAATAATTCTTCACAGGAGTGGAACTACGTTACACATTCTGCGAAAAGTAATTAATTCCGTATAAATTAATTGCTTTCAAAATGAGCTGGATAAATACCTGTTGGGGGACAGGGTTAAAGGTTATGGGATAAAAAAATGGATATTCCAAAGATGAGATGAAATTTCAGGAATATAAATGGGGATGCAAGTAGGATAAAACAATAAGAGATAAAGGGATCATTAGGAATTCTATTGCTAAGCTCAAATATATTTGGGAAAGTTTTATTCATAAAGAGGTTAAGTAGGTGGGTTAAGTCAAAAACAGGATGGCTTTTACTCATGGTGTGTAAAGGTTGGTTACATTAATTGAACTTTTCTCTTGTCATGTTTTCTTATGTTCTTAGTTTGTTAATTTAATTCATATTAAACACTACTATTGAATTTTCATCAAAGTTTCCAGTAAAATTAAGAGTAACACTATACCCAGGTGGCTCACATCATATATTCCAAGCTTCTTTTAATGAGGACTTCAAAAACTGATGTAGCCCTCAAGGTCTTCAGCCTTTATACAATAAATGTTAAAGCAAAAGGCATTTATTCTGCATTGCATCTCTGGCCTTTTTAGATAACTACAGGCAGCATTTAATGCACACCCATGTGGCGAGTTTGGTGGCCGGGGCATTTACTCAGGCTGTTGGGGACCTGTCCATCTTCTCGCGTCACCCACTGAATAAATTCACCGTGTAAGGGCCTGTGAATGCCCCTCTCACCCTGGCGCCAGTTAAGACACTTGGGGCCTCATCCCACCAGAGGGGCTGGGTGCATGACAAGCTAACCTGTGCAGGTTGCTTGCGGGCTCCCAGGGGGTGTCAAAGGATTCAATAGCTGATTGAGGGACATGGCATCAGGAATCAAGGGCCCACTGACAGCCACCCTCTTGCCCTACCTGTTGACCACCTTCACAATGCTCCCTTACGCCCCCCACCCCATGACACCCCCTCCTGCCATCACTTACCTTTGGCCTGGGATCCAGCAACAATACTCGGCCTTGGGTGGAGTTGTACCAGCAGCAGCCACCACCTCCCCAGCGGTGTGGCATTCAATATGGCTGCCAGCATTTGATTGGCTGGTGGCTCTTGGCAGGTGGGACTTGCACTCCCAGGGTCCTTGATCCTGGGCAAGGCCTGCCGCTATCCGGTTATGTGTCTGAGTGCAACTTAACTGGGCAGGCCTGATGTCTCTATTAATTTCTGATCTAAGTAACCAAATGTATAATAAGATGTCCTTTCAAAAACCCTTCATCTATACCAAAAGTATATTTGATCTCCATTCTAACTTTAAGTTCTGTTATCTCCATACTGGAGACTCTTCAGTCTCCCCATTCACAGGATTCATTCATATGCAGCACTTGGTTTTGCAGCAAAAGGACAGCAGACCTTGAGTAGTTTCTAATATTTTGACTCCCATGTTCCTGAGAAGGAATAGTAGCAGAACACAATCACTGCAAGCTTATTAAATATTAAATTTAATTACTGGAAAATAACACGGTCAATATGTGACCTATTTAATTTTAAATGTATTGAAACATTTTGCAGCTGGCAGAATTTCTTGTATGAGTAGCAAAGAAAAAGAGAGTCATATGGGCACCATTTATTTCCACAGGGTTTCTCACAGTCATCTGGCATAATTTTGGCGGATGGTCCATGGAATCTCCAAATAAACATCAACCTCACTGCAGTTTCCACACATCTTCCACTAAAGTTGCAGTGAATGATCCAAAGAATCCTTGCTTTTAAGAAAATGAAGTAATTTTAAATCATGCTTGATGAGTCCATCATTATTCCTTCACAAAAGTGTATTCACATTATCGTTTGATATGCTTGTAGCGATTACAGCATTGAATGTCATTGTCACCACCAAGTGCTCAGGCATTATCCAGATTTCTAATATCCAAGCTCATGGTAAAACTATCAGTGTGTGATTTAAAGGAAAAACTATCAAAATGTTTTTCCAGGTAGTTTTGTTTTTGTTTTGGATTTCCAGCATCCGCAGTTTTTTGCTTTTATCAAAATGTTGTCCTTGCTTGTTCCACTAGTTTCTGTGCTGTCTTTATAAAGAAACATGGAGAGAGGAAACTGCTCAGTTTTCTGGTAACATGAATCATTTTGCCTCAGTGGGTGTTAGGACGAATTCACTGCTATGGTCTTTCACACAAAAAGCTTTCCATTCAATCAATCACCCTGCACCTTTATGTAACCTCCAGTCACTGTCATGACCTCTCAAATAATTGCAGGACATTTAAATTCCAATATGTAACCAATACATAACCCTTAAACATATTAAAAATGACGACCAAATCAGTAAATGTCTGTGAAATTCTGAAAAAGAAACAATCATAAAATAAACTGTAAGTGCTGGCCACCTTCCTGTACTAGTGTAACTAGATCCATAATCATTGTGAATCCCCATAAGGAGCTTGTAATATTTTCTTCTGTTTGCATAATGCTCATTAGAAAATGTACATGATCATTCATTGCCTATGAATTCCATAGGCCATCTCATTATTTCTAACAGATTCTAAATTATTAATCATATTTTCTAACTTTGGATTTTAAAAGGTTTGAATTGTTGATTACTGAGTGTTGCCACAATGTGGGATCATTAACAAGCCAGAATATATTGTAGCTGCCAGCAGCTGGATTGTCAGCTTCAGAAAAGCTAATTTTTTCTCCTTACATAAATGAGTTGGGTTAAAGATCCAGAACCTGCTTATCTCCCTTCAATTCTCTTTTTTTTCTTTCCATCTTACCAATCTCCCAAACTATACATATTTGTTTTGTGATTATGTTGATTTTTTAAATAAAAATCTGACTTGCTGTCACGGCCAATGACTCTTCATAAATAGCATCATCCAAGTAGTGGCTTTGGTTATTGGTGAATTTACAAATGTAAATTGGAGTTTGTCTGCTTGACTATAAATAACAAATGTGCGTGCAAAGTTGCAACCTTTTTCAGACACTGAAATTTCTGAATAAATTACATTTTATCCACTTTTTAAAACAGGATACATTTATCTGACCAATGCCTGACTTGTGCTTGCTCAACAATAAACTTAAATGATTTTATTCAATATGTGCAAAAAATACTAAACTCTTTTTGATAATTTCATGAATAAGGAGACATAGGACTGCATAGATAACATTTTTATTTTCATTAACATAAGCATACATGCTCCTTCCCATTGCTGGATATTCCCTGTTAAGGAACTTTGGCTCAGTTCTCCCACTGACTGGCAAGAGAGCATATTTTAGGAGATTTGCATTCCAACTGAAGCCTCTATTCATTCAGTCTCCCATGGAAAGTGAAGCTCACATCTCCTCTGTGTTGTTTACTTGCTCAATCAGCACCTCCATAGCTCCATCTAAAAATTTGGGGGGCCACAGCTGCAGTAATTTTGCCAGCAAATTCTGAAAAAGGAGTGCAAATAACCAGTATATGAAAAGTGCTCCTCCCCTGTAAGAGGCTGTCTTTAAATTACTGCCCATCTCCAAATTACTTGTTGCCCACATCCACTGGCCGAAAACACATTAAGAGTCAACCATGAAGTTTGAGGCTGGAAAGGTTCCTTTCGATTTAAGGGTATGAGTAAGCTGGTTGGGTTTCCAGCAACAAGCCATTGGATTTCATGTCTATTTTTCTGATTCCAATTACAGATTGCTTTATTGATTTGGGTAATGTCACTGGATTAGTAACGCAGTGGCCCAAGCTAATACTCTGAGGACACGTTTTCAAATCCCACCATGGCAGCTAGTGGAATTTAAATTCAGTTAATAAATCTGGAATTAAAAAGCTAGTCTCAGTAATTGTGACCATGAAACCATTGTCGATTGTCTTAAAAACCCATTTGGTTCATTAATGTCCTTTAGGGAAGGAAATTGGCCATTCTTATCTGGTCTGGCCTACATGTGACTCCAGACACACAGCAATGTGGTTGACTCTTAAATGCCTTCTGAAATGACCTACAAAGCCACTCAGTTGTATCAAACTGCTATGAAGCTAAAAAAGAACGAAACTGGATGAAGCAGTTGGCATCGACCTAGGCACCGGTAAAGGCAATGGCATACCCAGCCAGTCAATGCTGCAAAGTCCTCCTTACTACCATCTGGGGATTTCTGGCAAAATTGGGATAGCCATCCCACAGACTAGTCAAACATAGTTATATTCATGGAATCAAATATGATCATACTCATGGAATCGTAGGTTACAGACAATGTCCCTGATACCACCATCACCATCCCTGGGCATGTCCTGCCCCACCAACAGGACAGACCCATCAGAGGCGCTGGCACAGTTGCATATAGTCAGAAGGGAATTGCCCTGGGAATTCTCAGCATTGACTCTGGACCCCATGAAGCCTCAGAGCAAACATGAGCAAAGAAACCTCCTAGGGATTATCACGTACTGCTCCCTCCCCTCTGCTGATGAATCAGTAATCTGCCATGTTGAACCCATTGGGAAGAAGCACTGAGGGTGCCAAGGGCATAGAACGTACTATGAGGGGGGACTTCAATATCCATCACCAAAAGTGGCTCAGCAACACCACTACTGACCAAGCTGGCTGAGTCCTAAAGAACATAGCTGCTGGACTGGGTCTGCGGCAGGTGGTGAGGGAACCAACAAGAGGAAAAAACCTACTGGAACTCGTCTTCGCCAATCTATCTCTTGCAGATGCATCTGCCTATTGCAGTACTAGTAGGAGTGGCCACTGCACAGTCCTTGTGGAGACGAAGTCCCATCTTCATTGAGGAGACCCTCCATCATGTTGTGTGTCACTACCACCGTGCTAAATGGTATAGATTTCGAACAGATCTAGCAACTCAAAACTGGGCATCCATGAGGTGCTGTGGGACATCATCAGCAGCAGAATTGTATACAACCATAATCTGTAACCTCATGGCCCAGCATATTCCCCACTCTACTATTACCATAAAAGAGGGGGATCAACCCTCGTTCAATGAAGAGTACAGGAGGTCATGACAGGAGCAGCACCAGGCATTCTTAAAAATGAGGTGTCAACCTAGCAAAGCTGCAACATAGGACTACTTGCATGCCAAACAACGAGAGTAGCATGTGATAGACAGAGCTAAGCAATCCCACAACCAATGGATCAGATCTAAGGTCTGCATTCTTGCCGCATCCAGTCGTGAATGGTGGCGGATAGTTAAACGATGAACCGGAGTCAGAGGCTCCACAGATATCTTCATCCTCAATGATAGGGGACTCCAATGCATCTGTGCAAAAAATAAGGGCCAGGATTTTACAGCCCCTCCTGCCCGGTGGGATAATACAGTCCTGCTAAACTGAATGGAGATTTAAATGGCTCGTCGCATCCGCCGGGGGTAACACACTGCAGCAGGCCCATAAAATCCTGGCCAAGGCTGAATCCTGGCCAAGGCTGAATCTTCAGCCAGAAGTGCTGAGTGGATAATCCATCTAAGCCTCCTCTTGAGGTCTCCAGCATCATAGATGCCAGTGCTCAGCCAATTCGATTCACTCCACATGATGTCAAGAAATGGCTGCAAGCACTGGATACTGCAAAGGCTACTGGCCCTGAAAATATTCCAGCATTGGTACTGAAGACTTATGTTCCAGAACTAACTGTGACTTTATTCAAACTGTTCCAATACAGCTACAACACTAGCATCTACCCAGCAATGTGGAAAATTGCCTAGGTATGTCCTATCACAAAAGGCAGGACAAATCCAACCCAGCCAATTTCCACCCCATTAGTCTACTCTTGACCAGCAAAGTGATGGTAGGGGTCGTCAACAGTGCTATCAAGCGGCACTTACTCAGCAATAAACTGCTTATTGACGCCCAGTTTGTGTTCTGCCAGGGCCATTCAGCTCCTCACTTCATTGCAGCTTTAGCCCAAACATGGACAAAAGAGCTGAACTCCAGAGGTGAGGTGAGATTGACTGCCCTTGACATCAAGGCCGCATTTGACCGAGTGTGGCATCAAGGAGCCCTAGCAAAATTGGAGTCATTGGGAATCAAAGGAAAAAGTCTCTGTTGGTTGGAGTCATACCTAGCACAAAGGAAGATGGTTATGGTTGTTGGAGGCCAATCATCTCAATCGTAGGACATCACTGCAGGAATTCCTCAGGGTAGTGTCCTAGGCCCAATCATCTTCAACTACTTCAACAATGACCTGCCCTCCATCAAAAGGTCAGAAGTGGGGACGTTCACTGACGATTGCACTATGTTCAGCACCATTTATGACTCCTCAGATACTGAAGCAGTGCATGTCAATATGCAGCAAGACCTGGACAACATTCAGGCTTGGCTGATAAGCGGCAGCATTCATACCACGCAATTGCCAGGCAATGACCATCTCCAACAAGAGAGAATCCAACCATTCCTCTTGGCATTCAATGGCCTTAACATTGCTGAATCCCTCACTATTACCATTGACCATAAACTGAAATGGAGCAGCCATATAATTATTCCGGCCACAAGAGCAGGTCAGAGATTAGGAATTCTGTCGAAAGTAACTCAGCTCCTGACTTCCCAAAGCTTGTCCAGCATTTATAAGGCACAAGTCAGGAGTTTGATAGAATACTCCCCACTTGCCTGGATGAGTGTAGCTCCAAAAACACTCAAGAAGCTCGACACCATCCAGGACAAAACAGCCCATTTGATTAGCACCCCATTCACCACCTCCAACATCCACTCCCTCCATTCCGACTCACAGTGGCAGCAGTTTGTACCATCTACAAGATGCACTGCAGCAACTCACCAAGGCTCCTTTGACAGCACCTTCTAAACACACTACCTCTACCAGCTAGAAAGACAAGGGCAGCAGATGCATGGGAACACCACCACCTGCAAGTTCTCCTCCAAGCTACACACCATCTTGACATGGAACTATATCGCTGTTCCTTCACTGTTGCTGGGTCAAAAGCCTGGAACTCCCTCTCTAACAGCATTGTGGGTGTACCTACACCACATTGTCTGCAGTGGTTCAAGAAGGTGGCTCACCACCGCCTTCTCAAGGACAATTAGGAATGGGCAATAAAATGCTGGCCCAGCAAGCAATGCCCACAGCCCATAAAAGAATTTTTAAAAATTAAATTTCACAACATCCAGTTGCTGTCCTAGCACCATAATTACTAGACTCCTTTCTTTGTTTAGTGATTTGTTAACTTATCTCTGCTGACCATAAAACTCGCATATGTGTAATAAACTTGGCGTACTGGACAGCTTTCTTACTTGAAACAGATAATGCTGTTACAGAGCTCACTTAGAAGCCACATGTTAGATTAAGGTCCACGACTAGAAAGCTCTGCCCCTAAGATTACCCGCGCTTAGGGCTCATTCATCAGTGCAATCATGTGACCCCTAAAGGAAAGGTTATACCTACAATCACTATATTTCCTCCCCCTTTAGATTTTTTACATTTCTTATTTACAAATAATATTTTAATCCATAACATATACAATCATACACAAGTCATGCAATTAAAGATTAAGTCTCTGAGGTGGTTTTCTAATTCGGTTAGAGCAATGTTGCTCCAAGACTTGAGATTCTCCCACTCGATCGACATGATCAGGAGCCACAGCATAAGGGACATCCTTAGACAATGGCAGTTCAGGATTAGGTAATTCAATCGAGACATCAGGTATGTCTATTCTAGGTCAATCAGTCACCTCAAGGATTAAAGGTTCGACTTCAATTACAGGTGGAATTACTGGTTGTTGGAACATCTCTCTACTCCTTAGATGATCCACTTGTTTTCGAACAATCCGGTCTTCCACTTCCACTTGGTATGACAAAGGTCCAGTTCTAGACATAACTATACCAGGAACCCAAATAGGACCATTTCCAAAATTACACATGAAAACTGTATCTCCCACAGTAAATCTTCAAGCTTTGTTATGAATATCATAATTCAATTTCTGACTACTCTGATTCTTCTCTACCTTCCCCCCTAAGTTTGGAAACACCAAACTCAACTTTTTACAAGGCCAGTGTTTCATAAGTAATTCAGACGGTGTTGAACCCAGAGTTGCATGAGGAGTCGTACAATAATTGAGAAGAAAGAGTGAAATTTGAGTTTCTGTCATACCTTCAGATAACTTCTTCATTCCTGATTTGAAAGTTTGCACTGTTCTTTCTGCTAACCCATTTAATGAGGAATGATATGGTGCTGATTTAATATGTTGAATTCCATTTAAACTCACGAAACTCTGAAATTCCGTACTAGTGAAGGCAGTACCTTTATCTGAAACGATGACTTCTGGAAGGCCATGTGTACCAAAACATTGGCACAGCTTTTCAATAGTTGCACACGATGTTGGTGATCTAACTTCATACACATCAAACCACTTAGAATGTGCATCGATGATCAATAAAAACATGGTACCTAAAAATGGACATACATTATCTATATGTAGTCTAACCCAGGATCGACCAGGCCACTCCCACAGATGCAGTGGAGCTGAAACAGGCAACTTCCATTGTTGTTGACACTGGAGACAGTGCTTGACCATTCTCTCTATATCACTGTCTATACCTGGCCACCAGACATAGCTTCGCACAAGCATTTTCATCTTGGAAATGCCTGGATGCACACTATGAAGCTCTGTTAAGAGTGGTTCTCTCCCTTGCGAAGGGATAATGACTCTTGATCCCCACAAAAAGATTCCATCTTGACAACTTAACTCAATTTTACGGGCATGGAATGGTCTTGCCTCTTCAGAGACTGATGAATTCGACCATCCTTGCAATGCCTGGTCTCGAATTTTTGACAAAATTGGATCCTGGTTTATCCAATTCCTTATTTGCTCCGCACAGACCGGCGCAGACTCCGAGAAACACAAGCACAACTTCTTGTGGCGCTGGAGCATGTACAATGCTATCTGGTAACGGAGGACAACTGAGTGCATCTGCATTTGCAATATGCACACCCAGGCAATGCATAAAGGTGTACTCATACACCGATAAAATCAAAGCCCAATGTTGAAATCTGGCTGAGGCTATCGGCAGAATTGCTTTACCTTCACTAAAACCGCATTAGTGGCTTATGATCCGACACTATGGTGAAACCTTGACCATGCAGATGCTAATGGAATTTCTTCACTCCAAATATTACTGATAAACGTTCCTTTTCAAGTTGTGAATAACCCTTCTCAGTTGCAGTGAGGGTTCTGGAGTCACAGCCAATTGGCCTTTCAGATCTGATTTCTGTCTTTTCTTTTTCTGTTTGCCACAGAGTTTTGTCTCGTCCTTTATTTTGGTTTCACAGTCGACCAAATTTCTCTCTGGTGAAACCTTGACTTGGTTCAGTTCGGTAGTTAAGCTACCCTTGGTTTTGTTACCCACTCGCATCTTGGAAAGTTCCATGACTTTTCCTTCTAATGCCTCTTCTGTTTCAATTAGCTGATCCTTCAGCTCTTCTGTCTCCTTTTTGTATCTTTTGGCTTCCTCCTGGAATATTGAACATTGTTGAGTTTTTTCTGTCAACTGTTTCTCCAGTTTTTTCAGGGTGGCACTATATTTATTTTGTTTCTTTTCATGATTTTCCAATGGAACTAACTCTGACCGGAGGGAACAAAAACAGAAAATGCTGGAAAAACTCAGCAGGTCTAACAGCATCTGTGGAGAGGAAAAAAACAGTTAACGTTTCTAGACTCTTCTTCAGAGTCAGTGGCTGGGTACCTTCATTTAGGTATTTAAATGTGTGTTCTCCCACCATTGTGGTCAAGGCTCACGAGTCTATCACCATGACTAGAGGCTTCCCATTCACTTGAAGGGTGATGGTTATTGGTTCAGTTTTTATTGCTTTGACATTGTATAGGGAATAGATATCAGTATCAGCAACTTCTGGTTCAGTTATATTGTGAACTTCAATCATCTTGGTCTGCTGTCTGATTGGCTGTCTCGATTTCGCCTTCCATTGCTTTATGATGTATCCTTTTTGTGGCAGTAGAGGCATTCTGCCTCCTTAAATCTGCAGGCTTCCGGTACATGGTTACCCCCCACATTGGTACCAGATTAACTTCTGAATCGCTGGTGAAATGCTTCCACTATACCTTTTCATTTTTCAAGCAGTAGAGGCTGTCTTCCATTTAGCAGCTGTGCCTCTGGTTTTCGTGCCATGCTCGGTGGTAGGTTCCAGCCCCAACTGAAGAACGGCGCAATGTTGCACACTCTGCAAAGCCTGCAAGCCCCTCTCAGCACTCTCCATTGCTCATGCTATTTCCATGGCACGCTTCAAATCTATGTTAACTTCTGCAAGTAAACAGCACTGAATGGCGTCGTCGTCTATGCCACAAACCAACCGGTCCCGCAACATGTCATTAAGTGTATCTCCGAAGTCGCAGTGCTCAGTCAACTGTTTCAACCTCGCGATTTAAGTTGCGATGGACTCACCTGGGGCCTTTACTCTGGATTTAAACTTAAACCTCTGCATAATGACTGATGGCTTTGCTGAAAATGAGTCTTCATGAGGTCTATCAGCTCGTTAAAAAATTTAGAATTGGGCACGTTCAGGGCCATCAAACTGCAGATGAGGTTCTATGTCTTGCTACCACAGACACTTAAAAGAATAGCTTTCTGCTTCTCCACTATTACTTCATTCACCACGGAATAATAACCTGGGCGTTCTATGTACTGGCTCCAGTCTTCCATGGACAAATCATAAGCGTCGATTCTGCTGAAAAGTGGCATGACTGTGGAGTGTGCTTTTCTTTCTTTCCTTAAGCATTGATGTACTCACATTCACACAGTGAGGTGCAGCGTTGGAGCTATTTATCCTCGTAGCCAGTTGTAAAGAACTTGGCGTATCGGACAGGTTTCTTACCTGAAACAGATAACTTTATTACAGAGCTCGTTTAGAAGTTACATGCTAGAACCAGGTCCGTGACTAGAAAACTCTGCCCTAAGATTACCGACGCTTAGGGGTCATTTGTCAGTACAATCACATGACCCCTAAAGGCAGTAGGAAAGGTTATAGCTACAGTCACTACAATATGGTTCCCACTGTTTAATCACCTCACTAAAAAGTGACACTCAATACTTATTTTTCAGGCAGAAACATATGGATTACTTGTGCATAGTTGCACAGAGGTAGAGCTGTGCCAAAGTATTAGATCACCCTTGTTTATGAATCTGTTCTTGAAAGTTAATTACAGTGGCACCACATGGTGGACCAAGCTGCCCTCCCAGAGGCAGGACAGATGGTTAAACAACATCAAGCTGAAGAGTAAACACAACATTTACATACATGAAAACATGACTGGTCATATTCAGATGCAGTGTCAGTACCAAACTAACCTGGCTGGTATGAGACTCGCCTTTATTGAGTTTTAATGGCGTTAAACATTGTGTAACAGTATGTTCACTGTTCATTCAGTTAACTGCATACATACCAGATGGATGCAGACAACCATGTAATACCAGTACAGTGGCATTTCTAATCCAATTTCTATTTTGTAGGCAAGATGTCTGTTACAATTGTGAAACATAAGACATCAAAACCTGATTGATGTAATCCAATTGGCCTGAAGAGAGTTGGTTTATTTTTGAACATCACAGTGCCTGAAGTCCACTGACAAAATATTTAACTCCTCTCACCTTTTCTAAGGGAAACAAGCATTTTAATGATTCTCAATAAGACACAACCTGAATTCGATATGCTAAAAAAGGAACATTGCAGACAGCCAAAGGATTTTACAGAGTTAGGGCCAATATAAACATAAGAATATACTATGTAAAGACCCAGATAATGAATACATTGTATAAAATACATGATAACCCACAACATAACTACTATGAAATGGCTAAACATTGCTCAAAAATAAATGGCTGAGTAGTAGGTAAAGTAACAAGTAACTGGAGCAAACACTATTTTCTTCTGGTTGCTTCCTGATCCCACTCTTGTTGTTAATTGTCTTTCACCAATAGGCAGAAACCAAAAGTTGATTTTTAATTAATCAATGAGGATTTCAAACTCTTCAAGGGCATCCTATTAAATTGCTTTAGAAATATAAAATGTCAGCATTTTATCTGAGTGGTAGTTTTTGTGTTCTTTCTCCATTACATTTTAAAATAAGAAAATAAAATATGAAGATCTTATTTAATCAAGAATTTGTACAATTATGTTTGTTTCTCTTGTATAAGATAATACTACTGTTTAAAGAAAACAACACCACTATTTGGATTTAATGACACAAACAGATAAATTGTCAAATGTTCAATTTCTTTTACATTAGCGACAAAAAATGACAATTATTTCAGTAAGACATGCATTAGTGTCAGTGCTTTTATGAGTTACTTCAAGCTTAGACCAAATGTGTCGAATGCTTTAAAAGAACAGGAAATGCATTATAATGATTCATGGAAAGGGGCCTAGAGACCATGGAAATAAAATTCCTGTGCAAATTGCCTGCTGCATTTAAATGCCTACATTTCAAAATTTATTGGCTATGAAATGCTTTTCGGCATTTTGAGGTCATGAAAGGCACTATATAAATGCAATTGCTTGGTTTAATTCTTCTAGAGTGACAATTATCACAAGATTCAACCATGTCTATCACATTGTTAGAGGAATTATCTTCTGACTAAAGGGGAAGCAATATGAATTCAGAAGTAATAGGGAGGGTGCATATTCAAGATTACAAAATCTCTGCATATTATCATTTCAGTCCTGCCAGCTATGATTTCTAACTTTTTTTCTTGATCCACTCTTCCTCATTTATTTTCTTTCCATTTTTAAATCTCATTGCGGCACACACTGTTTCCTGCCCAGTGGTCCAGCTATGCCTGGGAACTTGGCATATAAGGAGCAATCATTTGTATGAATCGCTGGTGCAATAGATTAGTACAGCCATGTACTCCACCTCAGGGGTGATTATTTCCACTTTACAGAATTAAAAAACATTGTTGTTAGGTGCTTATTTAAAAAAATTATTTAGATTTACGAAAGTTGTGTTCCAAAAAATGATGTAAAATATGAAAAAGGGCTCCCTGCCCACCTCCCCAATAAAGAGTTTGTATTACCTTCTATCAAAAAGCTGTGTGCATGTGAAAGACATTTTAACCACAAATTAGATTAGTTACTCCTATTTGTAATCTACACCATGGTTGGTGATAATTCTAACTCCACTCATGACTGGCGTGAGATTTCCAGCCAGTGAGGGGTGTGGGGGCAGTGGCAGGGAGTTGTGGGCTAAACTGGTAAGAATGGGAAAGATAAGCCCAACCTGCTGTGAATGTGCCTACTTTTAGTTATACAAGATGGGTATGGAGATGTCCGAGTATCTGTTATAGCCTACAACATGTGAATGAGGCTGAGTTCATCAGTTTTTTTTGAATTTAATGGCTGCAGGCCTGGTTTTCCTAGGGTTGGGAAGACCAGCTCTTGAAAGAAGCTGGATCTCAAGGTAATTGCTTTTCGAGCACTGCTTGTGGGCCAAGACCATTCAAGGTGGCAGGGCAGGATGAGAGAGTGGTTAACAAAGCATGCAGGATTCTGGGCTTTATAAATAGGGGCATAGAATGCAAAAGCAAGGAAGTTATGATAAATTTGGTGACATGAGAAAAAGACTTGTTATGCAGCGAATGGTTAGGATCTGGAATGCACTCCCTGAGAGTCTGGTGCGGGCAGATTAAATCATGGGTTTTGGAAGAGAATTTGAAGAGGAAAATATTGCAACACCATGGGGAAAAGGCAGGGGAGTGGCACTATGTGAATTGCTCTTACAGAGAGCCTGCATGGACACAATGGCCCAAATGTTCTCTTTCTGTGCTGTAACCATTATATGATTCTAAGAGCGCATGAATGCTTCCCCATGGCTCCCTGCTTCCCTCTAGCCGATGAACTCTCCCTCGCTCCATGATCTTGCCCTCCCTCCTCACTGCTGCACTTCAGGCATCACCCACCCAACCATTAATCTCCTCAATTGCTGGGGACTGTCCCAAATGGCTTGTAGCTGCTGCTTTGCACTGCAGGCTTTCCCACCCAACAGCCGACCAGTCTTTAATTTGGCTGCTGTTGGACAGGAAATGGAGTAAAATTATTCTAATGATTCCCTGCCATTGTATTCATTATTTCCTACTCCCATTATTTCCGTGTTTCCTAGCGGCTGACATGTGCTCCCCACTCCCTCCCTGCTGTCCCATAAATACCAGGGCCCTTGTATCTGATAAGATACAATTTACGTAGGGAGTATTCATTCTACATAATATCACAAAGGTAAATTCTGAAAGGCTTTGAATTTACCCTTCACAACAAAATTATTAAGAATTTAGAGATTTTATTGTTGAAAATCCAAGAAAACAAACATTTGGTCTGAAATAATTTTCGGAATTAATTATTAATTAATTATCTGAAATAATAACTGATTTAAATAGCAAGTTGAATCTTTTGTTTCTGGTATACCATCTCAATCAATGGAAAATTGGACCAGAGAATTGGGCATGCTGATCTCTGTGCCCGATTCTCCCATATCCACACTTCCACAAGGGAAAGGCGGTGGCATCGTGGTATTGTCACTGGACTTGTAATCCAGAGTTAATTCTCTGGGGACTTGGTTCCAAATCCCACCACAGCAGATGGTGAAATTTGAATTCAACAAAAAATCTGAAATTATAAGTATGAATGTTAAAAACTCATCTGATTCACTAATGTCCTTTAGGGAAGGAAATCTGGTGTACACGTGACTCCAGATGTATAGCAATATGGTTGACTCTTAACTGCCGTCTGAAATGGCCTAGCAAGCAACTCAGTTCTCAAAGATAATTAGGGATTGGCAATAAATGCTTGCCTAGCCAGCAACACCCCCCATCCCTTGAACGAGTAAAAACAAATTGTGATAGACTGTATACTGGGAACACAATCTTGTGAAATAGGATGTAAACCTAAATCAGAATTGTTAAATTAGAATTGTTGTGCCTGCACTTTCACAAATACTTCTTTGACAACCACACGTGCAATAATAACCTCGTGATGTATTCTTTCAATGAGCCCTTAAAGCTGGACACCTCCTGCTTCTTTCCTTCAACGTTTAAATTTCCATGGTACGAATTAAAGAGCAGTAGCACATTTCCCTACTGCCCTTACTAATTTGATTTACCTCAATCAACACTCATTAAAAAAAACCTCATTACCATTTGCTGAGCATTGCTGGTGCTGAATGGCAGCTGTGCTGATTCACATAGTAACAGTAAATGTGCTTCAAAGTAATTAGTCGTATCAAATATTTTCAGCCATTTGGGGCTGCATCTTCCGGTCGGCGAGCAAGGGCCTTGTCGACGCGTATGGGGGACGTCGGGCGTGTGTCATTTAGGTTTTAAGTTTGGCGGGTGCGTAGCCGAATTGGCTGCATGCCCGCCGAACTGTCAAAGGCCTATTAAGGCCATTAAAAAAGTAATTAACATGATTAATGGACCTGCCCGTCCAACCTTAAGGCTGGTGGGCAGGCCGGGAGCCCAGGCGGGCTTCTGAAAAAACATAACACCTCATCCACGGGCGGGATGAGGTTTCATGAGGGTATTAAAATTTTTGTAAAATGTTTAAGTAAAAGAAATTGACATGTCCTTGCTCATGTGACAGTGGCACATGAATGGACATGTCAGTAATTTTTTTCCTCTTCTTTATTGAAACTTTCAAACCTGAGCTGATCTCCCTGAAGCAGCACCTTGCCTCAGGGAGATCTGTGCACTCTTGCGCACGCATGCGCAAAAGAGTGCACTCCCGGCTCAGGGAAACCTCCCCCCCCGCCCGCACAGGGAGCGCATAGCGCTTCCTGGCGGACATCACGCTGGGAGGGCCTTAATTGGCCCGCCCACGTAAACTGGCAGTGCGCCCCCAATCGGGAACCCGCCCACTCGCTCTCGCTCCCGCACAACCCCTCCCGACGGGGGGAAGATCCTGTCCTTGGATGTATTTAGTCACAAGTTTAAAATCTGACATTGATTTTTTGAACACTGTTTTATATTTCTAATTATTATGTAATCAGAAGCCCCTCAGGGTGTGATATTTATTTAGTTAAATTTGCCCAAATGCTATGCGAATTATCACTGTAGAATTATATTATTGCATGATTCATTGGCAGTTATGATGCATGAAGTTATTTGCAATTCTCAAGCAGAATAAAGATAGTAAGAATCTGGCATACACAGGCATAAAACATTGGATGGTCAAATGTGTTCAGATGATGTCATAACCACAGATCTGAAGTATGAATGATTTGGGGCACTATGCATCCCAGGATCAAACAGCTGACGCATACCTTCCCTACCTCTGTACCTATGTACTATATTAAAATCCTTGAGTTGTCATACCCTCAGTTTGTTGCAGAGTTTAAAACGTAGGGCAGTAGAGAAACAATGGTTGACATTTAAAGAGATATTCCATAACTTTCAACAAAGATTCATTCCATTGAGAAAGAGACACTCTATGCAAAGGATGCACCATTCCTGGTTAACTAAATAATTAAAGGATAGTATCAATTTGGAAGAAAACATGTACATTACTGTGAAGATTAGTTGTAGGTCAGAAGATTGGACAGATTTTAGAAACCACCAAAGAATAGTGAAAAAAATAATGAGGGAGAAATTAGAGTATGAGAGAAAGATGGCTAGAAAAGAAATGGATAGTAAAAGTTTCTACAAAGTATTTAATAAGGAAAAGAGTAACTAAAGTGAGCATTGGTCCATTTGAGGGTGAGAATGGGGAATTCATTTTGGGAAACGCAGAAATGGCGCAAGTGTTGAACAGGTATTTTGTCCGTCTTCACTGTAGAAGACACAAAAAGCACACCAAGAATACTGCAAAACCAAGAGGTAAAAGGGAGGGAGGAACTTAAAACAATCACTAGGGTAAAAGTACTGGGGAACTATTAATACTAAAGGTTGACAAGTTCCTTGGACATAATGGCTTTTATCCTCAGCTCTTAAAATAAGTAGATGCAGAAATAGTAGCTGCATTGGTTGTGATCTTCCAAAATTCCCTAGACAAAAAAGTGGAGTTGAAGCCACAATCAGATCAGGCACAATCTTATCAAATGGCACAGCAGGCTCGAGGGGCCAAATGGCCTACTCCTGGTCCTAATTCTTGGTTCTTGTGGTGACATCTTTTGTTCTCCAAAGGTAATCTATCCTTCAGTATTCCACTGCCCAAAACCCTTACTTATATATAATGACATCAATGGTCACATGAGTATGATAAGCCACAATGCACAAAGGTATTTATCCAAACATCCCCCTTTTGAAAAAAGGAAAAAGATGCATGCACTATCAGTTGCAAGTAACTACACATACATAGTGCATAAAGAAAATTATCATGCATGAACAAAAAACTGTTTATCTTTTCTAGCCAGTGCCTGCACACTCATTGGATACATAAGGCTGAATAACATTGGGGGGCCCGGGCGTGAATAATATGAGGGGGCCAGGCAGCTTAATCCTGGAGCAAAGTCAGCGTGAAGCCGACATACTCCACGCTGACCTGCCCCACAGCCATAGCAGGGAACCACTGGGGAGGAAGTCCCGCCCTCTGGAGCTGCCGGCCAATCCGAATGGGCAGGGATGGTTTGGCCATGTCAGGGAGGGGGCGGAGCAGGCTGGGTTTATGGATCTGAGCAGGTAGGAAGGAAGAGGGGGATTGATCTTAGTGGGGGGGGTGTCATCCCCGCGATTAACAAATGGCAGCCCCCGAAGATCGAACAACCACCTTCCCCACCCTTGAAGAACTTTTTTAAAAATCGGGCTGCCTGCTCCTGCCCGACTGCCAAATGTTTTATGGTGTGGGCAAATATCAGGGTCAGTTGGCTTGATAACAAGCCTAATTGACTCTTGGTTACTTATTTGAATATGGTGGGTGGGCTGCCAATTTTGCCGCCCACCCACCGTATTATGGGGGTGATATTGGGGTGGGCAGGGAGGTGGTGGGGTAAGCACCCATCCTATTTTACATACCCCCCCACCAAAAACATATCAGGTGGGTCACCTAAAATGCAGCCCATAGTCTTTAAGGCGTTCAAGTCTTCTACTGGTATGTGTGTGAGTCGTTGTTGTCAGTTCCTCTGGTGTTTGCTGGTTCTTGGGACAACATTGCTTCTCTGGGGCATGTTGTGGTTGTGGCCAGTATTATTGCTGCGGTAATATTTGCTGCTGACCCGTTGCATTTGTTGGGGAATGGTCGATCTCTGGGAATGATGGTCCTTCATCTCGTTGCACATGTTTGGCCAGTGGAGCACTTCTCTTGCCTCCCTCAGAGTGGACTGAATTAATATTTTTTTTTTGATTCATTCACAAGATGTGGGCTTCACTGGCTGGGCCAGCATTTATTACCCATCCCTAATTGCCCTTGAGAAAATGGTGGTGAGCTGCATTCTTGAACTGCTCCAGTCCATGTGGTGTAGGTACACCCACAGTGCTGTTAGGAAGGGAGTTCCAGGATTTTGACCCAGCGACAGTGAGGGAACGATGATATATTTCCAAGTCAGGATGGTGAGTGACTTGGAGGCAAACTTCCAGGTGGTGGTGTTCCCCTCTATCTGCTGCCCTTATCCTTCTAGGTCATGGGTTTGGAAGGGGCTGTCAAATGAGCCTTGGGGAATTCCTGCAGTGCATCTTGTAGATGGTACACACGGCTGCTACTGTGCATTGGTGGAGGGAGTGAATGTTTGTGGATGTGGTGCCAATCAAGCAGACTACCAAGTCCTGGACGGTGTCCGGGTTCTTCAGTATTGTTGGAACTGCACTCATCCAGGCAAGTGGGGAGTATTCCATCACACTCCTGACTTGTGCCTAGTAGATGGTGGACAGGCTTTGGGGAGTCAGGAGATGAGTTATTCATCGCACAATTCCTAGCCTCTGACCTGCTCTTGTAGCCACAATATTTATATGGCTAGTCCAGTTCAGCTTCTGGTCAATGGTAACCCCCAGGATGTTGATAGTAGGGAATTCAGTGACGGTAATGCCATTGAACATCAAGGGGCGATGGTTGGATTCTCTCTTGTTGGAGATGGTCATTGCCTGACACTTGTGTGGCACAAATGTTACTCGCCACTTGTCAGTCCAAACTTGGATATTGTCCAGGTCTTGCTGCATTTGGACATTGGCTGCCTCAGTATCTGAGGAGTTGCGAATGTGCAATCATCAGCGAACATCCCCACTTCTGACCTTATAATGGAAGGAAGGTCATTGATGAAGCAGCTGAAGATGGTTGGGCCTAGGACACTACCTTGAGGAATTCCTGCAGTGATGTCCTGGAGCTGAGATGACTGACCTCCAGCAACCACAACCATCTTCCTTTATGGTAGATATGACTCCAACCAGCGGTGAATTTTCCCCCTGATTCCCATTGACTCCAGTTTTGCTAGGGCTCCTTAATGCCACACTCAGTCAAATGCTGTCTTGATGTCAAGGGCAGACACTCTCACCTCACCTTGGGAGTTCAGCTCTTTTGTCCATGTTCGAACCAAGGCTGTATTGAGGTCAGGAGCTGGGTGGCCCTGGCAGCAAACTGGGCATCAGTGAACAGGCTATTGCTAAGCAAATGCCACTTGATAGCACTGTTGATGACCTCTTCCATTACTTTACTGATGATGGAGAGTGGACTGATGGGCCGGTAATTGGCCAGATTTGATTTGTCCTGCTTTTTGTGTACAGGACATACCTGGGAAACTTTCCACATAGCTGGGTAGATGCCAGTGTTGTAGCTCTACTGGACCAGCTTGGCTGGGGGTGTGGCAAGTCCTGGAGCACAAGTCTTCAGTACTATTGCCGGAATGTTGTCAGGGTTCAGAGCCTTTGCACTATCCAGTGCCTTCAGCTGTTTCTTGATATCACATGGAGTGAATCAAATTGGCTGAAGGCTGGCATCCGTGATGTTGGGGGCCTCCAAAGGAGGCCAAGATGGATCATCCACTTGGCACTTCTGGCTGAAGATTGTTGCGAATGCTTCAGCCTTATCTTTTGCACTGCATGTGCTGGGCATTATTGAGGATGGGGGTATTTGTGGAGCCACCTCCTCCAGTGAGTTGTTTAATTGTCCACCACTATTCACGACTGGATGTGGCAGGACTGCAGAGCTTATATCTGATCCGTTGATTATGGGATCGCTTAGCTCTGTCTATCACTTGCTGCTTATGCTGTTTGGCACAGAAGTAGTCCTGTTTTTCTTTTATAGCTTAACCAGGTTGACACCTCATTTTTAGGTATGTCTGGTGCTGCTCCTGGCATGCCCTCCTGCACTCTTCATTGAACCAGGGTTGATACCCTGGCTTGATGGTAATGGCAGAGTGGGAGATATGCTGGGCCATGAGGTTATAGATTGTGTTTGAGTGCAATTCTGCTGCTGCTGCTGAAGTTCCCCACCCAGAGTACATCCTAAGGCCTTGCCACCCTCAGTGGTTCCTCCAAGTTATGTTCAACATGGAGGAGCACTGATTCATCAGCTGAGGGAGGGTAGTACATGGTAATCAGCAGAAGGTTTCCTCCCCAATGTTTGACCTGATGCCACAAGACTTCATGGGGTCTGGAGTCAATGTTGAGGACTCCCAGGGCAACTCCCTCCCGACTGTATACCACTGTGCTGCCAGCTCTGCTGGGCCTGTCCTGTTGGTGGGATAGTGATGGTGGTGTCTGGGACATTATCTGTAAGGTATGATTCCATGAGAATGACTACGTCAGGCTGTTGCTTGACTAGTCTGTGAGACAGCTTTCCCAATTTTGGCACTATCCCCCAGATGTTTGTAAGGAGGACTTTGCACGGTGGACGAGGCTGAGATTGCCATTGGCGTTTCCAGTGCCTAGGTCGATGCCGGGTGGCTCATCTGGTTTCATTCCTTTTTTGTGTCTTTAGCGGTTTGTTACAACTAAGTGGCTTGCTACAACAACTGTCAACGGTTTCATGGTCATCATTGGACTTTTAATTCCAGATTTTCTATTGAATTCAAATTCCACCATGTGCTGGGATTCGAACCCAGGTCCCCAGAGCATTATCCTGGGTCTCTGGATTACTAGTCCAGCGACCATACCACCATGCCATCGCTTTCCCATGTCCCGTTCCTTGATGGCTTGCATGGATGTACTTCAGCATCTCTTGTCATGTCTGTTTAGGGATAATGACCTAAGTTCCTTTGTAGAAAATGCCATCTTGGCCTATCATTTCTGCATGCCCACTAATCTCTTACAGCAACAGGTGTGTCCTTGATGGATTCAGGCCATCCTTCCATCATAACTTCCTGTAGTAGTTGAAGAGTTGCATCTCGTGTCGTTTACTTGATCTGAGCAAGATGTTTGTCTGTCAGGTTCAATGGGCAGGATATTCTGGCCCCATTTGCCGCCAGGATCATCCAGTCCTACTGAAAGTCAATGGACTTTTGGTTGGGCTACCAAGTCTCCTGCAGCAGGTTCCGGCACCACAGGGCCGGAAAATCCCAGCCAATGTCTTTGCTGGGTTGATGACTTCCAGAGCATGTCATGCTGTTGCTTCCTGGTGAATCTGGAAGATTTTACACTCTGTACTCACATCATCAACTTCCTTCAAAGGGAGTGTAGCTCTTGACAGCATATCGGCGATGTACATCTGCTTCCCTTGCTTAAACATCATGTCCAAATGATATCTTGGCAAACCAAGTAACATCCTTTGCAGATGCTTTGGAGCAGATAGAAGCAGTTTGAAAAAGATGCTTTGGTATGGCTTGTGATCAGGCTTTACTATCACTTTCTTTCTCCCAAACAAGTACTGGTTGAAATGCGCACAAGCTAAGTCAATAGCCAGACACTCTTTCTTGATCTGTGCGTAGCATCATTCCGTTTGCATTAATGCTTCAAATGCAACTGCTTGCCCTTGCTGCATGAGGATTGCTCCAATTCCTGTTTCGCTAGCAGCATAATGCAGGGTGACTTCATCATTGACATTATAGTAGCTCATCACTGGTGTTGTCATCACTAGTTGTTTGATGCAAGTGAATGCTGCTTCTTGTTCTCTGCCCCAGTACCACTGGCCCACCCCTTGCAGTGAGCTTGTGTAGAGGTTCAAACTCTGATGACAAATTGGGCATGGATATTGTTAGGTAGTTCACAAATCCAGCAGATCACCGAATTGCCTTCACATCTGTTGGTTGCAGCATCTCCATGACCAAGAGCACTTTATTAGAATCAGAGTGAATTCTTCACCTGCCAGTACATGATGTATGTACTTAACTTCAGTCATCTTCAATTTCAGTTTTCTCTTGTTCAGCTTTACGTTCATCTGGTGAGCTCTGTCTAACAGTCTTACTAGTTTCTGATCATAGTCTACAATGGCTTCTGTTAGAATCCTGTTAGGGGCCATTAACATTTAAAGAAGAAATTCAAACACCCAGTACTTAACCAACTATGCCACGAGATTTCACTTTTTAACAAAAACAAACTTTAGTATGTATAAAGAGAAATTAAACAAAGCAAACACTATTAGCTTAACACTATAACTTATAAATACTTATGCTTTAAATCAATTCTATTTTTTACTTCCCCCTGAGAGCTCCCTTATCTTAAGAAATCTGGAAAGTTCATCCACTTTCACTGGGACCAAGCCAAAATGTATACCACAGCCTTCCAGAATTTATTTTAATTCTCCTTAGTTTTACAGCAATTCCTTGAGGTATCAATTACATCTGGATCCTTCTATTAGCTTTTGGCTAAGCCATCCTCCAGTTTTCTTTAAAGACTCATGCCTGTGAACTCTTCAGCTCCTTGTGCTGCCTTTTTCCCAGTCTGTATAGCTCTTTCTAAGATAACCAATCAAGCTGACTGCTTTCTGCCACAAGGCTCTGTGAGGGAAACTGTAGATATCTTCCATTAGCTGCATGCTAGAGTAAATCTTCCAGCTGATTTTCCTCTACAAAACCCAAACTAAACTTAAGCCCCATCCATCTTCCACATGGTGAACCATTAGGTTAGTACTTTCTCTGCTTGAAAAGCATGCCTAACTGACTAACATCTCCTGTGGCTCTCTCAATCCAGTGGTATGCAGTCTACCCCACAGCAAAGCTGCAACTGCCTCTGTCAGTTTCCTAAACTGAACTGCCTGTTTCTGTCAGCAAACACACACACTCGCCACCACCTTCTCAAGGGCAATTAGGAATGGGCAAGAAATGTTGCCAGCGATGCCCACATACTGTGAACAAATAAATAAAATTAAACAAAATAACCTTTCAATTAAGGCTCAATCCTGAATCACTAAGTCTATGGCAATGTGGCATGCTTTGGACTGATTCAAACAGAACTGCTAATGAATTATTTTACTTTCAACATAATTCTTTGATTCTGCAACCCATATGAATAATCTCTGATGGAGCTTTATGACCCTTTTTTCCAGAGTTGCTAGTGTTTAATTTCTTTTATGGAGATAATGATAGATACTCTGGCTTTACCAAATGGCCCAGAAATGGGTCATCTATCATTTAAGCTTTTTTTTCTCTCAATTCGGACATTGGAAATAAACACAGGTTAGCTTTTAACTGAAATTAACTCCAAGCTTGTTTGAATTGTGTTTATTCAGGGTTGCTTATCAATTTCTCAGTCAGGTGCCCCCATTTATCAATTGTTAAAACTTTCATTCCTAAAACTAAAAATTATATTCTAAAACATGTGGATTATGAACTAGATATTTGTGACACTTCTTTCATTGTGTTTCCACAACCTTAGACCAGCAGATCATTCACATTCGCTTACACTCCTGGACAATCATTGACTATCTCATGCTGTCTGCATTGGTACTCTTCCGGAGCAGTAGAAATGCCAAATGGCATGTGCACCATCTGTACCTCCCAAATGGCATCCAGAACATCGTCAGGAAACTGCTAATTTCATCCAACTTCACTTGCCAGTATACATCCTTCACATCTATGATAGTAAAGACCTTTGATTTGGAAAGTTGTGGCAGAATTTCTCCAATGTTTGGCATGACGTAGTGAGATCGCTTCAAAGCTTTACTGAAATCCTTTGGATCTATGCACATTCTCAGCTTTCCAGGATTTTTCACTGCTACCATGATACAAAACCAGGTTGTAGAAATTTTCACTTTCTGGATAACTCCCTTTTTAAGCTCCTCTACTTTGTATTTCAGGCTGGACTTAAGGGCAGCTGAAACTCTCGTTGGAAGATGTTGAGTTGGTTTCACATTTCCATCAACTTCGAGATGATATTCACCAACCAACCTCACCAACCAACTAATAACCATGAATTTTTAAATGTAAAGTATCACACCCTCTATAAAAAGTGAGTTTAAATTTAATAGCACTGAAAGTTTATAGATTGCAGATCATAAGAGGCTATTATAGTTTTGATTTTGCTCTTGAAAATAAAGGGAATCAAACCTGGATAGATGCAGCCTTTATCTTCTGTTTGGGAAGCAGATTTTTAAATGAATTGATATAGTACTGCCACCAGGAGAAGGGGTGGGGGGAGGATGTAGAATTGGTTTTGGGCAGTCACAGAAAAAGCAGCAACCTATAGCAAATTGCCAGCCCGTTTTACATCGCTAAAGTGATTTACATTTACAGGGAATAAAGCAGGCCACAAAAACCCATGCTCCTGATTGCTCGGAAACCATGGGGAGAATTTTCTCCCCGTCGGATGGGAGAGGGCGGGCTTGCAGCCGATCGCCGCCCGCAATCAGCTGCGCGCCACCATTTTATGTGGGCAGGCCAATTAAAGCCCGCCCAGTGTGATGCGCACCCGGAAGTGCTCAGCGCTACCTGTGCGGGCAGGGGAGGAGGGAGGGTTGGGGCCTGCGCTCTTTCGCGCATGCGCGTGAAAGGACGCAGAAATCTCCCTGAGGTACGGAGCTGCCTCGGGGAGATTAAGAAAAGTCATAAAGATGTGAAAAATAAAAAAATAAACTTATTCAGACATGTCCCCTCATGTCACATGAGCTGGGTCATGTTTATGAATTTACAGGAAACATTTTATTAAATTAATAAACCCTTCATGAAACCTCATCCCGCCCGTGGATGAGGTTCCATGAAAAATGCAAAGGCCACCTGGGCTCTTCGCCTCCTCGCCAACCTTAAGGTTGGACGGGCAGCCCTGACAAGTACTTCAATTAGTTGATTAATGGCCTTAATGGGCCTTTGACAAGTTAGCAGGCACGCAGCCGACTCTGGTGCGTGCCCGCCGAACTGAAGATCGGAATGTCGCGTGGTTATGACGCATGCCTGACGTCACCGTGCTTCATTTTACGCATCAGCATGCAGGGCCCGCTCCCGTACGCTGACCACAAGGTTCTGCCCCACGAGTATCATTGACACTGGGGCTGTTTAACTCTGCTGGCAGAAATGAGTTTTTAATTCTTTAAAGTGCAATTTCTGCAGTCCTATGGAAACAAAGACTAAAGTAAACTTTGCTGTAATGCAGTATTTAACACGCCTGAGCTGTTTATTTTAATTTATTCCCAAAGGAATGAGGTTGAGGTTTCCTAAAAAGTGCAAAGGCTGCTTGGCGTTTTCACCTGCCCGCCAACTGTAAGGTTGGATGGGCAGCGTAAATTTAAATTTAATTACATTTTCAATGGCCTTAATAGGTAACTCCAGCACACGTCCACCAAACAAAATATCGTGGGACTATGCGATGCCGTCGGGATGCTCGCCCAACGTCATCGCGTGTCATTTTCCGCTTGGCCGGGTCGGGCGTGCGCCAGCCCGCCAAGCTCAGTATTCTTCCTTATGAGTTTCAGACCACTGCTTCTCAGTTCTTGCATTCCTCAGCTAATCTCAGAATAGAAATTCTTTCCATTGACTGTATCAACCCCAGTGGCAAATTATCAGTTCCAATTGATTTTAAATAAACTGCTTTACAGTTGATTTTAATTTTTAATGTTGGAGTTAGACGACCTTCTGCAGCAGTACAGCATTATTCACCTAACTAAGAGTAACAGATCAGATGGATGTGCCTGCCTGAAAGCTGCAATATCAACATAAACCTCAAAAAAAACAACTCAACTGCAACAACATTTATCGTCGACTCCATTAAACCACCAAAAAATTCCATTCAGTGCGGTTGTGTCTAAAAATAAAGCAACATCGACTTGTATAGTGTCTTTAATGTGGAAAAACTGCCCAGAGTGTCTCACAGAAGCGTAACCAGTCAAAAACAGAAAGCTGATGCAAGGGAGATAGTCGGAGAGGTGGCTAAAAGATTTGTTAGAGTTGGTAATTAAGGAAAGTGAAGAAAGGAAAGGATTTTGATTTAAATAGCATATTTTGTGACAACAGAGGTCACAAAGAGTTTCACAGCCAATTAAGTACTTGTGACATGTAGTCTCAGACCCATGTTTCTCACCTTCAAGCTAAATGTGAAATTATGTCATGTTTTGATCTTTGTAGCCAGTAAGATCCTTTACTATGAGCTCATAGTATTGGGGTATACTAGCATGGATAGAAGATTAGTTAGCCAACAGGAAGCAGAGAGTTGGGACAAATGGGTAATTTTCAGGTTGGCAAATGGTAACTAGTGGAGTGCCACAGGGATCAGTGCTGGGGCTTTAACTATTTAAAATCTATATTAATGACTTGGATGAAGGAACACAGTGCATGTAGCCAAATTTGCTGATGATATAAAGTTAGGTTGGATAGCAAGTTATGGGGTAGGCGCAAAGGGCAGATTTTCCTGCGCTGAATTGGGACGGAACAGAGGCAGGAAGTCAAACAAAATGGCACTGGTGGACTGCGTGCCAATCTGCCGCCTCTATTCCTCAATTTAATGATTTTCCAGAGGACAGAGGGGAGAGTGGAAGACGAGTGGAAAAGTAAAGTTGCCGGCCTTTTTAATTGGGCAGCTTGTGGTCATTAGGGAGCTTGTTAAGTGCTTGTATTCTGACCTCCTAAGATTTGTATTTATGCTGCCACAAATGCTTTAATTCTATTTAATTAAAATGCTTTAATTTAATTTTTGGCAAGACCATATACAAAACATCAAACATACTACTCTCTTTATTTCAATCATTCATGGGGTGTGGGTGCTGCTGGCTAGGCCAGCATTTACTGTTCATCCCTAATTGCCTTTGACAAGGCAGTGGTGAGCAGCTTTCTTGAACTGCTGCAGTCTGTGTGGTGTAGGTGTACCCACAATGCTGTTAGAGAGGGAGTTCCAGGACTTTGACCCAGTGACAGTGAATGAATGGTGACTTTGTTTCAAGTCAGTATGGTATATAATTTGGAGGAGGACTTGCAGGTGGCGGTGTTCCCATGTGCCTGCCGCCCTTGTCCTTCTAGGTGGTAAAGGTCGCGAGTTTGGAAAGTGCTATCAAAGGGGGCTTGGCAAGTTGCTGCAGTGCATATCGTAGATGGTGTACACAGCTGCCACTGTAAGTCGGTGGTGGAGGGATTGAATATTTAAGGTGGTGGAAGGGGTGCCAATCAAGCAGGCTGCTTTGTTCTGGGTGGTTTCAAGCTTCTTGAATGTTGTTGATGCTGCACTCAGCCAGGCAAGTAGAGGATATTCCATTACACTCCTGAGTTATGCCTTGTAGGTGGTGGACAGGCTTTGGGGGTTTAGGAGGTAAGTTATTTGCTGTGGAATTCCTAGCCTCTGACCTGCTCTTATAGCCACAGCATTTATATGTTAAGCTTCTAGTCAATGGTGAACCCAGGGATGTTGACAGTGGGGATTTGGTGATGGTAATGCCGTTGAATGTTAGATTCTCTATTATTGGAGATGGTCATTGCCTGGTACTTGTATGGTATGAACATTACTTATTATTTATTAGTCCAAGTCTGAATGTTGTCCAGCTCCTGCAGCACGTGGGCGTGGATTGCATCATTTTCTGAGGATTTACTAATGGAACTGAACACTGTTCAATCATCAGTGAACATCCCACTTCTGACCTTATGATGGAGGGAAAGTCATTGATGAAGCAGCAGAAGATGGTTGGACCTCAGGCATTGCCCTGAGGAACTCCTGAAGTAATGCGCTGCGGCTGAGATGGTTGGTCTCCCAAACCACAATCATCTTCCTTTATGTTAGGTATAACTCCAGTCATTGGAAAGTATTCGCTGATTCCCACTGACCTCATTTTTACGAGATCTTCAATGCCACATTCACTCAAATGCTGCCCTGGTATTAAGAGCAGTCACCCCAGTGCGATTGCCCCAGCTCAGTGCATACGCAGCTGTGCATTTAGCAACTATCCCAGTAACATATACCTTTTAGAAACAATCTAGTTGCAACTAGTCAGTCAATAGCCACAGCTATTAACCCAATTATGACTGTTTGACTGTTAACTGACTGCCATTTTGAAGTAAGAAAATTATATTAAATTCCTGCTTAACAACAACATGCTATTGTTTACCCACTGTTTACCAACAAATACCCACTTTCACCAAATTCTCATTGCCGCTTTGCTTAGCAAGCTTATCTGTTTATCAGATACCTTCAGCTGTGTTCACACACTGTCCTGCACTTAATATCACTGAAATTTCTCTTTGTATTTCCTGTTTGTCATAACAATACTACAGGGGATTCACTAGCAGGCATTTAATTGTAGTATTTGTCATCGAATTCTAACATGTCTTGAATGGAATTCGTATCGAACAATGTAAGCTGTTAAAGCTTGAATGATAAAATCATTTAACATCTGAACATATCATTAGTGAATACCATGCAGTATTATGACTGACCACTGACTCCTTTTTTAAAATTTATACACCTCGAGTTCAAGGACACTGTACATGAATGGATGCTGTAAACAAGGCCAAAGACAGCAATGCTGATATTTAGATTTACTTTATTGAAAGCACCAGATAAGCAATTAAATGATTAGATTTTCTGTTAGGACTAGAGATATTTTTTGTGTTCTGGTGTGTGATAGTAGTATCACATAAACATCTAAAGACAATTAGAGTAGTTCTAAATACCTCTGTGGATGTAATATTGCAAATGCATTATGGTGACGCAGAACCAGATTATCAGCCAGATGAAGCTTCAGATCACTTAGGAGCTGGGTTCAAACAACTAAAGATGCTGGAGGGGTCTGTAAAATTGGGCAAAATCTTCAGCTGATAGAATATTTTCAGCATTCTCATTTCTGCATCCCAGCCCCTCATGGGTCTGCAGTGCGCCCTCCAGCATGATCTTCCAGGAGGCACCTCTTAATTGGTTGCCTCTGCATCCGCCATCTAATAAGGGACAACGGGTGGATTCCTGAAACCGCAGGCCCAATTGAAGGGTCTTCAGCTGGGGAGGGCTGGCAGTCCCATTGGGGGCAGTGAATTACGCTACTCAGGCAGAAAGGTGAGCGTGAGGGCACCTCAAAATGAAGGCAATCTCGGAAGCATGAATAAAATAACAAAAATAAAGAGGCTTGAAGTCGGTAGGGCCATCAGCAGGAAGGAAACCCCTCTGGATGATTTGTTTCGGCTATAAGTGCAGCCTTTCATCCCAGTGGCCTGGTCATTGGGGCATGGAGCCTCTAGCTCCAATCACCCCCTGGTCTGCCACCACGAGGCTGTCTCCATGGAGATACTGGGCTCTGCACTCAATGGGTGTCCCCTCCGACGTCTGCAAGATCATGGTAGAGACCTCACCAAACCCCCAATAAGCACGTCATTGATTATTGGCTACCTGCCACTGCTGGTAGTCACTTCTGATGTTTACTCACCTCCGGCAACATTTCTGCAAGACAGCAACACTTTGGGGCAGTAACACCATGCTCTTACCGGCAATCTTGCTCCTGGTCCCACCTTAAAATCTACCTCCGTGGGAGTGGGAAGATTTTGCCTAGTGCTGCCAAGTGACATTTCAAAGCATTTTAATGTTTGACTAGAAAATTGAGGGTTGCACATGACAAAATAGACCAACAAGGACTCCATGCTACACAACAGTCCAAAGCACAGATCACACCAACATTGACAAGTTTCTTGCAATTACTTTTGACATTTGTGGATCAGCTGGCAGCAGTCTGGAAACATTTTGACCATTGCATTTAGGCACTCCTTGCTTAGCTGATTAAAAACAATTATATAATAATTAAATAAGCATTTAAATGTGGGAAAAATTAATTCCTTTATGTGTACAACTGACCTATTTTGTTAAAGGACTATTAATGCTTGTTTACATCTCTGATGATATCGCCCATTGCTACGATTAGCCTGCACTTAATTTACAAAAACAATTATAGTAGTATTTGGCATAATTTGAAAAGTATTTGGGAATTTGTAATAACTCCAAAAATGGAAAGTGTTCTACTGTGAGTAGAGGAAACACTGAGTTCAATTTTCATGTAATAATGCAACACAGTTCTAAACGGTTAAGAACTGGTGTCAAACCAGCAGAATGGTACACTGCCAGCATTTCTTAATACTGTGGGCAAGCTCATCTGCATAATTATTCACAGAACCAGGTGTAGACTTGGACTGGTGCATTGAAAACACAGGTGGTAATAGCAGGAAACTTCATCTGTCAAATTGGATACAATTAAAAGAAAATATGGCATAAGGTGACAAAATTCCTGAATGCTTTTGGAAAAGCTCTAAACACAGCTCCATTTGCCAACAATGAAGATGCAGGTGGCAAAGAAGTCGTACAAGCAGCACAAGTATATGAGCAAGTGATGGAGTAGCCCAACAATGTGCCTCCTGTTTGAAGGCTACTGAAGTAAAAGTGATTGCAAGGGCAATAGTCCTTTGTGCCACTCCATGACACAATCCCCAGAAATCAGGATTGCAGCATGCCTGAAAGAAGGTAGAACGAAGTTTCAGAGCACAGTTGACCATTAATGTCACTGTCTGTAATAACCCTATACTATATCCTATTTACAAGTGTCAGGGCAGCAGATGGTACAACTCTATACTCAGCTCTTAATCATCCTGGCCCTGTGAAATGAGTTCTCCGTAGTAAGTCAGCAGACTGCAGACATGGTTGGCGACAACTGTGGCCAACTGTGGTTGTATATTAGGCTGGCAAGTCGATCGTGCAGTCCGCTTAAAATAATTACATACTACAATTGGGGGTTGTCCAAGGAAGCAACCAAAATTTTGGCTGACATACATTAATGATGCCATTGTCTCTTTTGACTCAGTTTCGTTCAGGATTAGGAGGTTTCACATACACTAATCATTTGCCAAAGCAATGTTTGTTCACCTTTGAAACAGATATAGCTATGTTAGTACTATTGGATGGGTACATGGTATCCATCATGACTTGGCAGGTATCCTTTCATTAGTTCTCTACTTTAAATGCAAAGGAAAATGTGGAGATGTGTATAAATGGTGGTTGATCCACTATCGCCAACTTTATACCATTGTCAAAATTAGAATTACTCCGAGTGAGTCCAGGTAACATCTATGAAGTACTTCAATCACTTTGCCAGTAAACATAATGGGGCTGAATATTTCAACATAAAATGATGTCAGAGCTGCAACTCCAGAATCCCACCACGGATCTCGGCACTCACCATTTTCGCCAGGGGAGGAACAGGGGCGGGTTGTAGTTTGCACACCCGTGGTTCAAGGAAGTACATGTATATGTGTAGCTGCCTTCAAGAAGATCTAATTTTCACTAGGAGAATGCCCAAAACATGACCTGTGGGCTTTACACTTGTCAGGAAAAGGTCTAAAGCTGCCAGACTTATTTGGGGAGATAGGGTACCCTTTTGGAGAGGTAGGGTGCCCTTTTGGAGAGGTAGGATACCTTTTTGTTTAGGTCCAAGGACACCATGAGGTCAGGTGCATTTTGGTAGAGATATGGTGCCCTTTGGGAGAGGTCAAGTGCACTTTGGGATTGTTAAAATTAGACATGAATATGTGTAAAAAGTGGCCAAACTAATTGGAACTGTAAGCTCTCAAGGTATTTAAATCTCCTGGCTTTTAAATGTTTCAATGTTTGAAAAAAACTCATTCTGCCATCTTAAAAAAAATCAGTGCTTGATATTTCACTCTGTCTGTTGACATAAGTCTGAGGGCTATCATTGGTGCTGCATTACTGATTTCACAATCTATCATCATCACAGTGGGGTGCTTGCCAGTTTACAGTTGAACTGACAATACCAAATGGTTATATAGGGCAAAATTTTTCTGTCGGCAAGCTGGGGGCAGGGCCCACTCGTAGACGCAAAAATGACACGGGATGACGTCGGGGGGAGCCCCCATCGTCATCCCGCCCCATTTAAATATTCAGGAAAGTGGGCAGACAGCGAAATCAGCTGTTCACCCACCGATCTGTCAATGGCCAATTGAGGCCATTGACAGGATCATTAAGCCAATTAAAGGTCCTGCCCGTCCAACTTTAAGGTTGGCGGGCAGGCCAGCAGCCCCAGTGGGCTTCTGAAAAAATATGAAACCTCATCCACTGGTGGGATGAGGTTTCATGTCTGTTTTAAAAATGTTTAATAACGTTTTTGTAATATTTATTAACATGTCCCATCTCGTGTGACATTGTCACATGAGGGGGACATGTTAATAATTTTTTTATTATTCTATTTTTGAAGTTTGAAACACTGTCAGTGACCTCCCTGAGGCAGCACTTAGTCTCAGGGAGATGTGCACTCTTTCACGCGCATGCGAAAAAGCGCACTCTGACAGTTGGGGAATCCCTGCCCCCTGAACAGGAAGCGCATAGTGCTTCCCATCGGGCGTCACGCTGGGCAGGCCTTAATTGGCCCACCCACTTAAAATGGTGGCGAGGCCCGTTTCGGCACCGGTGGTTTGCTGCCTGCCCGCCCGCCCATCAAGGGCAAAATTCTGCCAGTAGTCTTTGATTGGGGCTATGAATATAAATGTTTGTTTTTATATGAAATTACACAATTGAGTGAAATGGTTTTTTTTATTACAGATTATGTCATTGAAGGAATGTAAATGTAGTCAATGGGTTTTTATAAAGGAGAGTATTTTTTTTTAAATAAAGTCTGCAATAGATGCTCAGAATTTTATTTTATTTCATCTCAGCATGGGTCCTGAGGTCTGCCCATCCTGGGTGTGTTGGCATGGAGAGTATAAGGGAAAAAGGTGCTGGGTGGGAGGCATGGGTTGGTATGAGTTGGCACTAAGTTGGTATTGCGGCTATAAAGGGCCTTGGTGTGCTGAGGGGCAGGTTGGCATGGAGGGTATGAGGGGCCATGGGGGTGGGGGGTGCATGAGGTGGTAAGGGTTGGCATTAATAGGGCATGGGGGGTGTGTGGTGGTGAGGGGGTGTGAAGGGTGAAGGTTGGAAGGCTGTTTTTTGTTTTATTGTATTTTTTAGTATTTCATAGAAGACAGAGGGTAGCAGTGGAAGGGTGCTTTTCTGAATGAAGAGCTGTGACTAGTGGAGTTCCGCAGGGATCGGTGCTGGGACCTTTGCTGTTTGTAGTATACATAAATGATTTGGAGGAAAATGTAACTGGGCTAATTAGTAAGTTTACAGACGACACTAAGGTTGGAGGAGTTGCAGATAGTGAAGAGGATTATCAAAGGATACAACGGGATATAGATCGGTTGGAGACTTGGGCGGAGAAATAGCAGATGGAGTTTAATCCGGACAAATGCAAGGTAATGCATTTTGGAAGGTCTAATACAGGCAGGAATTATGCAGTAAATGGCAGAACCCTTAAGTGCATTGACGGGCAGAGGGATCTGGGTGTACAGGTCCACAGGTCATTGAAAGTGGCAACGCAGGTGGATAAAATAGTCAGGAAGGCATATGGCATGCTTGCATTCATTGGCAGGGGTATTGAGTATAAAAGCTGGGGAGTCATGCTGCAGCTGTATAGAACCTTGGTTAGGCCATACTTGGAATATTGCATGCAATACTGGTCGCCATTTTACCAGAAGGATATGGAGGCATTGGAGAGGGTGCAGAGGAGGTTTACCAGGATGCTGCCTGGTCTGGGGGTTATTAGCTACGGGGAGAGGTTGGAGAAACTAGGATTGTTCTCACTAGGGAGACGGAGATTGAGGGGCGACTTGATAGAAGTTTACAAAATTATGAGTGGCATGGACAGAGTAGATAGTCAGAAGTTTTTTTCCCAGGATGGAAGAGTCAATTACTAGGGGACATAGATTTAAGGTGAGAGGAGAAAACTATAGAGGAGATGTGCGGGACAAGTTTTTTACGCAGAGGGTAGTGAATGTCTGGAATTTGCTGCCAAATGCGATTTGCAGCTGACAACTTCACTTGCTATCAGTAGTCTGCTGGATGCAATGAGCTAAACCACAGAAGATGATTGTATCAATTTTTACTATAAACAACAGTGATCCCATCCGTTGCATCAATAGAGTTTCACTTCGCCTAAACGATGGCTAAGTAAAGTTGACATCTATAAAGTACGCATCCTCCAAGCAAATTAATCTAATTAATCTGTTCAATGTAAAAATGAAAATAAGTGTTTTAACCTAAAGGTAAAAATTAATAAAGCAGTGTCAGAAAATAGCAAATTCTATCCAGGAAATGGTTGCACTCCCCGTAATAGAGAGCAATGTAAACAGAAACGGTGTGACAAATGTCAGAATCAAATACTGAGGCCAAAGGTAGTGTCATCAATCAGGATCAATGACTGAAGGTATGAATAATGCCAAGGGAAATAAAAGATCAAGGCATTGAAGGCAACGTTATTGCTGGTGCAGTGATCAAGGTCAACAGCGCAACACCTAGTTCCTCAAGATGGATGAAGTACTGTTACCTCATACCATTTGTACACATCAATTGCTGTGATGGGCTTAACATGAACAAACTATATTTTTTGTTTTAAATTAGGGTATATAATTATTTCATCTATATTGAACAACAAAATAAGGGCTGGTCAAGATAAAGCAAATCTATCTGCAGGCTTTGTTAAAAAATGTATCTTTCCAGTGCAAAAATAGCACATGCTCATCTCACCACAGCCAATGTATTAATGCTTATTTTTATCACTGCATTGGATATCTGCAAAAAAGATAATTTTCTTTTACAAAATGATCCAGTTTTTTTTCAGAAATCTCCATGTCCTTTCAGCACAATTGCATAGAGTTACTTATGAATAAACAAACAAGTTATCATCTTATAAATATCTGTCTATAAGTAATCTGAATACAGTTAAGTGTTAAAAGCATATAACATCTTTGAACTAAAACATAAAACCTGCTAAATGTCCTAGATTAGAGTAGGCGCAAAGCCTAAATTTAACTCAGGCTGCAGGAGCAAGCACAGTGCTGGCGGGGTAAGCATGGAGCTTGCTCTGGCTCCTGGATCTGAGGTCTGGGCCATTTTAACTCTTGGATTTCATTTAAAAAGTTAGATCCTACCTAATGTCAACGTTAATGGTGTGCCACCAACGGACACGTGCATCAGGAAGTTACTGCCGGCATTATGTAAAAATGGTCACTGGAGAAGTTAACTCTGGTGGTGGTGGCATTTTCTGAAGCAACTGTAAAGGGGAAAGGAAGGTCAGGGAATGGGAATTTCTTTGAGGTCCAGAGGAACACTCCTGCTTCTATTGTCCCACAATGAAACGTTCTAGAACAAAAAAATTAATTCTAACTCTTCATTCTCTTTCTGGTCCTACTGCTTCTCGGTGGCCACTGTACTTGGAGGGACTGACACTGAACCCCAAATACATGTTAAAATGGCTTTAAGATCTGAATTACATCATGGGATCCCAACTTTTATATATTAATCAGGTTCGTGCCAATTTGCACAAGAACTTCACATGCCGACCAAAACCTTGGAGTAAATTTCACGGTTGACGTAAGTGTTGCATCAAGCTGGAGGGCAGGATGCTATCTTTAGTTTAATGCCTCTACTTATCCTGCATGCCCCATTTTTGTCGGCACAGGGAGTTAAAATCATCCCTTAATTTGTATTAAATTGTAAAAACTTTGAATTAACAGACTGTATCAGTGTCAAACATAGCTCTGTTGGCAGCACTCCTGCCTGAGTCAGAAGGTCATGTCTTCAAGCACATAATGTGTTGAGCACATAATCTAGGCTGACACTTCAGTGTAGTACTGAGGGACCGCTGCAATGTCAGGGTGCTGTCTTTTTGATGAGACATTAGACAGAGTGCATACAAATCGGCTGCCATGTTTCCTACGTTTCAACAGTGACTACGGCTCAAAGGTAGTTAATTGGCTGTAAAGTGCACTCGAAAGTCCTGAGGTTGTGCAAGTTGCTGTGCAAATGCAAATCTCTCTTTGCATTAATTTTGTATTAACTTTTACCCATACACCTAAATTTGTTCCTGTAGTAAATTACTATGACTTGTGTTAAATGTAATTCTTTCCTAGTTAAGGACATATTGAATAACATCTGAAGTGTTTGTCCTCAAATTTCTAAGGCTTCACTTTTAGTGGAAAAATGAGCATTATTAACATCTGCTCAGGGCTGGTGTTACAGCAATTGATGGAAAGTTACTTGGAATAGACAAAAACGAGCATGGAAAGTGATAGAGGCTCTGAGTGACAAGCTGAATGCAAAATACCCTAAGTTACACTGATGAAAGTGTTCTACATGTGCCAAGGGCACATGCTATCATTGATAATAAGACCATCAATTACATTGATGTGATATAGCATATCTTCATTTAAGAAGGCTGAACTGAGGAGCAGTAGCACAAAATTGTATTAACTTTGTGCTGGGAGTCATTTTGTATTCAGGATCAGCATCTTACTAACAGTCTGCAAAATACTGCTACATCTCCTAATATCCAATCTGCTATTAGGATGACATGATTGAATTTGACTCTACTAATACAGCAGAGCTAGCCAAATTGGAGAACTGGAAAGGATATTTGAACCCCAGATATATTTACATGTTGTGATAAATCAAACCGGATGTAGCTTCTGTAACTGTACTTCAGGAATACTTGCATGTTTCATTCCTTTTCCATTACATACAGCGCAAATAGTGGCAGATTCACCAGAGATGCATTAGCATCCAAAAAGAGAAACATAAGAACAGAAGAAATGGAAAAGGAGAAGACTATACTGCCCCTTGAGCCTGCTCCACCATTCGATACAATCATGGATGATCTTCTGCCTCAACTTCACCTTCCCACCCATTTTCTATATCCCTTGATACCCTGAAACCAAAAATTTGCCCATCTCAGTCTTACATCTATTCAATTGTAAAGTATCTACAACCTGTTCGGTAGAGAATTCCAAAGATTCACAACCCTTTGAGTGAAGAAATTTCTCCTTATCTCAGTCCTAAATGATTGACCCCTTATCCCGAGATGGTGCTCTATGAGACAGGCAGCTATTTCAGGTACAAATCTTCTTCAAAACTACTGAAGGATCTTCATCTGAAATGCTAATCTATAGCTTTTCTTCTTAGATAGTGAAAGACCTGCTGTGTTTTTTCTGTTCTTTTATTTTAGTTCTTCACTATTTGTAGCTAGTTTCCCCTTTTTATTTCATTTCTAGACAATATAAAATAAGGAGTGAAATTTTGAAGGGGGTGCAGGAGCAGAAAGACCTGGGTGTATATGTGCATAGATCATTGAAGGTGGCAGGACAGGTGGAGAGAGTAGTTAATAATATAACATAGTATCCTGGGCTTTATTAATAGTGGCATAGAGTACAAGACCAAGGAGGCTATGCTGAGTTTATATAAGACACTCATTATAGGAAGGATGTGAACACATTGGAGAGAGTGCAGAAGAAGCTTACAAGAATGGTTCCAGGGGTGAGAACTTCTGTTACGAGGATAAATTGGAGAGGCTGGAACTGTTCTCCTTGGAAAGAAGAAGGCTAAGAGGAGGTTTGATAGAGATGTTCAAAATCATGAGGGGGCTGGACAGAGTAGATAGGGAGAAGCTGTTCCCGCTCATAAAAGGACTAAGAACGCGAGGGCATAAATTTAAAGTGATTTGCAAAAGAAGCAAATGTGACGTGAGAAAAAACTTTTTCACACAACGAGTGGTTTGGGTCTGGAATGCACTGCCTGGAAGCGTGGTGGAGGAAGGTTCAATCGAAGCATTCAAGATGGCATCAGATGATTATTTGAATGGAAACCATGTACAGGGGTACGGGGAAAAGGTAGGGCAATGGCACTAGGTCATAATGCTCATTTGAAGAGCTGGTGCAGACATGATGGGCTGAATGGCCTCCTTCTGTGCGGTTAAAATTCTGCGATTCTGTGTAAGCCCAGGCTCAAACAAATATTCTCTGTACCATATGATTCTGAGGCTTATTTCAGTGACTCCATCTGATTGGTCAGCTGCCCCTAGTCTGCTGACACAGGGTGGTTATACCCTGCAGAAGTCTGATCTGTTGCATGGGTCGTGTTATTTAGTTCTGTGATGTTGACAGCTTGTTTCAGTTGCATGGCAACAGCAGAAACAACATGTGATGGCTGGGAGAGAATTACAGACATTTACCAAGTTATGATCACAAACTGCAAAGGTTTACACATCCTGTGACTGGAGAGGCAGCTGCAGCCTTGACTTTGCTCCCAGTCATTTTTACGTGAAGTGCAATGCTTTTTTTAAAGAAATCTTTCAGTGATTGCTCCATTGCCATTTTTACTGGATGATCTTGTCAATTGTAGGGGAGGTTTTCCACACAGCTTCATAACTCTTACTGTTAGGAAGATTTCCAGACCAGGTTTCTGCTACATGCACTGGAGGATAGTCCACAGCAGCAGAGTCCAGTTGATGTGAGATATCGTGAAATTGTTGCGCAGAATTTTTGGTTAATTTAATACAGTGATAGAATAGTGGTGATGCTTTGGTTTGTATGACCAAAAAAAAGGAGGGGTGCTTTGTAACATGGCCCAGATCTAGTTAATAAATGGCTTGCTCATGGGAAGCAAGTGATTAACTAAGGAGAAAAACACTGTTTAAGAGATATAACATGTAAGTATTTATTATATAATGATAATGTCCCCTGTGCTATGTAGACACAACACTCCTATATTTTATTTTGTGTAATATTTTACAGTTATTAAACTTACTGCAAAAAATACTTAGCTCACACATCTTCTGTGGCAATGTAAGTTGGAGTGAAGAATTTATTTTTATATGGACAGGAGTGTTACATTCAGCAATGCAAGCATATTATTCTTCATAATAACCTCAGAATCTTGTCTGTGCTAATGAAAAGACAGCTTCAATTTTTCAAGTCTTTCTTCATAATTTGTATTTCCTCGAAGCTAGTGAATCTGTGCTGTACCCACTCTCACCTCAACAGATTTCCTGTAGCCCAAAACTGCATGCAATACTCCAACTGTAACCCTGTGAAGATTTCATGTAGACTCACCATTAGATTTCAACTTGTATCTTCAAAACCTTTTGCCATTTATCTGATTGAGGTGCTGCTTTTAACAGCTTGCAAAGCTGAATCCCCCAAATCCCTCCACTCTTCCACATGACCCAGGCTTTCCCTGTACAAAGAACGCAATTGTCAACTGAAATGTACTAACTGGCATTGAATTCCATCTGCCACTTATTTAGCCTATTCCTCCCTCTAATCGGTACTCCCTGTATCCTTTGATCCTTTGAATTATTTGCTATTACTATCTACAAATTTGGCCAGTAATGAATTGAGGTGGCAGCAAAACAGAATCCTATAGGACACCTCTACCATTTAACAACCTTTCTGAGAAACTGCCCTTACTCTTATTCTCTATTCATCCCTTCTAACCGGTTAGTCCAATCTGCTGTCCTCCTACTAATTCTCCTTGCCTTAAGCTTCCCCAACAGTCTCCTTGTGTGTACCTTGTCGAATGCTCTATTACATTTCCCACATCTATTATAACTGTCAGCCCCCTGGAGCACTATCAGCTTTGTTAAGCATGATCTTCCTTTCTGAAATCCACATTGATCACTACTGTTTTTTTTCTTTTTATCTAGGTATTCATTAATTTCATCTTTAATCAAAGATTACCCAGGTTAACTCTGTCTCCCCTGTTGAAAATGGGCACTCCCCTCAGTCCTCTGGGACACATTAACTCTTCCCCTGGGGGGAAGAGCTGTCACCGCCGGAGAAATGCAGGGGCTGAGAGTCTGAGTCTGAAGTAAGCAGGAGCTGTATCTTCCTGTGTGAGGCATCTCAGAGCGGGGCAAACCTTAAAACAATAACAGTGAGTCTCAAATAGAGGGGGAGTGAGGAATGTTGGGGCCGGGGGGGGGTGAGGTGGGGGGCAATGAGGGGTCTGGCTTTCGATGGGGTGTCGGAGCTGAAATATGCTTAAAATGCTGAGGTCCGGGAAGGTTGGCCGTGATTCCGCTTGTTTACTCTTAGCTGAGATTCTTATTCAGTTCGTTGAAATTCTGCTGACATGACTGCCACGGGCATTTTCCCCTGATTTGCGAAATGCTTTCCCCCCCCGTTGACCTCGGACCTGCTGGGACAGGGAGCTCGTGTGGGCTGGGGGTGGAGATCCCCCGGATCCCCGGGCTCAGAAGGGAGGGAGGGAGGGCTACCTCCGGGATTGCCAGAACAGCTCTGGCTCACATGGCACTCCTGCTCTGCTATTTTGTTGCACTTTTGCAGCTGAGGAAAATGCGGAGCAGCAAATACCTGCTGTCCCGCTCACTGCTCATCAACATGAGCAGTCAGGGTGACGAAGAACACGGTCAGCTCCAGGTACACCACTCTTATTGTTTGGTTGAGGATGGGAGTCTCTTTAAAAAAATGTTTTGGTGCTGCTGAGGCGTTTAAAGGAATCGTCCTCCTGGGAAAAAAAAATGTGACGTGAAGACATGTTTTCTGAACTGATCTAAAGGGGTCTGGAAACAGGGGAAGCACCAGGGTCCATGGGGAGAATTGTTAGCTCGGCATTTGGGCGTGCGCCCAACACGACTGAGCGTTAAATGATGCGTGATGACACTGGACAAATGTCCCGGCGTCATCGTGCACTCGTGTGATATTTCAGTCAGCAGGGGCGTGCGAGAGTTGGCAGTGCACCCGCCGACAATTAAGAGGCCTATTACGGCCCTTAATCAATCAATTGAAAGCTATTTTTCACCGCCCATCCAACCTTATGGTTGGCGGGCAGGCAATTTGGCCAGGCAGCCTTTGGATTTTTTAGGAAACCTCATCCATGGGCGGGATGAGGTTTCCAACATTAATTTAAAAATATTTAAAAATTTTGACATAATTTTTACTCTGTTTATTTTAGTGTGAGTTGAGTCCTATGTCAGGACATTTCATCAGATTTTAAAAATCTTTATTTTGAATTTAAAATTATTCAGCTCCCTGCCCTTAGAGAGCTTTCATTGCACGCAGCCCTGCGCATGCACAGGCTTCTGTATTCGCCCTCCTCCTGCCCCCACTCTGGCAGCGCTGAGCTTCTCAGCTCACCTTTCATGCTGGCTGGCCGATAATCGATCAGCCAGTGTGAAATCGCAGTTGGGGACTGATTGCAGACGGCAGACCATTTCCGGCTGTTCCCTCACCCGCCCGCCGCACCCGCCTGACGACCTCAAAATCCGGCCCCATGTTTTCTCACCCAGGCCCTGGTAATGTGGAGTAAAGTGTCATCCACCTGTACACTTCATTCCTGTTAGAGATTGTTACATGATTTCATCCAAACAGATTAAACATTAAATTGACCCATTTCGTAAATAGGTTCATAGGCTTTTTTTTTTGGATGATGCTGAAATGGTATGAAAGGATAGCACTGTTGCTAATTATATTTCAACATAGTTGTCACAGTTTTTACTTTTGCCCAGTTTATCTGTATTCATGGCAGAAAGGTACTGTACATATTGAATATAATATAGGTTATTACACTCGGCATCTTAGTAAATGCTCTGCTGTCTTTTCCAGAATTTAGTAAATACCAAACTATCAGACCAACCTGTTTAGACTAGCAGTTTCATTTGTAGCTTGAATGATACACAGAAGCAGAAAGAGACAGCAATCACTGCCTGTACAATATTTAAAATAATAAAGCTAGACAAGGGCCAGGAGTAGATATTCTACTCAGCATATTTCCTGAAACTCCTGATAAGCAACAGGATTCTTGGATGAAACAATCTATCCAGGAACTTCGCAGTGCAAAATTGTATATGGATGATGCAGAGCTCCAATTGCAGATCCCCAACCAGAGCTAAAGATTAATAATCAAAGCTGTGATCTTTGCATTGTGAAGTTCCAGGATAGATTGTTGCTTATCAAGATTTCTAGGAATGATGCTCACCGTAAGTCTTTCAAGTTATAACTATACCTTTTGGATGTTCTTGTTTCAGTATTACCATCATTGTGCAAACAAATTGTTCAGCAATTAAAGTCATCTACATAAAACTCAATAAAACCACACTTCCAGTAGTGTGTGCAGTTTAGGGTTCCATGTACAAAGGGTGTTGAGGCAATAAGAAGTGCAGCTCAGATTTACTCAGATTCTGCCTGGTATAAAGACAAACAAATACAAAAACACATTGGGGCTGCTTTTATTTGAGAAGGTCATAGGATGGATTGACATCATTAAAAATTATGAAGGGATGAGATAGAGTACATAGAAACTGGGCACGAATTTCAGGTCTGTAGCGACGCTGGAGATGGCTTCATGCAAGTCAGTTACTCTCCTAGAGTTGTGTGCTGTACTGCCAACTACTTCAAGCCTGGCTAGCATGGTGCATATGATCTTGAGAAGGGTGTTTGCATGGTGGTATCATGTGTGCATAAGAAGCTTCTGAACACATCCTATCATGACATCACATAGCCCTACCAACTTTGTGATGCTCAAATATCAAATTTGGATCACATAGGTCCATTGGACGAATTTGTTTGTCACTTATCAAAGGCCAAGCTTTTAGCTGCAAGCGGGGCCCAGCACAAAAGGCCACCGCCTAGCTTACAGGTAAGGTAAGATAATTTTGAATATCTTCTGTTGTTGTGAAGCCTCTGGAATGTGTTTTGAGGTGCAGTGGATTTCTAGATTTGGCAGAGCATTGATGCATCCTCACAAGGACGTTAGAGAATTTGATGATCTGTCCACACAAAGGCTGCAGCAGGTATTGGAGCTGTGATTGGGGTCTGTAGCATGAAAGGAAGATGGAGCAGAGAGGGAAAACTCTGCAAGATGCCCTCTGCCAACTCGGACCTAGACTTCTCCATGTTCTGATAGGTACAAGAGTCTGCCAGCCAGTTGCACCCAGCATCTGGGTGTGCACCCTCATCAGCGTTCTCTGGTATGCTACCCCACAGAGATCTTCATCTGAGTCCCCTGTAGCAGAATTCATCTGTGACCTTGCTGTCCAGTAAGCTGGCACACAAATCACACTTTATCTTTGGCCTGACTGCAGTGCGCATGTCTGGTGACTTACCATGTGTTAGTCCCAACTCTAAACCAGCCTTCAAGGTACATACTGTGCCAGTTTCGGAACTGTCGGCTGCAAGTGTCAGATCAAATGACAGGGCCTCTTCAGCAGTGCTGTGCTGTTGCTGTCTCTCGGTCTTCCGCCTGGTTGTGTTTCAGTTGGGCAGGTGGCAGGTTTTGCATGTTTGAAAACATGAAATCAGAAAGGGAAAGGCTGTGGTGACGGAAGGGGGATGGGCAAGCAAGATGTCTATCGTCGAAACAGTCTGAATGATCGGCATCCTATCCACCACCTTCAACATCCACTCTCTCCACCAACAACGCGCAATGGCAGCAGTGTATACTATCAATGTATACAGGATGCACTGCAGCAACACGCCAAGGCTCCTTTGACAGCACCTTCCAAACCCATGACCTGTACCATCTAGAAGGACATGGCAGCAGGTACATGGGAACACCACCACCTGCAAGTTCCCCTCCAAGCCACACACCATCCTAACTTGGAAATATATCACTGTTCCTTCACTGTCACTGGGTTAAAATCCCCCCCTAACAGCACTATGGGTATACCTACTTCATATGGACTGCACTGGTTCAAGAAGGCAACTCACCACCACCTTCTCTCGAGCAATTAGGGATGAACAATAAAAATGCTGACCTAGCCAGTGACACCCACGCCTCATGAAAGAATATACTTGCAGCCTCCTCCTCAAGCTAGGTTACAGAACAAGGGTGAGCAAGAAGAAGAGAAGTAGCCTAAGGCAGGAACATATTATCATCCTGAATGGTCTCAGCCACTTTGCATGGGCTCTGTTGCAGCCAGCGCTATGATGCAGCAAATCTTCTTCTCCCTAGGGCCCAGGAGATGCTGACATTGTTATGACACTCTGCAAGGTCCTTGGCTACAGATGATGGAATTAATGTCCCTGACCACATGCTCCAAATCCCTTATGAGGCTAGTGCTTGAGGGCCTCTGGACCACCACAGACCGTGGTGTCTCTCCTGTTGTCCACCTCCATCACTAAGGCCTTCTGGAGCCCTCTCTCTGCCCTGTTGTTCCATTTTCCTTGTTTAGAATTGCAATAGTAGTATTGGGCAGATTCCTGAAATTCGATGTAGCTTCTTTTTAAAAGGGACAGGCTGTCTTTAAGAACAGACGGCTGCCTGAACCATGTGCACATGCTGCTTGGTCCCTTGTTGAGTGTTGTGGCAGTCAGCAGCGCTAGACGGAACAGGCAGTGTATAGAAGCAGCCAGCAACATGGTAGATGCTTGGGTGATGATGGACTGCACCCGGGGTGTATGTCATCTGTGGATTGAATGTCGTCTGTTGTGGCTGATTCATGAGTGGCTGTTCCTTCCTCAGCTGGCACAGATGAAAAGCATTGGCCTGAGGTCGACTGATGTTTTTTCTCTCCGCTGGACTCTCTTTTCCACCATCTGATTATTTCTTTTAACCTCTACTTATTCCAGGCTCCTCCTAACTGTTCGTCTCCAGGCACTCCAGTCAGCAGCATCAACTACGATCTTGGACGTCTCGCTTGGAGACGTCCTTTTATTGCAGACGTGGGAGCCCTCTTGGTTTCATGCCAATAGCAAGCTCGCCACAGAACATAAATACAATCAGTTAAATGAGATGGGACCATCAAATTTATTTGCTGGCTATGTCCACCAAAACTGGACATGTAGTGTATTGTGAGCCCTGTGACCAAATAATGGTGCAAACTAAGAATTTATTACAGACCTTTCAATGGTTCAGAGGTTGAGAATGGGAGAACAAATATATTAAATTAAATGCAAGAGATTTAGAACAGAAAGCAGGAGAAATGCTTCTACGTAGAATATGTACACCATTGCATACACCACTGAGATTATCAACTGAGACAGAGACCACATCAAAATTTAAGATTAGGTTAGCTAGATGATTTAATAAAATGAGGGATAAAGGGATATAGGAGAAGGTTGTGAATATGGGATTATAACTGCTACTCATGTGAAGAGTAAATTGACTCTTTGGGCTATTTAGAGCATTTTCATGTAGTAATTTCAATGTAATTCTATGCAATTACATTATCATTTTAAACAACCAGTGCAATCCAGCAGGAAAAAAAATCATCTATATGTATTAGTTTCTGAACATAGGTATTGACAGAAACAAAGAAAATCAATCCAGTGCAGACAGCTCCCATTGTCATGATGTGACTATGCAACCAATTGCATGCACATCACAGAAACAATGGGGGTGTCCAAGAGATGTAGCTGGCAGAAGTCAAATTTAAATCATATCTAACTAAAAATATAAAATATAATATAAAAAACTGCAATATTTTTCTTAGGAACCTCTTTCTGTTTAATAAGTAAAAGGCAGAATTGTTGCCATTACTGCCGCAAGTAAACACAAAACCTTTGGCACATGTTGGGTTATGTGTTTTTCTTTCCTGAATTAGTCAGAATAAAGGCATGCATACTACAGCAGCAACAGACTACTTTGCTGATGTGTTCTCCTTAAGTACATCTGAGTTAATTAAGGAGAACCAGCAGGGATTTGTAAAAGTCAGATCATGTTTGACTAGTCTAATTGAATTTTTTGATGAAGTAACAGGGAAGGTTGAATAGAATGTAGTAGATGTTGTTTATTTGGATTTTAAGAAGGGATTTAACAAAATACCATTGTTTAACAAAATTAAGGCTCATGGAATAGGAGGGTAAATGTCAGCTTGAATAAAAAAATTGGTTTAAGGATAGAAAACAGTTGTAGTAAATGGTTGTTTTTCAGACTGGAGAATGCTTGACAGTGGTGTTCCCCAAGGGCCGATCTGAGGACACTGGTTCTTTTTATATATAAGAATGACTTGGACATTGAAATACTGAGTAAAATTTCAAAATTTGCTAATGATACCAAACGTGGAGGAGAAGCAAAGGGTGTGGGTGATACAAATCAACTACAACAGGACATAGATATAAAAACAAAAAATTGTGGATGCTGGAAATCCAAAACAAAAACAGAATTACCTGGAAAAACTCAGCAGGTCTGGCAGCATCGGCGGAGAAGAATAAAGTTGACGTTTCGAGTCCTCATGACTCTTCAACAGAACTGAGTAAAATTAGGCGAGGGGTGAAATATAAGCTGGTTTAAGTGGGGGGTGGGTGGGGGGGGGGGGGGGGGCGGTGGGGGGGTGGGGGGAGAGAAGTTGGGTGGGGGGTGGTGGTTGTAGGGACAAGCAAGCAGTGATAGGAGCAGATAATCAAAAGATGTCACAGACAAAAGAACAAAGAGGTATTGAAGGTGGTGATATTATCTAAGAGAATGTGCTAATTAAGAATGGATATGGGCTAGCAGAATGAGCAGACAAGTGGCAAATAAAATTTAATACAGAGAAGTGTGAGGTGATACACTTTGGCAGAAGGGATAGGGAGAGGAAAAATTAGACTAAATGGCACAGTTCTAAAGAGCGTGTAGGGCCATAAGGACCTGGGGGTTCATGTTCATAGATCTTTGAAAGTTGCAGGTCACATTGAGAGAGTAGTTAGCAAAGATATGGAATCTTGGGCTTCATCAATAGAAGTATTGAGTGCAAAAGCAGGGAAGTTATGCTGAATCTTTATGAAGTTCTGATTAGGCCACAGAGTATTGCATCCAGTTCTGGTCACCACACTTTTGAGAAGGATGTTTGGGTATTTGAGAAGGTGCAGAGATTTACCAGAATGGTTCCAGTGATGAGGGGTTTTAGCTACAAGGTTAGGTTGGAGAAGCTGGGGTTGTTGTCCTTGAAGCAAAGCAGGTTGAGGGGAGATTTGACAGAAGAATACAATATAATAACAGGTTTAGATAAGATAGGCAAAGAAAAGCTGTTCCCATTAGCTGATGGTACAAAGGTGAGAGGGTACAAAATTAGAGTTTTGGGCAGAGGAGATGTGAGGAAGAAGATTTTTACCTGGAATTCACTGCCTACCAGGGTGATGGAAGTGGAAAAGATTAAAGTTTTCAAAAGGAAATTGGCTGGGTACTTGAGGGAAATAAACTTCAAGGTTATGGGTATAGAATGGGGTAATAGGTCTAATTGGATTGTTCTTCAAAAAGCAGGTATAGACTTGATGGTCTGAATGGCCTCCTGTCTCTATGACTCTGTGTTAATATTATCTTCTTCAAATATGAAAACCCAAAGCATGGTGTTAACTAATTAGTTTTAAAAAATCTTGTATTTTCTCCAATTCTTTTCACGCTTAGCAGTGTGACACTTCACCAAGGATTATCAATTTAAAAAGTGCAGACAACGAGATGATTGCATTGATATAGATCACATCAGTCCATGTATTAACCTGTAAGATACAGAAGCTGCACATTCCCGAGTTCTTAATTTTCATATGAATCAAAGACCTGTAAGTTAAAACCAAAAATATTTTATGATCTGTGACTTATTGACATCAATGTGTTTGCCTGGTGAGCAATGGGCCTGCTGTCTCCAATATGAAATCATTGGGCAGAACTTAATGATCGTGGTGGAAGGCCCGACCACTGGCTGGAAAACACAAATCCCGTAGTGGCCATTTTCAGGAGGCCTGATGGGATTAAGTCCTGACTCTGCTGTCGGGTTTCCCAGCTCCTGTGAGGGGAGTTTCCCCCAGAAATCCTGATGTGGGGCAGATGTCTCGTGCCCCTTAGAGCTGCCAGCCAATCAGGGGCTGCCAGCTCCACAGTGCCAGCAGCGCCGCCAAGGGCAGTGGCCACTGCTGGTGCTGCAGTGTGGCATAGACCAGGATCAACACTGGAGCTGCAGGAAACAGCTAAGTGGGTTCACTGGAGCCAGACAGGAAGGCCCGGGGGGCCAAGCAGTGGGTCGATTTTAAAGGCAGAGTGGGGTCTTACTCTGGGTTCCTCCATTCCCATTGGCTGGTGCCTCCATTGGGCACAGAGTGTCGAGCCCTCAAGCCTTCTTGTCCCTAACTTAAGGGGAGGGAGATGGGAAAGCAGTGGGATCTCCACCCTGCACATTCCCACATAATCTCATGGCTCCCCCACATTGCCTCCAAACTCACCTTCGGTGGGGGTCATTAAATTCTGCCTTTTGTTGTACATGGCTTCTGAGATCATCAGTGAAGAACTGAAAGGTGTTGAAGAAAAGCACGTCTAATCTTTTCCAAACTCTTCCATATGCTTTGTATATTGCAGCGCACACCTATGTAGCTGGGGTGTTTGGGACTATAGGGGTTAATGTGGGACTGGGGAAACAGTACCGCCCACATTATGATGTAGAGAGTCACATGGGAGTAGAGTGTCGCAGTGAGCCTGGTAGAAGTTGGCAAGTAGATAGCACCTAGTCAGGACTGTATCCTGTATATATGTAGATAGTTATGTGTTATTAATAAACAGTTATTGTTCAATCATACAAGCCTCTAGACCTCTTCTAGAGTAACATACAGCCTCACAACAGTAGAGAAAAAATAGTTCATAGATATTAAAAATACTATCAAAATAAAAATTCCTGTTCTATTTGACATGACATTCATCTTTCAATTGTTTTGAGGTTACAATGACAGAGTGTGTGGGTCCAGACCTTGCAGTTTTTGCTGCACTGACCCATGCTGACTGTTCTTATATCTCCCTTCACCAGGGATAATGGAGTATATTTATAAGTCAGCAACTGAAGCTGAAACAAAATGCCTGGAGTTCAGTGTTGCCTAAAAATTACTGCCGGAAACATTTTGTTTCAATCTGCACAGCTTGAAAGAGTTTGTGAAAGGAATTCTTTCAGCCTACTGGAGTCTGAAGATGATATCCAGCTCCCAATAATGGAGCAAATCTAACAGATATGTGGTGATCCGGACATGATTAAATTGTGTGCACGAGAATTTATCAAATGCAGACTGTGGACCATTTTACAAATTAACCTGTTAATACCACATCCATACAAACTATGACTGGTTAATTTATTGAGTGAACAATCACTGAAATGACATTGTATGAAATATTACATTCAAAGAATAAACTGGGGTCAGCATCACTATGGGAGGAATTTTACTGGCTCCATGGTAATGGGCTTGGAGGCTGTGATGGACGTCTGGCAACATGCTAGAGGAACACATTGGAGCTGAGCCCCAGCATCTTCTTGCCTTCAGGCCAACTTCCCTGAGCAGTTAGTTAGTGGGATTGAGGCTGTTAAGCAGTCAATTGACAGCAATTTTGAAGTGCCTTTTAAATTTTCCCTGGGATCAAGCATGTGTTCCACAGAACCTCCTATAAGAAGCCGAGGGCTCAGCAGCAGGTGGCTAGTGGATCCAGCAATGGCCATGCCAGGACATGCCAGCCATTGAGTATAACTGCATTGTGAAACAGGCAAAGGGTTTAAAAGTTGGAGGGGTGTGAGCCCATATGGAGGGCACTTATTGGATGGATGCCTCCTAGGCTTACTTCAGCTGGCGAAGTTATCAAGCAGTACTAAGGGTTGAGAGGCTTTGAGCCTTGAGGGTTCCAATATGGCTGTTTTGCACTCAGAGTTTGAGTGAAGGAGAGGGAGAGAGAGAAACAGGTTCAGTGACATGGAGCAAAGCTGCAACTGCCAGAGGAGCATCAGCTTCTTAAGCGTGCAAGGGGTTATGGATGAGGAGGAGGCATAAGGCTAAGAATGCAAGTTGATGTTTGCAGAAGGTGCATCCCAGCTGAAAAGGTTTACAGACAGAGGCTGTTTCATGGAGACGTCAGAGCATCAGTGTCACTGAAAAAGACTGTGTCTGTCCAAGCACATGGTAGCAGGACCTGTGCAGAATGTGGGAGGAGGAGTTGAGGTCAATGGGATGTGGTGGTTATCCATTACCTGTGGCGCTCAACTTTTAGGCCTCAGGCTCATTCCACGAATCTTCTGGAGATCTCCCAGTCAGCAGCCCATCACTTTATCAAGTAGGTGGCAAATGCCATGAATGACAGGGCATGGCAATACCGCAGGTTGCGCACCGATCAGGCCTGTCAGACCGAGAGGGTTTGCGGCCATTGCTGGATTCCTTCAGATGCAGTGGGTAATTGATGGCATGCGTGTGGCCATCAAGGTTTTCAGAAAGCAGACATATTGTGGAGGACGGTGTGAACCTCTTGCTTCCACTCAGTGGTCTGCTGCATGTGACTCTGAATAAGAATCACCACTTCCTCAATCGAGGAGGCCACCTGCTCAGAAGCCAGAGACATGGCTGCTCTGGCATTGATAGATTCCTCCATTGTATATGCGTGGCAGTGGACAGCCTCTGCGAACATCTGTCATGGTTCCCAGATTTCACGCTGCTTCTCCAGGATCTGCCATTTTGCTGATGACACCTGAGGCTCACCATATACAGGAAATTGAGCATTGCAGGGTCATTCCTCAGTCCTCCAATGTGGAGTGTCCGCACTGTCACTGCCTCCATTGCTTGATTGTGTGAGCCTGTTCCATGTTTTCCAGCTAGTCTCTCACTTTCTAACCTTGTATCAATACCCACCAACTTAAGAGTATCTGTGCTGCTGGAAAGTGCGCTGGAATGATATGGCACTGTCCCCTCAGGTGGCAGATGCTGTTCTGGTGCCTCATGTGGTTCTGGAATTGTTGTCAATATCTCATCCACTATTGGTTCTACAGGAGAGGCAAGAATGATGTTTGCGAGTTGTGCTTTCAACCAGCTCCTTGTTCTGGAGCTAACTGAGTTGATTACAAGGGTGCCATAGCTAGTACTTATCCAAAGTTTGGATGCCCACATCCATGGCAGTACTCATTTTCTATGAGCTCCACAACTGCCTCTTCCTCAGTGACAGGCTGCCCTGCTGCAAACTATCCTAATTCCATTGTCTCTTCCTCCATTGGCTTCACTACAGCTTTGAATAGCAGACCATCTCCAGTTCTTCTTCACTCCCTAGTATTATGAGTGTACTTCTCCACCAAACAGATTTATACAGCATCACTCTTATCTCAAAGTCAAGCTTGTGATCTGTAGCCTGGGCCAGTTTCTATGTCCAGCATTGTGCCACTTGGGGTGCTGATTCCAAGTGCCATTTAGTCTTGGCAAAGCAGCGATCATCTGTGATTGACAATGGCCTTCCAGTTTGACACTGCATCACATGGGAATCACTGAGCCCTGGGAATACCTGATGCATGGGTCAGCCACCTCTACTCTCCAGGGTGCCAAAGAGCTGCAAGCTTGCTATTATGAATACCACTCATCTTGCTAGGCTGTAACAGATCATGGAAATGTTTCTGGCACTGCACCCATGTTTGTGCAACCTCTCCATGCTGTTGACTTCCTCAGCCAGCTCCAGCAATGTCTTCTTCTTGGGATTTACTGACCTCCTCCACCCATCATGTGTGAAGAGCACCTCTCTCTGTAGCCTCATCACCTGCAGGAGCACCTCCAGGGAAGTGCCGCTAAACCATGGAACTTTCCTTCCTCTGACTCCAGTCATTCCTGCAGAGCCCCCCTTGTTCAGCACCCTTTCTAATGCCCTCTATTTGTGCAGCCTGTATGAAGGTTCTTTGAATATAGTACCTTCTTTTGACATGTTGGGACTTCCTTTCACCCACCACCCATTGTTGGTTGGCTCCCCCACCTGTTGGACATTAACTGGCTCCAGGCAGAAAACCCTAACCTGAATTCTACTCCAGCGTTAGGCCTTCCGCTCAACTGGGAAAATCCTGCCGTATTTTTCTGAATGGGAGTTGGACTTCCCTTTTGGTTTTTAAAGCAGAAGAGTTTATATTTTGCCCACTGAGTTTAACAAGAACAATAGTTCTCCTAAAATTTTCCTAGTATTAAAGCAATGAATAATAGATGGCTGGTGCTGATTGTAAGTCAGCCATTTTAGCAAGGGCTTCAGGTAATATTGTAGCCTTCATATCACTCCCTAGCGCGACAAACTCTCTAAATTTCATAGCAGCATTTTTATTCCATTTTGTGGCTTTGGCCTTTCCTTTCACACCAGTTGTCATGGCAGCTGCTGATGGCTTGTGTAAGTAATTATTAGGGATTGGTATTTTCCTAAACTGTACAGGCTCTCTGATACATAAGGATAGAATATGCTTGCAAGACAATCTCAGAAAGCTTGCTGTGGTCTCTTTTGCCCCAATGACAGAAAACAATATATCACTCATGCTATCAGAGGTGGTAATCATCACCAAAATCAGTCTTATTGTCCTCCTCTGGTAGTAACACCAAAGGCAAAATAATTGCCTGGAGTCAGAGGCTGAGCTGGCCATGTTTATTGTAAGCGGTAGGCTGATCCAGTGGGAAGGCAACAGTCCAACTTAAAACAAGTGCTCATTGGTACTTGTGGACCCAGTGTCATAGAAACTACTACTTACTACCATATCTTGAGCTAAAACCAGTTCCTCCTAATTTCTTGCTGAAATGGTCCTGTGATATAATTGAAGCATTCTAGTGTGACTCTGGAATATCTTCCTTCATATTCCTATCTTTCACCCATTTCTGTCCTGAAGGTGTTGAGTTCTTGTGAAGATACAGTCCCAGTTGCTTACAGCATCTTGCTTGAGAAGTTATTATTGAAGAGTGAATCTCAACCATGAGTTCTGGTAATGTACTCAACTGTGAGCAGCACTGTAGCCAAACCCAACCCTTCTGGTTTCCTGCCTAAACCAGGGGACTCAGTGCAATTTTAACTCCTGAGATAAATAAACCCATGGTTTAAAGGATTAAACCTGGAATGTTCCTCATCAGCATTGCTTAGCTACTCATTAGATAATTTTGCTGAGCTTTTGAGAAAGTTCACCTGGAACACATTAAAGATTCATTTGATGTTCTTGTAGTTTCTGAGTAAGTTGTGTTATAAATAAAAAAAAATACTCTGTGGATTTTGTTGTTTATATTTCCTAAAAATATTTATGCCACTAGTTGGTGGACAAGAGGTTGAGTACATTTTTGTTATTCTGTACAGAAGGTACAGAAACTGGTTCTAATTTTCTATCTATTCAGTTACTTACACTGCCTCAATAGATACTCCAAAATAAGTTAATAATTAGTCATTTGATAGGACAGAAGAGTATTGCTGAAGAAAAACACATGCTATTGAAGCTTTTCATCTTACACTCATCAGGACAGCTCGCAAGATAAACCAACAGTAAAGGGAACAATTTATACTGCATGAGAAGAAAGTGCTGATTGCTTGGCAAGTGGACTCTGATTAATAGAGGTGTTCTCCATGGCAACACCTCTACCGATCAGAGTCCACTTGCCAACCAATCAGCACTCTCTTCTCATGCAGTATAAATCGTTGTTCCCTTTACTGTTAATTTATCTTGCAAGCTGTCCTGACGAGTGCAAGATGAAAAGCTTTGATAGCATGTCTCTTTCTTCAGCAATACTCAAGTTAATAATTGCTCAATAGGCTAGTCTAAGTTTCTCCCAACAGGACACATACTAGCATTTAAAGCTGTCAATTTAAGAGGTGAGGTAGTGGTACCTGGTTCTATCACTGGGACTAAGTGGGTTAGTTGCATGTTGGCACTGACAAAATCTATTTGTTATTGCAATATGTTCAGTGTCAAAGAGTAACAGAGCTGGAAATGTAAACTGGCTCTATGACAAGTTACCAAAATACATGCCTGTGTTTGGCTGCTGACCATAATTTTTAGCTTTAACCACTGGTAACAGGATTTTAAAATGATAGACAAAACCTTAATGAGATAAAAAACTCACTTTCTCTGAAATCTTGAAAAGTTTCAAAGTACCTTTACTTTATGTGAAAATGGGCTAACATTAATCAATAAAATCAACGTGTTGTGATGTGTTATCAGATTTACTATCACAATTATAGTATGAATAAAATGTTTGACTGTAAATCATTGAATACAGAATCTGTACTAGGCATATCTGCAATACAGAGTTATTTAAGAACAGAAGAAATAGGAGCAGGAGTAGGCCATTAGGCCCCTCAATCCTGCCCTGCCATTCAATAAGATTATGGCTGATCTGCCCCAGGCCTCAACTCCTCTTTCGTGCCAGCTCCTCATAAGCCTCAACTCCCCGATATTTCAAAAATCTATCCACCTCCTTTTTAAATGCTTTCAGTGATCTAGCCTCCACAACTCTCTGGGGTAGAGAATTCCAGACATTCACTACACTCTGAGAGAAGAAATTCCTTCGCATCTCAGTTTTAAATAAGTGTCCCCTTATTCCGTAACTATATCCTCTAGTCCAAGATTCCCCCACTAGTGGAAACATCTTCTCAACATCTACCCTGTCAAGCGCCCTCAGAATCTTTTATGTTTCAATAAGATCACTCCTCATTCTTCTAAACTCTAATGAATAAAGGCCAAACCTATTTAGCCATTCTTGGTAAGTCAACCCCTTCATCCCAGGAATCAGCCTAGTGAATCTCGTTTGAACTGCCTCCAATGCCAGTGTTTCCTATGGACTCTCTTACTTGTGGGAAATAATTCTACATAGAGACAATTTCCCACTGAGCTTCCTTTATAGGCTTTTTCACTACATTAAGCAAAAGGTTGAGCTGATTGGCCTTTATGGCTCCAAACATGAGTTAAGCTGAGCTTGTTTATTTGGGCTGAGGTGACAGTAACAGCACTACAGTTGGCCTCATATCCCAGGGTTGGGACTGGGGAGATTATAGCATTCCTCTGCATGTGTTACTATCCCGTGACTCCTGCTGAAAAGATCAGGCTCAACTTTGATACTACTCCAACTTAACTACCTGCTGACATTCATCACCAAATCCTAATGTAAAGTTGACACTTGGGAAAGTTGCTCCCTGCATCAGATTCCAGGATGAGGCACGTCTTTTGGAAAGGAACAAGAGAAAAGTGGGGAAAGTGGAAGAAGAGACAGAAGGAAAAGCAGTAAAAAAAAAGAAATATGCTTATAGAATAGCAAAAAATGAATTTGGTCAAAGGTCATGTATTGGGCTTCTTATCTGCAGTGCCTCAGGAACACATTCTTGTAACACTGCATTAGGTAGGTTTGTTATCAACTACCCTTCAGTGCACAAAACCGTTTTATGAATAGCTACCAGCTAATAATCCTTGGTAGTATGAATAAAGTTGTCCAACTTTTCTAGCCATAAATCTGACATTACTGTAGAAATGAGTATTTCTCCCGTTACATCTGCAGAATAATTACTTACATTTTAAGCATCTCACAACTTCATTGCTATACACCAGCCTATGGCACGCCAGGCACATGAGTGATGAGTATGCAGGGCATATCAAAGAGGAGCAATGCACACTGACTGAACATTCTTCCTCTGCTGAACACCATCAATTAAAGGCCAATTTCCAAATGGTTAACAGAAAACAAAAAATCTGGGAGCCTAAATTCACTAGGCCCGAAAAATGGATGCAGGATTAACCCATGCCCATTGCTTCTGCTGCAGGCAGCACATAAACTTTGTACAGCCTGCTAATTAACATGATTGTAGTATGCAACTAACACTGGCCATGTTGTTGAGTGGCTGCATGCTTCAGCAGGTGCCCAAACATGTGAAAGGCTAGTACCCAGTTTAAAAAATTGCCTGCATGTCTTAAAGGGATGTGCATTATGGCTGAAGCAGACACTGGGAATCATTCTACAAATGATTCTGACCTAGGATTAACAGAAAAATGGCGCAACATAGGAGAAAGCAGACTCCAAGACTTTCTAACCCTGCACTAGAGGCCTTGGTCAAGCAGTTGGACAGGAGGAGAGATATGTTGTATCCACCAGGGGCCAGGAGACCCTCAAGGCAAACTTTCTGAAGGCACTGGGGCCAGACAGCTGGGTAGTTAATGCCAGGAGTCAAGCCTCAAGAACCTAGATATAGCACTGCAAAAAGATTAATGACCTCAAATGAGAGGTCAAGGTCAGTGAATGTCATGTCTCACCATATCTCATCAAATGCACCACCAGCCTTAGACACTGTTCAATGCATCACACCCCCATAGCTCACCTGTCAACAGTCTCTGTCAGTCAGGACACAAATCTCACATCAGAGCTTCATCTCACAGTCACACATTTAGTGCTGCTACAAGCATCAAACCCACTTGTCACATCTTGCATACACTGTTGGATATTGAACCATGACAGCCACATTAATCAAACACATTGTACCACGTTCATTGACACACTTTCTTCTCTCATGCAGGACAAGATGTTACACTGGAGCAGCAGGCGATATGCGCGGTTGCCTGTCCTCACACCCATGGAGGAGGTGATGCTCACTATTATTGAGGTCATAGCCAGCACAAAATTGAAACTATAGAAGATAATGGTCTCCTCATACCTAATCCTCCTTCCTGCATCGCACCTCCCCTTGTCTTACAATTTCCTCCGATTTAGAAGCTTCAGAAGATGTAAGTATGCGACCCTTGCTTTCCCCATCCATTATGCTCACCACAATATTGCCATATGCTTGCCTCCTTTCAGATGAAAATAAGAAAGACTTGAATTTATATAGCACCTTTCATGATCATGAGACATCCCAAAGCTCTTTACAGCTAATGAAGTACTTTTGAAGTATGGTCACTGTTGTAATGCAGGAAATGCAGCATCCAAGGCATGCACAGCAAGCTCTCATGAACATCAGTGTGATGTGAACCCAATTAATCTTTTTTTGTGATGTTGATTAAGGGGTACCTATTGACTGGGAACCTGGGCATAACTCCTCTGCTCTCTTTTCAAATAGTATGGAATCCTTTATGTCCACCCGAGGGGGCAGACATGGCCTTATTTTAATGTTTCATCCCAAAGACAGTGCAACAATCCTCAGTGCTGTGCTGCAATGTCTGCCGAGGAGCAGGACTTAAACCCACAACTTTCTGACTCAGGGGCAGGAGTGCTACCAAGTGAGCCGCAATTGACAGCCAAATACTCCAAAACTGCAACTTGACCAGGCAGTGCTGGATGAGTAAGAATACCGTGACAATGAAGAAACTTCCTCACTCATTATCACACTTGCAGCCAACAGCTCACTCTGCATAGCTTAGAGCAAGGATATGCATGTGATCATACACCAGGAATGAGTGGTTTGCAGCCAGGGCAGGTGGTAAGGGAACCACAGATGCCAGCTTCCTGTAGGTCAAGGTTCCACGAATTCTGCTGCAAAGGGCTCAGATGAGTCCTTTGATGGGTCTGGCTGCAGAAAAAGGCTGATAGGTGTGCATTTAGTGCATTGACAGGCCTGCTAGAAAGCCTGCAGCCATTGCCAGGGAGCCTGGAGCTGTTTGTCACCCACTTTACACAGGGTTTTGTGAAGAAGTTGGAGCTCATCCTTTCTAGCACGGAAGTTGTGGCAAACTTTTATTTTGGTAAATTACTGGCTTTTTATGAGGGAGTCAATTTGCTGCACATGACAATGTAGAAAAGGTGTCATTCCAGTGGTGCTGTCTGTAGTTTCTGGTAGTTGGATAATTGTTGTTAAGAAGCAATTGCTCCCTCTTCTGCACAATGAACCCAATTTAAACTTGATGCTGAGAAGTGTTGCCTGTTATACTGCATTGAAATCATGACCTCTTTCTAGAAAGCTATGGAAATTTAACAATAATAGTACACACCTTGGCTGCTACATTAAACGTACCCTAAGATGCAATTATATTTCCTTAAGAGTGGTGGATTTTGCTTTAAAATATGATCTTTATGTCATGGTAATAAAGAACAGTTTCATATATTTGAGTACATCACTGATAGATCTCCCATGGGCTTGCTCAGCATAGTTTCAAGGCCAAAGCCAAGTTATGAAGTTTAGCTACAAGCCTAACTTGTACCTATAAGGTCACTGTTTTCATATGAAAATCCAGATGATATAGATAAACTGCTGAAGTCAGGGGGCAATTGAGCTTGGAAAAGTAACATGACTTAAAATACAGAGTCAGCAGTGCCTATTTAAATAATCTAGATTTCTCTAGGTCACTGCTGGTGAAACTCTTGTAGGAAATCTCATCTTGCATTAACCTCTCTGCAATAGTGAAGAAAGAAATGTTCTTGGCCATTGCTGGGAATTGGCTTAAAGTTTTTTTAAGGACTTTTTAAAATCAATCATAACATTTAAAATTAAGCACGTGCCTAAAGAATTTTAAATCAGTTCTCAGCAATGGCCAAGAAGACAAGAATGCTAGCAGGAACAATTGTATTAAATAATCCATTTCATGTTAAAGACCCCATTTTGCAACAAAAAGCCAGTGTCTGCAGAAACCTGCTGAAGCTGGCAGTATGAGAAGAATATCAACAAACAGCTCAAACCATTTTTCTAATGGTCTGAACTTCTGCCATATAAATGGACCTGTCTTACAAAGTTACCCTCTTCTGTTGATGTAATTAGATTGGCAGCAAAACTTGTGTCTTAAGCCCAACCCAGAAAGCTTTCAGCTACAGATAACAGCGACACAAGGGCCCAAACACTCCTTTCAAGTGCAGCAATGCTTCACTTGCACCTCCCTCAATTTGGTTTACTGCATTCGCTGTTCCCAATGCAGTCTCCTCTACATTGGAGAGACCAAACGCAGACTGGGTGACTGCTTTGCGGAACACCTTCAGTCTGTCCTCAAGCATGAGCCAGATCTTCCTGTCACTTGCCATTTCAACACACCACCCTGCTCTCATGCCCACATGTCCATCCTTGGCCTGCTGCAATGTTCCAGTGAAGCTCAATGCAAACTGGAGGAACAGCACCTCATCTTCCAATTAGACGCTTAATATTGAGTTCAACAACTTCAGATCATGAACTGTCTTCTCCATCCTCACCCCTTTTTGATCTCCTTTTTTCAATATTTATTTTTCCCATCTATTTATATAATTATTTTAAAAATTTATTTCCATTCATTGTTTTATCCCCACTTTTTCGATCTTTTTCCCCCACACCGTCCCCTCCCGCCATCACACCCCCACTAGGGCCATCTATCACTTGCTCATCCTGTTTTCTGCTCTTAATGTAACCAACAGCACCTCCTTTAGCCAGTATCACCACCATCAACACCCCTTCGGCCTTTTATTAATGATGTCTTTTGCAATCTCTCCTTTGCCTCCACCTATCACTGGCCTTCTATCCAGCTTCACCTTCCCACCCCCCTTAAACAGTGCATATTTCACCACATTTCTACTTCTCTTTAGTTCTGAACAAGAGTCATACGGACTCAAAACATTAACTCTGTCTTTCTCTCCACAGATGCTGTCAGACCTGCTGAGTTTTTCCAGCAATTTTTGTTTTTGTTTCAGATTTCCAGCATCCGCCGTATTTTGCTTTTATAATAGCATTAAGCAGTTCAACAGACCATTCCGTTTCTATTTCTTAATACTCATGCGATTTTCTTGTAACCTTTTAATATAATTTAATTATGTACGTTGTAAGTTCAGTAGTCTAGTTAAAAGATTGGTAAGGAAGCTGACTCAGCTGACTGTGTGACAGTTAACTGTCAATCACCTGAAGCCTGATTAGGGCCTGAATAGGTGTTGATTACTATTTGAAGCTTAACTAGTGTGAGTCACCTCAGCTCTATTTAAGAAAGGGACTATGAGTAGGGGAGAGACCTCATCGTGAGTGAGACACAGCCAGAGTGAGTGTGGGTTTTGGCAATTTGGTGCACAGTGGGAATTCGGTACCTAGGGGAAGAGGTGCTCTTTGCATTTTTCTTTGCTATCCAACTTCTTAAATCTTCAGAGAGTGGTCTTGCCCTGCTGCAGCAGTGGAGGCTACAAGGGAAAGGAATCATTGCTAAATTAAAAGCAAAAATCTGTGGATGCTGGAAATCCAAAACAAAAACAAAAATACCTGGAAAAACGCAGCAGGTCTGACAGCATCTGCGGAGAGGGATACAGTCAACGTTTCGAGTCTGAATGACTCTTCATCAGAACTAAGGAAAAATAGAAATGAGGTGAAATATAAGCTGGTTTAAGGCGGGGTGGGACAGGTAGAGCTGGATAGAGGGCTAGTGATAGGTGGAGATTGCCAAAAGATGTCATAGACAAAAGGACAAAGGTGGTGATATTAGCTAAGATATGTGCTAATGGTGACATTAAGGGTAGAAAGCAGGACGAGCAAGTTACAGATAGCCCTAGTGGGGGTGGGGTGGGGGTGGGATGGGGGGAAGGGATCGAAATAGGCTAAAAGGTAGAGATAAAACAATGGATGGAAATACATTTAAAAGTAATGGAAATAGGTGGGAAAAGAAAAATATATATAAATTATTGGGAAAAGGGGGTGGGGATTGAAGAGAGAGTTCATGATCTAAAGTTGTTGAACTGAATATTCGGTCCAGAAGGCTGTAAAGTGCCTAGTCGGAAGATGAGGTGCTGTTCCTCCAGTTTCCGTTGAGCTTCACTAGAATATTGCAGCAGGCCAAGGACAGACATGTGGGCATGAGAGCAGGGTGGTGTGTTGAAATGGCAAGCAACAGGAAGGTCTGGGTTGTGCTTGTGGACAGACCGAAGGTGTTCCTCAAATCGGTCACCCAGTCTGCGTTTGGTCTCTCCAATGTGGAGGAAACCGCATTGGGAGCAGCGAATGCAGTAGACTAAATTGAGGGAAGTGCAAGTGAAATGCTACTTCACTTGAAAGGAGTGTTTAGGCCCTGGGACAGTGAGAAGGGGGGAAGTAAAGGGGCAGGTGTTGCACCTTCTGCGGTTGCAATGGGAAGGTGCCATGGGAGGGGGTTGAGGTGTAGGGGGTGATGGAGGAGTGGACCAGGGTGTCCCGGAGGGAACAATCCGTGTGGAATGCCACCGGGGGGGGATGAAGGGAAGATGTGTTTGGTGGTGGCATCATGTTGGAATTGGTGGAAATGGTGGAGGATGATCCTTTGAATGTGGAGGCTGGTGGGGTGATAAGTGAGGACAAGGGGGACCCTATCATGGTTCTGGGAGGGAGAGGAAGGTGTGAGGGTGGATGTGCGGGAGATGGGCCGGACACGGTCGAGGGCCCTGTCAACCACAGTGGGTGGAAAACCTTGGTTAAGGAAGAAGGAAGACATGTCAGAGGAACTGTTTTTGAAAGTTGCATCATCAGAACAGATGCGACGGAGGCGAAGGAACTGAGAGAATGGGTTGGAGTCCTTACAGGAAGTGGGGTGTGAGGAGCTGTAGTCAAGGTAGTTGTGGGAGTCGGTAGGCTTGTAATGAATATTGGTGGACAGTCTATCACCAGAAATTGAGACAGAGAGGTCAAGGAAGGGAAGGGAAGTGTCAGAGATGAACCATGTGAAAATGATGGAGGGGTAGAAATTGGAAGCAAAATTAATACATTTTTCCAGGTCCAGATGAGAGCATGAAGCAGCACCGAAACAGTCATTGATGTACCGGAGAAAGAGTTGTGGGAGGGGGCCGGAGTAGGACTGGAACAAGGAATGTTCCACATACCCCATAAAGAGACAGGCATAGCTGGGGCCCATGCGGGTACCCATAGCCACACCTTTTATTTGGAGGAAGTGAGAGGAGCTTAAGGAGGAATTGTTTAGTGAGAGAACAAGTTCAGCCAGACGGAGGAGAGTAGTGGTGGATGGGGATTGTTCCGGCCTCTGTTCAAGGAAGAAGCGGAGAGCCCTCAGACCATCCTGGTGGGGGATGGAGGTGTAGAGGGATTTGACGTCCATGGTGAAGAGGAGGCGGTTGGGGCCAAGGAACTGGAAATTGTTGATATGATGTAGGGTGTCAGAGGAATCGTGGATGTAGGTGGGAAGAGACTGGACACGGGGAGAGAGAATGGAGTGTAGATAGAAAGAAATGAGTTCCATGGGGCAGGAACAGGCTGACACGATTGGTCTGCCGGGACAGCCTGGTTGTGGATTTTGGGTAGGAGGTAGAAGTGGGCCGTCCGAGGTTGGGAGACTGAGGTTGGAAGCTGTGGAAGGAAGATCTCCAGAGGAGATGAGGTCAGTGACAGTCCTAGAAACAATGTCACTGATAAGTATTGGGTAAGGTCGGGTAAGTATTTACTACTTTTATCGCTTATAGTTTCACGTGTTTTTGTGGTTTATAGTTTGTATATTCTGTAGTAACGAGCATCAGGAAAGAAGGGCCCTAGAGTAATTGATTTAAAAGGTTTCATTTAAAGAGAAAGTCATGGCAGGAGAGCTCAAAGCCGTGGTGTGCTCCTTGTGCTCCATGTGGGAAACCAGGAACACTTCCAGTGCCCGGGACCAGCATGTTTGCAGGAAGTGTGTCCAGCTGCATCTCCTGGAAGCTTGGGTTTCAGAGCTGGAACGGCGGCTGGGGACACCGTGGAGCATCCGCGAATCTGAGAGCATCTTGGGTAGCACGTTTAGAGGGATGATCACACCACAGTTGAAGGGATTTGAAGATGAAAGGGAATGGGTGACCACCAGGCAGTCCAAGAGAAACAGGCAGGTAGTTCAGGAGTCCCCTGGGGTCCCGCTCGCAAATCGGTATTCCATTTTGGAAGCTGATGAGGGCGCTGGTTCCTTCAGGGAGTGCAGAGAGAACCAAGCTTCTGGCACCATAAGCAGCCTGTCTGTACAGGAGGGGAGGAAGAGAGGAAGAGCAATAGTAGCAATAGTAACAGGGAATTCTATAGTCAGGGGAACAGATAGAGTGTCCGTCAACGTGACTCCAGGATGGTGTGTTGCCTCCCTGGTGCCAGGGTCTGGGATGTCATTGAACAGCTGCAGGGCATCCTGAAGGGGGAGGGTGATAAGGCGGAAGTCATGGTGCATGTTGGTGCCAATGACATAGGTAGAAAGAGGGATGATGTCTTGCATTAAGAATTCAGGGAGTTAGGCAGTAGACTAAAAAGCAAGACCTCTCGGGTTGTAATCGCTGGATTACTCCCTGTGCCACGTGCTAGCGAGCTCAGAAATAGGAGAATAGCACAGGTGAATACGTGGCTTAAGAGCTGGTGCAAGAGGGAGGGTTTTAGATTCCTGGATCACTGGGACCGTTTCTGGGGAAGGTGGGACCTGTACAAGCGGGATGGTCTACATCTGAACCAGAGCGGGACTAACATCCTTGCAGGCGGGTTTGCTAGTGCTGTTGGGAGGAGTTTAAACTAATTCGGCAGGGGGAGGGGACACAGAATGTTAGAAGAATAGGGACACATCATAATACAGTAAAACAATCAAGTCAGAGAGAGTACAGCTACATTAAGTTTCAAGGGAGTAAGACAAGGCTGGATGGCCTCTACTTTAATGCCAGGAGTATTACAGGCAAAATGGATGAGTTAAGGGTGAGGATTGACATGTGGAATTGTGATATAGTAGCCATCACTGAGACGTGGTTGAGGGAGGGACAGGATTGGCAGCTCAACATTCCGGGATATAGAATCTTCAGGCGAGACAGGGGAGGGGGTAAAAGAGGAGGAGGCATTGCATTATTAGTTAAGGAGTCAGTTACTGCAGTAAGGAGAGATGATATTTTGGAGGGGGCATTGAATGAAGCTTTGTGGATAGTGCTTATGAATAAAAAAGGGGCAGCCACATTGTTAGGTGTTTATTATAGACCCCCAGATAGTCTGAAATTGAGGAGCAAATATGTGCACAATTTGCAGATGTGTGTAAAAACAATAACAATAGGGTAATTATATTAGGTGATTTCAACTTTCCCAACATTAATTGGGATAGACATAGTGTTAAGGGCTTGGATGGAGTGGATTTCTTGAAATGTGTACAGGAGAAAATTTTAGGTCAATATGTAGAGGGTCCAACAAGGGACGGCGCAGTGCCTGACCTAATTCTGGGGAAAGAAGCCGGACAGGTGGCTGAGGTGGTGGTGGGCGAGCATTTTAGTGATAGCAACCACAACATTGTACAATTTAAGCTTGTTATGGACAAAGAAATAAAAATGTTTGGGATTGGGGAGAGCAGATTTTCGTAAAATAAAGCAGGATCTGGCCAAGGTAGACTGGGAACAGCTACATGTGGGGAAATCTACAGAGGAGCAGTGGGGGGTTTTCAAAAAGGAAATGGGGAGGGTACAGGCTCAACATGTTCCCTCTAGGGTGTTAGGAAGGAGTAACAAGCCCAGAGAACCATGGATGACCAGGGATATTCAGGATAAGATGAGAAAGAAAAGAGAGGCTTTTAGCAGGTACAAAGGGAGCAAATCAGCGGAGGCATTAGTGGAGTACAGAAAGTGCAGGGTGGAGCTTAAGAAAGCAATTAGGAGAGCGAAGAGGGGATATGAGAAAGCTCTGGCTAGTAAAAATAGGGAAAACCCCAAGATATTCTATAAGTATATCAATGAGAAGTGGATAACCAGGGAAAGAGTAGGGCCCATTAGGGACCAAGGGGGCAATCTATGGGTGGAGCCAGAGGACATTAGTAGAGTGTTGAACGAATACTTCACATCTGTCTTCACCCAAGAGAATGAAGATGAAGGTATCGATCTCAGGGAGAGAGACTGCGAGGTTCTTGAGCAAATTGACAGAGTGAGTGATAAGGTATTGGAGGTGTTGGCAGGCTTAAAGGTGGACAAATCTCCAGGTCCAGATGATTTGTGTCTCAGACTGCTGATGGAGGCGAGGGAGGAGAAGCAGGGGCTCTGACCCAAATTTTTAATTCCTCTCTGGCCATGGGGGAGGTGCCAGAGGACTGGAGAACAGCTAATGTGGTTCTGCTATTTAAGAAGGGTTGTAGACATAAGCCAAGGAACTACAGACCAGTGAGTCTCACATCCGTGGTGGGTAAACTATTGGAGAAAATTCTGAAGGAGAGGCTCTATTTCCACTTGGAGCGGCAAGGTTTGATCAGGGATAATCAGCATGGCTTTGTCAGAAGGAGTTCATGCCTAACAAATTTGATTGAATTTTTTGAGGAGGTGACCAGGTGTGTAGATGAGGGCAGTGCAGTTGATATAGCTTATATGGATTTCAGAAAAGCCTTTGACAAGGTCCCACATAGGAGACTTATAAAGAAGGCAAATGCACATGAGATACAGGGTAATTTGGTAAGGTGGATTCAAAATTGGCCTGGTTGTAGGAGACAGAAGGTGATGACAGAGGGATGCTTTAGTGACTGGAAGCCAGTGTCCAGTGGCATAGCACAGGGATCTGTGCTGGGTCCCCTATTATTCGTCATTTATATAAACGACATTGATGACTATGTGGGGGGTAGGATTAATAAATTTGTGGATGACACAAAGATTGGCTGGGTGGTTAACAGTGAGGTTGAGTGTCTTGGGCTACAGGAAGATATTGACGGGATGGTCAAATGGGCAGATAAGTGGCAGATGGAATTTAACCCTGAAAAGTGTGAGGTGATACACTTTGGAAGGAGTATTTTGACATGGAAATTTTCAATGAATGGCATGACACTAGGAAGTTCTGAGGAACAAAGGGACCTTGGCGTGTGTATCCATAGATCTCTGAAGGCGGAGGGGCATGTTAGTGGGGTGGTGAAAAAGGCATATGGGACACTTGCCTTTATCAACTGAGGCATAGATTACAAAAGTAGGGAGATCATGTTGGTGTTGTATAGAACCTTGGTGAGGCCACAGTTGGAGTACTGTGTGCAGTTCTGGTCGCCAGATTATAGGAAGGACGTGATTGCATTGGAGGTGCTGCAGAGGAGATTCACCAGGATGTTGCCTGGGATGAAACGTTTAAGTTATGAAGAGAGTTTGGATAGGCTTGGGCTGTTTTCGTTGGAGAAGACTGAGGGGCAACCTGATCAAGGTGTACAAGATTATGAGGGGCATGCACAGGGTGGATAGGGAGCAGCTGATCCCTTTTGTTGAAGGGTCAGCCACGAGGAGACATAAGTTTAAGGTGAGGGGCAGGAGGTTTAGGGGGGATGTGAGGAAAAATCCTTCTTACCCAGAGGGGTGCCGGTCTGGAATGCGCTGCCTGGGAGGGTGGTGGAGGGGGTTGTCTCACATCCTTTAAAAAGTACCTGGATGAGCACTTGGCACATCATAACATTCAAGGCTATGGGCCAAGTGCTGGTAAATGGGATTAGGTTGGAGGTCAGGTCTTTCTCACGTGTCGGTGCAGACTCGATGGGTCAGAGGGCCTCTTCTGCACTGTGTGATTCGGTGATTCTAATTTCAAAGAATTCCATATAATTTACAGCAGAGAAATAGGCCAGTTGCTCTATGCCAGTGTTTATGCTCTACATGAGCTTGTTCCTACAGTATTTACTTAATCTCACCCAATCAACAGATCTGCCGATCCCTTTCCTCCTCATATACTTACCTACATTCTCTTTTAGTGCACCTATGGTAGTTGCTTCAACCATTTCATGCAATAACAAGTTCTTTATCTCATCAGTCATCTGCCTCCATTTTGCTTCATGTTTTTCTGCTGACTCATTTTATCTCATTCTTTGCTTCACTTGCATTTGCATGGAGCTATTCAGCCATTCATACCTCACTTAGATACATCTTGGTTTCTTTGCCTGTTCCATTACCACTCCCTTTGGCTTTTGTACCCCTCACCTTGAACTTATGTCTCCTCGTGACTGACCCTTCATTTTGTCATTTAATCATTCCTGACTCCACCCTACCACAGAAATATCTGGGTTAAAATGGAGGCTGTTTGGAAACAAAAGTTCTTCTGCTTCCAATGTTTTAACTCCTGGATTTTTGGTACCACAGAGGTCACCACCACAAGCAGACGAAGACTTCTTAAGTATCCGAATGTTGGAATCTGATTAAGCCATTTGAGCCTGAAGCCAAACTCAGAGTTCTGTTGAAGGGTCATGAGGACTCGAAACATCAACTTTGCTCTTCTCCGCCGATGCTGCCAGACCTGCTGAGTTTTTCCAGGTATTTCTGTTTTTGTTTTGGATTTCCAGCATCCGCAATTTTTTGTTTTTATCAGTGATATACAAATTGTGCACAGTATTCAAGTCGACAGCAGAAGTTGGCAGCAAACCGCATCAGGCCACAAGAGGTCTAGATAACTATTAACATGACTACTGACAAGAGGGACAGCCTACATTAACTGCTGTCACCAAACGATTTAGGGTTAGAAATTGAAGTTTGGAGGCTTCGGCTTAGAGACTCAGGTTAGAAGCTGCTGCCACCTGTAAACTTAGTAAATTTTTCAGCAGTCTCAAGTGGTCCAGGATGACAAGGAGCTCCTTATTGTCTCTGCCTGCTTCAGGCAGGAGACAGTATCAGGAAATTTAAATGACTTCTGGGGTCCAAAATCTCCATTAAAATTGGGGCTTTCCTATTTGATTGTGAAGGTTATCATGATAGATATAGACTGATGTAAAGCCACACTTAGAAATATCAAATACAACTTGTTTCTCTCCACCAAAAGAAAAGAGAACTCCTTTCTCTGCATCTTGTGGACTCATGCCAAATATGACAGCTGTACTCCAATTTAGCATCTGATGGAGAACTGTGCCAGGTGTGAATGTAAATGAGGAAAGCAGCACTGGGAGACTGATCTTCCACAGCATATAAAAGAACCTTGACAGTGCACTTCAAAAGTAATTCATCGGCTGGGAAGCACTTTAAGCTTTACTGAGTATATGATAAGATGCTATAAGAATGCAAGTTCTTTCTTACACAACACTGACACTGAATTAGTGAATTCTCTTTTAGAATGAATAGGATCAGATCTAATACAGGTAAATTGATGTAAGTGCTACTAATAAGGGCTCTGAAGGACCAATGCCACTGATGTTTGTTTGGGGATATCCCTCACTAAATAGGTCAAAATACCGATTGCAGATTGCCAGGCCAAGAGAAGTGCAGCACCTGTTCCGCCTCCCTCCCCAGAAAAGGGAAAAAGGCTTTCTCCAGCAGTTCTGTGTCAGCCTATTGTAAATCACTAAAAGGAAAGAAGCAAATTAATAAGGTCATTTAAAAAAAAAAGCATAGTAAGTGGTGGGGTTCATTTCTAGAGGGACAGCAGAAAGGTTATGTTGAAATTGTATGGAGCCTTGGTTAGGCAATACTTAAAATACTATGCATAGCTCTAGTCTCCATATTATAAAAAGGATATAGAGCAGTAGAGATGGTGCAAAAAAGATTTGCGAGGATAAAAGATAATTGGCAGAATCTCCAGAACATCTGGTTAAACTTTCAACCTACATTTTTCATTTTTTATAGCCTGCTTTCCACGGCATGATATTTTCAATGGTGTATACGTGATCGGCTGTTGAATATATTTGTCTTATTCTGGCTTAGATTCTACATGGTCTACATCTGTACAGAGATCTATATAGGCCTGAATTTTTCAGTTGTTGGGCATGTGCCCACCCATGGGACGTAAAGTTTTGGCCATAGTATTTTAAAGTGTGTGTTGGCTTTGCATGTACAATTCTCATTTTACATCTTGCACTCACTCATATACAGAGTCCAACTGTACAGTTTTCCTTTTCAAAATATGTGGAATTACAAGTTAATCTCCAGGTCGGACTAGAAGGGAACTAAAGTAATGAAAGACACCATTTAACCTAGGTTGAAAAATGGAATTAAATGGCACAGTTTCCCTCATTTAAGTCACCTTATTAGATTTTCTTTTCAAGCTTATCTGAAATATGTTTGATCTATTTCAACCTCCTCCTGCGGTCTTCACCATCATTGATGCCAGTCTTCAGCCAATTCGAATCAATTCATGTGATATCAAGAAAAGGCTGAAGGCACTAGGTAGAGCAAAAGCTATGGACCCTGACACCATCCAGCTGTAATACTGAAGACTCGTGCTCCAGAATTAGCCACACCCCTAGCTAAGCTGTTCCAGTAAAGCCACAACACAGATATCTACCTGACAATGTGGAAAATTGTCCATGTATGTCCTGTTCACAGAAGGTGAGACAAGTCCAATCTAGCCAATTACCACCCCATCAGTCTACGCTGGATCATCAGTAAAGTGGAAGCTGTCATTGACAGTACTATCTATTGGCACTTCCTTAACAACAACCTGCTCACTGATGCTCAGTTTGGGTTCCACCAGAGGTATGCAACTCCAAACCTCCTTAAAATTTTCATCCAAATGTGGACAAAAGAGCTGAACTCCAGGGTTGAGGGTGGCTACCCTTGACATCAAGGCAGCATTTGACCGAGTGTGGCATCAAGGAGCCTGGGCAAAATTGAAGTCAATGGGAATCAGGGGGGAAAAATCTCCACTGGTTGGAGTCATACCTAGCACAAAGGAAGATGGTTGTGTCTTTTGTGTCTTTTGGAGACCAGCCATCTCAGCCTCAGGACATCACTGGAGGAGTTCCTCTGCATACTGTTCTAGGCCTAACCATCTTCAGCTATTTCGTCAATGATCTTCCCCCCATCATAAGGACAGAAGTGGAGATGTTTGCCGATGATTGCACAATGTTCAATATCATTCATGACTCCTCAGGTACTGAAGCAGTCCATACCCACATGCAGCAAGACCTGAACGAAATTCAGGTTTGAGCTGAGAAGTGGCAAATAACATTCATGCCACACAAATGCCAGGAAACGACCATCTCCAATAAGAGAATCTAACTATTACCCCTTGACATTGGACAGCATCAGCATTATTGAATCCCCCACCATCAACATTCTGGTGGGTTTTGATTGACCAAAAATTTTAGATACAAGAACAGATAACAGGCGGGGAATTCCATGGCAAATAGCTCACTCTTGACTTCCCAAAACCTGCCCACCATCTACAATGCACAAGTTAGGAGTGTGATGGAAAACTCTTCATTTGCCTGGATGAGTGCTGCTCCAAAAACACTTAAGAAACTTAAAAGCACCCAGGACAAAGCAGCCCACTTGACTGACACCCCATCCACCACCTTAAACATTCACTCCCTCCATCACGGGTGCACAGTGGCAGCAATGAATATCATTGATAAGATGCATTGCAGCAACTCGCCAAGGCTCCTTTAAAAGCAATTTCCAAACCCACAACTTCTACCACCTAGAAGGACAAGGGCAGCAGATGCATGGGAACACCACCATCTGCAAGGTCTCCCCCAAGCTGGCGTTGTACTTGTCTTACACTGTCACGGGTTTTCAACCTGGAACTCACTCCCTAACAGCACTGTAGGTGTACCTATCACATGGACTTGGGTCTGGATCAGAAAGCATAGCCTGAATTTTACGGTCGTCATGCAGGCTTGTCAGGATCAGGCGGGGCACCTGCAATCGGCTGCGCACCGCCATTTTATGCGGGTGGGCCAATTAAGGCTCACCCAGCGTAAGACGTGACAGCGGCAACAGGGAGAAGGGACGGCCAGGGGCGGGAGCTCAACGTCTGCCGGGTTCAATGGCGACCTGGCGGCCAAATCAAAAGCAGCCGCGGCAACCATGTGAAGGCTGCCAGTGAAGCACACACACCTTGCCATGGAGCTCGTAAGTGCTGAACATGGCAGGCGGGAGGGCAGGTCGGCAGAGCAGTCGGCCCCGGGTTTTTCTGATTAGTGTCACACTGCCTTCCTGGAGGAGGTGGTAGCACAGAGAGAGACCCTTGTCTCAAGGGACGGGAGGAGGAGGCCTTCCCTCCTCACCAAAAATGCCTGGGAGGAGGTGGCATCCAGGCTGAGCTCCCATGATGTGGTGAGGCGCACATGGGTGCAGTGCCATTAGCGGGTCAATGATCTCCTGCAATCGGGAAGGGTGAGTACTATGTTGGCATAGGTCACTTAGTACAGCAGTTAGGAGCTGCCCCACCACAAGCGGTGCAGACGGAGGCAGAGAGTGCCCAGGACGCCAGCAGTCGGAGGACTGCTGGGAACCAGGAACATGCTCAGTCAGTGGCTGATGATGTGACTCTGGAGTCATCCCTGAGGCAGATGCTGGAAGTCTAGCAGGGTGTGCGGGAGGAACTGGCAGAGATACATGAGGGAATGCGTGCCACGGTCTCCATTGCGGAGGAGTTCTTGTGGACCATGACCAATGCAATGACCCTCATGGCCGAGTGTATTGTCTCCTCCATAGAGAGAGGCTCCTCCAAGAGCTGAATCAATGGTTCCTGGGGTTGTGCTCGGACCTGCAAGCTCTCACACAGGCAATGACCTCAGATGGTCACTGTCCTCAGATGGTCACTGTCAGTGTGGGAGATGGGTTGGGCACCCAGTATCCCAGCTGGGTGCCCATCCAACAAATGGTGAGCAGGGAGATCCAAAGTGACCTGATGTTGGCCCACAAACTGCCTGTCGTCTTTGCGCGCTCCTCTCAGGGCGCTCCGGATGATGCCAGCAGATCATCTGCCCTCTGCCAGTGACCATGGTATCCGATGAGGCTGCAGCGACTGGGTAGATGCCAGCTGGGTAGATGGCGCTGGCCGCTCCCTCCCAGGCAGGGCCAGCACAGGCTCCGCGGGCCAAAGGATACCCGCCAAGGTCATCAAGGATAACAGGATAGCAGAGTGGGCAGGCTGTCTCCAATGCTGGTGCCAGCGAGGGGGGAGCACCTAAACGTAGCACCCGTAAACATAAGCTTAAAGCACCTTAATCACAACACAGGCTTATCACTGATGATATTTTTTTCCCCCAGTTTTATGGTATATATTATTAGATATGATGGATAACACCTTTTAATATAATTTGTATTATGTATGCCAGGCCCCACACCATTAAGTGTGTTTCTGTTCAACAAGCCTAAAACAAGTTAAACTAACTGGTCTATAGTTTCCTGCTTTCTGCCTCCCCCCTTTTTGAATAGAGGTGTTATATTAGCATCTTTCCAATCCACTGGAACCTTTCCAGAATCCAGGGAATTTTGGAATATTATAGCCAATGCATCCATTCTCACCTCTGCCACTTCCTTTAAGACCCTGGGATGTAGGCCACCAGGTCCTGGGGACTTGTCATCCAAATAGTTTGCTCAGTAATTTTTTCTAGCGATGGTGATTGTTCTAAGTCCCTCCTTCTCTATGCCCTCTGCACTACCTGTTACTATTGGGGCGGTACTAGTGTCCTCGACCATGAAAACTGAGGCAAAATATTGATTAAGCGTCTCTGCCATTTCTGCGTTCCCCACTATTAACTCCCCAGTCTCATCCTCCAAGGGACCAACATTCACTTTAGCTACTCTCTTTTCTTTTATATACTTATAGAAGTTTTGCTGTCAGTTTTTACATTTTGTGCTAGTTTTCTTTCATAATTTACCTTTGCTCTTTTTATTATTTTTTTAGTAACCCTTTGATGATCTTTAAAAGTTTCCCAATCTTTCAGCCTGCCACTGACCTTTGCAATTTGGTATGCCTTAGTTTTTGTCTTTATGTTATCTTTAACTTCCTTGCTTAGCCATGGATGCTTTCCCCCCTCTTACCATCTTTCTTCCTCTTTGGAATATATCTTACTTGGGAGGAATTGAATATCTCCTTAAATATCTGCCACTGTTCATCAACTGTTCTACCTTGTAGTCTTCCTGCCCAGTCCACTAGGGCCAAATCTGCCCTCATGCCTATGTAGTTACCTTTGTTTAACTCCTTAACACTAGTGTGGGACTCAAGTTTCTCACTCTCATGCTGAACTTGAAATTCTATCATGCTATGATCACTCTTCCTTTGAGGATCCTTTACTATGAGATCATTAATTAATCCCTTCTCATTACACAAAACCAAATCCAGAATAGCCTGCTCCCTGGTTGGTTCCACAACATATCGCTCCAAGAAACAATCTCTAATACACTCTATGAACTCTCCCTCGAGGCTACCCTTGTCAATTTGATTAGTCCAGTCTCTATGCATATCAAAATCACCCATGATTATTGCCGTGCCTTTCTTACATGCTCCCAGTATTTCCGGCTTTATACTGTGCCCTACTGCTAAACTACTGTTTGGGGACCTATAGGTTACTCCCACCCAGGGACTTCTCTCCCTTGCTATTTCTTATTTCTACCCAGACTGACACTGCATCTTGCTCTTCAGTGCCTTTATCATTCCTCACTATAACACTGATCCCTTCCTTTACTAACAAAGCTACACCACCTCCTTTTTCTTCCTCCCTATCCTTCCGAAACATTGAGTACCCTTGGATATTCAACTCCCAAACCTGTTCTCCCTGTAACCACGTCTCAGTAATCGCCACCAAATTATACTTATTTATCTCTATTTGTGCTGTTGCCTCATTAGTTTTATTCCGAATGCTACACGCATTCAGATACAAAGCCTTTAAGTTTGCCATATTGTCAATTTTCCCTACTCTTATATGATTCTTTGGTGCAATATGGTGTTCACACACTCTGTCCCTTCCTTTCACTTTTTGGTAACAATCAGCCTTGTCACTAACCTGTACTCTTACTCTCTCCTTAAACTTTGATTTTTTATATTTCCATGCAACTGAACCCTCCCCCCCAATATTTAGTTTAAAGCCCTATCTACAACCCTAGTTAACCCTAGTATCATTGCACATGGATATTAAAAATCCCATGAGACTGTATGAAAAAGAGTTGTAATTTCTCTCAGTACCCTAAACCAGTATCACATTAAAAACTGATCGGCCATGGGATGTTGCTGAAACCGAATTACTACTATATTTCGTCTGGAGGCAACATTCATGGCAGTTCAAAGTAATTCAGATGTTTCAATGTGAAAGGCATCTTTTAAATACAAATACCATTTATTATATGACAGCTAATCTGGGTCACTGCTGAATTAGCTGTGAGAGCTATACTGGTGATGGGTGCTGGAACATTAAGATGAGATGCCAGAAAGGCAAGATGTGGTTTTAGGCCTACAAGCCTTTACTGTATTATTAATCTCAACCTCATCATGCAGGGAGTTGCGAAACACTGACCAGCCACATTTCCATCGGGAGAAAGGAGAAAATCGGAGAAGTTGAGCTTTTACTGATAACTCGAAAATCATATCGGCAGAAACAGAGGAGCACATCTCTATCTTGCTTTTATGCTAAGCTAGTGGATAGTGCAGGAAGACCCAACTAAAGGAAAACAAACTATTTGAAAAGGAAAGATGGATTCTCACTGTTGTCACAAATCTAACAACCTTCTTTTTTGTGTACAGCCCAAATCAATTTTAATTGACATCTGAACAAGAGACAAGACTACAAAAACTACTCAGTGGTATCGTTACATTTATAATATACCCTTCGAGAAAGGATGTACTTTAATTTCAGTTCGGAGTACTCTTAAAGAAAAATTGGCTACAATGACAGATGCACTCTGATGTGTAGTTATACCTACAGTGAAAAATTAACTATTGCAGGACAATTATTGCATTGAAGATGATATACAGTTGAATACGAGGATGCAAAGAAGCCTTTGCTTCCATATTGTAATCCAAAACATTACTTTTCGAACAACAAAGTGCTTTTGATAGTCCGAAGAGAGAATTATTTTCCAGTACTCAAAGCTTAATATGGACCCAGTTATGCCCTTCTTTTCAATGCCTTAGAATACATTCCACCTTCCATTATTCATCTAATTAGACATTTTAAGCTTGACAACTATCTTAAAAGTGTAACATCTTTTGCTGGAGCTTTGTTTTCCTAGATGCTATTAAAAATGATGGGATTTCTGTAAGAATCAGTATGGCACCTTGAACAAAGGCAAACTGCACTGGTGTTTCCATGGATGTTTTTCCAGTCACAGAGGCAGGCAATTATGCCACTTTAAATGTCTGTAGATAGGTGGGAATAAAGTTTTTTAAAAGTGCCCTTTGAGACAAATGGGACACAAGAAGATCATACATGGACCGTAAAAGGTGGCACAGCGGAACAGTGTACACCTATTCTCCATATGATGAGTTCCTGAAGTCAACAATACAATTTTGATAAGCATGGTCATGGAAATGATCATAAGCCACTCGAGCACATCACTTCATCCTCTCAGGCAGTGAGTGTAAAAGGGGTTCTTCAGAAGTGAAAACAAAGCAAACAAAACCCATACATTTTAAGGTAAGGTACTGGGTGCAATAGTGGGTTAGACAGTATCATTTTACCCTACGACTTGGATTAAAATACAGATCAATGGGATGAAAACATTTTCATTCTACTTTTGTAAGGATCCTGAAAGAAACGAGTCTCATTTTGGCCTTGATAGAATGCGGGGCTCTTTCATAAATTTTACACGAGCGGGCAATGCCACTCAAAGGCCATTGAATGGTAGCTGTGGGAAACAGAAACATGTAACGCTAGTTTAGTAAAGAGCACTCTCCTGAGGATGTGGCTGAGTAAAGAGAATTGTTTCTAACTGTAATCTGGGAGTGCTTGATGCTGATACAGGGCTCCTGCAATGAAGAGTGTTCTCCAACACTAATGACTATGAATGAGAAACAATATATATTTAAGTAGAAGTAGAATCAAAGTTATAAATAATTGACTAGCTGTTATCAAGGGACAGAAGAGAAAAATAGAATAAAAATACCCTTAAATAAAAGCAGTAAAACTATTTTAACCTCCAGTCATAGCTGATTTTTAAAAAAATTAGGCCAATGACTAGAAACAAAGTAAAGATCTTATGTTGAATGCAAATTAGACAATACAGACCAACCCTCAACTCTTTATTGGCTATAGTCAGATACCAATACATTACTAACTGAAACAAAAATTAAATATTTCTTTCTTGCTAATCACATAAGGATTAAATTAGGTCATTGCAAGATATTCCTGGAGGCTGCAGAGAATATATGTCCCAGTATGACAGAGGTATCAATGTGTGTCTGAATGTTGTCCCTGCAGTTTAATATGTTAATATTTGGTGAGGGCATTGCATTAGTGTCATTCTACCAATCAACATCACTGTTGGCTCTCTGAACAAATGTTAATTTCTACAATCACTGATTGATCAGCCTGGTTAGAACAGATTGGTTGGCTTTCTGAGGAAGGTGTCAAACAATTACATTCAATTACAAACATCTTGCAGGGATGTTTACATCACTTACTTAGCACAGCTATAGTTAACTATGGGCAAATATTGTCTTGAATCCTGTTACTGTCTGGCCACCTAAATATAATGGAGAAATTCCTGCTTCGAATGTCCTTTGAAGAGATCTCAAAACAAAAGTAATTTGAGCCATATTTTGGCTTTCTCACCACAAAGGGTTGGTTAGCCTGAGGCCATCAGGGGTACAAAGCTAATTAGAAGGCTCCATGGTAGCTAAGTAAGAAGCCATCCTGTTTCAAAGATCAATTTTATGTTGAGGTTTAGCACAGGCGAACCTACCTTGTTATTTTGACAGTTCAAGGAGAATAATACTGTAAATTGCTGTAAATATATTGAATAGTAATAATTTATCTGTTTAACGTTATATAAATTTGTCTGCTATTTTATAGTCTATGATCTGATCGACTGTATATTTTTTTGCTGAAATTGAGGAGATTTCCAATTAACATAACTGCACTGACAGGGGTCTCTATTTGACCCCCTGGCTCTTGATACATTGGGTAGGAAAAGGCACACTGATAAGTGATGCAAGGTCTGTTTAAGGGTGTTGTCAGAGATTCTGAATCCAAGGGGAATATCTAGTCAAGTGTAAAATCTTTGAAGCACAACATTGATAAATGTGATGAGATGAAAAAAACTGCAAATGCTGCCATTCTAAAATATAAGCAAAGAACACTGGAAACGAACGGGAAGCCATTTAGTATTTGAAAGTTTTCTTAAAGTTTCTCAATCGAAACAGTAACATTTTTTCAGTTACTGCTCGACCAGCTATGCATTCCCAGCATTTATTATTTTAAGAATTTTGCACCTGCCCCAAAGCCAGATACATTGTGGTGAGTAATACTTGCTAAAGCGTGTTTTAGATAACTAAATAAGGCTAAAATAATACAGTTGCAGATCATGGAAGATTGGGGGTTCATCATTCTATACATAAGCACAGCATAGAGCCTTGCATTTAAAAAAGGAAAAAAGAAATCCTTCCATTTCTATAGAAATTTTTAATGAGATTCAGGTAATTTCAAATAATTGTTCTTTTGTAAAACAAAACGTGCACACCTAGTTAGACCAGTTACTGGTGATCTTTTATTCACTTGTTCTTCTTTATCCTCCAAAGGTTTGCTTTCACATGCTATTCTACTTTCTGGCCTGAATTTTTCAGTCAGCGGGCAGGCTTGGCGGAAGCGGTCGCAGAGCTGATCAGCACCTGCGATCGGCTCCATGCTGCCATTTTATGCAGGCGGGCCAATTAAGGCCTGCCCAGCGTAAGACACGAGCTGTTGTGTTCAGCACTACCTGTGCTGGCGGGGGGAGGAGGGTCAGGGCAAGCACTCTTTTGCATGCATGTGCACGAAAGAGCGCTTCAATCTCCCTGAGGCATGGAGCTGCCTCAGGGAGATTGAATCACTATTGAAATTATTAAATAAATGGATTAAAAATTTATTTAAACATGTTCCCTCATGTGACTGGGCAGGATTTTTCAGTCAGCGTGTGGGCGCGGGCCCAACACGCCGACGCGTAAAATGGCGCACAATGACGTCGGGCGTGCGCCCCGACGTCACCATGCTGTCTCACGATGTTTCGTTCGGCGGGTGCGTGCCGGAGTTGGCTGCGCGCCCGCCGATATTTAAACAGCCTATTAAGGCCATTAAGGAAGTAATTAATGAAATTGTTAACGCTGCTTGTCCAACCTTAAGGTTGGCGGGCAGGTGAAAAGGCCAAGCGGCCTTCATGTTTTTAGAGTAAAAACGTGACTGTGTCACATGAGACGGGACATGTTTTTATTTTTAGGAAATTTAAAAAATTTAATTAATAAAAGCTTTAGGAAACCTCATCCTGCTCGTTTTCCTAAAAAACGTGAAGGCCGCTTGGCCTTATCGCCTGCCCACCAACCTTAAGGTTGGACGGGCAGCGTTAACAATTTCATTAATTACTTCCTTAATGGCCTTAATAGGCCATTAAATATCGGTTGCTGCGCAGCCAACTCTGGTGCGCACCCACCAAACAGGTGGGAGCTGTCTGCAGAGTATGAGTGGCAAAAGCAGATGTTAGCCATGATGGGGCCTGTTGCTGCCTTGCCAAAGAGACCAGGCAACACCTTGGAAGGTCAGCAGCATAAATGTTCATGAAAATGGGTATATGGCCAAACTAAAGGTATTGTGCGTGATCTAGTGGCAAGATTCCCTGTGTCTAAAGACTATTCATGGTGTAAAACAATGTTTACTTCCTCCTACTTTGAACCTGACAGCTGTCTACTAACGTGCACCAGACTGTTGTCAAATTCAGCATTGAAAATTATATTCTGGCCCTCCTTGGCCTATTAACGAGTGCCTTAAGGTGCTTAATAGGCTATTAATTGGAGGTGAGCGGATGCCCCATTCCGTCTCTTTGAAAATTGGAGTGAGTCTTGGAGGCATCCAGAGGCACTCTCCAGGAACGCAATTTTTAAATTGCACCTGCACCTGTCCTCGATCCGTCCAGCATCTGAAAATCGGGCCCAGAGGGTCTGGGCAGAATTTTATCTGCCAAGGGGAGGGGGTATTGAGTGCGTCTAGCATGTTAACTCACCTAAGAGTAAAATGAAAACGTAAATTACTGGAAAAACTCAGCAAGCTTGACAACATCTGTGGAGAGAGAAACCGTGTTAAAATTTTGAGTTGCATTACTCTTCTTTGGAACCACCTAAAAGTGAAGTTGGGTTGGGATCCCAACATCAAACCCTCCTGAGGTCCTGTACTGGCTCCAGATTCTAGACACCATACTCCTACTCCTGATTTTCTCGATTAGTTCCATCTGCACCTGCTTGGTTAGAGAGGTTGTCTTTTGCTTCCCATTCTTGACAGAGTTTATCTCATTTCAGCCCTTCTGATCTCGCTGCAGGACCTCCAGGTGAGAGTGAGAGAACCAGGGAGCAGTCCGGTTGCTCCAACCTCAAACATTCATGTGCAGTTGAGGCTTTCTGACCCCGGTTGGGGTGTCTTTAATCAGTTCAGTTTGTTGAAGAGCCACAGCAAAGTCTGCTGAAGATATGAACAGGTTCCCCATACCCTATATGTCCCGCTGTTTTGGCAGGGACTATCATTTGAAAATTCTGCCCCCTCTATCCATCCTTCAGCCTCTCTCTTTTTCTCAACATCCCTTCAAAGGTGTAATACTTTTTTTCTATACAATGTCCCATCATCTGATTAGAAGCTGACAGAACTCACTCAACTTAAGCTCATCAGGCAGACGAGATTGAAGTCTGCAAATTGTTGACTACACATTTAAGCACTCTAAAACTTAAAGGGCAAAGCCTTCTTATCTCTAATTGCATGCTGTAAAAGAGAACTCTAATTCTAATAAACAAGAATATTTCCTCCACCTCTGTCAATTTCCCTCCTCTCTTTCTACTATCTTTTTCTGAAGTATAAATCCATGTGGAGTGGCTAGGAGTGACAGCTTGTCATCTGAATTTGGAATGATGTAAAAGAATTGACAATGTCCCAGCAATCAACTACATTATTTCCAGGTTGGTACATTTTCATGTAGCACCATCAGTTTGCCCCATCTCGATAAAAGTTAAAAATGGAACAACTGAAGAAAAAGCCACAGAATAGAACACATTAAATCAAGATGAGTCTGTTAGTGAAACCCTGCACTGTTGCAGATCTTGCCGAATTCAACAACAAGGCGCAAAAATGTGTCCAGTTCTGGCTGGGCCATGTATAGACTGTCCGTGGACACGATAAGAAGAAGTGAAACAATCCAAAACTTTAATTTACGCCATCGTGGAGGTTGGTTCCAGTCTCACCAGTAGCTTACTGAATCAGCTGGTGCACAGCCAGATTTCAATTTGGTGCTTCTTTGCTGTCTTACCAGCACCACAGGTTCCTCTCTGATCACTAGTATTATTCCCAAAATCCCTCTGTGAAATTTTATTCTATTTCTCTAATACATTTTTGTGACAAACCTGCCTCACAAATCTTTGCTTTTGCACTTAAGCAATGTATGCACAGAAGGGAAATTGTACAAGCTTTGTGGGTTAATTTTTAGGCCTCCAAAATCAGGAAAGAAGTAGAGGACTGTGCAAGTTGCATGGACAGTTATGCAAAAAGTTGGCTGTGGGTGCATCATCCAATGGAATTCTTTTAACCTTTTTGAAAATGTACTGTTGACAGGATAACGTGTCAAACACTGTAAGCAATAAAATGTATTTTCCACGCTGATAGAGTGCAGCAGACTCAGTTTTAAACTTGCAATTTTTATTTTAATTACAAAAGAAAGGTTTGCATTTATATATCACCTTCCACAATCTCAGGCTGTCACTTAGCCTTTTACAGTCAATGGGGTATTTTTTTTGAAAGTCTAGTCAGTGTTGTAATGTAGGAAATGTCAATTGTTAAGTTGCAAAAGCAAGTTAAATATTTATATTATTTTTCCTGTTTTATGCAAGTCTTTAAGTTTTTCTTTTCCATTGCTATATATTGCAGAACTGTTTTACTAGTTACCTACAGGAGGGAGATGATAAGGTGGTTCCCCCCTTTTTTCCCCACCTCTTGACTACACGGAACAAGGTGTGTTTTCAAAGAAGTATTTTGACCTCTCGAGAGCTGTGACTTTTAAGAATAGACACAAGACAGGCTTTCTCGTATGTTTAAATTAAAAGAAAGAATAAACATTTATTTTTCTCAACACTCACTCACTCATTCACACAAGACCCCCCACCCCGTTCCCCAACACACACAAGAGAAGGGGATTACAAAAAATGTAGTATGCACTTAGGCCAGAAACTTCGGGTCGATGATTGGGGGCGGGCCTTGCTCGCCGATGCGTAAAATGATGCGAGGTGACGTTGGTCGTGTGTCCTGACGTCACCGCGCGTCATTTAGATCTTCAGTTCGGTGGGCGTGCAGCAGAGTCGGTTGCACACCCGCCGAACTGTCAAAGGCCTATTAAGGCCATTTAAAAACTAATTAAAATAATTAACTAAGCTGCCCGGCCAACCTTAAGGTTGGCGGGCAGGCGAAGAGCCCAGGCGGCCTTCACATTTATCATGAAACCTCATCCATGGGCGGGATGAGGTTTCATGAAGGATTTAAAGTTTAATAAAAATGTTTAATAAAGTTCATTGACATGTCCCAGCTCATGTGATACTGTCACATGAGGAGACATGCCTTAAATTTTTTTGAATTCAAATTTTTAAAAACCGCACTAATCTCCCTGAGGCAACTCTGTGCCTCAGGGAGATTTCTGCACTCATTCCCGCGCATACGCAAAAGTGCGCAGGCCCTGGTTCAGCCTACTCCGCCCGCCTGCACAGGGAGCGCTCAGCGCTTTCGGGTGTACGTCACACTAGGCGGGCATAAAATGGCGACGCATTTAGATTTTTTGACTGATACTTGCAGTGAAATAAATGTTTGAGACATACACATATGATTAGGGTAAAAGCTGATGTTCTATAAACATTTTTTTTAAAATTGCAATATTTCAAAATTTTGATTTTCTTTCATAATGGAAAAAATTGACATTCAACAAATATAAAATTACTCTTTCAAGACCAGAGAGGCTGTTTAACAGTAATTATGAACTTAGTGCATCAATTAAAACCCAGTTACACCTCCCTAAACAAGGTGTAACGTTTTCAGAGGTTTTTACAGTGTAACTGTGCGTGTTTTCATTAGATCAATAATTTGCAATTGATTGTGGTTGGGTGGGGCAGGGGACCTCAACAGCACATCGTTAGACAACAGCTTCTGATTTCCACATATAACTGCAAATGCGTGGACTCTAAAGGTTGCTGTCAGTTTCAGAGGAGTAATGACAGCAAACACTGACAGGTTTGCCACCATCACTATTACAGAATCCTATGTTGTGTGTTTGTGACCTAGACTTTTTCATGAAGACAGTAGCATTTTTGTAAAAAACAAAATGCCTGTTGAACTAAGGCGTTAATTATCCAATTTTCAACAATTATTATGGAGCAGCATTGTGTGGAATTTTCCCTTGGAAAACAGTAAAGCTCAGCAAGAAGCTGGAGCCGATTTTGTTTTAATTTGCTTACCACTCACATGTGAGCATGATCCAAGGAGACATAGTCTGATGACCAGTCTAATTAAGGAGCAGTTTGCCTTTTCTGCCCTCTACATCCATATCCTTGCCAGGGATCTCAGGTGATTCAAAGCAGCAGCAAAAAAAAAAAGCCAGAAGCTGTAATTGCCTCAAACCTTCATGGTGTAAAGCACAACCAAAGAGACCAAGGACAGCCCGTAGTCAAAGGTGATTGATTTGACTAATCCCCATCTCTGCTGAAAGTGGCATTGAATAAAACATGACCTGCCCATATACAACCCTGCTTTAAGAGGGATCACAAGAAGTGTAACATTTGAAACACACAGTAAACATTCTAGATTTTTCATAGCACAAAATGAAGAACCTTTAATTTTTTTGATAATTAATCATTTATAATTAATAATGAGGGAATATCTTAACACCTTGAAATCTGGAATAGGGAAATCCAATTATAATCAACATGCCTAGCCTATTTCCACCTAAACTTCTGGCTAATGAAGCAGACAGGTCCTCCTTTACACTCCAAACCAAAGTAACTCAATTGCTCTGAAGCTATGTCCTTATCAGCCCCAACAGTGGCTCTGGCTGGGCTTATCTTACCCAACACACCCTTACTTTCATACCAAGGTGAATTTACAAGACTTAAGCCTCTCTTCTGATTAGTGGAATCTTATCTTACTGTATTGTATAAATTAACAACTGTTATATTTTACTGTAGCTCTTTGGTAGACTGTGTTTTGTGTTCAGATTGTAAGAACTCTGGCATTGTGTAACCTCAGTATTTGGGTGCTACCCACATTAGTGGATGCCAATTATTGAATTTTTAAAATTCATTCACGGGTTGTGGGCTTCACTGGCTGGGCCAGCATTTATTGCCCATCCCTAATTGCCTTTGAGAAGGTGGTGGTGAGCTGCCTTCCTGAACCGCTGCAGTCCATGTGGTGTAGGTACACCCACAGTACTGTTAGGAAGGGAGTTCCAGGTTTTTGACTCAGCGACAGTGAAGGAACTGTCAGTTCCGATATGTTTCCAAGTCAGGATGGTGAGCGATTTGGAGTGGAACCTTCAGGTGGCGGTGTTCCCATCTATCTGCTGCCATTGTCTTTCTAGGCGGTAGTGGTCGTGGGTTTGGAAGATGCTGTGTAAGGAGCCTTGGTGAATTCCTGCAGTGCATCTTATAGATGGTACATACTGCTGCCACTGTGCGGCGGTGGTAGAGGGAGTGAATGTTTGTGGTTGTGGTGCCAATCAAGCGGACTGCTTTGTCCTGGAAGGTGTCCAGTTTCTTCAGTGTTGTGGGAGCTGCACTCAGCCAGGCAAGTGGGGAATATTCCATCACTCTCCTGGCTTGTTCCTTGTAGATGGTAGACAGGCTATGGGGAGTCAGAAGGTGAGGTACTCATCGCATGATTCCTAGCCTCTGACCTGCTCTTGTAGCTACAGTATTTATATGGCTAGTCCAGTTCAGTTTCTGGTCAATGGTAACCCCCAGGATGTTGATAGTGGGGGATTCAATGATGTTAATGCCATTGAACATCAAGAGGCGATGGTTGTATTCTCTCTTGTTGGAGGTGGTCATTGCCTGACACTTTTATGGCACGAATGTTACTTGCCACTTGTCAGCCCAAGCCTGGATATTGTCCAGGTTTTGCTGCATTTAGACATGGACTGCTTCAGTATCTGAGGAGTCGTGAATAGTGCTGAATATTGTGCAATCATCAGCGAATATCCCCACTTCTGGCCTTATGATGGAAGGAAGGTCAATGATGAAGCAGCTGAAAATGGTTGGGCCTAGGACACTACCCTGGGAAACTCCTGCAGTGATATCCTGGAGCTGAGATGACTGACCTCCAACAACCACAACCATCTTCCTTTGTGCTAGGTATGACACCAACCAGCGGAGAGTTTGACCCCTGATTCCCATTGACTCCAGTTTTGCTGGGGCTCCCTGAAGCCACACTCGATCAAATGCTGCCTTGATGTCAAGGGCAGTCACTCTCACCTCACCTTGGGAGTTTAGCTCTTTTGTCCATGTTTGAACCAAGGCTGTGAGGTCAGGAGCTGAGTGGCCTTGGTGGAACCCAAACTGGGCATCAGTGAGCAGGTTATTGCTAAGCAAGTGCAGCTTGATAGCACTGTTGATGACCCCTTCCATTACTTTACTGATGATGGAGAGTAGACTGATGGGCCGGTAATTGGCCGGATTGGATTTGTCCTGCTTTTTGTGTACAGGGCATACCTGGGCAATTTTCCACATAGCCGGGTGGATGCCAGTGTTGTAGCTGTACTGGAACAGCTTGGTTAGGGGCACAGCAAGTTCTGGAGCACAATTCTTCAGTACTATTGCTAGAATATTGTCAGGGCCCATAGCCTTTGCAGTATCCAGTGCCTTCAGCCGTTTCTTGATATCACGTGGAGTGAATCAAATTGGCTGAAGACTGGCATCTGTGATATTGGGGACTTCCGGAGGAGGCCGAGGTGTATCATCCACTCTGCACTTATGGCTGAATATTGTTGCGAATACTTCAGCCTTATCTTTTACTGCTGTGCTTTCGGCTCCTCCTTCATTGAGGATGGGGATAATTGTGGAGCTTCCTCCTCCAGTGAGTTGTTTAATTGTCTACCACCATTTGCAACTGGATGTGGCAGGACTGCAGAGCTTAGATCTGATCCGTTGGTTGTGGGATCGCTTAGCTATGTCTATCATTTGCTGCTTATGCTGCTTGGCATGCAAGTAGTCCTGTGTCACAGCATCACCAGGTTGACACCTCATTTTTAGGTATACCTGGTGCTGCTCCTGGCATGCTCTCCTGCACTCATTATTGAACCATGGTTGATCCCATGGCTTGATGGTAATGATAGAATGGGTGATATGCCAGACCATGAGGTTATAGATTGTGTTCGAGTACAATTCTGTTGCTGCTAATGGCCCACAGTGCCTCATGGATGCCCAGTCTTGAGCTGCTAGACCTGTATGAAATCTATCCCATTTAGCATGGTGATAATGCCACACAACATGATGTAGGGTATCCTCAATGTGAAGGTGGAACTTCATCTCCACAATGGCTGTGTGGTCACTCCTACCAATACTGTCAGGGACAGATGCATCTGTGGCAGGCAGGTTGCTGAGGATGAGGTCAAGTATGTTTTTCCCTCTTGTTGGTTCCCTCACCACCTGCCGCAGACCCAGTCTAGCAACTGTGACCTTTAGGACTCGGCCAGTTCGGTCAGTAGTGGTGCTACCATTGCAGTCCCCCACCCAGAGTACATTCTGCGCCTTTGCCACCCTCAATGGTACCTCCAAGTGATGTTCAACATGGGGGAGCACGGATTCATCAGCTGAGGGAGGGCAGTACGTGGTAATCAGCAGGAGGTTTCCTCCCCCATGTTTGACCAGTTGCCATGAGACTTCATGGGGTCCGGTGTCAATGTTGAGGACTGTATACCACTATGCTGCCACCTCTGCTGGGTCTGTCCTGCCAGTGGGACAGGATATACCCAGGGATGGTGATGGTGGAGTCTGGGACATTATCTGTAAGGTATGATTCAGTGAGGATGACTATGTCAGGCTGTTGCTTGACTAGTCTGTGAGACAGCTCTCCCAATTTTGGCACTAGCCCCCAGATGTTAGTAAGGAGGACTTTGCAGGATCGACAGGGCTGAGATTGCCATTGTCACTTCCGCTGGTCCCCTCCTTGGTCAGTTTGTTACAACTGAGTGGCTTGCTAGGCCATTTCAGAGGGCATTTAAGAGTCAACCATGGACTCACATGGAGGCCAGACCAGGTAAGGATGACAGATTTCCTTCTCTGGTGAACTAGATGGGTTTGACAACAATCGACAATGATTTCATGGTCATCATTAGACGTTTCATTGCAGATTTTTTTTTAACTGAATTCACATTACACCATCTGCCGTGGTGGGATTCAAACCCGGATCCCCAGAGCATTACCCTGAATCTCTGGATTACCGTCCAGCAACAATACTACCACGCTATCGCCTCCCCTTCCACTTTCTATCCTTTTCCTGCTGCTGCCTTCCCACATCCCCCACACCTTCACCACCATCACCCCCAATCTCTTGTTGTTGTTGGCAGGAATTGAACATCACTGCACATTGTGGTCAGAATTCTCACAGGTTCAGAAATTCCTTCTCAAAGTATGCAGTGGTGTTCAATTTTTTTTACAGCAGTAATAGGAGGGATTTTGGAGCATCGTGTGGGGCAGAAAAGTATCAAGCAGTGTGGGGGTGTGGAGAAGAATTCTACCAATATCTCAGGAAGGAAGGGGAGATAGGCAGCATTAGGAGAGGGAGGGAGGAAAATACCAGCATTTACTAAGAAAGAAGAGTAACTGGGGAAGGGGGTATGGAGAGGGGGGGTGAAGGAAAGGAGGGGACTAGCATTAACATTGTGGGTGATGGGAGCGTTCAATTATTTACTGAGAAGAGGGGGAGGTAGGATTCTAGCATTAACTGTAGGGAAGAGAGAAGGATTGTGCATGTATTAACTGAGGGAGGACAGTGAAAACTGCCAGAGGAGAAGACTGGAATCTTAAAGTGGGGAGAGAATGGGTGTGCCAGCTTGAAACAGTGAAGAGAGGAATGCCAAAGAGGAAGACGGAAAAGAGTGCCAGCACGAAGACAGAGGGTTGGGAAGAAGGAGGCGTTTCTGAACTATGGGAGAGAGTGCTCCCTTTATATAGTGAGAAAGTTGAACGAATGATGGTTGGAGTAATTTTTGGGATGGCCGAGTCTGGATCATTTTTTGAAAAGCCAGAAATCACTTTAAAATCCTATGTAAAAAAAAAACGACTATTACAAACAATAATGGTGTGAATCCTGCTAGAGTGGGGCATCGCATGGCATGTGCTATTAGGTCATTTCCTATATTCAGCTGAAAAGAATATTTGCCCTGTGACTTGCTGGAAGTACAAGCTGATCACGGGTCAATTAGGGATGGACAACAAGAAGCAGTCTAGCAAGCTGACACCCATACTCATATCCTCCACTGCAACACAACTTAGTAATGTGGGGCTCTAAAAATGAACAGCATCAATTTGCCACAAGCCTGTGAAGAAGAAATGCTCTGAAGAAGAATCATACAGGGTCGAAACGTTAACTCTGTTTTTCTCTTCACAGATGCTGTTAGACCTGGTGAGTTTTTCCAGCATTTTCTGTTTGTGTTTCAGATTTCCAACATCCGCAGTATTTTGCTTTTATTTTGCCACGCCTGTGACTGATTTGCCACATGTGACAAGTGGCGAGTGTATTGGACAACAGTGGTAGAGGCAAGTAGTGTGTCGGGAACCCTTTTGTATTTAAAGAAGGCTTTGCCATGGTTATTTAACTCGACCATTGCATTAGCATTAGCATAGCTGTTTTTTAATTCACTTCTACAATTTAAGCGCCACTGGCTAGACCAGCACTTCTTGCCCATCCCTAATTGCCCTTTAGAAGATGGTGTTGAGTCGCCTTTTTGATCCGCTGCAATCCATCTGGTGTAGGAACACCCACAGGAAGGTTGTTAGGAAGGGTGTTCCAGATTTTTGACCCAGCATTAGCATCCCTTTATTTGTTTTTTTTCTGGCTTTCTTGACCAATTATAGAGGTCAGGTAGCATGTTGCACTGAATGTGTCATAAAAAAGGATTTCTAGTTAAAGACAACCCGGCAGGGATCAGAATAACTGCACCATGCATTGATCCCTGAGGCTTCAGAAAGCACAGGAATGGAAAGAAGACCTGGGAAGGCTGCTCCCCAGGTCTCAGACTCTTACTTGGAGATTCTTCTGTGTGGTCTAAGGGACTGAAATGAGATAGTGTTTGCCAAAGATGGGAGGAAGAGGTTTGCCTCTCCAACTAAACAGGCATGGATGGAAGTGGCTGAGGAAGTGAGCAGCAGGTGTGTGGTCCCTTGAACCTGGAGTGTCCCAAGACGATCAAGGAGAGCAGGAAAGATGAATGGCAGAACACCTTCAGGTGCCAAACCCCGACCTTCCCAGCATTCTCCTAAACAGCACTCCTCAGGACAACAGCTTGCAGCTCCACTTATCCCTCTCTCTCTGGGCATCGCCTTACATCCCCACTTGAAAAGTCAATACTCACACTTACCCTCATTTTTGTGCCCACTCACATCCATGCTCCACAGTCACCCTCCACAAATGCAGTCCTTCCCTCCTCTCCACACAATCCATTTGTCACATTAACAACTCGGCTTTATCTCCTTGCCTTGGAAGCGAGCACAGAACTGCAGGGAGAGGCAGGGAACTATGGTGTGGTTTGGGGGTGCTCCTCTAATGATTGCCACATTGATGGTCACTAGCAATGCATGCCCACCTGGCCTGCTAGGAAGGTGGTCTTGTTCCAACGGGCTGCAGATGTCAGCAATGACCTGCAGTTAAAACTTGAGCCTCCTGACACGTCGAGAGAGCCAATCCTCTGCCTGTACACTCTATGTTGGGGGTCGCGCCTCTTTCCAGCTGGATCTTTGTGTCCAACACTTCTTTCCTGTGGAGTGGTATGTGGCTGAGGAGAAAGCAGTTGGAACTGCTGCTGGTGTTGCTCCTGCTGCTGTTGATGCTGCTGGTGCTGCTCCTCTTGTTCCTCACCAGACATATAAGGTGAACTGTATGAACTGTTCCCACGCCGCAGTGAAGACTGACAACAGGGAAGTGCAGCTCATGGTCAGTAAAGTCCAAGACAGGTGAATTAACTTCCAAGAAGTTAAAAATCAACTGTCAAGCAGAAAGAGCACAATCTCAGAAGTGCTGTGAGCAGCAGCATTTCACCTGGGCATGGCTGCAGCTGGTCAGTTTCACTCTTTGAAGGCTTCCCAGCCTGTCAGTTTCATCAATGAAGTACTCACCACCCTGCTCTCATCCAGTCGATCCTGGCAAAGTCACTACAGTGGATTGGTGTCACACTTTGTTTTATAATGCTCCTGCAAAGCATCTTGGGATGTTTCATTATGTAAATACAAATGGTTTTTGTTGATGTAGCTTAAGAAACCCCTGCACTGGCTGTTAAATTCACAGTTAATTGCCTTTTTGAACATTTTAATTACATATCTGACAATTCCACAGGGGTTTGATGTTTGTCGGTAAACCCACCCAGGTAAAAGCTGGAAATAGGCAGGATGATGTCAAGTTTCTGACCCAAGGCCACTGTTCAGGGCTTTAACAATCTGATTGTATCCAAGCTCACCTCCCCTCAGCAGTTAGGATTCTTTTCAATGTGTTAGCCGTGGCTCAGTTGGTGGCACTTTTGTCTCTGGGTTAGATGTTGTGGGTTCAAGTTCCACTCCAGGACTTGAACATTCAAATTAGGGCTAACGTTGCAGTGCAGCACTGAGGGAGTGCTGCATGGTCACTGTTGTCATCCTTCAGGTGAGATCCTAAACTGAAGCCCTGTCTGCTCTCTCAGGTGGGTGTAAAGGATCCCATGGCAATATTTCAAAGAATAACAGAGGGCTTATCCCACTGTCCTTATCCCTCAATCAACATCACAAAAACAGATTATCTGGTCATCATTACATTGCTGTTTTTGGGAACTTGCTTTGTGCAAGTTGGTTACCGCATTTCATACATTACAATAGCGACTACGCTTCAAAAAGTACCTCATTGGATGTAAGCTGCTTTGTAGTTGTAAAAGGTGATATTTAAGTGCAAGTCTTTCTTTAATAACCTGACACGATACAATTATTGAGGTGTCCACTGAGATAGATTTTACCCACCAATGTCAGCATCATGCATGCAAAGATTCAGTATGTAATAACAAAAACAAAAATACCTGGAAAAACTCAGCAGGCCTGGCAGCATCTGCGGAGAGGAGCGCAGTTAATGTTTCGAGTCCGCATGACCTTTCAACAGAACTAAGTAAAAATTGAAGAGAGGTGAAATATAAGCTGTTTTAAGGGGGGGGGGGGGGGGGGGGGGCGCGGGGGGGCGACAAGTAGAGCTGGATAGAGGGCCAGTGATAGGTGGAGATAACCAAAAGATGTCACAAACAAAAGGACAAAGAGGTGTTGAAGGTGGTGATATTATCTAAGGAATGTGCTAATTAAGGGTAGAAAGCAGGACGAGCAAGGTACAGATAGCCCTAGTGGGGGTGGGGTGGGGTGAAGGAATCAAAAAAGGCTAAAAGGTAGAGATAAAACAATGGATGGAAATACATTTAAAAATAATGGAAGTAGGTGGGAAAAGAAAAATCTATATAAATTATTGGAAAAAAAAGGGGCGGGTGGGGAATCGGAAAGGGGGTGGGGATGGAGGAGGGAGTTCATGATCTAAAATTGTTGAACTCAATATTCAGTCCGGGAGGCTGTAAAGTGCCTAGTCGGAAGATGAGGTGCTGTTCTTCCAGTTTGCGTTGAGCTTCACTGGAACAATGCAGCAAGCCAAGGATGGACATGTGGTCATTAGAGCAGGGTGGAGTGTTGAAATGGCAAGCGACAGGGAGGTCTGGGTAATGCTTGCAGACAGACGGAAGGTGTTCTGCAAAGCGGTCACGGTACCTTCCCATGCAACCGCAGAAGATGCAACACCTGCCCCTTTACTTCCCCTCTCCTCACCGTCCAAGGGCCCAAACACTCCTTTCAAGTGAAGCAGCATTTCACTTGCACTTCCCTCAATTTAGTCTACTGCATTTGTTGTTCCCAATGCGGTTTCCTCTACATTGGAGAGACCAAACGCAGACTGGGTGACCGCTTTGCGGAACACCTTCGGTCTGTCCGCAAGCATGACCCAGGCCTCCCTGTTGCTTGCCATTTCAACACTCCACCCTGCTCTCTTGCCCACATGTCTGTCCTTGGATTGCTGCATTGTTCCAGTGAAGCTTAACGCAAACTGGAAGAACAGCACCTCATCTTCCGACTAGGCACTTTACAGCCTTCTGGACTGAATATTGAGTTCAACAATTTTAGATCATGAACTCTCTCCTCCATTCCCCCCCCCTTTTTTTTTGCAATAATTTATATAGATTTTTATTTTCCCACCTACTTCCCTTATTTTTAAATGTACTTCCATCCATTGTTTTATCTCCACCTTTTAGCCTCTTTTGATTCCTTCATCCCACCCCACCCCCACTAGGGCTATCTGTACCTTGCTTGATCTGCTTTCTACCCTTAATTAGCACATTCCTTAGATAATATCACCACCTTCAACACCTCTTTGTCCTTTTGTCTGTGACATCTTTTGGTTATCTCCACCTATCACTGGCCCTCTATCCAGCTCTACTTGTCCCACCCCTCCTTAAACCAGCTTATATTTCACCTCTCTTCTATTTTTACTTAGTTCTGTTGAAGGGTCATTCGGACTCGAAACGTTAACTGTGCTCCTCTCCGCAGATGCTGCCAGACCTGCTGAGTTTTTCCAGGTATTTTTGTTTTTGTTTTGATTTCCAGCATCCACAGTTTTTTGCTTTTATTTCAGTATGTAATAACACTGATCCAGACTGCAGTCCTTAATATACTGTCCTAATAAAATGCCTTGATTTCAATCTCAGCCATGTGCTCCTGGTCATTTCTCACATCCTTTTGACATTGTTGAAAAGATCTGAAATAGACTGAATACTTACACCCACACTTGGCATTGGGTTGAGATCACCCTAACTTAATTTTCCTCATAAACTGTCGATAATCTTCAGTGAGAAGGAATTCTCAATCCATCAATGTGCATTGGAATTAAATCAAAGTAAAGGACCATGTTCAAAATCTCTGTAGCAGTCAGTCCCTATTGTATTGGCTTCTAGATTTCTTTATATGATGAATTGAACCAAGTATTCCTTTTATTAAAAATTAAAACAAATGAAAAAGAAAATGGATCCCATTTATATGATAATAAGTAACACTTTAAGAAAACGCAGCAGAGCATTGTGCTCCTTTAAATTATTACATTATTTATGACAAATAAACAGGTGAGATTCTCTCATGAAAAGGTCACAAAGCATAATATTGATATAACAAGAACTCATTATGAACCTGTCAGCCCTGGTCCCTGATTGAGAGAAATATAGAGAGTAAAAATAGAAACTTGAATTACAAATGACTGTCCAGGGCAACTGGGGCATTGTTAATATCAATGTCTGTTTTTTCCAGCCTCCTGAAATAATATCCATTAGGTGCATTTTTTTGGGATCACTCCCTCTCCATCCAGCTTAGTCAAAAACTTTACCTCTAGCAGTCATGTGCCCTTCAGTCATACACCAGTAAAACAGCAGCTACACAACAAATGTCTACCTGTGACTATCACCAATAAGTTGGAACCCTAAGCCCACCAATCAACACAAACTGCAACTGCAACATGGATTTTTAAAAAAATATAGAATATACAAAATAGAAATTGGCCTTCGGCCCAACTAGTCTGTGCTGGCATTTATACTCCACAAGTATCTCCTTTCATTCCATCTACTAACCCAGCTTTTCAGAACATTGAATAAATTCTCAGAATGTTAGTGCTGCTGGCATTTATTCCCATAACAAGTTGCCTTGGGAAAGTGATTACATCAAACGGCAGTTGTCAACTATGCTGAGTCACGTATATCATCGATCCCATGCTGGCTGTCTGCAAAAAGCAATTTAGCTACTCCCGTTCCCCAACTTCCCCTGTCGCCCTGCACTTTTCCCCCGTCATGTTCTTATCCAACTCCTTTTTGAAAGCCATGGTTGAATCTTCCTCCACCACATTTTCAGGCATTGTATTCCAGATCCTGATCACCTGCTGTGTAAGAAGTATTTCCTAATATCACCTTGGATTCTTTTGCCAATTACTTTAAATCTATGTCCTTTGGTTGTAGGCCCTTCCTCCAATGGGGACAGTTTCTCTCTATCTACTTCCATGTATTTGAACATCTCTATCAAATATTCTCTAGATGTTCTCTTTTCTCAGGAAACCCCAGTTTCTCCAATCTCACTCAAGTCCCTCAACCGTATACCATTCTCGAAAATCTTCTCTAAATCCTTCGCATCCTTCCTAAATTGTGGTGCCCAGGACTGGACATAATACTCCAGTTGAAGCCAAACCCATGTTTTATACAGGTTTGTCATAACTTTCTCACCTTTCTACTTATCCCTTTTTGACCATTTTTCTCAGCCTGCCTTGCCATCTTCAACAATTTGTGCACATACACTCCCAAGTCTTTTGAATTCTATTCTTTATTTTATGTTGCTTCTCCTCATATTTCCTACCAAAATGTATCATTTCATGCTTCTCGCCATCTCCCACGTGTCTGCCCACTCCATCTGCTTATGTCCTCTTGAAATCTATCACTATTCTCACAGTTCACTATACTGTATTTCCAAGATTTGTGTTATCTGAGAGGTTTGAACAGTACATCCAAGTTGAAGTTTAAGAAAGCAGTGGTCCTAGTGCCAACCTCTGGGGTATACCACTGTATACCTTCAATCTTTCAGCACTCCAACAAAAGCAAAATACTGCAGATTTGGAAATCTGAAAGAGAAACAGAAACTGATGGAAATACTCAACAGGTCTGGCAGCCTGAAACATTTTTCTCTCCACAGTTGCCAGACCTGCTGAGTATTTCCAGTTTTTATTTCATTCACCACTATTCTGTTTCCTATCACTCATCCAACTTTGTATCCATGCTGCTACTTTCCCTTTTAATCCAGAAGCATCTAGTTTGTTGACAAGTCTATTATGTGCCACTTTATCAAACACCTTTTGGAAGTCCATATACACCATATCAACTCCATTATCCTCATTAACCTCTCTGTTAACTCATCAAAAAATCAATCCTGTTAGTTAGACATGATGTGCCTTTGATTAATCCACACTTGTCTAAGTGACTGTTAATTTTATCCCATATTATTGTTTTTAAAAGCATTCCCACCACCAAGGTTTAAAGAACTGGCCTCTAGTTGTTGGTTTTATCCTTACACCTTTTTTTGAACAAGAGCATGACATTTGCAATTCTCCTGTCCTCTGGCACAACCTCTGGTCCAAAGGAGGACTGGAAGATTATGGCCTGTACCTCTGCAATTTCCACCCTTATTTCCCTCAGCATCCTCAAACGCATCCCACTGGTCCTGGTGACTTACCAACTTTAAGTACAGCCAGCCTTTCTAGTACACTCTCTTTTGGGATACAGTAGCAGACTTTTAAGGAGCTATTTAATAACTCTCAACAAAGATTTATCCCAGGATGAAAGGAAGACTCTTTGAGAAGGATGCATAATCAGTGACTAAATAAGGAAGCCAAGGAGTGCATCAAATTGGAAGAAACACTGTACAAATCTGTAAAGACTAGTGGCAGGTCATTAAATTGGACAGATTTTAAGAAACCGCATTGAATGGTTTAAAAAAACAAGAGGGAGAAAGTAGAGTATGAGAGAAAGCTAGTAATATAAAAACAGTGTGAGTTTCTGAAAGTATTTAAACAGGAAAAGAGTAACTAAAACTAGTGTTGGTCCTCTGGAAAGAGAGTCTGCGGAATTGATAATGAAAAACAAGGAAGTGCCAGAGGCGTTGAACAGGTATTTTGTCTCCATTTTCATTGCAGAAGACTTAGAAAACTCCACAAAGATACTTGAAAATCAAGAGGTGAAAGGGAGGGAGGAACTTAAAACAATCACCGTCACCAGGGAAAAGTCAGCCTTTAGGTCTAATAGTTTTTCCATTACCAGATAGCCGTCATCCTAGGTCTTAAAATAAGCAAATGCAGAGATAGGAGAGACATTGGTTATAACCTTCCAAAATTCCTTAGATCGGGAAGGCTCCCAGCGAATTGGAAAATTGCAAATGTATCATCTTTATTCAAGAAAGGAGGGAGAGAGAATGCAGGAAACTATAGGCTAGTTAGCCTAAAATCTGTCGTAGTAAAATTGCTAGAATTCATTATTAAGGAGGTTATAGCAGGATATCTAGAAAATAATAATGTGATTAGGTATTGTCAACATGACTTTGTGAAAGGGAAATCATGTTTAATTAATTTATTAGCGTTTCTTGAGGAACTAACAAGGCAGATGAAGGGAAGCCTGTAGATGTGGTGTACTTGGATTTCCAAAAAGCATTTGATAAGGTGTCACAAGAAAAGTTACTAAACAGATAAGTGCACTTGATGTAGGGGTTAACATATTGGATAAAGGATTGGTTAGCTAACAGGAAGCAGAGAATAGGGATAAATGGGTTATTTTCAGGTCGGCAAGCTATAACTAAATGGAGTGCTACAGGGATCAGTGCTGGTGCCTCAACTATTTACAATCTATATCAATTGCTTGGATGAAGGGAATGAGTGTGTGGCAGTTAAATTTGTTGATGATATTAAGAAAGTTAGGAAAGTAAGTTGTCAAGTGGAGGTATAGAGTCTGCAAAGGGATACAGCCAGGTTAAGTGAGCAGGCAGAAATTTGGCAGATGGAATATAATGTGGTAAAATGTGAACTTCTCCACTTTGGCAGGAAGAATAGAATAGTGGTATACTGTTTAAATAGAGAAATATTGAAGAACTCAATGGTACAGAGGGATCTGCATGTCCAGATACGTGAATCACAAAAAGTTAGCACGCAGGTACAGCAAGTGATCAAGAACACAAACAGAATGTTGCCATTTATTGCAAGAAGAATGGAATATAAAAGTAGGGAAGTTTTACTGCAGTGTACAGGACCTTGGTAAGACCACGGCCAGGAGTTTCCCCTCGGTGATTTGGGGGTGGGGTCCGCTCGCCAAGGGGAAAATGACGCGAGATGATGTTGGGAGGAACACCCGACATCATCCCGGTCCCTTTAAATATTCATGAAACTCTTTTGAGTTATCAACAGTCACAGATTGCAACTCTTTCGAGTACAATCACAGTTCTTGGTTTCCGGGAGTGGGACATGAACCCACAACCCTCTGATTCAAAGGCGAGGGTGCTATGAACTGAGCCACAGCTGACACCTCTTAAATATTCATGAAGGCGGGCGGACAGCGAAATCAGCTGTCCACCCGCCGACCTGTCAATGACCAATTAAGGCCATTGACAGGCTAATTAACATTATTAAACACCCTGCCCAGCCAACCTTAAGGCTGGCGGGCAGGCCAGGAGCCCCAGCGGGCTGCAGATTATTAATGAAGCTTCATCCACTCGTGGGATGAAGTTTCACGCCCGTTTTTTAAAAAATTAATAAATTTTATGTGTTTATTATTAACATGTCCCATCTCATGTGACATTGTCACATGAGGGGGACATGTTAATAATTTTAATATTTATCTATTTTTAGAGTTTACTTGCCTCTCATGAATCTCCCTGAGACAGGACTTTGCCTCAGGGAGCAGTGTGCACTTTGACAGATGGGGATTCCCTCCCCACCCCACCCTGCACAGGAAATGCTATGCATTTCCTGTTGGGCAGGCCGCTGGGCAGGCCTTAATTTGCCCGCCCACTCAAAATGGCAGTGGGCCCCGTTTCGGCGGTGGGGTTCGGCTGCCTGCCCGCCGCCGAGCCGGTGGGGCCCGCCCGCCAGCCAAGGGCTAAATTCTGCCCCACATCTGGAATGCTGTGTACAATTTTGGTCTTCTTATTTGAAAAAGGATATAATTGCATTAGATTCAGTTCAGGGGAGGTTCACTCGATTCATTCCTGGGATGAAGGGTTTACCTTATGAAGAAAGGTTGAACAGGTTGGGCATATACCCATTGGAGTTTAGAAGAATAAGGGGTGATCTTATTGAAACATATAAGATCCTGCGGGGACTTGATAGGGTAGATACCGAGAGGATGTTTCCACTTGTGGGAGAGACTGGAACCAGGGGGCAAAGTTTAAGAATAAGAGGTCTCTCTTTTAAGATGGAGATGGGGAGAATTTTTTCTCTCAGAGGGTCATTAGTATGTGGAATTCTCTTCCTCAAAAGCAGTGAAAGCGGTGTCACTGAACTTATTCAAGGCTGAGTTAGATCGATTTTTGATAGGTAAGGGAGGCAAGGGTTATGGTGGGGAAGACAGGAAGGTGTAGTTGAGACCACAATCAGATCAGCCATGATCTTATCAAAAGGTGGATCAGGCTTGAAGGGTCAACTGGCCTACTCCTGATCCCATGTCCCTATGTTCAATTTTTAACCCATCCAGTATCTCAGCTCGCTGCTCCTCGCCATGAATTTGGAAGCATCTTCTTCCATGGTAAAGACAGATTAAAGTAGTATTTAGTACCTTCAGCCATGCACTCAACTGCTCCATCTTCCTTTTTCCATACTGAGGAGCAATCTGGAGAATTCCACCTTTGAGATTCTGCTAATTAATCTCTTTCTTGATTCCCTAAAATTTGCCTGCAGGACCTCATTCCCCCTTTCTATCTATGTTTTGGGTGCCAATATGGGAAGGTGATGGCATAGTGGTATTTTCACTGGACTACTATTCCAGAGGACCCAGGTTCGAATCCCGCCATGACAGACAGTGAAGTTTGAATTCAATAAAACAAATCTGGACTAAAAAGTCTGATGATGACCATGAAACCATTGTTGTAAAAACTGATTCACTATTGTCCTTTAGGGGAGGAAATCTGTCATCCTTACCTGGTCTGGCCTGTATGTGACTCCAGGCCCACAGCAATGTGGTTGACTCTTAAATGGCCCAGCAAGCCACTCAGTTCTCAAGGGCAATTAAGGATGGGCAATAAATGCTGGCCTAGCCAGAGATGCTCATATCCCATGAATGAATTAAAAAAAACAATCTCTGGCTGTACACCCATCTCCTTCAGAAAGCTCTGAAGCTGCTCAGTGACATCCTGGACCTTGGCATCAGGAAGTCACCTTACCTGGAATCATGTCTGTAGCTGAAGAAATACCTGTCTGTTCCTCTAACTACTGAAGCCCCTAGTGTTGCTTTCCCCATTTTTCTCCTCCCTCTTGTGCAGCTGAGCCAGCTGTGGTGCCATGGACTTAGCAGTTCCCCAGAGGAACCATCACCCTCACCATTATTCATAACTGAATACCAGTTAGAGAGTGAAATTCAGGCAGTGAACTCCTGAACTATCTACCTGATCCTCCTTGACTGTCTCACAGTTACTCATTCACTTTTCCTGCACACCTTTAAGCTACAGGATGACCACCTCCAGAAACATGTAATCTACCTGGCTCTAAGCCTTGTGGATGCACCAAAGTGATGTTGGGTACCACTCAAGCTCCATAACCCAAAGCTTGTGCTCCTGCAGCTGATGATAGTTCTTGCACATTTGGTTGCCAGGAACACTTCTTCTGTCCTGGAGTTTTCACATGGAACAGTATCACAGAATCACAGAATTTTAACAGCAATTTGCCTGCAGGGCCTCATTCCCCCTTTCTATCTATGCCTTGGGTGCCAATATGGGGAGGTGATGGCATAGTGGTATTTTCACTGTATTTTCACTAGTATTCCAGGCAACCCAGGTTTGAATCCCGCCATGGCAGATAGTGAAGTTTGATTTCAATAAAAAAATCTGGACTTAAAAGTCTGATGATGACCATGAAACCATTGCTGATTGTTGTAAAAACTGATTCACTATTGCCCTTTAGGGAAGGAAACCTGCCATCCTTACTTGGTTTGGTCTATATGTGACTCCAGGCCCACAGCAATGTGGTTGACTCTTAAATGGCCCAGCAAGCCACTCAGTTCTCAAGGGCAATTAAGGTATGGGCAATAAATGTTGGTCTAGCCAGAGATGCCCACATCCCATGAATGAATAATAAAAAAAAACAACCTCTGGCTGTTCACCCACCTCCTTCAGAAAGCTCTGCAGCTGCTCAGTGGCAAGAAGGGGGCCATTCGGCCCATTGTGTCTGCACCAGTTCTCCAAATGAGCATTATGACCCTGGTGCCATTGCCCTGCCTTTTCCCCGTATTCCTGCACATGGTTTCTATTCAAATAATCATCTAATGCCTTGATTGAACCTGCCTCCACCATGCTTCCAGGCAGTGCATTCCAACCTGAACCACTCGTTGTGTGAAAAAGCTTCTTTTGCAAGTCACTTTAAATCCATGCTTTCTTGTTCTTGATCCTTTTATGAGTGGGAACAGTTTCTTCCTATCTACTCTGTCCAGCCCCCTCATGATTTTGAACATCCCTATCAAATCTCCTCTTAGGCTTCTTCTCACCAAGGAGAACAGTCCCAACCTCTCCAATCTATCCTGGACGTAAAAACAAAGAATAAAAAGCAACATCTCCTTCCCCTTCTGCAGCAAATTCTCACTTGTACAAACTTTCCGATTTTAGCAATCTGTTAATGATGCGCTCAGTTTTGCGATCACCAAAGCCAGCACAGCTGCCATCTTTTGCCAGGTTCAAAACCAGAGGGAGGGTAGAGCCAGGGGTGCAGCCTAGAAGAACAACATTTGCAAAAAATAAAAGAAAATCATGAATGCAAAGTATTTGAATGATTTGTATAGGTGTGCACTTATTTCAATGCAGTTTCTCTTTGTTGCAGAATTTCAAAGCTCCAATTCTTAATTGGGTCATTGCTAACATGTTTGATAGTTTCCATTGTCTCTTTCTTGTTATTTACTAATTACACAACATCTTGCACCAGTTTTTATATTAATAAATTTCTACATTAATTTGGAGACTTTCTTTTAGTTCCAAGTTCTGATGTAAGGTGTTCAATTATACTCTTTGGAGGTGAAATCGGTGAATGAGAGCAGCGCAAAATGAGTTCAAAATGAATCAGCAATCCAATTTACACCACCAGTCAATGAGCCCATAACACATTACTGGTGCAGACTGATTTCATCCCTTTGTGGGAGAAAATAATTAGGGCCTAACTACAGGCAAGAAACAAGCAGCACAACTGCAATGTGCGCCTGAAAAGGTCAGCCTGGGAATTGCCTGAATTTGGTCTTCAGATCACATTACCATGGAACTGGCAAGTTGCAGGCACCACACAGTAAACCTGAGGCAGCTTGTCAATTGGGTCAAGCATTAAGTCAGCTGGTTCAGACTCTGACAGCAGCCTCAGGTAAGTAGGTGAATGGGTAATGTGGCAGGAAGCACAGGCCAAAAAGGTGTGTTTGGGATAATGGCAGAGCTGTCAGTCAAAGCATTGCAACATGTATCATGAACTTAAATAAAGCAAGCCTGTGTTTGTAATTAGATCAATTCTGAATCTGAAACCGTGTATGATGGAAAACAGTATCTTGTACAAATCTGGAATAAGTAGAGAATGTTGCCCTGGCAGTGGTATAATAGGCAGTTCATTATTATGTGTGAAATTTCCAGAATTCATAAGCAGCTCAGATATAATTATATTATGAGAGAAAATGAGGGCAATTGACTTGGAAATTAGTGTTACTGGTCATTTTTTATTTAATATTATACTTTGTCACTAATTCCATGTAAAAAAAATCAGCAAGTTTTAAAATCTCATTAATTTTGACATTTTCATGAACTTTATTATGAATGTTTTGGTTCTTATTGCTACTAAGCTGCAGGATTTGCTCTATTAAAGGTAGCCTTTTGTTCTTGTGATGTGAACACTTTGAGAAATGCACTTTCTTCCTTTTCTCCTTTTCTCCTCATGGTAACTTACTGGAGTGAGGTCATTTATATGATGTCCATATTTTCTAGGATTTACTAGATAACAATCAGGACCACAATTCCAGCAGATTTTTCATTTACTAGTCGAGAATACTGAGGCTAAGTATAGCACTTTCAGCGATTCCCTGGCTGAGATCAGCTAACTGACCACACACCTGGGATCTTCCCAGGCTTTGTGGCTCAAATACATCGGGAAATAATTTCCAAGAGGTTCTCCAACTATGTCTGTATAAATGGTGTTAAGGGACATTTATGCCATTTGGAGTGATGTCAAGAGTCACATAAAATGTAGTAGAAATCTGGAACTCTCTTCCCCCAAAAAGCTATTGACGCTGCCTCAATTGAAAATCTCAAACTTGACATTGATAGCATACAGACTCGAAACGTTAACTCTGTTTCTCTCTCCACAGATGCTGCCAGGCCTGCTGAGTTTCTCCAGCATTTTCTGTTTTTATTTCAGATTTCTAGCATCCACAGTATTTTGCTGTTATTATACTTGATAACTTTTTGTTAGGTTCAGACGTCAAATGACAAGGAACAAAGGTGGGTTAAAAAAAAATTTGAGGTACAATTCGGCCATGATCTACTTGAATAGTAGAACAAGCTGTTGGGGCTGAATGACCTACTTCTCTTCCTACGTCCATGAAGTTTTTGCTGACCTTCTGCTGAAGTTTTGCCAGATGTTCGGGAGAACCTTTGCCATTGAGTCAATGCAGGAAGATGTAAACTCAACAATACCTCATTTTGAACTGTATAGCAATAAAATAACCTTTAAAGGATTTATGTAAATATCATAGAGAATAGTTGCTATTTGGGACTTATTAAAGATAATAAGCTCACTGAGTTCAGATAACATTATAGCTGAATATATTCACCAATCCATTGAGGATACAGGAGCAGAGACAGTATTATTTTGATTTGTGTTTGGTACAATTACTGTTTTCACTGGGATGAAATTACAGTACTGAGAAGCTGCAAATGATATCCTATAACAAAATGACTAAACAGTGAATATAAAAGTAAAGTCCTCAACAGAATATGGTATACAATTAGGAAAGCTTTCATTACACGAAGCTCAAGTTATTGTAAAGCAACCAACATTTTCCATTGCTCGATCACTGAGTGTGTTAATGAAGAGTTGTATTTCTTCCTCCCGTTTGTTTCATATGCCCTGCCAATAAAGCACAATAATTCTCAATCTGTTTGTTTCAGACTTTGGATATAATATGATGCTCAAACTAATTCTCCTAATGTTGTTGAGGAAGTAATTAATTAGCTGAGTATTTTATCACCATAAATAGTATGAAGTGCAGCTCTGAGGCATGTTATTTTCTGCAGAAATGGAGAAAACACAGAGAAAATGAAAAGCTAGATTCACTGATGAAGACCTGCGGACTATCGTACTGTCATGAAGGAGGAGTCAAGGGGTATGGCAGAGGTCTGATCTAAAGGGCCGAAGACATGGACCTGAATTTTTCGGTTGTCGGGCATGCATGATTGGCAGGCCCAGGGGCAGCTGGGAAACCGACTCCCAACTGTGATTGGCCCCTGACCTCGATTTCACGCTGGCTGGCCAATTAACGGCCTGCCAGCATGAAATGTGCACCAAAAAGCTCAGCACTGCCGGGGCGGGAAGAGGGCAGGCAACGACGTCACCACGGGCGTGGGTGAGTGCTGTGAGAGAGCTCCCTGAAGGCAGACAGCTGCCTCAGGGAGCTGCAGACCTGCAAATAATGAAATAAAGCACTGAAAAGCTGCAAAAAAATGTCCATGCATCACAATCAAGCACCTGAAAGCATACCTCACAAAACTGCTGTCCCCAGATATTTCTTTTTATTTTATTTCCTAACAGAGATTTCACCCCACCTTTGGATGAGGTTTCATGAAAAATGTAAAGGCCACCTGGCCAATTTGCGTGTTCACCAACTGTAAGGTTGGATGGGCCACAAAAAATTGCAGACAATTGGACTGTTAATGAGTTCAAATCCCACAACAGTAACTTGGGAATTTAAATTCAGTTATCTAAATAAACCCTGAAACAAAATATTAGTATCAATAGTGGTGACCATGGAACCATCAGATTGTCATAAAAGCCCATCTGGTTCACTCATGTCCTTTAGGAAAGGAATCTTCCACCCTTACCCAGATTGGAGTCAAAAATAGGTCTATATGTGACACCAGACCTACAGCAATGTTGTTAACTCTTATCTGCACTCTGCAATGGCCAAGCAAGATATTCAGTTGCACTAAACCAATACAAGAAACAATATTAATGATAAAACAGATGGATCAACCTAGGTAAAAACAAAAAGCTAAAAGCTACTGCGGATGCTGGAAATCCAAAACAAAAACAGAATTACCTGGAAAACTCAGCAGGTCTGGCAGCATCGGCGGAGAAGAAATCAGTTAACGTTTCGAGCCTTCATGGCCCTTCTGACCTAGGCACTGGTCAAGACAAAGGCACACACAACCCAATCAACCCTGCAACATCCTCCTTACTGGCATCAGGGCCAGGATTTTTCCGTCGGCGAGCGGGGCAGGGCCCGCTTGCCGACGCGTAAAATGATGCGGGATGGCGTTGGGCGGAACTCCCGACGTCACCGTGCCCCATTTAAATTTTCACGTAGGTGAGGGCTCAGCAAAATCAGCTTTGTGCCTGCCAACCTGTCAATGGCCAATTGGGGCCATTGACAGAGTCATTAAAGTAATTAATGGACCTGCCCGTCCAACCTTAAGGTTGGCAGGCAGGCCAGGAGCCCTGGCGGGCATTAGAAAAAGCATGATAGCTCATCCACAGGCAGGATGAGGTTTCATGTAGGTTTTAAAAAATTTAATTAAAATGTTTTTAATAGTTATGGACATGTCTCAACTCATGTGACAGTGTCATATGAGGGGACATGTCAGGGAATTTTTTTTTCTCTATTTTTAATATTTCTCAACGTGCAGCCAATCTCCCTGAGGCAGCACTTAGCCCCAGGGAGATGAGTGCGCTCTTCTGTGCGCATGCGCAAAAGAGCGCACTCTCGGGTTTAGGGGATCCCCCCCCCACCCGCACTTGGAGCGCATAGCGCTTCCATGCGGAAGTCACGCTGGGCGGGCCTTAATTGGTCCACCCACGTAAAATGGTGGCGCGCCCCTGATCGGGTGCGCCGATCGGAGGCGTGCCTCCACACGCCTGCTCCTCAACTTCTTCCCCAAAGGAGGGAAAATTCTGCACCAAGGGACTTATTCCACAGACTAGTAAAACAACAAACTGGCATAGTCCCAATCAGAGAATCCTATCTTTCAGCCAAAGACCCAGACTCCTCTAACACCATCTCTGGATATGTCCTGTCCCATCATTGATGGCAGCGCATTGGTATAAAGTCAGAAGGGAATGGCCTCCAGGTGAATTTTTATGGTATCAGGTCAAACATGGGAAAGAAAACCTCCTGCTGATTACCACCAACCCACCTTCCCTCAGCTGAAGAATCAGTACTTCTTCATGTTGCATTGCACTTGGAAGAAGCATGGATGGCAGCAAGGATACAGAATGTACTCTGGGTGAGGACTTCACTGTTCATCGCCAAGAGTGGCTCTATAGCACCAATTATGAATGAGCTTGTGAGTCCTGAAGGACATAGCTGCCAGGCTAGGCTTGCAGTAGGTGGTGAGAGAGCCATAAAGAGGGAAAACCCTATTTCAACTAATCCTCACCAATATGCCTGTTGCAGAAATATCTGCCCATGCTAATATTGGTGGGACTGACACAGTCCTTGTCGAGACATAGTCCCGTCTTCAAACTGAGAACACCCTCCATTACATTATACCGAACCAGTACCATGTGAAACGGGATAGATTCCAATCAAATCTAGCAGCTCAAAACTCAGCATTCATGAGGTGCTGTAGACCATCAGCAGAAGCAGAATTATTTTCAATCACAATCAGTAACCTCATGGCCCAGGATATTCCTTTCTCTACCATTTTCATTAAGCCAGGAAGCCAACATTGCTTCAATGAGGAGTGTAGAAGAATATGCCAGGAGCAGCAACAGATCTACCTAAAAATGAGGTGCTATCCTGGTGAGGCTACAACACTGGGCTACATGCATGCATTATATATTGGAAACAGGATGCTATAGACAGAAATATGTGATCCCACATCAATGCATTAGATCAAAGCTCTGCAATCCTGCCTCATTCAGTTGTGAATGGTGGTGGACAATTAAACAACTAACCAAAGCAGAAGGATCTATGAACCTCCCCATCCTCAATCAGTTATAAAGACAAAGCTGAAGCAGATGCAACCACTTTCATCCAGAATGCTGAGTGATAATCTCTGCCTTCTTCTGAGATCTCGACCATCACAGACACTGAATGCACAGAAGTCAGTTCAACTCACTTCCTGTGACATCAAGAAACAGCTGAATGTACTGGATACAGCAAAGGTTATGGGTCCTGACAACACCTCAGCTCTAGTGCTGAAGACTTGTGCTGCGCCTCTAGCCAAGTTGTTCCAGTGCAGATACAAACACTAGCACTTTCTCAAATGAAGAGAAAATTGTCCAGGTGTCCTGTCCTCAAAAAGCAAGACAAATACAATTCGGCCAATTACTGCCCCATCAGTCCTCTCTCAATCATCAATGCCAGGCAATGATCATCTCCAACAAGAGCAAATCTAACCATTGCCCCTTGACATTCGATGGCATTATCATCACTGAATCACCCACTCTCAACATCCTCGGGTTCACCATTGACCAAAAATTGAACTGCAGCAGCCATATACTGTGGCTACAAGAGCAGGTCAGAGGCTGGGAATTCTGCGGAGAATAACCCACCTCCTGACTCCCCAAAGCCTGTCCAGCATCTGCGAGGCACAAGTCAGGAGTGTGGTGGAATACTCTCCACTCACTTGGATGAATGCAGCACCAACAACACTCAAGAAGCTCAATACCATCCAGGACAAAGCAGCCCAATTGATTGGCTGTTCCCATTCATAAACATTCACTCCTTCCACTACCGACACAAAGTGGCAGCAGTGTGTACCATCTACAAAATGTACTATAGCAACTCACCAAGGCTCCTTCAAGGCATCTGCCAAACCCATGACTTCTACCACCTAGATGGACAAGGGCGGCAGATGCATGGGAACACAACCACCTGCAAATTCTCCTCCAAGTCACCCACCATCCTGACTTGGAACAATATCGCTGTTCCTTCACTGTCAATATTCTGGAACCCCCTTCCTAACAGCACTTTGGGTGTACCTACACCACATGGACTGCAGCGATTTAAGAAGGCAACACACCAGCTTCTCAAGGGCAATTGGGGATGAGCAATTAGGGATGGGCAATAAATGCTGGCCTAGCCAGCAATAAACACATCCCATGAATGAATAATAAAATAAAAATATAAAGTGAGAGGAAATCCAATTTAAAAATGAGTTAAACTGTCTGTAAAGCAATGCACACAGTGTTTGTATTAAAACAGGGGAGCTGGAGGCAACCATATGTTGGAAGGAAGCAGATGTATAGGGATTCCCTATATATGGCTACTGAAAAATCAGCACTGGAAATTAAAGATTACAGATTTTAAAAAGTTTAGAAAAATTAGAGAGGGAGAAAAAGGAAGTGGAGTAGCTGTGCTTATTAGGGAAGCAGTTTCCAAAGTGTGGGCCATGACCCCAGCTTGGGTCACAGAAACAGTGATTGACATCACAAGCTCCCCCTCCTCCAAGACTGCGCCCCTGCAACAAGGCCCAGATAGCATCCAAACCTGCCCCTGCCCTGCTCATCTCTCAGTCTTGGGATTGTTTTTCTTTTTCTCAAGGCCATTTAACAATGGCCATACACCAGCTCGGGTTCGGGCTCAGGGTGGGGATTTCAGAGCTGCCGTACTTCTCCACTCGCCACCACTGGATGGTTGGCCTGTGTGTGTGGTGAAGGCGAGGGACTGAATACAGCATATGTGTGTGGGGTAAAGAAGGGCAAATTAAATTGTGTGTGTGGGGGGTGGAGGATGGGGAAGAGGTACTGATTACAGTGTGTGTGTGAGGGGGGTAGAGGAGGGAGGGGCTGATTACAGTGTGTGTGTGAGGGGGGTAGGGGAGGGAGGGGCTGATTACAGTGTATGTGTGTGCATGTTCATGTGTGTATGTCTGTGATGGGGGGGGGGAGGAGGGTTGATTACAGTCTGCTTGTGTGTGGTGAGGGACTGATTATTATTTGTGCGTGTGTGGGGTGGGGTGGGGGAGAGAGGTGCCGATCACAGTGTGTGTGCGTGTGTGTGGTGGGGGGAAAGGGTTGATTACAGTGTGCTTGTGTGCGGTGCGCGGGGAGGGGCTGATTACAGTGTGTGTGGTAGGGGAAGAAGAGCTGATTACAGTGTGTGGGAGGGAGAGGGTCTGATAACATTGTGTATGTTGTGGGGGAGTGGGGCTGATTACAGTGTGTCAGGTAGAGGGGCTGATAACATTGTGTGTGTGTGAGGGGAAGAGGGGCTGATTATAGTGTGCGGGATGGAGATGGACTGATTATCACATGTGCGTGTGGGGTGAAGAAAGGCTGATTACATTGTATATGAATGGGGGGGTGGGCGGGAGAGAGGGGCTGATTACAGTGTGTGTGTGGGGGTGGGGTGGGGTAGGGGGCTGATTACTCTGTGTGTATGAGGTGGGGGGAGAGGGGGCTTCACTAAGTCCTCTGTCACTGGGGAATATGGAGAGCTTGGCTGAAACATCAGTGGCCAATAATTGGTGTATATTATGTTCTATGCTTGCTCAGAACCACTTCACTTTCTTCATGAAGCCCGGCCCCGGGTGAGGAGATACTCTGCTCCACATTTAGGTAAATTACTGGGATATGAATATTATTTTGTGGCATTTGAAATCCTTAGTAGAAAATGAAAAGTTTTTTTTACTCATCTCACTTTAAAATCAATGATGCCAAGATGGCTCTTAGGGAACCTCAGTGTTTGGTTGCTGTCGGTTAGCAATGCTGAATGCAAATGCGAACATCAATAGTATCTGCCACTTCATAACCAAGGTTCATGAGGAAGAGCAGCTCAGATGAAGTAATAGATTGGTGAGTACATAAAATAACATTTTTATAAAGTACATTAAAAACAGATTTTCATATTTATATGATGTATTGTATATTGATCAATAATACATGAACTTTAATAAGACCATAAGACATAGGAGCAGAAATTAGGCCATTCGGCCCATTGAGTCTGCTCCGCCATTCAATCATGGCTGATAAGTTTCTCAATCCTATTCTCCCGCCTTCTCCCCGTAACCTTTGATCCCCTTACCAATCAAGAACCTATCCATCTTGGTCTTAAAAACACTTAATGACCTGGCCTCCATAGCCTTCTGTGGCAATGAATTCTATAGATTCACCACTCTCTGCCTAAAGAAGTTTCTCCTCATCTCTGTTCTAAAAGGTCTTCCCTTTACTCTGAGGCTGTGCCCTCGGGTCCTAGTCTCTCCTACTAATGGAAACATCTTCCCCACGTCCACTCTATCCAGGCCTTTCAGTATTCTGTAAGTTTCAATCAGATCCCCCCTCATCCTTCTAAACCCCATCGAGTATAGACCCAGAGTCCTCAAACGTTCCTCATATGTTAAGCCTTTCATTCCTGGGAACATTCTCGTGAACCTCCTCTGGACCCTCTCCAGGGCCAGCACATCCTTCCTGAGATACGGGGCCCAAAATTGCTCACAATATTCTAAATGTGGTCTGACCAGAGCCTTATAAAGCATCAGCAGCACATCCCTGCTTTTATATTCTAGTCCTCACGAAATAAATGCCAACATTGTATTTGCCTTCCTAACTACCGACTCAACCTGCAAGTTAATCTTAAGAGAATCCTGGACTAGGACTCCCAAGTCCCTTTGCACTCCAGATTTCTGAATTCTCTCCCCATTTAGAAAATAGTCTATGCCTCTATTCTTCCTACCAAAGTGCATGACCTCACACTTACCCACGTTGTATTCCATCTGCCACTTCTTTGCCCATTCTCCTAACCTGTCCAAATCCTTCTGCAGCCTCCCCGCCTCCTCAATACTACCTGTCCCTCCACCTATCTTTGTATCATCTGCAAACTTAACCAGGATGCCCTCAGTTCCTTCATCTAGATCATTAATGTATAAAGTGAAAAGTTGTGGTCCTAACACTGACCCCTGCAGAACTCCACTAGTCACTGGCCGCCATCCTGAGAAGGACCCCCTTATCCCCACTCTCTGCCTCCTGCCAGACAGCCAATCTTCTATCCATGCTAATACCTTGCCTCTAACACCATGGGCTCTTATCTTACTGAGCAGCCTCCTGTGCGGCACCTTGTCAAAGGCCTTCTGGAAGTCCAAGTAGATAACATCCATTGGCTCTCCTTTGTCTAACCTACTCGTTACCTCCTCAAAGAATTCTAACAGATTTGTCAGGCATGACCTCCCTTTGATGAAACCATGCTGGCTTTGCCCGATTTTACCATGCACTTCCAAGTATTCTGAAATCTCATCCTTAATAATGGACTCTAAAATCTTACCAACGACCGAGGTCAGGCTAATCGTCCTGTAATTTCCCGTCTTTTGCCTCACTTCTTTCTTAAACAGGGGGGTTACATTAGCAATTTTCCAGTCCTCTGGGACCCTCCCTGACTCCAGTGATTCCTGAAAGATCGCCACTAACGCCTCCACTATCTCTTCAGCTATCTCCTTCAGAACTCTGGGGTGTAATACATCTGGTCCAGGTGATTTATCCACCTTCAGATCTTTCAGTATTCCTAGCACCTTCTCCTTGGTAATGGCCACCATACTCACCTCTGCCCCCCGACTCTCCTGAACTTTGGGGATGTAACTTGTGTCTTCCACTGTGAAGACTGATGCAAAGTACCTATTCAGTTCCTCCGCCATTTCTTTGTTCCCCACTACTACTTCTCCAGCGTCATTTTCCAGCGGCCCATTGTCCACTTTTGCCTCTCTCTTACCCTTTATATATCTAAAAAAACTCTTGCAATCTTTTTTTATATTACTGGCTAGTTTACCCTCATATTTAATCTTCTCCCTCCTTATTTCTTTTTTAGTTGTCCTCTGTTGGTCTTTGTAGGCTTCCCAATCCCCTGGTTTCCCACTGCTCTTCGCCACATTGTATGCTTTCTCTTTAGCTTTTATGCTGTCCCTGACTTCCCTTATCAGCCATGGTTGCCTCGTCCTCCCTTTAGTATGCTTCTTCTTCCTAGGGATGAATTTTTGCTGTATCTCCCAAATTACTCCCAGAAACTCTTACCAATGCTGTTCCATTGTCTTTCCTGCTAGGCTCATCTCCCAGTCAATTCTGGCCAGCTCCTCCCTCATGCCTCTGTAGTTGCCTTTATTCAATTGTAATACCGTTACATCTGATTCCAGCTTTTTCCTCTCAAATTGCAGGGTAAATTCTATCATATTATGGTCACTTCCTCCTAAGGGTTCCTTCACCTTAAGCTCCCTTATCAAATCTGCCTCATTACACATCACTAAATCTAGAATTGCCTGTTCCCTAGTGGGCTCCACCACAAGCTGCTCCAAAAAGCCATCTCGTAGACATTCCACAAATTCCTTTTCTTGGGATCCACTACCAACCTGATTTTCCCAGTCTACCTGCATATTGAAATCCCCCATGATCACTGTAACCTTGCCTTTCTTACACACCTTTTCTATCTCCTGGTGTATCTTGTGCCCCACATCCTGACTACTGTTCGGAGGCCTGTACATAACTCCCATTATGGTTTTTTTACCTTTGCGGTTCCTCAACTCTCCCCACACAGATTCTACATCATCTGACCTTACATCATTTCTTGCTATCGATTTAATTTCATTTCTTACTAACAAAGCAACCCCGCCCCCTCTGCCAACCTGCCTATCTTTTCGATAGGATGTATATCCTTGGATATTTATCTCCCAGTCCTGATCCCCTTGCAACCATGTCTCCGTAATGATTATATACTGAATGTAACTGTGTTGATTTATTGCTGTTATGTTTATATTGGCATCGTCACATTGTCACATTAATTCTCAAGTGTAAAAGTAGGATCACAAAAGAAAATAGTTTGGGAAGCACTGTATTAGGGATAAGATAATCAGTGCAGAAAAAAGTCAACAGACCGCCTAATAGTGGAAGGGAGCTTTATTTTTAATTCATAGGATGTCACCGGCTAGACCAACATTTATTGTCTATCCCTAATTGCCCTTGAGAAGGTGGTGGTGAGCTGCCTTCTTGAACCACTGCAATCTATGTGGTGCCGGCACATTTCATTCCTTATTGATTTTCTAGCAGTTTGATCCAACTGAGTGGTTTGCTAGGCCATTTCAGGGGGCATTTAAGAGCCAACCACATTACTGTGGGTCTGGAGGTGCATTGTAGGCCAGGTAAGGACAGCAGACGTCCTTCCCTAAAGGACATTAGTGAACCAGATGAGTTTTTATGACAATTGACAATTGTTTCATGGTCATCATTAGACTTTTAATTCTAGATTTTTATTAAATTCAAACTCCACCATCTGCCATGACGGGATTCAAACCCAGGTCCCCACAGCATTACGCTGGGTCTCTGGCTTACTAGTTCAGTGACAATACCACTATGCCACTGCCTCCCTGAAGGAAGAAATATGCTGACTTGTCCCCTATGGTTTTATCCTGTCTATCCCTTAATGGTCCTATTTTCATCACAGGTTTCTTTTTATATTGATGTACCCGTAAAACATTTTGCTATTTTGATTTATGTTCTTTGATAGTTTAATTTCATAATTTCTCTTTGCCTTCCTAATTTTTTTTTGACTTTTCTCCTAATCTCCTTGCATTCTCTCTTATTTTGCACTCCTCTTGCTGTCTATGTACTTAATGCCTCTTTCACAACCCTCAATAATCAATACTGAGGAGGAGTGCAACAAATTGCAGGAGGACATTAATAAACTTGCAGAATCGGAAAATAATTGGCTAATAAAGTTCAACATAGGTAAATTTGAGCTAGTATATTTTGGTGACAAAAATAGGGAAGTCACTTATTGCTTGGAAGTTGCGAGTCTAAGTGGGGTAGAGGCTTAAAGGACTTCAAAGTACAAATACAGCTGTCACCATTTGTTGCACCACAGATTAGCAAGGCCGAAAAAAAAGCAAACCAAACATGAGGTTTTATTTCTAGGAGGGATAAAATTGAAACATAGGGAAGTTATGCTAAGCCTGTATCGAACCTTGGTTAGACCACATTTAAAGTACTGCGTACAAATCTGCTCGCCATATTAAAAATGGGTATAGAGGCATTGGAGGGAGTGTAGAGAAGACTTATAAGGATGATACCAGAAATGCAAGAATATACTTCTCAAGAAAGGATTGACAGGCTGGGTCTCTTTTCTCTTGGAAAAAAAGAAGGCTGAGGGGTGACCTAATAGAGGTCTTTAAAATTATGAAAATTTTTGATAGAGTGGATATAGAAAGTTTCTTCCTGTGGGGAATAGTATAACTAGAGGACATCAATATAAGATAGTCACCAAGAATTCCAATAGTGAATTTAGAAGAAACGTCTTTACCCAAAGAATGGTGAGTGTGTGGAACTCACCATTGCAGGGTGTGGTTGGAGCAAATGTAGATGCATTTGCAGGGAAGCTAGACAAACACATATGAGGGAGAAGGGGATAGAGGGTTACGATGACTCAGATGAGGAAAGATGGGAAGAGCCTCAAGTAGAGCATAAACACCAGCATGGGCTAATTGGGCTGAATTATCTCCTTCTGTGCCGTATATCCATATAATCCAATGTAAAGGAAGGTGGCGTGGTTGTTGAAGGCCAATCATCTCAGCCCCAGGGCATTGCTGCAGGAGTTTCTCAGGGTAGTGTCCTAGTCCCAACCATATTCACCTGCTTCATCAATTCCCTTATCTCCATCATAAGGTCAGAAGTGGGGATGTTTGGTGAGGAACAGAGTGTTCAGTTCCATTTACAACTGCTCTGACACTGAAGCAGTCCGTCCCTGCATGCAACAATATCTGAACAACATTCAGGCCTGGGCTGATAAATTGCAAGTAACATTCATGCTAGACAAGTGCCAGGCAATGGCCATCTCCAATAAGAGAGAATCTAATCATCACCCCTTGACACTCAACAGCATTACCATCACTGCATCCCCCACCATCAACATTCTAGGAGTTACCATTGACCAGAAACTTAACTGGACCAGCTATATAAATACTGTGGCTACATATAGTTATCAGAGGATGGAAATTCTGTGATAATTAAATCATCTCCTGACTCTCCAAAGCAACTCACCAAGGCTCCTTCAACAGCACCTTCCAAATCCACAACCTCTACCACCAAGAAGGGCAAGGGCAGCAGATGCATGGGAACACCATTATCTGCAAATTCCACTCCAAGTTACACACCTCCCTGACTGGAACTATATTGATGTTCCTTCACTGTCGCTGGGTCAAATTCCTAGAACTCCCTTCCTAACAGCACTGTGGGTGTACCTACACCACATGGACTGCAGCTGTTCAAGAAGGCAGTTCACCACCACCATCTCAAGGGCAATTAGGGATGGGCAATAAGTGCTTGCCTAGCCAGCGACGCCCACATCTCGTGAAAGAATAAACAAAAACATCGCATATGGACACTGGTTCGGCACCACCTTCACAAGTGCAATTAATGATAGTTAATGTCAGTGGCATCCACATTCCATGAATGGAAAAAAAACACTTTGTATTGTACAGTATGTCAATAGACACATAATCGCAGGGTGCAGGTAGCTGGGAACAGATAGCTGAGGGGGCGTGGTAAATATGGTTTCTGCTATCCATTGGATATGAAAGGGTGTTGCTAAGAAAATGTCAGAGTTGAAGAAAAATGCAAAGGTAAGCAATCAGGATGATTTCAAGTTGTTGTAAAAAGGCAGCTTAATTTGAATATGAAGCCAAATGGTAGATGTGATTGACAGTTCAGGCAGACAGAGCGTATTTTAAATCTACCTTTCTGGTGGCTTTAGACCACTAAGGAAACTAATTTGGATTGATCAGAAGCATTACTAGATGCCATATATGGGGATGCATGCAGTTTGTAGGTGAATAAGGTTAACTGTGAACCATTAACATTCACTCAAAGCACTGAGGAGATGAATTTATACAGTCAGATATTATAAGGTCAGTTACCAAGGTTATTTCAACTGTATTGTTCCATGCATGGTATGAGATATTATTGTTGACCCTTACTTTTTCACTGCTCTATGGGGGCACATGCAATGAATACTGCTTAATTTTTTTTTCCCTGCAGAAGAAAGCTGCGTTTCACAAGCAGGAAAGCCAGAGGACTAGTATGGAGCTAGGCAACAACAACAACTTGCATTTATATAGCACCCTTCACATTGTTGAAATGTCCCAAGGCATGTCACAGGAGGGTTATTGGATGCAATTCGACACCAAGCCACATAAAGAGACATTAGAACTGGTGACAAAATGTTTAACCAGAAGCAGGTTTTAAGGAATGTCTCAAAGGAGAAGAGTTGGAGAGGTTTAGAGAGGGAATTCCAGAGTTAGGGCTGAAAGAGTTGAAGTTGTCAATGTTGAAGTGATAAAAATCAGGGAAGTGCAAGAGGCCAGAACTGAAGGAACGCAGAGATCTCAGAGAGTTCTGGGCTGGAAGAGGTTACAAAGATAGAGAGGTGTGAGTCCACAGAAGGGATTGAAAATAATGATGAGAATTTTAAAATTGGTGTTGGCTGACCAGGAGCCTATGTAGTTCTGAGAAACCAGTGTTGATGGTTGAACAAGATTTCATGTGAGTTGGGATATTCTAGGTACTTCAGCTATGACACAAAAAATATCATTCCTGGTCATCATAGGAAGCGCATAGTAGAAAACGGTGGTTACCCTAATATTCCAGGATTTGTACACTGTGCTACCATAGTGACAATCAAGAAGAAATTATAAAAAATTAGCAATTTAAAATCACTGTGCTGCATATTTTTTTCTTTTGACAGAAAGCTTAAAGGGGTAAAGTCAGCCCACACTGAGTCTCACAATTAACATTACAGTATTCATTGTCATTTCCACTACTTTCACCAAGCATCATCTCAGGTATTCCTGCCCTAAATTTCCCCACCAGGTGCATTGTGAAGGATGTTCAGCAATATAAAAGATGAGTTATAGGCATCAATGGATGATCGAGTTATTTGCATTAGCATCTCATAAGTCAGCTCATTGCATATCTATTGGAAGATTTGCTGGTGCAAGTCTTGTGCAAAATAGGGGTAATGCTCTGAGGAGTGTAAATGTAACACCACTATTCAAGAAAGGAGGGAGAAGGGAAAGAGGGAACTATAGGCCAGTTAGCTTGATATCAAACTTTGGAAGAATGCGAGAATCTATTATTAAAGTAATCTTAACAACGTACTTAGGAAATGAAAGTATGATCAGACAAAATCAATATGGTTTTAGAAAAGGCACATTGTGGTTGTAAAATTTATTAGAGTTTTTTGAGGATGTGATAAGTAGGGTAAATAAAGAAACCAATGGATATGCTATACTTGAATTTCCAAAAGGCATTCAATAAGGGGCAACAAAAAGGCGTTCGCCAAAACATCAAAAATAACATCAGCCCTTTATTTAACACAAGCACGGATTATAAATGATGTTAATACCCCCATGACAGCTTTGAAGGAGCCAAATGCTAAACAATTGAGGGCTACAGTGACTGCATGAGGCATTCTATGCTGGCTGTGGCATTGGTTGCAGGAGTTGACACTATTCTGTGACATCCTCCCTAGAGAAACACAGCTCCTCAAGTGTAGTTCGTTGTCCTGGGCCTGCATGGGTCTGAGCCTATTAGCACTGTTTCGAGGATAAGGAATCCTTAAAAGCATTCCTCCATCTCTTATTCTCCCTGCTTGTCTGTGATTCTTTCCTCCTGAATCTCCTCCCGCTTTACCTTTTGCCAGAATCAAAATGTCAGAAGGGTCACATTGATATCACTTAAGATTTTTGAAATGAGCTACGTAGCTAGAAACCATAGTGCAATTGAAGCAAAGCGTTTCCTAAAGCTTTCCAGTGTTTTGCAAAGTAGGATCAATTTAAAATCACTGGAAATGGCTAGACTCTCCCCCTATACCCTTCCACAATTATATTACCCAATGTTTGGGATTGGGATTTGAGGAACTGGCAACATGATTATGGATGGAGACCAAAATGGTGCCCGGGTCCTAAAAACAGGACCCTAATATCTAACCATGCGATTGGATCCTGAATATTTCGCACAGGAGTTCTAGCTAACTACATCCGGTCTTTCTCAACAATTGCTTTTGTTGAGTTTCAGGCAGCACATGGGCAGAATGTTTTGTTTCAAACATTTAGTACATAAATGTGACAGCAAAAGTTTTGTCAAGGAGGTATTCGACTATTAATTCTGAGAAATTCTTTCAGAATTTCAAAGGGAGAGGGAGAAAGGAATATGAAAATGAAGACTGATTTGTGATCTCCAGATATATCCTGTGAGTTACTTATGTGGTAGGAAGGCAGGATTTCAAATTATCAACACAGTTCCTACTTATTGTTTAAAAATACTTAAGTATGGCACTGTCAAAAACTAAAACAGCATGGAGCATAGAGATGTGCTTTACAAAACTTTTTATTATGTATTAAGATAATCTGGAGATAATATTTTATTAAGCATGTTTAATTGTAGCTTTTGTGACCTGGATGCATTGCATATACAATCATATGTTTTTGCACGAAGGAATTGAGTTATCCAGTAATTTGAATTATGTAATGAAAGTAGCACAGCAAATTGGGAGTTTAGTACTAAATCGCATATTTAAATGAGCAACTTTGATGAAAAAGGTGTAGCTGTAATTTGAAGAAAATAGATAAACAAATCAGTTGCTCTATACTGTATCATCCTAATGATAAAATGCAGCAATAGATTTAGTAAATCATCTGCACCAAATGTGATAGCATTTCTAAACATCTGAAAACCGCACAACTATATCATTAAAGGATTTGCACTTGTCAAATGTGTCTGATCTGTCTGAAGCATCCAAAGTCGGTGATTGGTATGCATTTCATAGCAAGCAAGCAAAACTGCTGAGAGACAATCACGATTGCGGCTGGAAATTTAACAAGCAAATCTGCTCTTGGCAAGCAATTGTTTATCCTTTACTTTCAAAGTAAAGGAGCATTTTGTTGTAATGCTTCTCATTCCCTTTTACAGTTAGTGATAATATGTTGTATATTTTATAGTTTAACACATGACAACAACAATTTTATTTATACAGCACCTTTTACGTAATGAAACATCCCAAGGCCCTTCACAAGTGAAACCAATCACATAAGGAGATATTAGGTCAGATGATCAAAAGATTAGTCAAAGCATTATGTTTTAAGAAGTGTCTTAAAGGAGGGAAAGTGTAAGGAAGGAATTCCAGAGCTTAGGGCCTAGGCCAACTGAAGGCAGGGCCACCAATAGTGGAGCAATTACGAATGGGAATGCACAAGTGTCCATTGTAAAACAGTTGCTCCTCTATCTCACCATTAGCAGGAGATCCGCTTAATATTTCTTATTAATAAATAGCATTTAAAATAACATTTTAACATGTCAGATAGATAGGTTTTATAGCTCAATCGTTCAGTCATTAATGGATTTATCCTCTAATTATTTTCATGAAATAAAGTAGACATCTGGGAGTGTTTAACAGGTCTTCTGAAGAACCTAAGTGAACATCGGCCTTCAGTGCTTAGATATCCTTATTACAAATTGCTCTGAGGTTAGCTACTTTAATTCAGGGCAAAATTATAGGACCCCAGGAAAATAAAATCAGAAGTAGGTCATTCAGCTCCTTGAGACTATTCCGCTGTTCAATTAGATCATGGCTGATCCGTACCTCAACTTCTTTCATCTGCCTTTTCTCCGCATCTCTTACCTAACAAAATCTATTTAGCTGTCTTGAAAATTTTGACTCCCCATCCTTAACCTTTTCAGGGAGAGAGTTTCAGATTCCTACTACTTCTTCAGTTGAATTTCACCGGGGTGGGGGTGGTTGGGCAATGTATTGCTTGCAAGAGTCGGCCGGCAGCTGATGGACCAAAAGAAAGCTGGCAGGTTAACAGGCTGGGAATGGGACTTCCACCCCACAGTGGGAAAAAGTCATGCCAATTTGATTGGCTGGCAACTGTAGCAGTTCCACAGTGCCAAAACTAAGTAGTGAGCACAAAGAACTTTGCTGGATCCTGGAGCCAGGTAAGTCCCAGGCTTTTAGGGGAGGGAGGGGGCGGGCAGCCTAGAGAGGGCAGGGGAGAGGATGAGGGGAATGGCGGGTGTGGGTTTTAGGGCCAGTAGGGGAGGAGAAAGTAGGGTAACATCTTGGGAGGGGTGCCCCCGATGTGCAAAGGGCACCTTAAGGTTGGATGGGCAGCCCTGACAATTACTTTAATTAGTTTATTAATGGCCTTAACAGGCCTTTGACAGTTCGGCGGGTGCGCAGCTGATTCCGGTGTGCACTCGCCGAACTAAAGATCGTAATGACGCACGGTGACATCGGGATGCACGCCTGACATCATCACGTGTCATTTTATGCGTCGGCATGCAGGGCCTGCCCCTACACGCCGAACAGAAGATTCTGCCCTATGGCATGGGCAGTGTGAAATACAGTGCAATTGGCTTGGTACAAGCTCTATTGCCCATTAAGTATCTTTAAAAATGGCAGGTGGGTTGCCGATTTCGTGTTATGGCCATTTGACCTTTTCACTAAATGAGATATTCACTTATTCCCATTCTCCTTCCCAACTCTGTCCCTTCGTTTTTTTTTCTTTTTCAGTATTTTACTCATTTTGTTTTTAAAAACCATTCTACATCCTGCTTCCACCACTCTTTCTTGTAGCATGTTCCATATCCGAACAATCTTCGTGCTATGTTTAAAAAAATGTCAAGCCACTTCCTTCATACTTTTAGAGATGATTTTAAATTTGTGATCTCTCGCTATCAACTCTTTGTAAAGTATAATTAGTTGTACTCTATTTATTTTATCAAAACCCTTCAAAATTTTGAGCATCACTGTCAAATGCCTTCTTAACCTTCTCACTCTAACAAAAGGAACCCCTATTTCTCTTGTATAAAATTAAGGGCCATTGACCTAAATCATTAACTCTGTTTCTCTCCACAGGTGCTGCCTGACCTACTGAGCATTTCCAGTATTTTCTGTTTTTGTCTCAATTTCTCTTATCTCTCCTCATAATTAATCTTTCATCTCTTTCATCAGGTAAGGCCCTGCATTAAAATCATTCCCTTCCAGCATGCTGATTAATAGTCATCAAATTCTTCAAAAAAGGATACTTAGACCTCTTTTTCAGAAGATGGAAATGTAGATATTTTCAGGTTGAGTTTATTGATTTGCATAGAAGCACATTCTGCTCTTCTACATTCCAGCATTGGTAACTTGTGAGGTAATCTCACGATTACGTAAGATAAATTAATTGAGACATTAGAGCCGCATGAATTCACTACTGATGCTTTCTACTACATTATCTGCTATCTACATACTTGGAAATAATGTCCACTTGCCAATATATTGCCAGAGTAATCTGCTGCAAGTGTGCAAGATATTACAATCCAGAAATATAACCAAACACTAAGATAATTAAGATGTTTTTTGTTGCATGCAAAGCCTGGACAGCTTTCAAAATGAGATACTGTGCCGAGAATCTGTTTCTCATCAACTGTGAAAACTATTTCAAAAAGCTTATCATTTGTTTGCATGATGTGGCATGTTATCTACATCCCAGCAGATCACAGATCTGATTAAAAGGACAGTCATTACTCAAACAGATGAGCAGAATAAAGCATTATATCTATCAGCATCAAGTGCGTGTAATCGATGTCAACAGAAAGATGCTAAAAGATGCATTTGTAAAACAAGAGAGACAAAAAAATCTATAATGGGACATGTTGCTATCTAATCAGCTCTGCTATCATGCAGAGGACTCTCATCATCATGCTCTGCGATATAGCATGACCTCCAGTGTGCACATTTTTTATGGCTCCCTTAGCAATAAGGGATCTGTATAAATTAAAGCTTTTACTTTGCAAAATACCTAAAGACCATAATAGGGTTGTGGTTTACTGTACAAGGAAATATTTGATGTACCACAACACTATTAAGATAGTGTGCCAAGGATAATATTTTATCAGAGAATGATACACATTTTAATCTTTGGGATGTATGTCAATTATTTTCTTTTAATGCACTTGTGACAGGTATAATTATGTTTTCATTACAACACATTAAAAATATCCCAGAAAATGGTTGTAACTAGTGGCATAAGACTTGAAACAAGATCCATAGGGGAAATATTTGTTTGTGTCAAGCGGTTATTTGCAGATGTGTTGATTCTATGGGTGGCAGGCCACCTGAGTGGTATTTCTCATTGACATAATTGAGGAAACCAATGTAGGCCATACAGGTAGTGGCCTGTCCTGCTGCCTGCTCCTGGGGAATCAACATAGTCTGTGCAGTGTGCTCAGTGCGCTAGATGAACAAAGTTTTCCCTCACAAGTTATAAGTAGTCTGTGTGCATAAACTGCTCAGTTAAAGGCAGAAGAACCATTGGCAAATTTCTGACAATGTCTGTAAAATTAAAGACTTTTAAAAGAAATTCCAGATTGTCCTGGGACAGATAACACTTGATTTTGTAACTGGCTTCAGTTATGCTGTGATAAAAGCAAAACACTGCGGATGCCGGAAATCTGAAACAAAAACAAAAATACCTGGAAAAACTCAGCAGGTCTGACAGCATCTGCGGAGAGGAATACAGTTGACGTTTTGAATCCATATGACTCTTCATCAGAACTAAGGAAATAGAGAAATGAGGTGAAATATAAGCTGTTTAAGGGGGGTGGGACAGGTAGAGCTGGATAGAGGGCCAGTGATAGGTGAAGGCAAAGAATAGATTGCCAAAGATGTCACAGACAAAAGGACAAAGGGGTGTTGACGGTGGTGATATTATCTAAGGAATGTGCCAATGGGGACATTAAGGGTAGCAAGCAGGAAAAGCTAGTGGCAGATGGCCCTGGTGGGGGTGGAGTGGGGGGAAGGGATCGAAACTGGACGAACAGCACCTCATCTTCCGTCTAGGCACTTTACAGCCTTCTGGACTTAATATTGAGTTCTACAATTTCAGATCATGAACTCTCTCCTCCATCCCCTCCCCCTTTCCGATTCCCCTTTTTCCAATAATTTATAATAAAAAAAAATACATTTTTCTTTTCCCATCTATTTTTAAATTTATTTCAATCTATTGTTTTATCTCCACCTTTTAGCCCATTTCGATCCCTTCCCCCCACTCCACCCCCACTAGGGCCATCTGCCAATAGCTTGTCCTGCTTGCTACCCTTAATTCCTTAGATAATATCACCACCGCCAACACCCCTTTGTCCTTTTGTCTATGACATCTTTGGCAATCTCTTCTTTGCCTCCACCTATCACTGGCCCTCTATCCAGCTCTACCTGGATACCAGCTTATATTTCACATCATTTCTCTATTTCCTTAGTTCTGATGAAGAGTCATATGGACTCGAAACATCAACTGTATTCCTCTCCGCAGATGTTGTCAGACCTGCTGAGTTTTTCCAGGTACTTTTGTTTTTGCTTCAGTTATGCTATGTCTGATATGAAGCTCATGCCATGCACTTTTACCTGCTGGAGGTCATCTCATAGCTTTTGAATAAATATTCTTCAATAGGTGTCTAGCTCATTCAGTTGATTGCATTCTTGGCTCTGGGTGAAAGGTTTGTAGGCTCAAACCCTCCTCCAGGGCTTGAATACTTAATCTGGCACAGTGCTGAATATTGTCAGAAGCACTGTCCTTCAAATGAGACACTAAATAGAGGTCCCATTTACATGTTAAAGTGAACATTAAAGATCCCACTGCATTTGGTGAAGGAAGGCGGGGTTTTTCTTGGTCATTTGGCTAACATTCCTCACTTAACAAATACTTTGAACAGATTATGCTAATTTACACTCATGTTGATGAGCTATAACATTCTCAGCATTTGGAAAACATGGGCAGAATTTTACAGGGAGAAAGTGGGTGAGGTGGGCAGAAGCAAAAGAACTCACAAGAACACAAGATATAGAAGCAGGAGCAGACCAAGGAGAAACAAACGTATTGTCCTCTCCTGTCCAGTCCCATCTTCCTGCATCAATCAATGCGTTGGCCAGCCAACTAATAGCCGGCTGGCACGAATCACAACAACAGAGAGGCCCAAAATGAGCTTGGAGGCAGTAACGGGGTTGGGCTCATGGGTCGAAGCAGCTGCCACCAGGAGGTTTATGAGGTATGTCAGCTGTGAGATTCAGCGATAGTAATGCCATTGAATGTCAAGGGGAGATGGTTACATTCTTTCTTATTGGAGATTGTGATTGCCTGGCACTTAAGTGGAAAGTAATAATCCTGCCACACATCAGGTCAAGCCAGAATATTGCCCAGGTCTGCTGCATATGGAGATGGTCTATTTCAGTACCTGAGACATCGTGGATGGTACTAAACATTGTGCAATCATCAGTGAACATCCCCACTTCTGAAGGGAAGGTCACTGATGAAGCAGCTTTAGAGGTTTGGGCCTAGAACATTACCCTGAGGAACTCCAGCAATGATGTCCTGGGACTGAGATGATTGGCCTCCAACAACCACAACCATCTCCCTCTGTGCTAGGTCTGACTCCAATCAATGGAGAGTTTTCCCAAATTCCCATTGACTCCAGTTTTGCTCAGGCTCCTTGATACCACATGTGTTCAAATACTGCTTTGATGTCAAGGGCAGTCACTCTCACCTCCTGACTTGAGTTCAGCACTTTTGTTCATGTTTGGACCAAGGCTATAATGGGGTAAGGAGCTGAATGGCCCTGGCAGAACCCAAACTCAACATCATTGAGCAGGTTATTGCTGAGTAAGTGCCACTTGATAACATTGTTAATGACACCTTCCATCACTTTGCTGATGATCAAGAGGAGGCTGATGTGGCAGTAATCGGCTGGATTGGATTTGTCCTGCTTTTTGTGGACAGGGCATAACTGGGAAATTTCCCACATTGTCGGGTAGATGCCATTGTTGTAACTGTACTAGAACAGCTTAGCTAGGGGCGCAGCTAGTTCTGGAGCACAAGTCTTCAACACTATTGCTGAGATATTGTCAGGGCCCATAGCTTTTACAGTATCTAGGGATATCATATGGATCATCCACTCGGCACTTCTGGCTGAAGATGGTGCAAATGCTTCAACCTTGTCTTTTGTACTGACGTGCTGGACTCCCCCATCATTGAAGATTGGGATAATTGTGGAGCCTCCTCCTCCTGTATGTTGTTGAATCATCCAACAGTATTCACAACTGGATATAGAAGGATTTGCAGAGCTTAGATCTCATCCGTTGAATTTGGGATCACAGCTTTTTCTATCCTATGATGCTTCCGCTGTTTAGCATGAAAGCACTCCTGTATTGTAACTTCACCAGGTTGGCACATCACATTTAGGTATACTTGAAGCTGTTTCTGGTATGTTCCCCTGCACTCTTCATTGATCCAATGTTGATCCCTTGGCTTTATGGTAATGGTAGAGTGGGGGATATACTGGGCCAGGGGGTTATAGATTTCAGTTGAAAGCATTTCTGCTGCTGCTGATGGCCCACAAAGCCTCATGGATGCCCAGCTCTGAGCTGCGAGATCTGTTCTGAATCTATTCCATTTAGCACAGTGGCAGTGCTCCATAACAGTGTGAAGATGGGATTTTGACTTCACAAGGACTGAGGGTAGGTCACTCCTACCTATACTGTCATAGACAGATGCATCTGAGACAGGAAGATTGGTGAAGACAAGGTCTAGTATGTTTTTTGCTCTTGTTGGCTCCCTTACTACCTGCTGCAGTCTGGCAGCTCAGTCAGTAGTAATGATATAAAGCTATTCCTGGTGATGGATACTGAAGTTCCCCACCCAGCATACATTTTGTGTCCTTGCCACCCTCAGTGCTTCTTCAAGTAGTGTTCAACATGGAGGGGTACTGATGCATCACTGAGAGAACGTGGTAGGTGGTAGTCTGTAGGAGGTTTCCTTGCACATGTTTGGCCTAATGCCATAAAAATGTATATGGTCCACAGTCAATTTTGAGGACTCTCAGGGCAACTCTTTCCCAACTGTATACCACAGTGTCATTGCTTCTGGTGGGTCTGTCCCGCTGGTGGGACAGGACATACCCAGGGATGGCGATGGTGGTATCTGGGATATTGGCTGTAAAGCATAATTCTATTAGTATGACTATGTCAGGCTTGCTTGACTATTCTTTGAGACATCTCTCCCAAATTCGACACAAGTCCCTAGATGTTAGTAAGGAAGACTATTCAGGATCAACAGGACAGAATATGCCATTTTTGTTTCCAGTGCCTAAGTCGATGCCAGGTGGTCCATCTGGTTTTCTTCTTTTTTAACATTTCTGTAGCCCTTTGGTACAATTGAGTAGCTTGCTGGGACATTTCACAGATCAGTTAAGAGTCAATCACATTGCTGTGGGTTTGGAATCACATCTAGGCCAGACCAGGTAAGGAGTGCAGGTTTCCTTCCCTAGTGATCCAGATGGGTTTTTATGACAATTGATTATAGTATCCTTAAATTATTATTGTGACTAGCTTCCAATTCCAGATTTTTATTAATCAAATGAATTTATTAATTGAACTTAAATTCTACCACGTGGCATGGTGGGATTTGAGCCTGCATCTCCAGTACATTAGCCTGGGCTTCTAGATTACTAGTCCAGTAACATTACCACTACACCACAGTCACACAGGTGTAATCAATGGTCCATTGTGTTTTAGGAAAGCCTGAAGCTCCCCAAAGCCTGCCAGTTTCTTAGCTTGGCCTTCGTCAGCAGTGGTGAATTTCATAAAGGTTTCCACTCTCCTGAACAATGTGTCCATCACTAATTTGATACAGCGGTGTGCTGAAGATTGCATAATGCTGCAAAGATCCCATGTTGATCCTTGAAAGGATGCTGAGGCATAGAGGTTTTGGGCCACTGTTACCTTCAGTGCTACAGGCATTGGATGGCCACCAGCACATTGGAACTTACTTCCCCAGCAATCATGTCACAGATGGATGTCACTGCCTCCCTGCAGAGACTTAGCCTTCTGAAATACTGGCACTCACTCATTTGAAGGTAACTGGGGAGATCCCTTTATACCCTTCCTTCAGGGTAATGTTTTTTCCTTGGGTGTACTTGCCCATAATCCCGTCGCTGGCCTTCTGCGCCTTCAGCATCACCATTATGCTCATGTTGCTGGCAGTTTGGTTGTTGCTGCTCCTATCCAGCAGCCCTTCTCTCCCTCTTTTACCTTTCCCCTTCCTCACTGGAGGAGCTTCCACCAGAATAGACTATTCCCATGGCACCTTTAGCTTCTTTTGCTGCAGCCAGCCCTGTAATTGCCCCTCCTTGTTGGAAGCCCTCATAGATGACCCTTTCACTGGCTCAACAGCAAACTTGTCGACAAGACAGCTTCACTGACCTTTCCTGCAGACTCAGCTGCAGCCTCTGACTTCTCAATGTACTCCTCTGGTGCTGGCTCTTATCCTGCTCCTGGAGCCCTTTGGAGCATCCTACCATGATTTCCGCCTGCCTGTGCTGCCTGTGTGAGCACCATTAAGTTGCACAGCTGCGTAAAATGCCAGGGAATTGGCAACTTAATTGCCGTAATGACCTGCCTTCTGACTTTTGGGTCTGCTCACCTTCTGTAATATTGGAATTAGGCGTAATGACATGGGGGACCTGACCCAATGTCATCACATCCGATTTTACATTGGATTGGGAGAGACATCCACCTGATATCTTGAACATAAAATTCTGCCCTGTGAGTCGATTACTGCCAATCAGCATGGATATTTAAAAGTCAGGCGATGCTTAATCAATCTCATGGAATTATTTCAATTTAGGATTGATGAAAGAGGTGCAATAGATGCAATATATATGGATTTACAAAAAGGTTTTCATAAGGTGCCATATCAGAGATTTATGGTAAATGCAATTTCATATGGAATTAAGGAAAGTACAGGGACAAGAAGAGAAGGATGGAGTTGAAGGGAAAAATAATAGGAAGTTTCATGGATTTGAAAAAAGTGCTGAGTGCGTTTTCCACAGGAATCTGTACTGGGGCCACTCTGATTTACTATATTTACCATATTAAGTGACTTAGATTTAAGAACTGAGGGAATAATATTGAAATTTGCTGATGACACTACATTGGGGAGATGTGGCAAACAGAAACAAGAATTTTAAAGGACTGCAAGGGAAACGGAAAGACCAACAAGGATGGGCAGCGAGGCAGATGCAGTTCAATGCAGAAAGGTTTGAAGTAATACATTTTGCAGGTCAGATCAGAAACGTAGCCATGAGGTAAGCAGAGGGTCATTAGCGTGAAGTCACACAAGTCATTTAAGGTGCAACATAAGTAGATAATGCCATGTAAGGGCAAGAAGAATTCTTGGCTTTGCAGCTAGAGGCACGGGAAGAAAATGCAAGAACATAACGTGGATCTTGTACAAAACCTTGATTTTCACTCCAGTTGAAATACTGTCTGCTGTTTTGTGTGCCCTTTTATAGAAGGGATATATAAATATGAAAGGAAAGATGCAATGTAGATTAATCAGACATTATCAGGGATGATGGATTACAGTTACAAAATGAGATTTGAGAAGTTAGGTTTATTTTCATGAGAGCTGAGAAGATTAAGGAGTAGTTTGACTGAACACTTCCTGAGTATGATACTGTAAATAGTGATAGATTGTTTTCAATGTCAGTGAGTCAGTAACATGAGAGCACACTTTTAAAATAATCAAAAAAGAAAAAAAAATACACAGAAGATATTCTCTATCACAAGCCACTTCTGAAGTCAAATCCAAAATTTGTTTATTAAGAGGAATATTAAAAAATATGGGGTATGAACCAGAAGAGTCGGATTAAACTAGGTAGCTAATCAGGAGGGTTACCCTCAGAGACTGGATGTGTGACGTGGCCAAATTCTGTACTGCAATATTCATCTTCTGACACTTTGGAGATATTTCTGAGAGATGTGATAATGTACCAGAAAAGTAATATATTTCATCGGTGCTCACATTGATGTAAAATCAAAATCATTTCACTTCAACAACATCAGGAATAACACCAACAGCATGGGTTCTAGCTGTGGTAGACTTGGGACCTGCCTTCTTGCTGGGTCCCTAAGAGTGGAAGGCAATGGCAAGCCACCACTGACAAAAAAAACTGCCAAGAAAAACAGCTCAGGATGAAGCATCAGCAGACAATGAGCCAAGGACCTGCCTTTGGGCAGAGCAGACATGACATGAAGTTTATTTTTGAACCATCCACAATAAATTCCATCTTCACAACATGTATTGAAATTACAGGAAAATACCTTTCTGATGTCCAAACTAGGAAATATTTTTAGCCAGCACATAGAAACTCTACCTATGATAACACCGCTACTTCATTCCCAAGTCTGGCTGCAGCCCTGACTGACACTGTAAATCACCATGGTAATGGAATGAAAATTTGGATACTCTGGCACATCACTTGCATATGTGAGTGGTGTTGACAAAATAGGAAAAGAGCTCCAAATCCACGTGTTTTAGCCACAGTGAGCAAAAAGACACTGCAGTATAGCTTCCTGCCTGATCAGTAAAGATCTGGTATGGAGGTTAATGCATTTTAATATGGTCTGTGCAGTATATTCCATACACAATCCGTTTGCTATTTAATATCAGCAGATCAACGCCTGCTTAAAGATTGCACATGGAGGAATATAGCACAAACTCATTAAGCATTCGTATCTAAATTTCACCAATCTAAATATTCATGTCATGTCTGCTCTGCCCAAAGGCAGGTCCTTGGCTCATTGTTTGCTGATACTTCATCCTGAGCTGTTTTTCTTGGCAGTTTTTTTTGTCAGTGGTGGCTTGCCATTGCCTTCCACTCTCATGGAGAGGGCAAGAAGGAAGGTTCCAAGTCTACCGCAGCTGGAATGGGAATCAAACCCACGCTGTTGGTGTTATTCTGAACCACACACTAGCCATCTAGCCAACTGAGCTAACCAGCCCCCAATCTGAATATATGCCCTACCATTATGATAAATTGAATGGAAACAACCATTGTTTCATTTCTCTTTCTCTTACACCTTGCACCAAATTTAGCTGAGAGGATAAGTGTCTGACCAGGATATAAATGAGAACAGGAGGAGGATGGCTCTTCCTCAAATCTTCCTTCTATTCTTCTGTGGTCCCAACTTGGTGACTCCGCTGAGATCCCATGAGTTCAGTATCATGGAGTATGGAGTGATTGTAGGCATTTGCCTGTGCCTCAAAGCACCTACAACTACGTTCATGTCATTTCAATACTCCGCCACCTAATTCACCTCCATAGCCAATTGCCTATTATTATAATTAGCTTAGAACGGTCTGACGGGCAGCACAATCTCAACACAATCCAAGACAGTGATAATACGAGCCTGTTCATATTGCAACACTATTGCAGAGTTCCAGTTTTTGTATATAAACCTTTATACAAGACAGCACATTTAAAATTCAAAAACAGGGTTACTTATAACCATTGCAACAGATTATATTCCACCACCTTAGTGTTGTTTCATTGCTCATTTTGTTTTCAAACAAAAATCATCAGCCTGCCAACCAAATCCACAGAAGATGTAATTTCAATGCAATTACCATGCTATTATAATATCTCGCTCTCAATTCACAAGAGGCAGGAGTGCAGTTTTATTGTCTAGCAATTCTGTATCAATCAATGATCTCTAGCTCAATTAAATCTCTATTCTATCTAAATGTATTTTTCTAACTGCTTTGTGACTCCCAGCTAAGCTAATAAGTCCCAGTTTTCCAAGTCGGGAAAAACTGGGGCTACATTAATCTGTGGTGTTTTTCTATATCGGCTGTCAACAGGGAGGGCTGGCATACCTTATGTGTTACAATGCAAGGCTTTTCCCTTTATTGGAACGTGCATGGGGAATGCATTTTGGAAAATGTATACAAGGCCTAGGAGCTGACTGACCGCAAACTGGAAAATTGGGTGTGCCAGCAGATCTCCCTTTAGCAGAGGGAACAGCTGATTTGGGCATCATATATACACTGTGGCTAGCACTAAAGACTTCTGCCTTCAGTAGTGAATCCTTGGGACTGCTACTCAAGTGCAGAGAAGGTGTAACTCATCAGTGTTAGAAATGCCACCTTTAAAATCCCAGATGCACAACATATAGATGGAGGTTGCTAAGCGAGCTGATCCCACCATACCTAGGTACAGACCTGGAAGGAAAAAGTTTAGTGGTCAAAAGGGAGTGCTAGTAAGTACAGAAACCCTTGTACACTGGCACAGTCTTTATTCAAGAGTGGATCTAATGTAAATGTTCAGCACTCTTGGAAAATAATTTGAATAGTTTGCTTGATGCAAGGGGCTGCAGTGAGTACATATTATTTACTATTTTTTGTAGTATTTCTTCATTCAACAATTACAGTGGTAAACAAGAATACTTCACAAGAAACCTCAAAATTTCAGATAATGTGAGAAGTTCTGTCACAGGGAGAGAGTCTGGCAGCGAACATAGATAAAATGATGCTATCTGGTGTACTCAGGCACATGCAATGCCTAGAACAGATAACTATAGGCCAGTTAGCTTAATGCCTGTCATTAGGAAAATGTTGGAGTCCATTATAAAGGATGTAATAGCAGAGAATTTAGAAATACATAGTTATATCAAACAGAGTCGGCATGGCTTCATGAAGGGGAAATCATGCCTAACAAATTTATTAGAATTCTTTGAGAAGGTAACAAGCATGATAGATAAAGGGGAACCAGTTGATGTAATATATTTGGATTTCCAAAAGGCGTTTGATAAGATACTGCACATAAGGCTACTTAATAAGATGGTGTTGGAGGTAGTATGTTAGCATCGATTGAGGATTGGCTAACTAATAGAAGACAGAAAGTTGGGATAAGGGAGGCATTTTCAGAATGGCAACCTGTAACTATTGGAGTGCCACAGAGATCAGTGCTGGGGCCTCAATTACTTACAATATATATTAATGACTCAGATGAGGGAAGTGAATGTACTATTGACAAGTTTGCGGATGACACAAAAATAGGTGGGAAGGCAAGTGGTGAGGATGACACAAGGATTCTACAGAGGGATTTAGACAGGTTCAATGAGTGGGCAAAAACTTGGCAGATGGAATATAATATAGGAAAATGTGAGGTTATGCACTTTGGTAGGAAGAATAGAGGAGCTGAATATTATTTAAATGGAGAAAGACTGCAGATGGTGCAGCACAATGGAGTCCTTGTGCATGAATCTCAAAAAGGTAACAAGTTCAACAGGTAATAGGGAAGGCAAATGGAATGTTGGCCTTTATTTCAAAGGGAATGGAGTATAAAAATAGGGAAGTCTTGCTAAAACTATACAAGGCACTAGTTAGACCACACCTAGAATACTCTGAACAATTTTGGTCCCCTTATCTAAGGAAAGATACTGGCATTGGAGATGGTCCAGAGAAGGTTCACTTGGTTGATCCCGGGTATGGATATTTTCTTATGAGGAGAGGTTGAGTAGGTTAGGCCTGTACTTATTGGAGTTTAGAAGAATGAGACCTTATTGAAACAAGGTTCTTAGGGTGCTTAACAGGGTAGGTGCTGAGAGGTTGGCCAGGATTTTCCCCTAGGCGATTTGGGGGTGGGGCCCGCTCACCGAGGGGAAAATGACGCGGGATGACGTCGGGAGGAATCCCCGACATCATCCCGGTCCCCTTTAAATTTTTAGGAAGGCAGGCGGACAGCGAAATCAGCTGTCTGCCCGCTGACCTGTCAATGGCCAATTGAGGCCATTGACAGGCTCATTAAGATAATTAAAGACCCGCCCGTCCAAGCTTATGGCTGGCGGGCAGGCCAGGAGCCCCAGCGGGCTCCAGATTATTCATGAAACTTCATCCACTGGAGGGATGAAGTTTCATGTCCATTTTTTAAACATTTAATACATTTTATGTGTTTATCATTAACATGTCCTATCTCATGTGACATTGTTACATGAGGGGGACATGTTAATAATTTCAATATTTATCTATTTTCACACTTTACTTACCTGTCACAAATCTCCCTGAGACAGGACTTTGCGCACTTTGACAGATGGGGATTCCCTCCCCCCCCCCGCACAGGAAGCGCATAGCACTTCCTTTCGGGAAGGCCGCTGGGCGGGCCAACCAACTCAAAATGGCGGCGGGCCCCATTTTGGTGGCGGGGTCAGCTGTCCGCCCGCCGCTGAGCTGGCGGGGCCCATATGCCATCTGAGGGCAAAATTCTACCCATTGTTTCCCCTTGTGAGAGAGTCTAGGACCAGAGTGCATAATCTCAGAGTAAAAGGGTGCCCATTTAAAACATAGATGAGGAGGAATTTCTTCTCTCAGAGAGTAATCAATCTGTGGGATTCTCTGCGGTAAGTATATTCAAGGCTGTGGTAGACAGATTTTTAATCAGTAAGGGAATCAAGGGTTTGGGGACAAGGCAGGAAAGTGAAGTTGAGGATTCTCAGATCAGCCACAATCTCATTGAATGGTGGAGCAGACTCGGTGGGCTGAATTGACTACTTCTGCTCCTATGTCTTATGATCTTATGGTCTTATTTGTTGATACATTCATAATTTTGTTCAACTTATAGGTCAAGATTGGTAATGATTATCGAGATCACCAAGAAATATGATGGAACAACTCTGCTAAAGCAGCTGTCTGGGCTTGGGGAGATGACCCTCATTCTTCTTGGCTATGGGCAGAATTTCACCCTTGTCGGGAGTGCTCGGTGAGGGCGGGCGGGGCGGTTGGGAAGTCTCCCACTGCCTGCAATCGAAGCCAGAAGGCGATTTCATGCTGGCGGGCCAATTAAGGCCCACCCAGCGAGAAACACGAGTGGCAGTGCTCAGTGCCACCTGTGTGGGGGAGGGGAGGGGGGGGGGGGGGGGGGGGGGTGGGGGGTGGAGGAGGAGTGCGAGTGGGGCAAGCGTGAACTTCACGCATGCACACGCGTGTGCGCTTCATAATCTCCCTGAGGCAGCTCTGAGGCATTTTCAAACAAAAAAATAAAGAAATGAATAATGTAATAAAACAGGTCCTCTCATGTGACTCTGTCACATGAGCAGGGACATGTTATTAATTACGTTTTAACAGTTTTATTTTATTTTTATTTGCTTTAGAGACCTCATCCTGCCCATGGATGAGGTTTCCTAAAAAGTGCAAAGGCCGCTTGGCCTTATCGCTTGCTCGCTAACTGTAAGGTTAGACAGGCAGCAAAAAATTTAATCCAATTGATAATTTAATGTCCTTAACATACCTTTTAATTGTCAGTCCGCACCCATCGAACGAAATATCGCGTGACTGCATGTTGAGGTCGGTACACTCACCTGATGTCAATGTGCGAATTTTCACACTTGAGTGGGTCGGGTGCAACCTGCCTGCCGAGCTAAAAATTTTGCCCTGTGTCTCGAAATGATTGCACATCCTCCAACTACTGTCAGAGCTCTCAAAGTTTTGGATAGTGGCTAAGTTTGAGCATGCGCTGGCAGTCATTGAGTTGTTAGGTGAGGCGCCAGCTACTGTCGCAACATCATAAGATAGTAAACCTAGAAGTTTGAGGCCATGACTTGTCCAATAAGACCATACCACTTAACATCTACCTACCCCATAGTTACTCCTCCAAGTTAGGGAGCTCATAGACCCATTCTCAAATTAGATGCAGGACTAAAAAACTTCATTGTGTCAGCAAAGGAAGCATAATTTTAGAACACATTAGAAATTTTAAAAATACTAAATAAATATAGATTTTTTATTTGCCCTTTACATGGACACAGTTCGCTCATTCTGTAGATACTAATTGATGGGAGAGGACTGAAACATGATAATTCTTCTTGCGTGGAGGGCAAGAATGACATATTTTTGGGGACACAATGTTTTGCAAGAATAACATGGTCAGTGGCAGGAGGTATTCATTTTTAAATGCAGTTCTTGTTCACAGGTTATGCACCAACTTTTCGGCATGTACATTGATTCCATCAGGGTCATCAGCTTTCAATTTTCAATTTGCCAAAAGACATTTATTTCCTCAGTGCTTTCATAAAAAAGCAGGCACCATGGAATTACAGCTGAAACTAGGCATGATTGCAGGATCATATTTCTGTCTTCTGAAAGCACCGGCTTTATGGGATTGGTACCCATTTCTGTCGATGCATGAGGTCATGGTCAGCACATGGGTTTCAACTATAAAGTCCTGTACTTTTGGGAAGTCTGTCAGGTAGTAAACGTTCAATACATTTTTCAGGTGGTATCTCTTCCATTGTGTAAGTGATAAAGGGGTTTGCTCTGAAAAAAGGAAGTCTCAGACATATATGGTCTTTTTTGGTATTCATTCACGGGATGTGGGCTTCGCTGGCTGGGCCAGCGAAGGTCTGTACAGGAATGACCTTTGGACCGAGTTATGTTGTAAATGTTACCTGTGCTGACCTCGAAGGTTCTTGCTGTGGAGATACTTAATGCGGCAGCGACCTTTACAGTTGCAGGAGAAGTGGCTTGTCATGCTGCCAGCGCCCTTGCTATTGCCTTTCAGCCAGCGAGCCCAGACTGCTGCTGCCCATGTCGAGTTGGTGGAGTCCAAAACTGGGCCATCAAGGCCCTGAGCTGCTCAAGGTCATCCTGCAAAGCCATCTGCAGTCTCCCCCACTGAAAGTCAACAGCCTTCCACCAGCCATGCTGCAGGCACTGGGGTGGAATATGGAGGAACACTAGGCCAGGCAAAGTTATCCGCAAGACAGAGACTAAGGGAAAGCACAAGGGTGAATAGTTGAGTATTGTATATATTATTGGAGAAGTGGTTTGTTAAAACTGGTCTGGCATGGTTCTTTTATAGTGTCTTTTATTTCAGGATATTGGCCACGAGGACACTGCAATGGTCCACAAAAACAGGATGGAAAGATAGGGAATGTGGACCAACGGTGATGTGGGAGCTTTTCCATGGGAACCAGAGTCTGATGAGGTGTTCATGGACAGCTCATCCAGAATTATGTTGTTCAGGATGCCTTCTCACTTCCTCCTCATCCTCCTCCCCCACTTCCTGAGATGATTGCCATAGGCCTGGTGGCAAAGGCTGTGCCTTCATGGGTGTCAAATTATGGAGGACACAGCAAACCATCACAATGACGAGATATGCTCTGGTGATCGGAAGGCTCTGCCCAAGCGGTCCAGAGAGCGGAATCTTTGTCTGAGGAAGATGGTGATCTGCTGCCCGACATTCCTGGTTGCGGCATGGTTCTCATTGTAGGAGAGTGTTTGTGTGGTCACTGGTGGAGGGAAATCATTAGACACATATGCTGTGGATAGCCCTTCTTGTCAAGCAACTATCCTCTGTTTTGAAGTGGTGATTTGAAGAAGGCAGAAGCGGTTGACTGGTGCAGTAAAATGCATTGTGACTGCTGCTGGGATAGCAAGCATTCACCGACATAATGCTTGATGCATGGTTGTACGTTAAAGCAGTTTAACGCTTCCTGTTCCTGTACATCTCTCTGTTGAGGTATGGTGTCCATAGTCAATGGCTTCCTGCACCATTAGCAATCCATTACCCTGAAAAAGCCATGTGTCCACTCCTCCTGCTTCACTTTGCTTAGAGAAAGGACAATTAAGTTCCCCTCTTGTTGTGTACAGGATCTTGCTGACCTCCCTGATGCAGCAATGAATGGCAAACTGAAAAATATTGGAGATGTCACTGGCTCCAGCCTGGAAGGGTCCTGAGTTGAGGAAATTGAGATCAAAGGTGACATTAACACTCACTGGCAGCACCATCCTAGCCCTGTTCTACAGCTCCGGTTGGAGGAGGCAACATAGTTCAGTGGCCACCTCCTTGGTGAATTGTAGCCAACTCAGACAGTGCTCCTGGCTTAGGTTGAAATAGGGTGAGTGCTCTCTGAAGACCTTAGCTGGGTATGTCTTCTGCTAAGGGACCTCCTCCTCCATCCTCTGCACAAAGCTTCTCCTCTCTATTTCCTCTGTTCCAGCTCCATGTCATGCTACCATGCAAGAGGGACTGCAATAAAACCTTAATGACTGAGAGTAATTTTCTGCTCAGTTACCTTTCGAATCCACAGCATTTATTGCAAATGTCCAGCACCACTCTCTTCTAACTCAAAGAATTTATATGGACTCTGCCAACATAGTACACAGCGTTCTATGAACGGTAATACATAACTTGAATATTTCTGAAAAGAGAGACATGTTGCCAAAGCTTTTCCTCTTGCACTGATCAGGACAAATGCAAGAATGCCAAATTTCAAACAATCACAACAATTTATGCTACAGGAGAAAAGGAGTGCTGATTGGTTGCCAAGTCAACAGATTGGTCAAGGTGTTGTCATGGAAGAAGCATCGGGGAACTATAGGCTCCCCAAGCTCCCAGGTAATTCAAAAATGTGCAAGGCTTAAACGTATTCCTTTCGTTTGCAGAGACCAGGACCATGTGTATGAATGTCTGTCACTTCTAGCAAGCATAAATGAGCCAAGTTACGAGCTTGACTGGTTATCTTAAATTGGTTGTTAGTGTAGCTATTATCACACCAGGGTTGTGCACTAATAGCTCAATTTTCTCAGGAAAGTTTGAACAACAGGTTAAGCCAGACATTTCAAGCTGCTACATGTAGTGGCGATGCAAGTGCATTTTCCACTAATAGGATGTTGCCATCAGTCCAGAAAGATGTTCTGCCTATTGACCAATTTCACATATGAATTTCAGCACTGGTGTGATGTTGGGTACATAGGCCATACATTTCAACAATTGGTTGATAGAACCCCCAAACAACATAATCCTCAGGCTGTTTGTAATAGGCAGAGTACAAACCATACTCAACCAGCCTGTGCTTTCAAAATCCAAAACAAAATGCCGACTGTCACATGCGATTTGTGATTAGGCAGTACTTGGGCAGCATTATAGATGCAAATTTTGTCATATTATCAGCAACATTAGCTCAGTGTTGTTCAGTGCTTAAATTGTTTAAAGTTGCAAAAATCATGTCCTGATTTTATTTCCCCCTCACAATCTGACATTTTTAAATTGCATTCATAGACTTCAGGGTCTGGTTTTCCCATTTGGGGTTGGGATTTGATGTCAGGATTAAATTTGTTTCCCGACCCCACACACTGCTGACTGAAAAATTCCTGTAGTCACTGGCCTTAATAGGCATCGTAATTACCTCTTGGCTTCTTGCAAATCGCATGCCAGCCTGCAGCACAATTTCTGGGCCTGCCCCTGCTGCAGCCCTGTCCCCAAAGGTCTTCAAAACCTTGCTCTTGAATGGATTTGCTTTTATTCAGGTTGTTTGAGAAGCGCAGGTATATCCCTATGTGAAATGTATAAATTGTTGCTCTGTGAATGTCTCACATTATTTACCACCAGTCACCACATGACACTGCAAAAAAACATTTTTTTTATATCAAAAATATCATAAATGTTTGCTGTGCACATTAATACCATGTGGACCCTCTCAGCAGCTGAAAGAATTGTTATAAAACTGAGCTCAACCTTAAAGCTCTCCTAAAGGGCAATGACCATTTAATGAATTCATTCCACTGCAATTATTCCTTCAACGTTTCTGTAAATTTTCTATTTAATAGAACAGTAAAATGGTAACTATTGGAATAACCTCACAGCTGGTAGTTTCAATGATTGTGACTGCTCACCATTTCTTTCTCAGTCACCTGATTAAAGTAATTTGAAGACAAATAGAGGAAATGATGAGATTCAGTTACAAGCTGAGCTTCTTCTATCATGTTGACTGGATTGATAAAAACACCTCAATAGCTATAATAATATCAGACTGATATTGTTGGACAATATCTAGCAGATTATGCTACAAATACTGCTAGGAGGCAGCACAGCAGTGCAAGCATGTTTGGCCTTCAATGCATCGTGGCACCACTAGCTGGTTGGACATATATGCCACTTGCATGAGGTGTTCTTCATCTGGCGGTGAAGGACAGCTGCTTCCCTGTAGGGAAATCAGAGGGATCATCACTCCAGACCACTCATACTCACTTCCTGGTGGCTAGTTATGAAGTGACAATGCAAGAGGCTTAGGTCTAGCTCAACCATGATCAATGTCCTCTTCCCCATGTTCAGATTTGAGCAAGAATTGGAAAGATTTTTTAAACTAAGGGACAAGTTGGTGAAAGTTTATAAAACTGAAAACACTGGATTTAAGAATGAAAATGATACAATTTGCCTTTTATGAGTAGTAGAATAATCTATTTTGAAAACCTTTGCATAAATGACATGTCCTGTCTTGTCTTTCATCAGTCCTTGTTCTGATGCTTGGCTGCATGATGAACAATCTTCACTGATTTCCATTCTCCGCTGAACCCACTGCCCATCCCATAGAGAGGCCATTCCACATTTTGATATTCTCTATCCATGTCATCTTGGGTCTTCTTTTTGCATTTTCAAGTAATTCAAGCCTTCTTCTTTATAAACTAACCCCTCCATGGTTCAACCATGTGATAAATTTTGCAAACTAGTGCCTCTGATGTAGAGTTTTGTATGACAAAAGTGCATTTTATAAATTTTGGCACAAAGGTTAACATATCCCTTGTTATTCTGTCCTCATTAAAATGGGAAATTATGTGGGAAGCTCTGCACCAGGAATGCCAACTTATAAAATCTACTCCTCATTTCCTACGGGGAAGTGCTAATCCTTCACTAGGAAATTTAATTAAACTCCAGTATACCTATTTGTCTCCATTATTCAGTTGTGACTGGTGGTTTTCTACAAATGATATTTTCTTGGTCTTGGCCATGGAGAAGCCATCTCATTCCATGGAACATTTGAGTCTCTACTTATCTCCACAACCCTATTTCAAGTTAGATATTTATCCAATTCATTTATAGAGTCCTAGAATCAGAGAGTTATACAGCGCAGAAACAGGCCCTTCAGCCCATCGTGTCCATGCCAGCTATCAAGCACCTACCTATTCTAATCCCATTTTCCAGCACTTGGTCCGTAGCCCTGTATGCTATGGTGTTTCAAGTGCTCATCTAAATACTTGTAAAACGTTGTGAGGGTTCCTGCCTCTATCACCCCCTCAGGCAGTGTGTTCCAGATTCCAACCACCCTCTGGGTGAAAAGGTTTTTCCTCAAATCCTCTCTAAACCTCCTGCTCTTTACCTTAAATCTATGCCCCTTGGTTATTGACACCTCAGCTAATGGGAAATGTTTCTTCCTATCTATACCCCTCATGATTTTGTATACCTCTTATCAGGTCCCCCTTCAGCCTTCTCTGCTCTAAGGAAAACAACCCTAGCCTATCCAGTCTCTCTTCATAGTTGAAATGCTCCAGCCCAGGCAACATCCTGATGAATCTCCTCTGCACCATCTCCAGTGCAATCACATCCTTCCTATAGTGTGGTGACCAGAACTGCACACAGTACTCCAGGTGTGGCCTAAACAGCATTTTATACAGCTCCAACATAATCTCCCTGCTCTTATATTCTATGCCTCGGCTAATAAAAGCAAGTATCCCACATGCCTTCTTAACCATCTTATCTACCTGTACTGCTGTCTTCAGGGATCTATGGACATGTACACCAAGGCACTTCTGATCCTCTGTACTTCCTAGGGTCTTACCATACATTGTGTATTCCCTTGCCGTGTTAATTTTCTCAAAATGCATCACCTCGCACTTCTCAGGATTCATTTCTATTTGCAACTGCTCTGCCGATCTTACCAGCCCATCTATATCTCCCTGTAATCTAAGGCTTTCCTCCTCTCTATTTACGACACCATCATTTCTTGTGTCATCTGCGAACTTACTGATCATACCTCATATATTCACGTCAAAATCATTAACGTACTGCACATACAGCAAAGGTCCCTGCACCTATCCCTGCTGTACACCAAACATCACAGGCTTCCAGTTGCAAAAAACAACCTTCGACCATCACCCTATGCCTCCTACCACTAAGCCAATTTTGGATCCAATTTGCCAAATTGCCCTGGATCCCATGGGCTCTTACCTTCGTGACCATTCTCCCAAGTGGAACCTTGTCAAAAGCCTTACTGAAGTCCATGTAGACTACATCAACTGCACTACCCTCATCTACACAACTAGTCACCTCCTCGAAAAATTCAATGAAATTTGTTAGACGTGATCTCCCCCTGACAAAGCCATGCTGACTATCCCTGATTAATCCCTGCCTCTCCAAATGGAGATTAATCCTGTCCCTCAGAGTTTTTCTAATAGTTTCCCTACCACTGATGTTAGACTCACTGGCCTGTAATTACCTGGTTTATCCCAACTACCTTTCTTGAATAATGCTACCACATTCGCTGTCCTCCAGTCCTCTGGCACCTCTCCTGTGACCAGAGAGGATTTGAAAGTTAGTGTCAGAGAAGAGTTTTGAAAGAGTTAATCATCAAAGTTAAATTTTGCTAGGAGTCTGTGCCACCTATTCACTAAACTATGAGGAGGAAAACTTTCTTCCAATCTCCAGACTCTTTCGAGGCTTATTATTGTTGCACATGTGTCTTCCAGTTCTGTGACCAAAGTTGAAATTACATCTATATCTGTGCATTTCATTATTTTAAAGACTAGGATATGTAGCCATAATCTTTTCTCTATTTAACTAAGTGCACCCCTGTTACTCTCTCTTTACGGAATCCTTTATCCTGGAATCATCTTTCTGCTCTGAACACTCCCCAACACATCAATGCCACTTTGAAGGTTTGCTGCCAAATGCTCAACACAACATTTCAAATCATCAATGATGCATATTAGATAAGAAATATCATTTCAACTTAAAGCTAAATATCCTCCATTTAATTATCTCCCTAAAAATACCGCCTAAGATGCATCCACAGACAAATACTTACAAAAGTTAATCTAAAAGAAGCTCAGCAAAGTTCTAATGAAAGATCATCAACCTGAAATGCTGGCCGGGATTTTCTGCCCTCATCTGCCTTTAAGATCCCATGGTGGGCGGGGCTGGAAAATACTGGCTGTTAACTCTGTTTCTCTCTCCACAAATGCTGCCAGACCTGCTGAGTACTTTTGGGCAGAATTTTTCATATGGCAGCTGGGCTCAGAGGGAGCGGCTGGGGGCGGCGGCGGAGCCGGTGGCCGCCCGCGATCGGCTCTGCGCTGCCATTGTACATGGGCGGGCCCAATTAAGGCCCGCCCAGCGTAAGATGCAACCATTAGTGCTCAGTACTACCGGTGCGGGTGGGGTGAGGAGGGAGAGTCAGGGCCAGCGCTCTTTCACACATGCGCATGAAAGAGTGCTTCAGTCTCCCTGAGGCGCAGAGCTGTCTCAGGGAGACTGAAGGGCTTCTGAAATTATTAAATAAAAGCTTTATAAATTTATTGAAACATGTCCGCTCACGTGTCACATGAGATGGGACATGTTTTTATTTTTATGAAAAAGTTTTTATTTATTTAATAAAATCCTTAGGAAGCCTCAGCCCGCTTGGTTTCCTAAAAAACGCGAAGGTCGTTTGGCCTTTTTGCCTGCCAACTATAAGGTTGGACGGGTAGCATTAACAAGTACTTAAATTAATTTCTTAAGGGCCTTAATAGGCCATTTACATATTGGCGGGCGCGCAGCCGACTCCGGTGCAGGCCCACCGAATGAAATATCGCGGGATGCGCGATGACATCAGGACACACGTCCGACATCGTCGCGCGTCATTTTACGTATCGGCGTGTTGGGCCTGCCCCCGCACGCTGACTCAAAAATTCTGCCCTCTGTATTTATTTTAAGCAAAGTGTCTGTTTGGCACTTCTGCATTCCAAAACGTGTCTGTCTAAGAATCTTGTATTCTATGTCAAGCAAAGGGCCAAATAGTGAAAGCAAATGAAGCATCAATAAATTGACTGAAGATAGATTACATCTGTCACATATATTTAGGCCTATCTAATGCACTGAGCAAAATCCTTCAAATGCATCTTAATCCCAAACCCTGAGCAGCATCCTGACAAAATAAGCATGACATTTTCAAAGACCCCATAACCAACATTCTTTATAACCTGACAACACAGTGTCAATTTGTGGATCCACAATCACTAGGAACTGGATTGTCCAAAATTAATTTTACATGCCAGTCTCATAGAAGGCAGGGAGGAGAGACTTCAATACCATTAATCTGAGCTACATTTGAATCAAAGTGCCAAAATGTTAGGAGAGTGCTCCCATTGATTAGGAACCCATTTCAATCTTATTGATCTGAATCCTAAGTGTTGATAAACAATTACAAATGGTGCTTTGATGATTCCACAACTGTAAGTGAATTGATGCAGTTATTATTAGAGGGCGCGAAGAACACTCTAGATATACTTAATCATTGGATGGACCAGGGCTTAAAAGTGCATGTGCAAATAAATGTTGCACTTCTGTAATATTGACTCAGAGCTATACATTGGGTTACTCTCATGAATAGTGACTGTCATATCCTTCATTCATTCCACATGTTTCCCACTTTGGAGCGTTTTACAGAGACATGAAGAATGGCCTCTACAGTTCCAATTCCACAGGTTACTCTATGCCCTTAGGACCGGATTTTTGCTACCATGTGGGTAACCTCGAGTCAGGAAATTTCTTGACTTGGCAGACCCATCTCTGTTTAAAGGGCCCCATTAGACCCAATCTTTGTCTGGGGAATCGTGAATCAGATAAGGTCGGACCGACCGACCTCAGAAGTAGATCATAGATGACCATAGAGCGGGTGAATGCCAAGGCAGGCCAGTTAGAAGCCCATCCCAGTTCTCTGAGACTTTGCCCAGCTGATTTAGAAACTGTTGGGCCCTCTATTCCCTCACCCCTCACTGCCCCTCATCCACACCCACTCCCTATTTCCCCTCATGCACCCTGTGCTACCTCCATAGTCACTCACTCAGTATCCACCAAGGGCAGACCTCAGGAACCATGTGGAGATGAAAATAAAGCTTCTAACAGTCTAATACAGCTCTCACTCATACACATTGGATAGTGCATAAAACTCCCATTCATGAAACCCATTCAAAGCTTTTATTTCTCAAGTGATTAATCTATTTTACAAACACACTTCTATTCAGTAGCCTCAGCAAAGAGAGCTAATCCATTAGTAGCCTATTTAAACTGTCAATAGAAGTGTGAACTCAGAATCCCTTACTGAGATAAATTATTTTCACCTTTTGAAATTCAGCCAAGCATTCATAAGGACATAATAATAGCCCTTGGGAAGTGTCAAAAAAAAGCTCTATTGAAACCTTCGAACAGGAGGGCATGATTTTTCTAGCCTACACCAGATGGCTTGTTAATCAAAGCAGTCCCGCAGATGGTGTTTTTTTTTAACTCTCATTGACAACTTAAGACCGTTTATTTTTTTCAAGTTTAAAGAAAAGGGATTTAAAAACCTTCTGATCACAACATTTAAACAGACCTTATTGGCCTTCCAAGAGTGCTTACATCTCCATCTATTTGTAATCCCCCACACAGTGGGTTAAGGTCCTTAGAACAACCAAAACAGAGTCTGTTTAACCTCAACACTAAGTTCAGATGGACCTGCTGAGTTCAGATTCCCCACCCCACCTCCTTCCCCTGCTGGTAAAAATTAGATTTGTTGGAAATGGGGTGGGACCTCTGCATCTGGGCCCTGCGCACCGTTTTCAAAGGTACATACACAAAAATCTGGCCCTTAGTCTCAGCCTTATTAATTATCTGTTTACAAATAGGATGATCCTACAGCGGCAGGGGTGGGGGGGGGGGGGGGTTGGGATGGTGGTGATGAGTCTGGCGGGCTAGCCTTATAATAATATGTTAATTTTGCCCATGAGGTTCCCACTGTCTAATGGCGGGAAACACAGCCTGCTATTGACAGGCTGAGCAGACAATCGCTAACTGGTTTCACACCTTCATGAAGCCAATTTTTGACCTTCTTGCCATATTGTCCACTTACGACACCAAACACCCCCAATGCCAGTGGACACAGAAAATTACACCCATTGACTCCAGAAAAACAATTTTATCCACTTACTAACACTTCATTAGCTATTATAATAAATGTTGGTTCTATAATCAACGCTAAACTAATGCAAATGAATCAATGCTATCTATATTTTCATGCACTACATTTGATTCAGCCAAATCACCTCTACACTCAGCATGATTTAAGACATATCTGCATTTTTTTCCATTTATAAACTTGCACAGGTATACCTATTTATATTCAGAAGCTGTTGAAGAAAGTAGCAAGCTATCCTACTTTGAAATGGGGTTTGAATAATTGTGACATTTTTCCCAAAATGGATGCCAGTTATATAGCTAAATGATACCATCAATTTAACATCACATGATGTGACCTGCAAATCCTGCTTTGTATCCAAACTTGTTTTGATTTATTCAATAACAAAAACAGAAACTCAGGAGTTTAGATGAAGAGCTTACTTTCGAATTGTTAACCTATCTTTTTTCTCTCCACAGATATTGACTGAGCTGCTGATTGTTTTCCTCATTTTCTTTTTTTTCCAGAGTACTCGGTCTGAATTTTTGATCTCGGATCAGGAGCGCAGAGTCAGGACAATTCCCAGTTCTGCAAATTCGACTTGGGAAAAAGTGCCCCAGTGCTATGAATCTTTGGTCGCTGGTGGGATGGTGGGGCTGGGTTGAAAATGGGAGTCATGGTGAGCGAGCCCGGAAACAGTGCAGAGGCTGCCAGGTGTGGAGGCAGGCTGGGTGGATGGCCTGCCTTGGTGCACCAGCACTTTGTCAAAGCAATGAAAAAAATCAACAAAGCAAAAAACAGACCTCAAGCTCTCACCCTGCACACTATCCTCACTCTTCTTATGCCCCATCTATGCCAGCCCATGCCACCTCATGCTGCCACACCCACCTGCATAGCCTCTCACACCCTCCATGCCAACCAATGCCACTCTACTCACTGCCCTCCCCACAATCCATCATACCCTCTATGTCGACCTATGCCTCTCTACCCGCTCTCATGGTCCTTTAGAGCCCCTATGCCCCTCTACCCACCCCCCCTCCATGGCCTCCCATACACTGCAAACAATCCTGTACCCATCTATATCCCCATCGCCCTTTATAACCCTTATGACAACTTAGTGCCAACTCATGCCAACACATAGCCCCACCCACCATCCTTTGCCTTTACACCTACTATGCCAACACACTCAGTATCCACCATGGGCAGACCTCAGGACCCATGCTCAGGTTAAATAAAGTTTCTAAATGTCTATGGATGAATTCACTATTTAAAAAGAAACACGTTCATTGATAAACGTCCTTCACTACATTAAACTTCCTTGAATCCCTTACTAAAAAAAACAAGCATTGGAATTCGTAGTCCCACTTCAAAGAGTTTATAATTACTTGGAACTGTCAATAAAACTGTGAACTGACAGGCACCCCATTATGATAATGAAAGGTTGTGAAATCAGTCATGCAGCACTAATCGTGTAATGAAGCCCTGAGGCTAATGTCAACAGACAGAGAAATAGCAAGCACTGATCATTTTCAAACACTGCAGTTGTTTTTTCAAATATTTCAAGAGCAGGAGTTTTAAATGCCTTGACAGCTCCTTTTGACAGATCTGTTACTAGCTCCTTTTGACACCTCTTCTGACAGTTCCTTTTGGCAGCTGTCTTGATAGTTCCAATGAATTTATACACTTTTTACACACAATCATACCTACTTTTAACAATCCCAAAGGGCACTTTACCTCTCCCAAAGGGCACCTGGCCTCCCCCAAAGTTGTCCTTGGACCAAATTCAAAAGGGTACCTTACCTCTCCGAAAGGGTAGTCTACTTCTGCAAAGAACTTTGCGGCTTTAGACCGTCTCCTACCAGGCCTAAAGTGCACAAGCTGTGTATTGGACATTCCACTAACGAAAATCAGATCAGTCTGAGGAAGCTGAGGCACTTTAACCTGTGCAGTTGCTTCCATGAGCCATGGATGTGTAACTTAAAACCCATCCCCATTCATCCCGTGAAAACGTTAGCTGTCATGTTCTGGGCTGGAGCTTCCAGGTTAGGGTCTCCGTAGCCATTTTGCAATGACAGAGAGGTTCTCCGTCTTTCCGAAAACTCAGGCCCTAGCATCTGCAGGATTTTGTGTTCGGATTCACTTTTAGTCCTCCTCCTTCAGCCAATTCAATATCCAAGTCATGCATAATTGTAAAACTGTTAAAATTTCCACAAATTCCCAGGAGATTTACTATATGCAAGGAGATAGGGAAATTTATATGATAGGGAAATTTTCCTGTGCCCTTCGGAATGGGGCTGGAGATAGGAGGAGGTGCAGTGTTTGGGGTGATGCGGGTTTGTGGTGGGGAGCGGGGGGCAAACAAATTTAGGAAAAATGTGTTGGGTCAGTTTGCTGATGAATTCCTGTCTCCAGCCACTTTTCTCAGGAGTGGACTGCGTCTGATGCTGACAGGTTGCAAGTCTGGGGCAGGAGGCTTATTAGGGAGCTAAGGGATCAATTTTCAGTGATTTTCATAGCACAACGGAGGTTTGCCTGCACTACACGGTGTCAGCAACCTGGCAATTCAGAAGAGGCGGTGGTACAATGGGAGGTCAGAGCTGCATGAGTTTTCAAGGCTTTTCAATGTGTACTGGTTAGAATTGACAAGGCTGTGCATTCCCATGCCAGAGGCTAGCTATAGTATAATGGCCTCCTGGAGACTGATGTCTCCGATAGAGCTGTGAACAATGATGGTGCCTTTTTTGCAGTCTTATTGCTTGCGCCTCAGCAGCACTCTCGCTGGTGACACTGTGAATGTTGCCGACCGCTGTGTCCACCTCCTGCCTCTGGAACCCACCTGCTGTCCCTAATTCTTCATCTCTCGGTGAGGTGGATGCTTAATGGGCTGGCTTTTGTATAATTGCACCTGAAGTCCTGTTCCTAATGTGAATGAGGTTAGGATTTGAAAATGATCTGATGCCTGAGAAGTTTCAAAGTCTGGAAAATTCAAACCAATGTTCAAGTTGTATTATTACATTAGACAATAGTTACAAATAAAATGAAAAATAGACAATAGGACTAGATAACCTGTTACAGCAAAATTAACCAATTTTTAAAAAACATTTAGTAAACCAATTAGCAGCCAGATTGTCTTATAGTTTATAAGACATTATAAATGCAGGGATTTATTTCCCAAAATTTCATTTTCACTGCAGTTTCTTTTGAGACACAAATTATATAGCAAATAATGTAGGCACTATGGATAAAAACTTTGAGTCATGACCATGACTTTATCTTCTTTGCTCCTACAGTGGTTTGTAGCCCTGGTCAGGTTCTTTCACTACTGTGGATAGGGATACTGTAGCATTTTCTGGTTGGCCTACTTTCCAAGAATGATAAACCTCCTGAAGAGAAGAATCCAAATTACCAGTCAAAAGGTCTTCACGAATCTTTCTCTTCACACTATGTACTGAATTAGCTGTCACGACCTGCTCACATTAAAACATATATCAACTCTCCATTACAATTCAGTAATCCATTGATAACTTCAGTTTCTGATATTAACATACTGCTTAATTACTAGGACATTGGTGAACTCTGGCTTGCGGGTTAATAAGTAGCTTTTTGAGTTATAATGTATTTAGCTAGCCTATTGGAAGCTGCTTATAGCCTGTTGTACACCAATTCGAACTGACAGGCAGAATACAGTACCAACTGAGCCAGCTGCTGACTTTCATGTGCCTTTTGTGTGTCAGTGGACAAAAGAAAAGGTTTTTAATGAATTCCACATTGCTCCACATTCCATCTTCTATGAAATAGGAGACAGACGTGTTGAGATTTTATGAGAAACCAACAATCGGATGTTAACGAAACTAGTTGTAACATCTAGCTTTGTTCCTTCCATACTTCTAGACTGTTCATAACCTTGCTGTCATTTTTAACCCCCAAGATGAGCTTCTGAGCTCATCTTCATGCCGTCACTAAGACCATCTATTTCCACCTCTGTAACATTGCCCAATTCCATCTCTGCCTCAGTTTATCTGCTGCTGAAATCCTTAACCTTGCCTTCCTTCAACCATTTCAACACACTCCTGGCTGGTCTCCCATGTACTACCCTTTGCAAACCTGAGATCATCCACAACTCTGCTATATCCTTCCTTAAACCAAGTCCCGTTCAACCATCTCCTCTGTGCTCCCTGCCCTATGTTGGCTGCTAATTCCACAACACCCAGATTTTAAAATTAGCATCCTTGTTTTCAAATCCCTCCATGGGCTCATCCCTCCCTACCTCTGTAATTTTCTCCACAACCTTTTGAGATTTCTGCGCTCAGTTAGTTCTAGTCTCTTGTGCATCCTCAATTTTAATCGCTCTACCACTGGTGGCCATACCTTCAGTTGCTTGGGGCCTAAGCTCTGGAATTCCCTCCCTAAATCTCTTCACTGCTCTACCTTTATTTCTTCCTTTGAGATGCTTCTTAAAACATACCTTTATGACCAACTTTTGGCAATCTGCCTTGTTATCGCTTGATGTGGTTTGGTGTCAAATTTTGCTTTCAAACAATTTGCTGAAGTATCTTGGGACTTTTTATTATGTCAAAGGTGCTATATAAATGCAAGGAGGGTGCTGTGGCAGACAAACATGTTCGTGGTTTGCCACTTTGTGTCATGGTTACGATAGAATTTCTTATGAGAAAATCAATTGTTAATCATGCAGCATGGAATGGCATGAAGTTATTTGGTCCATTCAACTGATTCCCTCTCCAGATATGTGCAATGGATTCTCTCCCATCTGGTTAGGTACATTTATACTTCTACCTTCAGATTTCGGATGAATAGCTGCAGTTTCCATTCCGTGTTTACATTGTTTGGCTTCTGCCATGGTGGAATTTTAAACATCCTGTTTAGGAGACAGCTCTGCTTGCGATAAGAGATACACATGCACAGAGTTGGCTTCCAGCAGTTGGAGATTTAAATGTTTAGAGAGCAACAAGGGGATAATTTCCACTCAAAATAAACTGGTGTTAAGTGGTAAATTTGATCCCCGGGGTCATTGTAAATTAAGTCTGAGGTTGCACTGGATTTGATTCATGTGGTATCAAATTGAAATGGTTCCAGAGAATCTCAATCTGCTTGACTTCAAGTCACATTAGACCCTAATTCTGGGCCTACACTGTAGAAATTTACATCAATTCACAACGTAAATGTATCCTTAACCTGAAAGTTATTCAAAGTTTCTTCCTGCATTTTAAAGGTAAATCAAACAAGAAGTCAGAATATCCATATAATCTTACATCTATGAGCAGCTAGCTTCCTTATCATGACATTTCAATTGCTCCAATAGTTCAGAGACTATTACATTCCGCATACATCTCAATTGTTCTTTGAATCCTCAGTTCTCTTCCTACTGAGACATTCATGCAGATCTTTTGTAAGCATGTTTGTCATCAGGCCATTAACCAGTTCAGCAGAGATAATCCACGTATCTCTGAGGAACTCTAAGGAACAGAACTTCTTTAAATTTCAAGACTTGCTTAAGTTTGTTAGTTCACATTCTCCAATAGAAAAAATAGGAAAAACATGAATTTGCTTTGAATAGTTTATTGCATTATTCTATGCCAATATCAGTTTCCATAAATAACCTACAAAGTGTTCTTTATTATAAACGTTCTGCTATTGGTAGCAGATGGGTATGTACGCAATTACATTTCATCTTAGAGGCAGGTAGTGGGAGTTAGGAAAATTCCCAGCTAGGTGTGCCAGCCTCGAGAGAAAGATCCTAGAACAGCAAAATTTTCATTCCAGGAAGGCGTGTGGGTGCTGGAGTCAGGTCCACCGTCCTTGGACACATGTTAGATGTGGCCACAGGGGCTGCTAAGTGCAAAGGTGGGCTGGTTAAAATGCCTACCTCGGTTCTCTGGGACTTTGTCCCAATTGTGTTGTTGAATACCAAGCCCTCTAGCTCTCACTCCTCACATCCCGTTGCACCCCTACCCATTCCCTATGCCCCATCCATGCCAACTCATGCCATCCCATGCCCTCACCTATCTGCAATGACCCTTTAATCCTCCATGCCAACCCATGCCCCTTCACCCACCCCAATTGCCCCTCATACCCTCCATGTCAACTCATAGTACTCCCATGCCCATTCACCCAGTATACACTCTGTACAGAATCAATTAACCCTATAGTAACAATGGCATATGTAGAAATGCTTAAAAAGCAGCCATTCATAACTTTCTTAATAAACTGCTGTTACTACAACCGTATAAAAGTGTCTATCATGCAGACCTTTAAAGTATGAACAGCAGAAACTATAAGCAACTCTTTACCTTGTGTAAATAAACATTGAGCCATGACAAAATAGATCTAAGAAAACAGTTGTTAATCAAGCAATGTTTTCCTTCGTTTACACCTGCTTCAACAAGCTAATGGAAGTCTGAGCTTTCACCCAAGTATGCATAATGAGGCTTGACTGAGAGCCGAGGCTTCCATTAGTTTGGTATGAGGTGAGAGGGGGAAGGGTGGATCAGAGGTCTCAAGGAGAGGTTGGAAGAGATGTTGGTGGAAGACAGCAGAGGCCTCCATGGGGGGTTGAGGGGTGTGAGATCAAGGGCTCTTGGTGGGGAGGGGAGATTGGAAGGATCAATGGTGGTGAAAGATGAAAGATGCTTGGGAAGGAGATTGGAGTAACCTTGGTGGGAAGATCATAATGGTTGAGGCAGTTGATGTGGCTGAACTGATCAAAGAGAGTCAGCATGAATTACTGAGGATAGCTCATTTCTGACTAATGTAGTTGAAAGTTTTGATAAGGTCACTAGAATGGTGTAAGGGGGATTGTCTATACATTTTTTTTAGATTAAGAGAAGGCATTTGATAAAATTCCACACAAGTCATTATTTGGAAAAATGAAAGTGCAGAGGACTGAAGATAATTAAGTGGTACAGGTTGGTAATTGGTTGGCAGCCAGAGAGTAGGGATAAAGAAAATATTCTCTGGTTTGCAGAGGCTACCCATAGATTATTAAATTGTCAAATTATTAAAAGCTACAGGTACAAATGGCTGATGAAATGTTGGCCTTGAATTGATTGATTAATGGCATTAATGGGCCTCTTAATTGTCGGCAGGACACTCGCTCGATGTCATCGCGCACTATTTTATGCCCAATCGGGTCAGGCACCCATGGGGCGTAAAATCCTGCCCCATGTTTACTTTTAACAATCCAAAAGGCTGCCCGAGACTAGATCCAAAGGGATACCTTGGCTATCCAAATGATTCTATCGTGTTCAGACTTCCTCTTACTTATTCTAATCTGCACATGCCGGGTTTCATACTTCTGGCCTACCAAAATCCCACTTCAATGGAGGTAGCTGATGATTTAAATGGCCAGCTGCCTCTGTAAACCACGTATGCACAAATCCAGCCCGACTCCACTTTCGCCCCCATGAAAATGGAACATGGAGAGGCTCTCCATCGTAGAGAAAATCTGGGCCCAGGTCTGGGATCTAGCATGATTTTGTAAAAGCTGTCTCAACTTGTCCTGCCACCTTCAAAGATTTGTGTAAAACACCCTCGGGGTCTATCTGTTGACAGACAGGTGTGGAATTGAGAGGGAGTGGGCATTAGGGCAGGAGAAAAGGTGATTTTGGAGTGTGAGGGAGAGAGGGACAGATTTTTTGTTACCGAGGTGGGTAGCCCAAGTCATGAAATTTCCCGAATCAGCAGGCCTGCCTCATTTTAACAGGCCCTGATTTTTGCTCCAGAGAGGGTGTGGGATGGAGTTGGGCACACCCACCCCGGAAGCAGATCCTAGGCCGCCATGAGGATGGGTGAGTGCTGAGCTGCGCTAGTTAGAAGACCTGCCTCTATTCTCTGGGACTTTGTCCCCATTGTAATAAAAGCAGTAAGACCCTCTTTCACTCACCCCTCCTCAGCCCCCACCCATTCCCTCATATCCTGCGTCCCAACTTAATGCCAACTCATGCCTTTCAGCCACTCCCCATCGCTCCTCATACTTTCAATGTACACAAAAGGTTCTTGAACTCAGACTATGGTCAATGACTCCCTACAAGGAGCCATGAACTATAAGTCATGGAGAAGCTGACTCAACTCTATGAACATTGTGGGAGCTAGGAGATGCCTGCCCCCACAGTGGAAGTTGGGAGTGCAGGGTATGGGCCTGCTACCCACAACTTTATCCCATGCCAGCAAAAATTGCCAGTGTCAGGGATGGAGGCAGGGATTTGGGAATCAGGTCCAGCCTGCCATTTTCAAACAGCTCTGGAATTATTCTGTCTCCTTGAAAATCCGACCATGAGAGGATTTTTTGCCTGGCTGGAGAATCTAAAATATGGGACACAGCCTCTGGATAAGGGGTCAATCACTTAGGATTGAGATGAGGAGAAATTTCTTCACTCAGAGGGTCGTGTATCTTTGGAATTGCCTATCCCAGAGGATGATCCATCATTGAGTATATTTAAGGCTAGGATGGACAGAATTTTGGTCTCTCAGGGGATCAAGGAATATAGGGAGTGGGCGGGAAAGTGGAATTGAGGCAGAAGGTCAACAATGATCATATTGAATGGTGGAGCAGGCTCGGGGGACCTTATGGTCTACTCCTGCTTCTCTTTTTAATGTTCTTACATTAGCCCATGTGGGCTCTCCACCCATAGCACTTGCTGAGCTCTTAATTTAGCAAATATTAATTTCTTTCCTTGACCTTCCTGATAATATCTTGAACTCACAATTTCGCTTTTCAATAGATAATAATCAAGCTTATTTTTAAAGATGCAAGTAGACCTGGAGTTAGTGATCTCCACATCTTCCACATCTCTACTATGCTTTCAGGAAAAAAAATGTTCTAAAACTTCATCCAGCATATACTCCAGGTTATCCTATCCTGGGCTAAATCCTGCTGGGACATCATCCCTGTCTTCATTGACCTACACAGGCTCCTTGTCCACCAATACCTCAAATTTAAAATCCCCATTCTTTTCTTCAAATGTCTAATTGGCCTCACCCAATCTATTGCTACAACCCCCTTCAGTTCTATATTTCCTTAAAACCTGGTTTCTTCACTTTCCTGCCCCCTAGCCCCTGCTCACCCCCGCCACTTTCACTGCAATATTAGCAACAGAATCTTCAGTAGCTTAGATCCTAAATTATAGAATTCCTCAGCTACCCGTTATAATCGCAACCTTCTCTGGCCTGATTTTTAAGCCACTCTACTTTTCCACCTCACACCTTAAAAGTCTCAACCCAACCCCATCTTTTTAACGCAGGTTTTAGTAAGCCCTCCAAGTTTCCCCTTCCTTGGTTTGGCATTGACTGTCCTCAGACTGACGCATGAGCCCTGTTGAAACAATTTTTACATCAATGATGTTACTGAAATACAAGTTGCTTAAAGCTTGTAGGAATTGTCTCTATACCCTCTACCCCTTAAACTCATTGTCAAGATCAAGAGTTTGTTTACTTCCACCTCATTTTACTTTCCATTATTATGCTCCCCCTTCATCCCACCCTACCAATTGCAGTAAAAATACATGTAGTCTTTGTTGTAATGTGCCTTTAATGGATAGCAGCATGCCTTCACTGGAAGGGAAGTGTGTCATGTGATTCAGTTTCAGTTTCACTCTGGACTGTGAGCAAAGCACACGGCACACAGCTCTGCTGCTGATGTCTTCAAGGTTTCGACCCATGTATATATGGTCTCATGTGCCTAATTTAAATAAATGAATGCACAATGTGTTTACCCAATCCCTTATGAGAGATTGGTGCCTTTATATCATTATAAAAACAGAACATATTGTTCAGCGGTTGTCAAACAGGGTGGCAGCAAGATTAAATACAGATATGGCAGGGTGAATAGTTTTAGATTATGCTGCATGGCATGACGTTTTGGTCAGACCACAAAAAAGTCACAGCCTTGGAGAGTATTGAGAACACAGCGTGGTGACTGCACAGAAAAGCTTTGAAGACACAGTGAGCTAGTGCTCAAACTAAGAGCTGGTAAGCAGATGAATCCCTTGTGATGAGACTGCAGCAGATAGCTTGTCAGTTCAGTAAGTGGGACAGTGCGTCAAGAGGACCAACACCAGGTTAGCTCAGTCAGGGAAGGCGGCTGACCAGGGGTGGGCTGGATCAAAAGTGAGCGAAGGAGAGTCAAACAAAAAAAACAAACAAAATCATCCGAAAAATCGGGCCAGAGAAGGTTGCGATTATAACGGGTAGCTTGATTGCTGAACAATAAATTGAATAAAATAAGGAGGAGGTCGAAGGGTTTCAAAACGTCCACAAAATTCCCCAGTTTGAATTGGGATGCAGCTGACCTACTCTATGAATTCAAAACATTTAAACAGTGTACAGAAGCTACGGTTTCTTGAATCAGGTGTGTCTGCACAAGTCTACACAGGTTGAACATGTCAGGATTAACAGCAGAAGAGCTAAAGGGTCCCCAAAAGATATGGGCCAGGATATTTCGGATGGTAGGGTTTCCCGTCCCACCATCCAAAGAGTCAGCAGGGAACACATCCCCACCACTCTACCTACCCCGCAGCCATTTCACGCTCCAATGAGTGTTAATTGACTGCAGGCAGGACTTCAACCCCTTACTCGGGAGGAAGTCAGAGAGCTGCCAGCCAATCTGATTGGCCAGCAGCTCTCTAGTTCCCGCAGTAACAGAATCTGCAGTGGACAGAAGAGGAACTTCCTGAAGACGTCGGAGCCTAAGTCCCAGGACAGGACGGAAAGGTAAGTTTCCAGGGTCTTAGGGTGGGGACGGTAGGGAAGGACTGGGGTGGGGGGGGTGTATTGTGGGCGATTGGGGTGTGGGGGAAGAGGCAAGGTAGGGGGAAGGAGGTCCAGCAGCCACCATACCTTATGGGAGCGGGCACCCGAAGTTAGAGAGGGCTTCAGATGGAGGTGCCCCTCCCCCATCCCCTACTTCCCACTTGAGGCCTAAGCCCAATTATTTTCAGAGTTCCCCCATGCTAGGAAAATCCTCCCGCCAGCCTAAAAATAGAATCTGGGTGGGAAACAGCCCTTAAAGCAGCCAATAATTGGACTCAAGGGCCTTAATTGGAGCAACGGTGGGCGGCCCATCGGAGGCCTCACCTGCCCCAACATAAAATCGCTGAGAGGTCAGGGCAGGCGGGAAACCCATTCGTTCTATTTCGCACTGCGCACCCCGCCCACCACCATCTAAAATCCCACCAGCGGGGGAGCATGAAATTCAGGCCATTAACTACATTGGAAGACCAGTTCAGAATCAGGTTAAACTTCTGTATTCATCATTAATTTAAAGGGATAAGTCATGGCAGGGGAGCTCAAAGCCGTGGTGTACTCCTCTTGCTCCATGTGGAAAGCCGGGAGCATTTCCAGTGCCCGGGACCAGCATGTGTGCAGGAAGTGTGTCCAGCCACAGCTCCTGGAAGCTCGGATTTCAGAGCTGGAACGGCAGCTGGGGACACTGTGGGGCATCCGAGCATCACTGATATCATGTTTAAAGAGGTCAGCACACTGCAGATGAAGGGACTTGAGGAAGGAAGGGAATGGGTGACCACCAGGCAGTCCAAGAGAAACAGGCAGGTAGTTCAGGAGTCCACTGGGGTCCCGCTCGCAAATTGATATTCCATTTTGGAGGCTGATGAGGGTGCTGGTTCATCCAGGGAGTGCAGACAGAGCCAAGCTTCTGGCACCATAAGCAGCCTGTCTGTGCAGGAGGGGAGGAAGCGAGGAAGTGCAATAGTAATAGGAGACTCTATAGTCAGGGGAACGATAGGTGCTACTGTGGCCATCAACATGACTCCAGGATGGTGTGTTGTCTCCCTGGTGCCAGAGTCTGGGATGTCACTGAACAGCTGCAGGGCATTCTGAAGGGGGAGGGTGGTGAGGCAGAGGTCATGGTACATGTTGGTACCAATGACAAAGGTAGAAAGAGGGATGAGGTCTTGCATCAAGAATTCAGGGAGTTAGGCAGTAGACTAAAAAGCAAGACCTCTCGGGTTGTAATCGCTGGATTACTCCCAGTGCCACGTGCTAGCGAGCTCAGAAATAGGAGAATAGCACAGGTGAATACGTGGCTTAAGAGCTGGTGCAAGAGGGAGGGTTTTAGATTCCTGGATCACTGGGACCGTTTCTGGGGAAGGTGGGACCTGTACAAGCGGGATGGTCTACATCTGAACCAGAGCGGGACTAACATCCTTGCAGGCGGGTTTGCTAGTGCTGTTGGGAGGAGTTTAAACTAATTCAGCAGGGGGAGGGGACACAGAATGTTAGAAGAATAGGGACACATCATAATACAGTAAAACAATCAAGTCAAAGAGAGTACAGCTGCATTAAGTTTCAAGGGAGTAAGACAAGGCTGGATGGCCTCTACTTTAATGCCAGGAGTATTACAGGCAAAATGGATGAGTTAAGGGTGAGGATTGACACGTGGAATTGTGATATAGTAGCCATCACTGAGACGTGGTTGAGGGAGGGGCAGAATTGGCAGCTCAACATTCCGGGATATAGAATCTTCAGGCGAGACAGGGGAGGAGGTAAAAGAGGAGGAGGCATTGTATTATTAGTTAAGGAGTCAGTTACTGCAGTAAGGAGAGATGATATCTTGGAGGGGGCATTGAATGAAGTTTTGTGGGTAGAGCTTAGGAATAAAAAAGGGGCAGCCACATTGTTAGGTGTTTATTATAGACCCCCAGATAGTCAGCAGGATATTGAGGAGCAAATATGTGCACAATTTGTGGAGGTGTGTAAAAACAATAAAAATAGGGTAATTATATTAGATGATTTCAACATTCCCAACATTAATTGGGATAGACATAGTGTTAAGGGCTTGGATGGAGTGGATTTCTTAAAATGTGTACAGGAGAAAATTTTAGGTCAATATGTAGAGGGTCCAACAAGGGACGGCGCAGTGCTGGACCTAATTCTGGGGAATGAAGCCAGACAGGTGGCTGAGGTGGTGGTGGGGGAGCATTTTAGTGATAGCGACCACAACATTGTACAATTTAAGCTTGTTATGGACAAAGAAATAGATAAGTCGTATAAAAATGTTTTGGATTGGGGGAGAGTGGATTTTAGTAAAATAAGGCAGGATCTGGCCAAGGTAGACTGAGAACAGATATTTGTGGAGAAATCTGCAGAAGAGCAGTGGGGGGTGTTCAAAAAGGAATGGGGAGGGTACAGGCTCAACATGTTCCCTCTAGGGTGTTAGGAAGGAGTAACAAGCCCAGAGAACCATGGATGACCAGGGATATTCAGGATAAGATGAGAAAGAAAAGAGAGGCTTTTAGCAGGTACAAGGAAAGCAAATCAGCGGAAGCATTAGCGGAGTACAGAAAGTGCAGGGTGGAGCTCAAGAATGCAATTAGGAAAGCAAAAAGGGGATATGAGAAAGCTCTGGCTGGTAAAAGTAGGGGATATCCCAAGGTATTCGATAAGTATATCAATGGGAAGAGGATAACCAGGGAAAGAGTAGGGCCCATTAGGGACCAAGGGGACAATCTATGGGTGAGCCAGAGGACATCAGTAGAGTGTTAAATTAATACTTCTCATCCATCTTCACCCACGAAAATGAGGATGAAGATATCGAACTCGGGGAGAGAGACTGCGAGGTTCTTGAGCAAATTGATATAGGGAGTGACAAGGTATTGGAGGTGTTGGCAGGATTAAAAGTGGACAAATCTCCAGGTCCGGATGATTTGTGTCCCAGACTGCTGAGGGAGGCAAGGGAGGAGATCGCAGGGGCTCTGACCTAAATTTTTAATTCCTCTCTTGCCAAGGGGAGGTGCCAGAGGACTAGAGAACAGCTAATATGGTTCCGCTATTTAAGAAGGTTTGTAGAGATAAGCCAGGGAACTACAGACCAGTGAGTCTCAATCAGTGGTAGGGAAACTATTGGAGAAAATTCTGAAGGAGAGGATCTATCTCCACTTGGAGAGGGAAGGTTTGATCAGGGATAGTCAGCATGGATTTGTCAGAGGGAGGTCATGCCTAACAAATTTGATTGAATTTTTTGAGGAGGTGACCAGGTGTGTAGATGAGGGTAGTGCAGTTGATGTAGTTTATATGGATTTCAGAAAAGCCTTTGACAAGGTCTCACATGGGAGACTTATAAAGAAGGCAAAGGCACATGGGATACAGGGTAATTTGGTAAGGTGGATTCAAAATTTGCCTGGTTGTAGGAGACAGAAGGTGATGACAGAGGGACGCTTTAGTGACTGGAAGCCAGTGTCCAGTGGCATAGCACAGGGATCTGTGCTGGGTCCCCTATTATTCGTCATTTATATAAACGACATTGATGACTATGTGGGGGGTAGGATTAATAAATTTGCAGATGACACAAAGATTGGCTGGGTGGTTTACATTGAGCTTGAGTGTCTTGGGCTACAGGAAGATATAGATGGGATGGTCAAATAGGCAGATAAGTGGCAGATGGAATTTAACCTTGAAAAGTATGAGGTGATACACTTTGGAAGGAGTAATTTGAAAAGGAAGTATTCAATGAATGGCATGACACTAGGAAGTTCTGAGGAACAAAGGGACCTTGGCGTGTGTATCCACAGATCTCTGAAGGTGGAGGGGCATGTTAGTGGGGTGGTGAAAAAGGCATTTGGGACACTTGCCTTTATCAATCGAGGCATAGATTACAAAAGTAGGGAGATCATGTTGGAGTTGTACAGAACCTTGGTGAGGCCACAGCTGGAGTACTGTGTGCAGTTCTGGTCGCCACGTTATAGGAAGGATGTGATTGCACTGGAGGGGGTGCAGAGGAGATTCACCAGGATGTTGCCTGGGATGAAACATTTAAGTTATGAAGAGAGGTTGGATAGACTTGGGTTGTTTTCATTGGAGCAGAGAAGACTGAGGGGTGACCTGATTGAGGTGTACAAGATTATGAGGGGCATGGACAGGGTGGATAGAGAGTAGCTGTTCCCCTTAGTTGAAGGGTCAGTCACAAGGGGACATAAGTTCAATGTGAGGGGCAGGAGGTTTCGGGGGGATGTGAGGAAAAACGTTTTTACCCAGAGGGTGGTGACAGTCTGGAATGCGCTGCCTAGGAGGGTGGTGGAGGCGGGTTGCCTCACATCCTTTAAAAAGTACCTGGATGAGCACTTGGCATGTCATAACATTCAAGGCTATGGGCCAAGTGCTGGTAAATGGGATTAGGTAGGCAGGTCAGGTGTTTCTCACGTGTCGGTGCAGACTCGATGGGCCGAAGGGCCTCCTCTGCACTGTGTATTTCTGTTATTCTGCGACTAGAGTTCATGTCATTTCGACAACTGGCTTCGAAATCCATAGACCACTTCATCAGCAGAGGCAGAGAAACGGGTACACACTGTGATTTTTCAAACGCAGAACTAGCAGGCAGAACTGTTGAGTTGGTGATCGCATCCACTCCCATGGAAGCATGTCAGAAGTATCTGCTAGACAAGGCCAAAATGTATAGCATTGAAGAGCTACTCAAGAATGTATGTAAGTATGAAGTGATCCTTGCGGGTCGATGAAGCTTGCAGGTCCTAAGCACAATCCCATTTTTTGATGCACTCACGAGAACACCCAAAACTAGGAAGACATGTGGAAGGTGTGGACTTCTGTATGCACCAAGGAAATGCCCAGCTTTTCATCAATTCTGCGAGGCATGTGACAGAAAATGCCATTGGCAGTGGCAGTGCACTAGAGCAAAGGCTGAATGAGCTACAAAGAGCCGTGCACTGATCCAAAAATACCTTAAACAATGAGTATCTTCAAGCAATAAGAATGACCATCCACTATCCTGTCAGAAACATACACATGAGGTGATTTGCAAACCAGATAATGAAGATGATGTGCACGACGAGGCAAAGAGCACATGTCTCAATCTCATGGAAAGCTTAGGCACTACCACACCATCCAAAGTGTTTGTCAAGATTCAAATTACCTGCCATAAGAAAGTTGGTAACTACTCATAATTGGCAGAGATTGACACAGGGGCAAGTAGCAACATCCTACCTCTGCGGATTCTAGAAGACATGTATCCACAGATAAGGAAGGCCATGGTGAAACCTACTACTGGGCAACATTTGCCGTACAACAGTTCACTAATTACATGTGCAGGATCCATAGTCCTGGAGTGCAAGCACAGTCAATCGTCCTGGGTGTCACAGATGTTCTACATCGTGGAGACTAAAGACCAAGCTATTGTAAGTCTATCGGCATGCTCTGGCCTTGCACTAGTCACAATCCATGGAATTAGTTGGACATCACAAGGCAGATCAACCTCAGAAACTACTCTTAACACCTCAGTTCATGAATTAACATTGAAATATTCAGAATGTTTCAACAAAATTGACACTTTCAAGGGAGTTGCAATGTTACGTTTGCAGGAGGATGCAAGTCCATCAACTGATTTGGTACATTTTGCACAACACACATGCTAACAGCTTCAAGAAGAAACAGAGAAAGGTTCCACACTGCAGAAACTGTGGAAAACCATCATTGAAGGATTCCATGATTCAATTCAGCATGTTCACAAATGCATGTGACCATTTTGGCCTTACCAGGACGAGCTAGGTGTCTGCTGGGGAGTCACTTTTAAAGTCAGGCAGGTCATCATAATGGAATCTTTGCAATCTGATATTCTTCAACAACTTCATCATTCACACATGGGCATAGATTGTACAAGAAGACTCACAAGAGAGACAGTCTATTGGCTGAGTATGAACAATGACACTGACGTTGTTGCCAAGAAGTGTGAGGCGTGTCAAGAGCATATGCCAAGTCAGCACAAAGAACCACACACTCGACATGAAGTTCCTACCATCCTTGATCCAAAACCGCATGCGACCTCTGTTGATAAGGGAAACGCTGTTGATGTGGTGCATATGGATTTTCAAAAGGCATTTGATACAGTGTCACAAAACAGACTTGTGAGCAAAATTCTAAGTCAGGCACTTGGATAAGAAATTGGCTGAGTGACAGGAAACAGAAAGTAGAGATAAATGGCTGTTCTTCAGATTGGAGGAAGGTTTGTAGTGGAGTTCCCCAGGGGTCAGTGTTGGGACCCTTGCTCTTCCTGATATATATTAATGGCCTCGACTGTGGTGTGTTGGGCATGATTTCAAAATTTTCAGATGATATGAAGATTGGAAATGTTGTCAACTGTGATGGGGATAGTCTTGAACTTCAAAAGGACTTAGACATGTTGATGGATTGGGGAGACAAGTGGCAGATGAAGTTCAATGCAGAGAAACGTGAGGTGATCCATTTTGGCAGGAAGAATGTGGTGAGATAGTATACAATAAAGGGAGAGACTCTAAAGGAGATGCAGGAACAGAGGGACCTCAGTGTATATGTATACAGGTCATTGATGATGACTGCATTTTCAGAGAGCAGTTAATAGAGTATGTAGAGTATGTTAATAGAGGCTTTATTAAAAGGGGAATTGAGTACAAGAGTAAGGAGGTCATGTTGAACTGTACAAGGCAGTATTTAGGCCTCATCTGGAGTACTGCATCCAATTCTGGGCACCATACTTGAGGAAGGGTGTTAAGGCATTGGAGAGAGTACAGAGGAGATTCACAAGAATTATTCCAGGGAAAAAGAACTGTACCTGTGAGGATAGACTGGAGAGGCTGGGACTGTTTTCCTTGGAGAAAAGAAGGCTGGAGGAGACTTGATAGAGGTATTCAAGATCCTGAGGGGTATGGACAGGATAAATAGTGAGAAACTGTTCCCACTCGAGAGCATCAAAAACTAGATGGCACAGATTCAAAATATTTGGCAAAAGGAGTAAATGTGATGTGAGGAAAAAAATTTTCACCCAGGGGGTGGTTGGAGCCTGGAACGAACTTCCTGAAAGGGTGGTGGAGGTAGGTTCGATTGAGGTATTCAAATGGGAAATGGATTGCTTCTTGAAAGAAATAATGTGCAAGGTTACGAGGATAAGGCAGGGGAATGGGACTAGGTAGAATACTCTTTCAGAGACCCAGTGCAGACTCAATGGGCTGAAAGGCCTCCTTCTGCACTGAAAAGATTCTGTGATCTCAAGGGGATTGGAATATAAAAGTGAGCAAGTGATGCTTCAGTTTTCAAAGCCTGACTAAGATTCTATCTGGAATACTGCGTTCAGTTTTGGACACTTCACGTAGGGAAAACTTTACTATCCTCAGGTCAGGATGAAGCTTAGATTCACCAGTGTGATATTAGCACTTAAAAGGTTAAAATGAGGAAAGGTTGCATAAATTTGCTTTGTATCTCCTTGTGTTTGTAAGGTTGAGCGGTGATCTAATCATGACATTTAAAATATAAAAGGATTTGACAGTGTAAAGACAGAGGCCGGAATTTTACGCTGGCGGGATTTTACAATTCCAATGAAGGCAATGGACTTTTGAACGGTTTTCCGCATTTAATTCTCCCCCATATGTTGTTCAAAAGACAATCTGTCAAAATAACCAGAGCCTCGGGCAGCAGTCCTCTGGTCCCATCTACAGTAATTCCAAAATAGATTGCTGGCTTTTAAAACAGCAAGGAGAAATTAACAGATATCAAACATTTTCTCTCCTTTTTGGTTCCTGTGAGGGTCATTTATAACTAAGATGTAATTAGGCAACTCATGTACTGCCACTTTGGCCTCGGATCTGCTGTTAGGAGGGCGCTGGAACATGGCTCATCCATCCATTTCCTCCCTCTCTGTCAGGAAATTACATATCTACACTTAACATGGTCAAGATCAGGAATTCAGAATTCAAAAAAATAAAAACCTCCTTTCTGTTATTCCAAGGTATGTTGCATTGATAAACCAAGAGAAACAAAAAATGAAAATGCTTGGGTGTACATTAAATGACAGATGGAGTGCAAAGAAAATCTAGTTGTAAGGATCACTAGAGAGGAGGGTCACGTAAACAAGGATAAATAGCAACAACAAGGGAGCCCGCAAAGTAGCCCAAAGAAGATAGAGGAAAACAGAGGGTAAAATGTCAGACAGTGACAGAATAGAAATAGTACGAAAGGAAAGGGAAAAGGGATGAGGAAAGAACAAGAAATAGAGATGAAAATAAGAGAGAAAGAGAGTGCACATGCATGCATGGGCATGAATGAAAAAGTTAGCGAGGTAATGACATATAGTTTTATTGTTTTCACATCTAGCCACAAATGAAAGAAAATGAATTATAGAACAGTTGTTGGACACTGCAGCTTTAACAACCAACAAAGCAAATGCAATGATAACTTCTGAATAACTTTGACAACTAGAAATATAGACGAGCCTTCATCTCACAATTCAGAGTATAACATGCAAATAATGTATTAAGCCACTTGCATTATAAACTTCCAAACAAATAGATTAGGTGAAAGAGATTAGAAGTGCATATTTGATTTTATAATATAATGCATCAATAAATTATATACTAAGGGGATAAATTCTGACTATGCTCTTACAACAAATTTATAGTTCATCGAGAGCAGCGCAACATTTCACAAGCTTATGGTGTTTGCTATGATGAAACAATCAGAAGGTTAATTATTTTATTTTGTTTTTCAATACAGGAAAATTAAGGATTGCAAAATTCAAGTAATTATGCCTCTACCAAGTACATGAAAAGCAGAGCCATTATTGACGACAGAAATTCTCTAATATGTAAGTGTTAAGCCTTGGGATTAGAATATCTGTGGGGGAAATGCCAAACATTTGGCTAAATATCCAAGCACAATGTTCTGAAGATCTGCTCATTGTTGCTAAGAGTCTATTTGCTTAATTGGGAGTCTAAATTATGAAGACCCTCTTTCTTTTCTGTTTTATTTTTGTAGGTATTCCAAAATACACTCATCTTTTCCAGTTGTATACTTTTGTTTCTTTCAACTCTTGTTCTCCCACCTTTCTCCCAATTCTCCCCTGCTCTCAAAGATGTTAGCTCTTGCGATGGTAAAGTTCCATTAGTACCTGCAGTCCTTCAACACTCTGCTCAAGTGATCTTTCTTCATATATCAATTTAGGCAGTGAAAGTCAAAAGTCTATTTAACCATGGAAGGGCATCACAGCCAAGCATTATCATAACTTTGGCAAATGTCCATACTTTGCCAAAGGAAACACTTGATTCTGATCAGGAGGAAGAGCACCAGCTAATTTATCATCCGTTGCTTGTTCTGCAGTGCTAGCCAATTGTAGTGTTCCAGCTGCTGTTCCAGGTGGGATCAGTTAACTCATTCCAGACGAGAAATCAAATTTGGGACTCAGAGGATGTTTGGGTCAGTATCACACTTGGCAGTGCATGCCATCCTTCTCTTTCTTGTCAAACATGAGAACTATTTCTAACCAGGTTATTGAGAATGGAATGGGAAGTGCTCTGTTGAAGTTAAGGAACTGAGAAAGATGGGAGAGAGGTTGAGTTAGCACTGTAACTATGTAGAGGTTTATCATTTTCAAAAAGTTTGGTTCTACTACCAGCACTGGGAGATAGAAAAGTAGCTTGATGCAGGAATTGAAAGTCAGATGACTTGGAGAGAGTAGTGGCGGACATCTACAAATGAGCAATTACAATGGATTCTAATTTCATGTATTGGATTCATTACCTGTTCTCAAGGGCCCAAAATTCCTCTTTTAATGAAAATTGAAAGAATAATTTTTTACATGATTATTGGCTCCCTAATGACATCGCTGGCACCTGCAACTTTTAATCAAGCAATTTTCCAGAATGTGATTCTGTTATAGAGGGGATACAAATTACAGAGAAAAAGCAGGTTTTTAAAGTTTTTTTTTGTTAAGAGAAGGGACTCCCCTAGCATCTGTGCACAATCATTAAAAAATCTAACACAATTGATATTTCCCAGAAAGAGCATCGTTATACAACCATCAACATGCTAGTGGGTGGAGGAAGATGGAAACGAATTGCCATCGGAACATGTCGTACAGCATGGGTAGCATTAGCACAGTGCATTGTGACTCACTGCAACAGATGTTTTGTTTGGTGTTTAAAGTCCAATTACATACATGCACATATTGTTCTCCACATTCCTGTCATTAGTAAGTTGGTCCAATAATGTTTAAATGTAAGAAATGTAAATATAATTAAAAGAAATAGGAGCATCAGAAATCAGCCATTCAACAAGATCATAGCTGATTTTCTGCCTGAAGTCCACCTTCCCGCACTATCCCCATGGGCGGAATCTTATGCGGCAGGGGAGGGGCATAAAATGTGGTAAGCCGTTCAAAAGTCCATTGACTTCAGTGGGACCGGAAAATCCTGCTGGTGGGAAGGGCTGTAAAATTTCATCCCATATCCCTTAATTCCCTTAGTACCCAAAAATCTATCAAAGGTCATCCTTCTTGAATATACTCAATGATTAAGCATCCAGAGCTCTCTGGGGTAGAGACTTCTAAAGATTCACAACCCTTTGAGTGAAGAACTTTTTCCTCATCTCAGTCTTAAATAGCTGACCTTTTATTCTGAGACTTTGACTCTGCTTTCTAGATTTCCCAGCTAGACAAAACATCTTCTCAGCATTTACCCTGTCAAGCCTCTTAAAAATTTTATGAAATTAGACTACCTCTCATTCTTCTAAGCTCCAGGCAATATAGGTCCGGTTTACTCAATCTCCCCTCATAGGACAATCCTCTCATCACAGGAACCAGTCTGTGAACCTTTGTTACACTTTCTTTAGGGCAAGTATGCTTTTTTTAGGTAAGATGACCAGAACTGCAAACAGTACTCCAGATGTGGCCTCACCAATGCCATGTATAATTGTAGTAAGATTTATTTACTCTCATATTCCTTTGTAACAAGGGCTAATGTTCCATTTGCCTTCCTAATTGCTTGCTCTACCTGCCTGTTAACTTGCAGTGATTCACATACAAGTCCCTCTGATTGAAAACATTTCCCAGGCTCTCAGCGTACAAAAAAATAAATTTGTTTTTCTTACTTGACCTACCAAAGTGGATAACTTCACCACATTGTATTCCATCTGCTATGTTCTTGCCTACTCACCCAAACTGTCTATATTTTTTGCATTCTCCTCACCACCTACTTTCCCAACTAACGACATATTGTCAACAAATATCTCTAGAAATTAAATGACACTATTGAATATTTACACCCTGGAAATAAAAATTGCTATGATCAAAATACACTAAGAATGTTGCAAGGGAATGTGCTGATTTCTGTTTTCATCCATATAAAATGCTTTGGAATGCATTTGGTGAAAATGCTTTGTTCACAATAAGACGCAAAAAATTTTGTGGAGCACAATAGCATATTACAATTATTGCTTCACTTCAGAGCTGGTTTCAAAATCTAGCTTGTTGCATCAGTAGCTATGACAAACTGTAAGAGAGTGCTACTAATAAATGTCAAACTTCAGCAAATTTTTGTTATTCTTTCACGTGATGTTGGCATCACTGGCTAGGTCAGCATTTATTGCCTATCTCTAATTGCCCTTGAGAAGGTGGTGGTGAACCACCAAGCTAGGGTAAGGAAATCCTGGGCCTTAATATTTCGGATGGTGGGGTTTCCCTTTCCACCATCCAGAATCCCCGCTGACTCTGACTGCCCTGCAGCCATTTCACGCTTGAATGAGTGTCAGTTGGCTGCAGGCAGGTATTCCACCCTCACTCGGGAGCAAGTCACGCCTTAAAGACCTGCTGGCTGATCTGATTGGCCGGCAGCTCTCTAGTCCCTACGGTGAAAGGAGTTGCAGTGGACAGAAGAGAAAATGCTTCAACATGCCAGAGCCTAAGTCCCGGGACCAGGCGACAAGGTAAGTTTTGGGAATCTGAGGGTGGGAAGGGCAGGGAAGGCCTGTGGGGCGGGGGGAGGTGGGTTTCCCCCACACCCGGGAAATCCTCCCGCTAGCCTAAAATTTGAGGTTAGCAGGAAACGGCCCTTATGTGGCCACTTAAGAGCCTCAATTGGGGCAAGGGCAGGCGGCCCGTCCGATGCCTTGCCTGCTCCAGCTTAAAATCGTTGCGAGGTCGGGATGGGTGGGAACCCAGAGGGAATCCCGTTCCTCCCAGAAGGAAAAAACAGTTCAGACCAGCATTCTTATTTCCCAGTTTTAACTGTTTTTTTCCTTCTGGGCTTCAATTTCATGCTCCCCAACCCCCCCTCCCTGCCCTTGTCTAAAAAGTCACTGGTGGGGGAGCATGAAATTCAGGCCTTGGAATAGAACCTAAACTTAACTTTTCGCAGCAAACAATTTAACTTAATCCACAGCTGGCAGATTTTTCAGATCACAAGTGAGTTAAATCAGTAAAAGCCTGCTCGAAAATAAAACAGGTTTTACCTAGTATTGGATTGCAAATCTTCAAAAACTGATTCCCTGATATCAAGGAGTCCACTTGCTCTATTTGAGAGCTCACCTGACCATGTCAGACTCCACAGAGTAAATTACATTTCCCCATCAAATTCCCACAACCCTTCATTCTGCTGTCCAATCTAAGCTTGAATGTTGATATAGTTTCTGCCTCAATCAGTGACCCCAGAAGAGAATTTCACATCTTCACAACTGTCTGTTTAAGAAGATATTCTTGCTCCGTGTTCAAAATATCTTCCATTTAATCTTGTATCAATGCTCCCTCAAACTGAAACCTTCAACTACTGGAAACAGTGTGCTTATATCTGTCTTATCCCACCTTCTATAATTTTAAACACATTTATCTGCATTGCTCTAACAAAAATACTTTCAAATCTTTCTCTTTATGTGTACTTTCTTATACCAGACAGCACAGTAGTCAAACTGCATTTTTAGTTAATTTCTTTCATATTCAATAATCTTTTCACCAGCACTGCATACATTTAAAATGAAAATGGAAACAAAAAAATCAAAAGTCATTTACCTGAAATATTGGCCAGGATTTTCCCGATTAGTGGTGAGTCCCAAATTAAGAATGGCAAGCTGGCTCTCCACACTGCCGGCCCAATCAGAGGGCAGGCAGATTGGCAGGCTCGGCAGCGCCACCAAAAGAGGTGGCCACTTCTGAGGTTGCAAACAGAACACGAGGGAACCTCCATTTTGAAGCACCCTTACAGGTGGGGTAAAAAATTTGTTCCTGTGCTAGGATCAGGCAAACAGGCCCTGGTGGTCGGAAGGGAAACCCATCAAGTGGCAATATTGTGGTCAAGGTGTGGCAACCTTTTGAATCAAGGAACCCCTCTTTGGGCCATGAAGACTCCGAATGCAATTTCCCCCCTAACCGGGGAACTACTGGGAGGGGCACCTCCATGCCGTCAGTGACCTGAGAAGATTCAATTCAATTCAATATAAATTTTACAGTCCTTCAAAAATTCATTGTGGGTACATTGCTTGTTCATTGAAAATCACAAATAAATGAATAATTAATAATAAAGAAGAAAAATTACATCGTCATAAAAATCTAACACTGATTAAATATATTTAAAAAGCTGCAAGGAACAAGGGAGGGGAAGATCAGAGAGGGGATGAGAGAGAAGGAGAATAAATGGAAGGGAAAAGTGAAGAGATGAAGATGGAGAGAGAAAGAAAGAGAGCGATAGAAAGTGGAAGATGCAGAAAGGGGCAAATTAATCCTATCATAAATGTCCCTCAATTGGGTCTTTTAATTGCCTTAATTGGTCACACACCTTTGGTTGGCAGGCAGCCAATCACCTTTCTTTCCTACTACTGGTAAAGTGGCCCAGCATTGGGAAAGCACAGAGAGTCCTCCCTACACACTCCCCAGCATTTTTCTGGTCCCCACCTCCTATCCTGCCACCCTGGGGCCAGTAAAATCTCACCTATTAACTTTCTCTCACCACAGATATTGCCTGATCAACTGAGGGGTTCTAGCTTTATCTGTTTTATTCCAGATTTTCAGCATTTGCAGTACTTTGCTTTTGTTTTACTTTATATATTTGTTAGGTAATAGAGATAGTTTAAGCAAGTTATATTTGTATTTGTGGGTGTTAGGAATGAGTTTTAGCTTTAAATTTTTAGTTTGGTTTGTATTTCTGTATCTGTGTGATAAGAAAGGTCAAATGGAGTTTTAGTTTCACTTTAAAAGGCTGCTTGCATTTCTAATGAGAAGTTTATGACTCCTATAAATTAAAAGTAAACACACAAAAGTAGAAAGAATAGTGCTGTTGCCTAGAACTAGGGGGCCAGATAGGCAGGCTTTTCCCACAGACACACAGAACTAAATAAACAACAGTTTTAAGTTCAGTTGAAGCCAGGACCCTAGAGAGACTGGACACTGGGAGAGGGAACTGCCAATTTCCCAAAAGATTTAAAAGGTCCTAAGTGAGGTAAAACCCCAAAAATCCAGCAGAGTGGAAGAGGGGAAAGTCCAAAGGAGACCTTGTAGCTAAAGGAAGGACAGGAGCCTGGGAAAAGGTCCTGCTAAGTGAAGTTAAGAGTGAGGAGCAAAGAGAAAGGCTCCAAGCTTTTGATTTAAAGTGAGAACACTTGCAAGAGGCAAGAAGATTCAAAGAGACAACTGAAGGTCTGTAATTCTTTGCTATGGGTATGTGAAGCAGTGGTGTACTGTTAAGGCTGAGTTGGCGAGAGACTGTGCATGGAAGACAGCTTGAATGCATGTGGTAACCCGGGGAAGAACATAAGAACTAGGAGCAGGAGTAGGCAATTCAGCCCCACGAGCTTACCCCACCATTCATTACAATCATGGCTGATCTCATTTCAGTCTCAACTCCAATTTCCCGCCCCCTCTCCATAACCTTTCAACCCATTACTAATTAAAAATCTGTCTATCTCCTCCTTAAATTTATTCAGCTTCCCAGCATCCACTGCACCCTGAGGTAGTGAATTCCACAGATTCACGACCCTTTGAGAAAAGTAATTCCTCCTCATCTCTGATTTAAATCTACCATCCCTTAGCCTAAAACTATGGCCTCTCATTCTAGAATGTCCCACAAGGGGAAACATCCGCTCCACGTCTACTTTGTCTATCCCCTTTAGCATCTTATATACCTCAATTAGATCTCCTCTCAACCTTATAAATGCGAGCGAGTATTGGCCTAAACTGCTTAATCTCTCCTCATAAGACAAACCCCGCATCTCTGGAATCAATCTAGTAAACCTCCTCTGAACTGCCTCTAATGCAACTACATCCTTCCTCAAGTAAGGGGACCAAAACTGTGCACAGTACTCCAGGTGTGGTCTCACCAATGTCTTGTACAGTTGCAACAACACTTCCCTATTTTTATGCTCTACTCCTTTAACAATAAATGCCAAAATTCCATTTGCCTTCCTTATTACCTGCTGTACCTGCATACTAGCTTTCAGCGACTCATGCACGAGGACACCCAGATCCCTTTGCACTGAAGCATTCTGAAGTTTCTCGCCATTTAAATAATAAGTCACCTTTTTATTCTTCCGACCAAAATGGATAACCTCACACTTATCTACGTTAAACTCCATCTGCCAAATTTTGGCCCATTCACCTAACCGGCCATCTCCATTTGTAAATTTCTTATTTCTTCATTGCAACTTACTTTCCCACCTATTTTGGTGTCATCTGCAAATTTAGCTATAGTACCTTCTATCCCTGAATCCAAGTCATTAAAATAGATTGTAAATAGTTGGGGTCCAAGGACCAAACCCTGTGGCGCCCCGCTAGTTACAGCTTGCCATCCAGAAAAATACACATTTATCCTGACTCTCTGCTTTCTGTTGGTTAGCCAATCCTCTATCCAAGCTAATATATTACACCTAACTCCGTGTGATCTTATCCTGTGTATTAATCTTTTGTGCAGCACCTTATCAAAGGCCTTCTGGAAGTCCAGATATACTACATCTACAGAATCCCCATTATCCACTTTGCTCGTCACATCTTCAAAGAACTCTAGAAAATTAGTTAAACACGATTTACTCTTCCTAAAACCATGCTGACTCTGATGGATTGCATTTTGACTTTCCAAATGCCGCATTACTACTTCCTTAATAATGGATTCCAACCATTTCCCAAGGACAGACGTTAAACTAACTGGTCTATAGTTTCCTACTTTCTGCATCCCCCCTTTTTGAATAAGGGCGTTATATTAGCCCTTTTCTAATCCACTGGAACCTTTCCAGAATCCAGGGAATTTTGGAATATTATCGCCAATACATCCACTATCTCCACTGCCACTTCCTTTTAGACCCTGGGATGTAGGCCATCAGGTCTTTGGGACTTGTCACTCTTTAATCCCAATAATGTGCTCAGTACTTTTTCTCTAGTGATGGTGATTGTTCTAAGTCCCTCCTTCTCTATATCCTCTGCACTACCTGTTACTATTGGGGTGGTACTAGTGTCCTCCACTGTGAAAACTGAGGCAAAATATTGATTAAGCGTCACTGCCATTTCTGCATTCCCCACTATTAACTCCCCAGTCTCGTGCTCCAAGGGACCAACATTCACTTTAGCTACCCTCTTTCCTTTTATATACATGTAGAAGCTATTGCTATCAGATTTTACATTTTGCGCTAGTTTTCTTTCATAATTTACCTTTGGTCTTTTAATTATTTTTTTAGTAACCCTTTGTTGATCTTAAAAAGTTTCCCAATCTTCAAGCCTGCCACTGAACCTTTGCAAATTGGTATCCCTTAGTTTTTGCCTTTAAGTTATCTTTAACTTCCTTGCTTAGCCATGGGTGCTTTTTCCCCCTTCTATTATCTTTCTTCCTCATTGGATATATTTTACTTGGGAGGAATTGAATATCTCCTTAAATATCTGCCACTGTTCATCAACTGTCCTACCTTGTAGTCTTCCTGCCCAGTCCACTAGGGCAAAATCTGCCCTCATACCTATGTAGTTACCTTTGTTTAACTCCAGAACACTAGTATGGGACTCAAGTTTCTCTCTCTCAAACTGAACTTGAAATTCCAGCATGCTATGATCACTCTTCCCCAGAGGATCCTTTACTATGAGATCATTAATTAATCCCATCAAAACCAAATCCAGAATAGCCTGCTCCCTGGTTGGTTCCACAACATATTGCTCCAGGAAACAATCTCTAATACACTCTGTGAACTCTCCCTCAAGGCTACCCTTGCCAGTTTGATTAGTCCAGTCTATATACATATTAAAATCACCCATGGTTATTGCCGTGCCTTTCTTACATGCTCCCAGTATTTCCTGGTTTATACTGTGCCCTACTGCTAAACTACTGTTTGGGGACCTATAGGTTATTCCCACCAGGGACTTCTCTCCCTTGCTGTTTCTTATTTCTACCCAGACTGACTCTACGTCTTGCTCTCCAGTGCCTATATCATTCCTCACTATAGCACTGATCCCTTCCTTTACTAACAAAGCTACACCACCTCCTTTTCTTTCCTGCCCATCCTTCCAAAACACTGAGTACCCTTGGATATTCAACTCCCAAACCTGTTCTCCCTGAACATCAGAAGGAGAGTTTGAAACCCTGGAGGTGAATCCTTGTGGAAGGTGTCTGAGAAAAAACGGCAGTTTGGGAGCAGATTCCAAGCCGAGGTTTTGGAGAGTGGAGATTGGAAACCCTCGCGTGAAGGACAGAGTTCAGTGAAACTGGTTGGTTCACGGTGTGACAAGCGTCTGGGAGGAGTTGAGGAGCGATCCATAGCATCTGGCTAAGGTGACATCTGTTACCTGGTTTTAGAATGTGGTGTGTCTGACCACAGGGTGCCACAGGTGTACATGGGCTGTGTATTTACTAAGAGTATTAAAGTATAAGATAGGTTTTGTAACTTGTGTTAGCGTTACAAATTTGTATATATCTGTAAAGGTCTGGTTGTGGGTGAAGGGTTATTGTAATATAGTTAATCTTTTCTTGATGAATGAATATTTTAATCTTTTGTAAAAAGTTGATCAGCTGACTCCTGTGGCACTGTTCAGTAGCTACTCTCCACATATCTACACAAGCAAATAAAAGTTAGGATCTATCAGGCTGGGTTCCTCCCTGGGCTCAGGCTTGTCCAGGTGCAATCTCAGCTGGGGATCATAACATATTTAATCCAATACCAAATATTAATATCGATAAAAATAACTTCTAAAATAGCTTGGAGAACAATTCTTCAACGTGCCCCTTTTCAATCTTCAGATACAATTCAATAATTTCTAAAACAAGATTTCTTAAGAGCTCTGAATAATTGTTTCAGTTGGTGTTTATCATATTACTAAATGTCGCGGCTCTTCATTAGTTCAACTCCTGCAGTTTACAATATGCAATTAATGCGCTGTTCTTTTAAATTGTTAAGCAATGATGCCTGAGCTGACAACGTTGATCCAAAATGTCAACTTACTGTCAATTTTATTTCGTTTCAGAATAGGTTTCATAGAGTCAAAGGGGCATTTTCGCATAGGAAGAGGCCATTCGGCCCATCAACTCTGTGCCTTTGAGCTATTCAGTCAGATCCAATCCCCAGCTCTATCCCCTTAGCCCTGCAAGTTAATTTGCTCAAGAATGTGAGAGCATAAGAAATAGAAGGAGGAGTATGCCATTCTCAGCCATTCTCTTTGATCATGGCTGACATTCGGCTTCAACACCACTTTCCCACCTTCTCCCCATTTCTCTTGCTTCTCCAAGTGACCAAATATCTATCTCAGCCTTAACTATATTCAACAATGAAACATCTTCAACCCTCTAGGCTAGAGAATTCCAAAACTTCACAACCCTTTAAGTGAAATAATTTCTCCTCATCTCATTCCTAAATGATTGGCCCCTTATTCTAAGAATGTGCGTATGTGTTCTAGATTCCCCAGCCAGGGGAAACAATCTCTCAGTGTCTACTCTGTCAAGCCCCTTCAGAATCTTGTAGGTTTCAATGAGGTCACCTCTTATTCTTCTAAATTCCAGAGGATATAAGCCCAGTTTACTCAGCCTCTCACCATAGGACAACACTCCCATCCCAATCTAATTAACTTCTGCTGTACTGCCTCCAATGCAAATGTATCCTTCCTTAACTATAGAGACCAAAGCTGCACACAGTATTCCAGATATGGTCTCACAGGACCCTGTGCAATTGTAGAAAAACATATTTATTCTTGTACTCCAATCCCCTTGCAATTAGGGCCAACATGGCATTTTTCTGCCTAATTGCTTGCTGTATCTGCATGCTAACTTTCTGTGTTCCTTGCCTGAGCATACTCAAGTCCCTCTGAACATCAACATTTACAAGTTTCATGCCTATTCTGAAAACAAAATCTGTTTTGCTCTTTTTATTACAGCCTCACACTTCCGCACATAATACTCCATCGGCCACCTTGTTGCCTACTCACTTAACCTGCCCAAACTTCTTTGCAGCCTCTTCCTCACAGCTTGCATTTCCACATAGCTTTGCATCATCAGTAAACTTAGATACATTACTCTCTGTCTCTTCATCTAAGTCATTAATATAGATTGTAAATAACTGAGGCCCCAGCACTGGTCCTTGTTCACTCAACTAGTTATAGCCTGCCAACTTGAAAATGCCCCATTTGTGCTTGCTCTCTGCTTCCTGTCTGTTAAGCAATTCTCTATCCATGCTAATATATTACCCCCAACTCCATGAGCCCTTATCTTGGATATTAATCTTTTGTGTGGAACTGTATCGAATGTCTTTTGGAAATCTAAGTATACTACAGCTACTGGTTCCCCTTTATCTACCCTACTAGTTACATCCTCAAAAAACTCTAATCAATTTGTCAAGTGCCATCTTTGTAATTTAGTAGAAGTACTGTGTTTTTGACCACAAATATGCTTCACAGCAGCATTGGTATGATAAAAACCTATTTCAATGACCTCCACCACCATTGGAATTAATGCTTACTGGGCGTAACCTTCTAACCTGAGTCCCTGCTGGAATGGTGAGACCATTTTCAATTTGCATACCTAACTGCTGTTTTTTCCCAGAGCAAACTAATACTCAGCCAACCTCTGGGTTTCCTGACCAATCAGGGAGGGTAGGTGGTATGACTGTCTAAGCAACAATGAAGGATTTCTATTTAAAGGACCCCAGCAGAACTCACAACAGCAGCACTGCTTGCAGGGAAACAATCCAGCATGAGGGAGAAAAGAGCTGCAGCATGGAAAGGGAACATGGAAACGCTGTCTTCTAGTTGAAAGACTTGTCCCTGCAGCTGGTGATTCCAGCAGTGAGGGCACAGAGACAATTGCTCTTGCAGATAGCTGGCACAAACATGGCCTCCCATCTGCGCTGTAACCATTTTAACAGATTCTGACACTCAAACTCACTCTCAATGGTTTGCCCTCTCACGATCATTCCTCACAGTCACCTTCCTCAAATATCTACCCTCCATCCTCAGCAGTTAACTCTTCACACTCCTAGCTTAGTCTTTTTTCATTGCAGGAGAAGAGAGCCAGAGCTCCAGGGACAGGCAGAGAATCAGGGGAGTACCTGCAACCATGGCCCTTCTGACTTCATTGGAGAAAGAAACACTTGAGATTAGCAGGGTGGCAAAAGTAGTGGCAGTTGCCAATGGAGGGATGGAGGTTGCACTGAGACCTTAACACAGCATTAGATATTACACTGACACTTGGCACTGAACTGTCACTCATTGTTGGGAAGATGTCACTATAACATTAAATGTCATGATTTTCAGTACACTAACTTGGAGCCCCATTTGTTTTTTATTCATTCACGGGTTGTGGAAGCCACTGGCTAGTCCAGCATTTATTGCCCATTCTTAGTTGCCCTTGAGAAGGTGGTGATGAGCTGCCTTCTTGAACCGCTGCATACCATTTTGTGTAGGTACATCAACAGTGCTGTTAGGAAGGGAGTTCCAGGCTTTTGACCAGCAACATGAAGGAACGGCAATTTATTTCCAAGTCAGGATGGTGACTGGCTCGGAGGGGAACTTCGAGGTGGTAGTGTTCCTATGTGTCTGCTGCCCTTGACCTTCTAGATGGTGCTGCTGCTGGCATGCCCTCCTGCACTCTACATTGAACCAGGGACGATCCCCTGGCTTAGTGGTAATGGTAGAGTCGGGAACATCCCGGGCCATGAGGTTACACATTATGGTTGAGTATAACAATGAGTGACAGTATAGTACCAAGTGCCAGTGTCATATCTAATGCTGTGTTAAGATCTCATGCAACCCCCATCCCTCCATTGGCAACTACTACTACTTTTGCCACCCTGCTGATCTCAAGTGCTTCTTTCTCCATCGAGGTCAGAGGGGTTATGGTTGTAGGTCCTCCCCTGATTCCGTGCCTCTCCCTGGAGTTCTGGCTTACTTCTCTTGAAGCCAACAGCATCTCATGGTTCTCCTGTCTTGAGTTGCTAGATCTGTTCAAAATCTATCCCATTTAGTACAGTGGTAGTGCCACACAACATGATGGAGAGTGTTCTCAATGTGAAGACGGGACCTCGTCTCCACAAGGACTGTGCGGTGATCACTCCTACCGATGCTGTCCTGGAGAGCTGCATATATGGCAGGCAGGTTTGTGAGGATGAGGTATTGTATGTTTTTCTCTCTTGGTGGTTCCCTCGCCACCTGCAGCAGACCCAGTCTAGCAGCTGTGTCATTTAGGACTCGGCCAGCTCAGTCTATAGTAGGTCTACTGAGCCACTCTTTGTGATGAACATTGAAGTCCCCCAACTGGAGTATATTCTGTGTCCTTGCCATCCTCAGTGATTCCTCCAAGTGGTGTTCAACATGGAGGAGCACTGATTCATCAGCTGGCGGTGCGGGGGAAGCACTGTATGTGGAATTCTGCCGGACGGTTCCTTGCCCATGTTTGACTTGATGTCTGAGACTTCATGGGGTACAGAGTCAATATTGAGCACTCCCAAGGCAGCTCGCTCCTGACTGTATACCATTGTGCCACCACCTCTGCTGGGTCTGTTCTGATGATGGGACAGGACATACTCATGGATGGTGATGGTGGTATCTGGGACATTGTCTGTAAGGTATGATTCTGTGAGTATGACTATGTCATACTGTTGTTTGGCTGGTCTGTGAGATAGCTCTCCCAATGTTGGCACTAGTCCCCAGATGCTAGTAAGGAGGATTTTTCAGGGTCAACAGCGCTGAATTTTCCGCTGTTGTTTCCGGTGCCTAGGTCAATGCTGGGAGGTCCGTCCGGTTTCATTTCACGTGGGTTCAGCACTAACACGTATCTTCCATCACTCAGGTACTTGGGTACATTGCCAGTGCTAGCAAAGGAGATGAGGGAGGAGTTCAAGGAGTCTTCCTAGGAGGACCAGCATTCTAAGGATATGAGTCATTTCATCAAATGACTCCTGCACATCCACCACCAACACAGATACACACATCTTGATGGGATCAGCTTCTCAAATAGATAGAATGGAACGTGGTGAGGAGCAAGGCACATGTGAGGAAGAGCAGGTTCTGGAGACAGAGACAGTAGTGAAGAGTCCCTGTCAGAGGGTGCAGGACCTCCAAGCTCTGCCTAGCTGCACACCGTTGTTGAACCTTGGGGGTCATTGAGAAAAGGAAACTCATGGAGCAGCAACAGGAAATGTGTGTGTTTCTGTCACACCCTGGGAGAGAGATTGAAGGAGTCTATCTCTAGCATGAGTGTCATGATCACAGAATCACAGAGTGCAGAAGAGGCCCTTCGGCCCATCGTGTCTGCACCGACATCTGAGAAACACCTGACCTACCTACCTAATCCCATTTACCAGCACTTGGGCCATAGCCTTGAATGGCATGACGTGCCAAGTGCTCATCCAGGTACTTTTTAAAGGATGTGAGGTAACCTGCCTCCACCACCCTCCCAGGCATTGCATTCCAGACCGTCACCACCCTCTGGGTAAAAACATTTTTCCTCACATCCCTTCTAAACTTCCTGCCCCTCATCTTGAACTTATGTCCCCTTGTGACTGACCCTTCAACTAAGGGGAACAGCTGCTCCCTATCCACCCTGTCCATGCCCCTCATAATCTTGTACACCTCAATCAGGTCGCCCCTCAGTCTTCTCTGCTCCAATGAAAACAACCCAAGTCTATCCAACCTCTCTTCATAACTTAAATGTTTCATCCCGGCCAACACCCTAGTGAATCTCCTCTGCACCCCCTCCAGTGCAATCACATCCTTCCTATAATGTGGCGACCCAGAACTGCACACAATACTCCAGCTGTGGCCTCACCAAGGTTCTATACAACTCCAACATGACCTCCCTACTTTTGTAACCTATGCCTCGATTGATAAAGGCAAGTGTCCCATATGCCTTTTTCACCACCCCACTAGTGTGCCCCTCTGCCTTCAGAGATCTATGGACACACACTCCAAAGTCCCTTTTTTCCTCAGAACTTCCTAGTGTCATGCTGTTCGTTGAATACTTCCTTGTCAAATTACTCCTTCCAAAGTGTATCACCTCACACTTTTCAGGGTTAAGTTCCATCTACCACTTATCTGCCCATTTGACTATCCCGTCTATATATTCCTGTAGCCCAAGACACTCAACCTCACTATTAACTGCCCGGCCAATCTTTGTGTCATCCGCAAACTTACTAATCCTACCCCCCACATAGTTATCTATGTCGTTTATATAAATGACAAATAATAGGGGACCGAGCACAGATCCCTGTGGTACGCCACTGGACACTGGCTTCCAGTCACTAAATCATCCTTTTGTCATCATCCTCTGTCTCCTACAACTAAGCTAATTTTGAATCCACCTTATCAAATTACCCTGTATCCCATGTGCATTTGCCTTCTTTATAAGTCTCCCATGTCGATCCTTGTCAAAGGCTTTGCTGAAATCCATCTAAACTACATCAACTGCACTACCCTCATCTACACACCTGGTCACCTCCTCAAAAAATTCAAACAAATTTGTTAGGCATGACCTCCCTCTGACAAAACCATGCTGACTATCCCTGATCAACCCTTGCCTCTCCAAGTGGCATTTGCACTGATGACCACCTCCATTAAAAGAATGGTCAACCTCATGGACAGCCAGACCACCAAATGCAGATTGGCCCATACCCATGATCTGTACACTATGGATGTCAGTTTGCACCAATCAAAGTATCACCTTGGTAACCAAACACTGCATTCACATGCAGTCAAGTGCTCTTTGGCTTTTGGTTAGCAGGGAAGCCTGAGAGAGGCGATGGAGAAATGGCTGATAGTACTGGCGACTCTTCACAATGCAGCTCTATTACATTGCCCTTGCCATCCCCCCACCTCCCATCCACCCCACAACCGATAGAGCTGGACATCTTGTGTCCTGCCCTGATGACCGAGTCTGCATCTGCACAGATGCATACGGGGCAGTTTTTGGTGTGATCCTCACAGGCTCCAAAGCTCAGAGGAAGACCGCCACCGGCATCTTGTGTCAGAGCAGGAAAATGAGCAACCTGCTTTTAGCTCTGCTGAAGCCACAGGAGCAGCACAAAGTAAAAGGAATAGAAAGTGTATGAGGAAACGATCTTAGGGAAAGGGAATCACTTCAGTGATTTCAACATTGTTAGTATTCCACTGATGCTTTTTGTTTCAATGAAAGAATGACTATTTCTGAAGTACGCATTGTCACAGCCTCTACTTTGTTGGATCCCCATTGATTTGGTCAGATTAATTGTAATGGATGGCATGAGCAGCTTCGACGAGGAAGTAAGGTTGTGAATGTGATGGGTGGCTAGGTGGCTGTAAGGAAGAGGTTTGTTGGGGTTTGCACAGGATTGTGATGAGAAGTTTCAATGCGACAAGCGGACCTCATAGGGGAAACGAGTCTGGATGAGGGTTTCTCAGGCTTTCCAGGCAGGCAGGTCTCCAGTTGCAGGTACCAGCAGCACATCAAGATGTTCACCCTCCTCCTCCAAGAACGCCGTATGCTCTATCGTTTCCTGTGGCACCAGCTCTAGTACTCTCTGCAGTGGCATGTTGTGGAGAACACAGCAGGCCACTACAATCTGGGAGTGCCATGATGAAGCACATTGATGGGCACCCCCAAATTGGTCAAGGTAGCAGAATCTCATTTTGAGCAAGCCAAGGGTTTTCTCAGTTGTGGCCCTAGTGGTAGGATGGTTCTGGTTGTACCTTTCCTGTGCCTCTGTGGTAGCACAGGTTCCTTGCTGGGGTCATCAGTCAGGTCGTGAGTGGGTATCTCTCGACCTCAAGGAGCCATCCACTGAGGCTGTCTGGTGGACAGAAGAGCTACAAAACCTGACACTGCTTAAACTTGAATGAGTAATTGCAGCTCTCTGGATACAATGTCCACACTTGCATTATAATGATGCTCTTATTCTATTCTCTTGTTGTGGCCACTTGCCAGCTACACATTAAGAGAGTGGAAGCCCTTCCGATTGACAAAAGCCCCTGGCTGTTCTGATGGCGCCTTCATTGCCACATGGGTGCAGTCGACAACCCCCTGGAAGTGTAGAAATCCTGCGAGGGAAGCAAAGTCCTCTGGGTTTTATGGCCTTAACCTTCTCAAAGTTAATATGATTGAAAGACCTCACAAACAAGATATCAGTGACCTGGCTGATGCAGTTGTGGACTGCGGGTTGAGGGATCCCAGGAAAGACCCAGGAATGAAAAACTGATTACTTTGCCAGCCTTGGCAATCCTCCTCCTGTTGGACAGAGATCTTTTTCCAAGTGGCTGCAGACATCTGCGACGTTCTTTTATTCATTTATGGGGTGTGGGCATTGCTAGCTAAGCCAGCATTTATTGCCCATCCCACCTGCCATTGAGAGTTGGTTGTGAGCTGCCTTCTTGTACCGCTGCAGTCCATGTGGTGTAGGTACACCTACAGTGCTGGAAGGGTGGGAGTTCCAGAATTTTGACCTGCTGTGAAATCCTGAGGCTTCGAAGGCACTGTTGTTCACAAAGGTTGAGGAAGCTGACCCTTGGCCTGTCGTGGGTATCATCTCCTTTGAGGTTCAGCCTCTTGTCTATCCCCTCTGTTCTGTCCAGCTGTATATGGCTGTGGAGAAGGTAATTGCTGCTTCTGTTGGAGTTACTGCCCCTGTCACTGGAACTGCAGAGCTGAAGCACGCATGTAGCATCTTCTCCTCAGAAATCCAACCAATTTCAAAATATGTAGACCCCATGTTACAGGCAATAAGGTGAGGTTACTCTCAGTGATATCCAAAGCAATTGATATAAGTTGTAAAAAGTTGCTGTCCTCAGGGAAATCAGTGAGTTTATGCTGAAAGAACAGCCTCTGTTAGTGCAGGCCTGTTCCAGTGCTTGACCCCAGGCTTGCCCATTCCACTGCTCAGATCAGGTCAGTTTCACTTTAAAATGAGTTTTCACTGTGCAATCGCCTTCCGTAACCTGGTGAGTTACAGATACAGCATTTAACCTGTGCACTATTGGGGCCCTTCAGCCATAGTACACCCAGAGGCTGGAAACTGTGAAAAACCTCTCAGGCTGTTTGTTCAACATGAAACGAGTATGGTAAAGATTAACTGTAATGTTAATGTAGTGAGTAACATACAGTACTTGGAAGAAACTTACTTGGTTTGTACCTTATATAATGTCAACCTTGAAAGGTCATGTAATGTAACTTTATAAATTTTATGAATAAAGTATATTTTTGGAAAAAAAAATACCAAAAATGACATTTAATTGCCATAATTCTCATTTTCCAGGATTTTTCCATCCCAAAAAACTCCCAAACTTCAGCAGGCTGGAAAAATTCTGAACAGTGTCTTCTTTCCATCTATCTGTTTATACCCAATGACATATATGCATGTATTTACTTATCTGTTTATCTAATGAATCTATATTTATGTCTAGTTATAGGTGCAAAGGGTTAAATTCTTCTGGTATGAGACTTTGCCTGCTAGAGTGCAAATTAAGAATTTGGTTAGTGCGACCATTGGACCCCACAGGACATTCCTTCCATTAAAACAAATGATATACACTCCAGGTAGTAAAGTTCACAGATGAAAACTGAATTCCCAATGCACCACTCTTGGTAAAGGAGATTCTTGTCAGACTACAAATATGTAAAAGCACCTCTTTGTCTGTATCTAACTGGTAGTTACAAAGACCTTCAGGACTACGTATGTGCTTTCATAGGTGATTAATATGACGAAAGTGACTTTTTGTTACAGTTGAATACCATTCAATACTGTTTGACATCATCCAATTCTTAACAATCAACTCAAAACAACATTAACCACAAACATATTTTTGTGTGTGTGACATCTAAGAATTAGAATCAAACAGTAACAAACTACAGTTCCACTGGACAGACAGAGCAGTAGCTTTCACTGGATAAATTCTCATTCTAAAGCTAAAATACAACAGCCACTATTTATTAACAAAAGTCCAAAATGATCTAAAATACTGCAGCAGGGGAGGGTAAGATTCAATAGATCTCAACAAAGTTGTATATACAATTTTGAACTTTCAGAGGCTCCCTTTTTTTTCTGTTCCCTTCTACCCTTAATACAGTACAATGTTTTTCCTGTTTTTTTCATTTTATCCCTACACACCTAGCTGACCAACAAGTAACTGTAGTTGCACTGTGATGGGATACCAGTTTTGACAACATCAAAATTAGATTACAGTGGTTAATGGAGTGTATCAGTTTTGCAATTATGTTGCTGTGTACTGGATGGCATGCAATAAATCCTGGATTAGTGTTTGATTCACATGGCATTGTACCAAAATAGTTAATAGGTTTTGGTTTTCAAGTTATGTTGTTCTTGATTTGACTTCAAGGGATGTATGTTAAACTAAACAAAACCTGAGGTTACGTTCATCACACATCACAGAATAAATGTATTTCTTATGTTAAACTGGATAGACTACAACACTGGGCTCGCAAGCAAAACTTACCATCAAGTTTTGCTGCTCCCAATCACAAGGAGCTGCAATGGACGTATTGTGTTTGCCTGTGTATTTTCCACATCCAAATAACAATCTAATTGCCTGTTAAGCTGTTTTTTCTTTATCCGTATATTTCAATATTTAATTGTTGTGAAAATATAGTTATAATTCATAGGTTTTTGAATCTAACTTTTAGTTTTAGGAATTAAGGTTTTAACATAGGATAAACAGGGGTGTCTGGTTGAGAAACTGGTCAACACAACTCTAATGCAATGCAACTCAAACAAGCCTGAGTTTATTACACTTAAAGGATAATCTGTATTTATTCAATAAGGTTGGACTTGACAGTGGGAACACTTGAACAACGGATGAGTTAACATTAAGCTTGTGGTACAGCCAGAGGGTCACCAGTTACTTCAAAAAAAATTTAAATTATGTATGTAGCTTCCAGATGAATTAAGGCCCGGCCAGTGTGACGTCCTCCAGGAAGCCCTATGCGCTCCCTGTGCAGGGGGGGGCGGGATTCCCTCAGCCGGGAGTGCACTCTTTCCCGCATGCGCGCAAAAGAGCGCACGGATATCCCTGAGGCAAAGTACAGCCTCGGGGAGATCAGTTCCAACTTAAAACTTTTAATAAACATGTTTAAAATTTTTCCCTGCCATGTCCCCTCATGTTGGGACATGTCCATAAGTTTTATTGAAACCTTTCTTAAAATTTTAAATACCCTCATGAAACCTCATCCCGCCCGTGGATGAGGTTTCATGCTTTTTCTGAGGCCTGCCTGGGCTCCTGGCCTGCCTGCCAACCTTGACGTTGGATGGGCAGGTCCATCAATGAGGTTAATTAGTTTTTTAATGGCCTTGACAGACTGTTGACAGTTCGGTGGGCACGCAGCTGATTTGGCTGCGCGCCTGCCGAACTGAAAATCTAAATGATGCGGGGTGACATTGGGATGCACGGCCGATGTATCCCCGCGTCATTTTGCATGTCGGTGAGCAGGCTCCGCCCCTGCTCGCCGACCGGAAAAAACCTGCCCGTAAGATCCTGAGGGGTCTTAACAGGGTGGATGTGGAGAGGATGTTTCTCTCGTGGGAGAATCTAGAACTAGAGTTCACAGTTTAAAAATTAGGGGTTGCCCATTTAAAATGGAGATGAGGCAAAATTTTTTCTCTCAGAGGGTCATGGGTCCTTGGAACTCTCTCCCTGAAAAGATGGTGGAAGCAGAGTCTCTGATTATTTTTAAGACAGAGGTGGATAGATTCTTGATAAGCAAGGGGGTGATAGGTTATTGGGGATGGCAGATGCAGATATGAGTTTACTATCAGATCAGCCATGACCTTATTAAATGGCGGAGCAGGCTCAAGAGGCTGAATGGCCTGCTCCTGCTCCTTGTTCATATGTTTGTAACTAAAATTTGTGATGCTCACAAGGCTAGAATTAGAGAAGCACAGATATATCAAGGGGTTATAGGGCTAGAGGAGAATACAGAGAGAGGAAGGGCAAGGCCATGAAGGGATTTGAAAACAGGATGAGAATTTTCAAATCATTGTTTAATCAAGAACTAAGACAGTGAGCATAGGGGTGATGGATGAACAGGGATTGGTGCATGTAAGGATGTGGGCAGGAGTGATTTGAAACACCTCAAATTTATGGAGGGTAGAATATGGGAGTGCTTTAGGGTAGCCCAGTCTCAAGGCAACAAAATCATGGATGAGAGTTTCAGCATCAGATTAGCTGAGGTAGGGTGGAGTCAGGCAATGGTTCAGATGTAGAAACAGGTGGTCTCAGTAATGACATAGATACGTGGTTAGGAGCTCATGTCGCAGTTAAATATGACATCAAGGTTGTGAACAGTCTGGTTCAGCCTCAGACAGTGTCAAGAAGAGGGGTGGAGTTGGTTGCTAGGGAATGAAGAAAGACTAAAATGTCTGGAATGGGTGGGAAATTAAGGTGATGGGGTGGTTATATCATGTTCCACTTCACACCACCTTAACTCACTTCAGATCGGGTATGTAAGTGCCATCCACTCCAGGCACACTCCAGGCCGACTTAACATGGAAAAGTCCTAATTTTAACTAAAAGTCTTGGGGTGCCTGCACAGAGCCAAAACTAAAGCATGATTTGACAGAAGAGAATAAAGCGCCCAGGAGAGGTCAAGGTAAGTATAGAAAGTTTACTTTTCTGAGGAATCCTGGTGGACTAGAAGCATCAGGAGTGTTCCCTGGACTCCACAATGAGTCACTGGACCTCTCTAGCTCTGGCTAGCACACATCAGGGAACTTCACTCCAGCACTAAGTTCATGTTGTTGACCATTATACCTTGGTTTCTTGGGCTTTCAACTCAATTCCTGCTTCTGCTCACCGGCCTTGGTACTCTTACCAGTTCTGGCCAGGGGAAAGTGCTACAGCATTCAAATTAGGCACAAGTGTTAAAAAGTCCTGGACCCCAAGCTGATCACTCCACACCAGTTTCCCTCACACCTAAACATAGCTCAAACTAAAATAGGTCCTTAACATTTCAGAACCACAGTGAACCATTCAAAAGTTTATCCTATTTTCTTTTACACACTAACTGAATTCATATCCAATAACACAGGACTACTTGCATGCCAAACAGCATAAGCAGCAAGTGATAGACAGAGCTAAACGATCCCACAATCAACTGATCAGATCTAAGCTTTGCAGTCCTGCCACATCCAGTCATGAATGGTGGTGGACAATTAAACAACTCACTGGAGGAGGCTCCATAAATATCCCCATCCTCAATGATGGGGGAGCCCAGCACATCAGTGCAAAAGATAAGGCCAAAGCATTTGCTACAATCTTCAGTCAGAAGTCCCAAGTGGATTGTGGTAAAATTGAGTGCTCTGTACCTTTAAGAGAATGTGATTAGTTGACCATGTGTTGCGCAGAGCCTGCATCCCGTGGAAGAAAAGGTCAAAGCTATTCGCGAGGCACCTGCACCAAGAAACACTACAGAACTAAAGGCCTTCTTAGGCAAGATAAACTACTATAGGCAATTTCTCCCAAATCTATCAACTGTACTGATATACGCATTGCTTAATATAAACCGTAAATGGATTTGGCAAGCTCCACACCAGGATGCATTTCTGAAGGTAAAGTAATTGTTAAGATCATTGGCCCTACTGGTCCACTTTGACCCAAAGAAAGGATTGATTTTAACTTGCGATGCATCCCCTTATGGAGTAGGGACTGTACTTTCACATCAGATGGAGGATGGCTCCAAACAACCCATTGGTTATACATCTCGCACGTTCAGCGCTGCAGAGCGACGATATTCTCAAATTGAGAAGGAGGGCTTGTCTGTTGTGTTTGGTGTTCAGAAATTCCATCAATACCTCCACGGTCACCATTTTCACATTATATTTGACCGCAAGCCTCTCCTGGGATTATTTGGAGAGGATAAGGCAATACCCCCATCGTATCTGCTCACATTGAGGAGGGCACTGATATTGGCTGCTTATGAAAACACTTTTATTCACCAATCAGGCAGCCAGATTGCACATGCTGACACGCTGAGCCGCCTCCCCCTGCCAGATAACAACGTGAAGGTTCCAATTTCCCAGGAACTTGTCTTAGCACTAATTTTTTTGGATTCCTCTCCTGTCCAGGCCAAACAAATTGGTGAGTGGACAAGCCGAGATCCACTTTTATCTCAAGTCCGGGAGCAGGTATTGAATCGATGGTCAGGTGAGCCAAGATCTGATAACATGAAGCCCGATTTCAATCGCAGATATGAGCTCACCTGCCAGAACGGCATATTGCCCTGGGGAGCAAGGGTTATCATGCCCACGAGAGGGCGAAGGCCATAACTGGCCAAATTACATAGCACTCACTCTGGCATTAGTAGGATGAAGATGCTCGCGCGCAGCTACTTGTGGTGTCCAGGGATGGACGCAGACATTGAAACCCTGGTCAAAAGTTGTCTTCAATGCCAGCAGGTACAAAAGCTGCCCCCCTTAGCTCCATGGCACCCCTGGGAATGGCCGGGGTGGCCATATGTGCGGCTCCACGTCGACTATGTGGGGCTATTCTTGGGCACGGTGTTCCTTTCATTAATAGACGCCCACTCTAAGTGGATGGATGTCTACGATGTCTGGTCACCCACATCTGCTGCCACCATAGACCATTTGCAACAGTGTTTTGCAGTGCATGGGTTACCAGAGGTGCTCGTGTCAGACAACGGGACGGCATTTACCAATGGAGAGTTCTACAGGTTTACAACCCTTAATGGAATAATTCATATCAAAACCTTGCCTTACCGCCCCGCCTCTAATGGTTTGGCTGAGCGGGCGTTCCAACCTTTTAAGTCTGGGATGAAAAAGCTGGATGGGGATTCCATCAGCACCAGGTTGTCACGGTTCCTGTTCGCATGTCGGACGACGCCACACACGACCACCAATATTGCCCCCACTGAATTACTAATGAAGAGATATCTCCGCACTCATCTAACTCTTATCAGGCCAAATTTGGGGGGAGGGTGGAGAGAAGCCAAGAGGCCCAGGAGGCTGGACATGATGGTCATAATCATGAAATAAATTTCACGGTGGGAGACACAGTTCTCGCGAATAACTCTGGAGATGGGCCCAGTTGGCTATTAGGCGAAGTGAGTGCTGTGACAGGACCTCTCATAAAGTGTCGGTAAATGGCCAAATAATTAGACGACACATGGATCATCTCTGGAGAAGAGACACAGTTTTACTAGAAGAAATGCCGTCATCATTTGCGTTTGAGTCTGCACCACATATGGAAGAAATGTCAAATGATTTGGAAGTACCGGTGGGCCTGTTGGACCCGAGAGGGTCGAAGACACAAACTTGCCCACTTCCACCGAAGAGCCTGTGGATAGTTGACCCCTGAGAAGGGGGTCTCGGAAAAACCAGCTGAGGCTGTTGAGCTACAACATTCAACATGTCTAAGGAAGCCTCCTGAGAGACTTGACTTGTAAATAGTTATTCAAGTTAATAATTGGGATGTTGTGATGCTTGTCAATTGTACTTCCAAGTAAAGGGGGAGGGATGTGGTAAAGTGGAGTACTATGTACTTTTAAGAGAATGTAGTTAGTTGACCATGTGACTGTATTGACCAATCGCTACACAGAGTGGGCTTCTTGGGTAACTGTAAGTCTAGAGCTGGAGGTAACTGAAGAAGCATACATGGGCCAGAATATTGCCATCGGCATGCGGGAGCGGGTCCAACACGTCAATGCGTAAAATGACGCAAGATGACATTGGGCGTGTGTCCCGATGCCATCGCTTATCATTTCAATATTTCATTTGGCAGGCGTGCACCAGAGGAGGCTGCGTGCCCGCTGAACTGTCAATGGCCTATTAAGACCATTAAAAAAGCAATTAAAGTTGTTGACAACGCTGCCCGTCTAACCTTAAGGTTCAAAGAGCCCAAGCGGCCTTCACATTTTTTAAGGAAACCTCATCCACGGGCAGGATGAGATTTCCTGAAGATTTAATGAAATAAATAAATAAATTTTGCTATATTGACAAACATGTCCCAATTCATGTGACACTGTCACATGAGGGGACATGTCTAAATAATTTTTCACTTTATTTATTAAAAAGTTTCATTATGAAGTTAATCTCCCTGAGGGAGATTCAAGCGTTCTTTCATGCACATGCGCAAAAGAGCACAGGCCCCAACTCTCCCTCCAACTTCCGCTTGCACAAGTAGCGCTGAGTGCTACAGAATGCGTATTAATTGGCCCTCCCACGTAAAATGGCGGCACGCAGCTGATCGCGGTGGTGATTGGCTCCCCGTCTATCCGTGCCCGTTCCCGCCAGCCCACTTGACATAGGTAAGATTCAGCCCATGGTGTTAATGCTCTGTTCTTAGTTCCAATAAACCACCAGTGTTTATTCAGTTAATCAGTCTTTCTGCCTATATTGTTTCAAGCACCAGCAAATGTGTTAATATTAAGGGCGCAGCTAGCGTTCGCCAGAAAAAGCAAACCTGATAGCCAAAAACATAAAATGGATCCATCTTGGCCTCCACTGGAGGTCCCCAGCATCACAGATGCCAGTCTTCAGCCAATTCAATTCACTCCATGTACTATCAAGAAACGGCTTAAGGCACTGAACAGTGCAAAGGCTATGGGCCCTGACAATATTCTGGCAATAGTACTGATGCAATACTCCAAACTTGCCTGGATGAGTGTGGTTCCCACAACACTCACTGGACTGCAGTGGATCAAGAAGGAAGCTCACCACCACCTTCTCAAGGGCAACTAAGGATGGGCAATAACTCATGAATAAAAAAAGGCCTTGTTTCCAGCACTTGTGGGTTTTCTTTTTATCTCAGCCAAAAATCCTTTATGTTGTGTGACTGGCATCAGTATTGCACAGTTCTTGTGGAGACAAAGTCCCATCTCCACACTGAGGATACCCTACTTCATATTGTGTAGCACTGTCAGGGTGCTAAGTGGGGTGGATTCAGAGCAGATCTAGCAGCTTAAAACTGGGCATCCATGAGGCATTGCAGGCCATCAGTGGCTGCAGAATTGTATTCAACCACAATCCATAATTTCATGACCTGACATATCCCTCACTCCACCATTACTATCAAACCACGGAAACAACACTACTTTAATGAGTGTAGAAGAGCATGCCAGGAGCAGCACAAGGTGTACCTAAAAATGAAATGCCAAACTGGTAAAGCTACAATACAGAGTTACATGCATGCTAAGAAGTGGAAGCAGCATGCTATACACAGAGCTAAGTGATCCCACAACCAACAGATCAGATCAAAGCTCTCCTGTCATATCTAATGATGGTGGACAGTTAAACAAATAACGGGGGGAAAGGGGGAGCAGGCTCCATGAACATTCCCATCCTCAATGATGGGGGAGCCCAACATATCAGTGCAAAAGACAAGGCAACAATCTTCAGCCAGAAGTGCCAAGTGGATGATCCATCTCAGCCTTGCCTGAATGCAGAAACCAGTGTTCAGCTAATTTGATTCACTCCATATGATATTAAGAAATTTCTGAAAGAACTGGAAACAGCAAAGACTATATATGGGTCCTGATAACGTCCCAGCTGCAGTGCTGAAGACTTGTGCTTCAAAACTAGCCAAATCTGTAGCGTCCAGTACTGCTATAACACAGACATCTATCAACATTGAAAAACTGGCTGGGTATAACCTGTCCACAAAAAGTAGGACAAATCCAATCCAGCCAATTATTGCCCCATCATTCTACTTACAATTATCAGCAAAATGATGGAAAGTGTCATTGACAGCGCAATCAAGTGGCACTTACTCATCAATAACCTGCTTACTGATCCCCAGTTTTGTTTCTGTCAGTATCACTCGACTCCGGACTTTATTATAGCTTTGGTCCAAACATGGGCAAAAGTGTTGAATTGGGGGTGTTCATTGGTGATTGCAGTGTTCAGTTCCATTTGCAAGTCCTCAGAGAATGAAACAGTTCATGCCATCATGCAGCAAGATTTGGACAACATTCAAGCTTGGGCTAATAAGTGACATGTGACATTCACGCAACAAAAGTGCCAGGCAATGACCATCTCCAACAAGAGAGAGTCAAACCACCTCCCCTTTAACAGTCACACCCTCCGTTTGAGTGCACTGTGGCTTCTTCAACAGCAAGTCCCAAACCTGCAACCTCAGCTTAGCATGACAAGGGCGACAGGTGCATAGGACAACCACAACCTCCAAGCTTCCCAACAAGTTAGATATCATTCTGACTTGGAAATATATCTGCTTCTTCATTGTCGCTGGGTCAAAATTCTGCCAAACAGCACCATGGAAGTACCTTTATCACACGGACAGCAGCAGTTCAAGAAGGTGGCTCATCACCACTTTTGGAGAGGTGGTGGCATAGTGGTAATGTCACTGCACTAGTAATCCAGAGGCCCAGGCTAATGCTGCAGGGATATGGATTCAAATCCTGTCACAGCAGCTGGTGGAATTTAAATTCAATGAATAGATCTGGAACATAAAGCTAATCTTAGTTATGGTAACTATGAAACTATCATCGATTGTTGTAAAAACCCATCTGGTTCACTAACCTCCTTTAGGGAAGAAAATCAGCCATCCTTACCTGGTCTGGCCTACATGTGACTCCAGACCCAAAGCAATGTGGTTGACTCTTAACTGCCCTCTGAAATGGCTGAGCAAGTCATTCAGTTCAAAAGCAATTAGGGATGGGCAACAAATGCTGGCCTTGCCAGTGACGTCCATATGCCATGAAAGAATGAAGAAGAAAAAACTTCCTCAAGGGCAATTAGAGATGGCCACTCAAGGCTTGTTTGATCGAGCAACTCAGGACTGGACATCCATCAGCCGTTGTGTGCCATCAGCAGCAGCAGAATTATACCCGGACACAATCTGTAACTTCATGGCCCGGCATATGCCCCACTCTAGCCAGGGGATCAACCCTGGTTCAATGAAGAGTGCAGGAGAGCATGCCAGGAGCAGCACCAGGAATACCTAAAAATGAGGTGTCAGCCTGGTGAAGCTATAAAACAGGACTACCTGCATGCCAAACAGCATAAGCAGCAAGTGATAAGACAGAGCTAAATAATCCCACAACCAAAGGATCAGATCTAAGCTCTGCAGTCCTGCCACATCCAGTCGTGAAGGGTGGTGGACAATTAAACAACTCACTGGAGGAGGTGGCTCCACAAATATCCCCATTCTCAATGATGGAGGAGCCCAGCACAGCAGTGCAAATGATAAGGCTGAAGCATTCGCAACAATCTTCAGCCAGAAGTGCCGAGTGGATGATCCATCTTGGCCTCTGCAAGTCCCCAGCATCACAGGTGCCAGTCTTCAGCCAATTCGATTCACTCCACGTGATATCAAGAAATGTCTGAAGGCACTGGATGGTGCAAAGGCTATGGGCCCTGACAACATTCCAGCAATAGTACTGCACACTTGTGCTCCAGAACTTGTCACACCCCTAGCCAAGTTGTTCCAGAACAGCTACAACACTGGCATCTACATGGCTATGTGGAAAATTGCCCAGATATGTCCTGTACACAAAAAGCAGGACAAATCCAACCCGCCAATTACCACCCTATCAGTCTACTCTTGATCATCAATAAAGTAATGGAAGGGGTCATCAACAGTGCTATCAAGCAGCACTTGCTTAGCAATAACCTGCTCACCAGTTTGGGTTTCACCAAGGCCACTTGGCTCCTGACCTCGTTACAGCCTTGGTTCAAACATGCAAAAGAGCTGAACACCTGAGGTGAGGTGAGAGTTACTGCCCTTGGCATCAAGGCAGCATTTGACCGAGTGTGGCATCGAGGAGCCCTAGCAAAATTGGAGTCAATGGGAATCAGAGGGAAAACTCTCCGCTGGTTGGAGTCATACCTAGCACAAAGGAAGACAGTTGTGGTTGTTGGAGGTCAGTCACCTCGGCTCCAGGACATCACTGCAGGAGTCTCTCAGGGTAGTGTCCTAGGCCCAACCATCTTCAGCTGCTTCATCAATGACCTTCCTTCTACCATGAGGTCAGAAGCAGGGATGTTCGCTGATGATTGCATACTGTTCAACACCATTCGCGACTCTTCAGATACTGAAGCAGTCCGTGTCTAAATGCAGCAAGACCTGGACAATATCCAGGCTTGGGCTGACAAGTGGCAAATAACATTCGTGCCACATAAGTGTCAGACAATGACCATCTCCAACAAGAAAGAATACAACCATCGCCCCTTGATGTTCAATGGCATTACCATCACTGAATTCCCCACTATCAACATCCTGGGAGTTACCATTGACCAGAAATTGAACTTGATTAGCCATATAAATACTTTGGCTACAAGCGCAGCCCAGAGGATATGAATCGTGCGACGAGTAACTCGCCTCCTGACTCCCCAGAGCCTGTCCACCATCTACAAGGCACAAGTCATGAGTGTGATGGAATACTCCCCACTTGCCTGGATGAGTGCAGCTCCTACAACACTGAAGAAGCTGGACACCATCCAGGACAAAGCAGTCCGCTTGATTGGCACCACATCCACAAACATTCACTCCCTCCACTACCGACACACAGTAACAGTGGTAGATGCACTGCAGGAATTCACCAAGGCTCCTTAGACAGCACCTTCCAAATCCACAACCACTCCAACTAGAAGGATAAGGGCAGCAGATAGATGGGAACACCACCACCTGGGAGTTCCCCTCCAAGTCACTCACCATCCTGACTTGGAAATATATCACTGTTCCTTCACTGTTGCTGGGTCAAAATCCTGGAACTCCCTTCCTAACAGCACTGTGGGTGTACCTATACCACATAGACTGCAGCGGTTCAAGAAGGCAGCTCACCACCACCTTCTCAAGGGCAACTAGGGTTGGCCAATAAATGCTGGCCCAGCCAGCGAAGCCCACATCCCATGAATGAATTTTTAAAAATGCCCACATCCCGGGAATGAGTAAAAACAATAGATCAACTAATCCACAGCAAGTGTTTTGCAAAAATCTTTAAAAACTATTAAGTATTTTTACGATATTCCCTGCAGTGTTACAAGCTGAAGAAGCAGTATACGTAACCAGCATTAGTCCTTGTAGTTAACCAAAATGCTGCAAGTACAAAATAAATGAAAGAATAGATGTATGCTGTCCCGGTTTACTGAATCCTGCAATGAATCTTAGAGGAGTGCTTAATATCAGAATGCAAAGCCTGGTTAAAATCATTAAGGAGGTTCTGTCAATCCTCTGATGCATGAGGGGCATTGTATGGATCTGTTTTATGGATCAGATCTAAATGTAGGTTCGTACAAACCAGAGTGCACTTCTTCATAATGAAATATTAACCTATGTGAGTTAAGGGGTTACAGACAACTGAATCAAGCTGCAGCAGAATTGTCAAATGTGTACAGTAAATGTCAGAATGTCATGCTGAATAGAATGTAAAAAAAAATGATGCATTCTTGAAATATCTCGTTGCCCCATCAGACGAAAGCAGATTATAGTGAAATGAAACTTCTTAAAATTAACATGAGTGCATAGGTAATTCTACGTTTCCCCCTTTTTTGTCCATGTATTCTTCAAAACGGGAGTACACTTTGTTTCTAGTAACAGCACCAAATCCAGTAGGTCCAGTAAAGTTCAAAGAACCTCCCTTCCTTGTGCCTACAATGCTGCTCAAGGACACCATTTCAAGACCCTATACATTTTTTGGCCTTGTGGTGTGCTTACAGCAAGTTGGAACCTGAGCATCAATCAATGCAAAGTTTCGATGTTGTTCATGCATTTGTACCTTGGAGGCTGATTACAATCTATCTCAGCTCGCTTCATTTGGACCCATTAACAACCAATGGGCAGGACTGGTTTCAACCCAAAGTCTTAGCAATAATAGAAAAGTGATAGTGGCTTAGCAGACTTCAGGGCCCAGGTTTTCCTGTGGACTCAGGAAAACCCTGTACACTTCTGCACCTTTTCAAATGCACACTTGGCGCAGGTGTGACTTTGCCCAGGATTTCTGTCTTTTCACACAGGGGTCGGGTTCTTAATGCATTTTGTGTGTGAGGAGTGTGGGTGCTGAGGTAAGCCATTTAGAAGGCCCACATCAGTTCTCCAACACAGCAGCCCAGCTACCAACTATCGTTTAAAGCCCTCTAAAACTCACCCCTCATCCTACTCACTCACCCCAACGCCCTCCATGCCATCCCAGATTGCCCATGCCATTTCCATGCCTCCTCAAACCCCACCCCATGCCACCTCAAATCATGCTTACTACCTCCAAGCCCCTCATGTATCCTTCATAGCCACTTACCCAGTATGCATTATGTATAGTCCTCAGGAGCCATGCAATAGCAATGGGAATTATTTTAAAATCAGTGGGGGAAAATCAAACTCCTAACAATCTAGTAAAGCCCAGAATTCAAACAGACAAGTATTGATACTGGGGGATAAAAATTGTAATTCTTTGAACGCCCATTAGGTTTATAAGTAAACAGGAAACTACACCAAAGGCATATTCTGTTATTACAGCTTCTTAAAAGTTGCAACCTTTCTTGGCTCAATAGGCCAACTGCTGAGTTGAAGCCATTATTAGCTTTTGAAACCCAGCCAAACTTTCACATTGGCTACAGCTGTAGTAACAAAAGCTTTCAGCTACATTGCCTGAAACTGACAGAACAGAATGGTGTCTGACTTCCATTTCAAACCATAGTGCCTGTCAATCAATAGAGGGAAGCTAGTACAGAGATTTTGTTTACAATTTTCCAAAGCTGGCTGTTCAAAAAAATAGCCCTGAGTTGTCAATCAATTTAAATCACAGCACAAAATATGACAGCAGAGGCTGAAAGGCCTTTTATTTTTAAATTTTTAATGCATTATACCATTTTCTCCTCTGGAAAATACACTGTAATGCACAGGATGAATCACTGCTTAAAAGTGCTTCCACATTACAATACAACATCCAATAATGGCATTTGAAGGTGCCAAAACATTTCACACTTACCTTTCAGCAACTTCATCGGGAACATTCAGGCTTCCCCCAGTGGTCACGAACTCTCCAAGAAAGTACATTTTTTTAGGGTTTCAAAAACCTGCACCAGCACACAAAACTAGTGTGCGGGAGGAAGTACAGGTTTCCTGTGGTCCTCACAATGAAGACTCCAACCTCGAAGAGGTGCGTGTCCATTTTTCACCTAAGGCTTTCCTCATCAGCAAAAAGGCCACGTGAAAATGGTGCAGGGTTGGGAAAGCAGAGGGAAAATGATTTTCCAGCAAAAAAATGAAGATCAGCATTTCACCATCTGTTTCGCACCTCCATTGGGAGACAAAAATTCCAATTTGTATCATGTGTCTGAGCCAATAATATAACACTGGATATGTTTAATGGGCAGAACAGAAAACTCAACTTATCCAATAAAAAGTGAAATGCTCTCACATGCCACATAGGCTACAATGTGAAAGATATTGGGAAAGATATAAAATAAATACAGCCCATTGTCTGTAAAAGAAAAATGAGTTAGCAATATGAAGTTGACCTTTTATCCAAACTGATTTCAGAACTGGTCAAGTTCTCCACATCTGCTGAAGAGTCACCCAGATCATTGACCTTTCATTTTCTTTAAAGTGTCAGTCAAACTTCTGCACATGTTCAGTACTCTTTTGTTTCTTAAAGTTATTTTCCCTGCCAGTGTTTTTTTTTGCAATGTTGCAAAATGCCATTCATTATTTAAATATAAACAACAAATTATTAATTGCACACCTGGCTATTGCAATGATGTTATAAATCAACATGGTTTTCTCAATTTGTGCTGAACTTAACTTCTGACAACATCTGCAGATAAATCAGAAATACACAATGGAGAGCTGTGTCAGCGAAGTGACTGCAGATAGAAACATGTGGCTATCGACCAACAGCTGAGAAAGATCACAACAGTGGCATCTTTGGGTGGTACTAAAGGAAAACAAACTTGCTTTTCTTTTCAGATGCAGAGACCCTCCTTAAGAAGAGCTTAACATCTTTCTCAGTTATCTTATTATATTTTTTTGTTTGTCTTCTGGAACCACTTGTGTTACTATGTATCAAAAAAGTATTTGTCGATGTCTTTTTTCTCAATTTCTTTAAGCAATGACAACCAGAAATTGATCTTAAAACTGTAGTTAACTCCATGTCTATTCACAAATGCTGGAACAGAATTCACCAGCAGACCAAAACACTTTTTTTCAAGCTACAGTGGGAGCTTGCTTATATATCAGTGTACACTCAATACATAAACCTTCATTTTCACTCCACTGCTGCTGATGGACAGCTGTGTATTTTCAGCATTTTCTGTTACGTATTTCACATCGCCTAGGCCTGCAGATTATTATTTTTAACTCTTTTGAGTCAATCAAATAAACTAAATTAACAAAATGAGGGACAAAATAAATGCAGCCCCTAAAAATTAGGGAAACTGCAAAAACAAAGACAAAGTTTAAAGGAAACGTGCAAACATTAAACTAAAATGTGATTAACAGGGTGAACACTGCCTGGTGCCTTTATAAGTCAGAATAATCAATGGTGCCTGCTGCTGGTTTTTTTTTTTAGCAGTTTTTGATACAGTGCATTGGTTGGACCAGTTAGAGTACAGTGAATAAAAATAATTAGTTGAGATGCACAGCATGAACACAAGATTAAAAGGTGTCAGTTCAGAAGATACCGAAGAAGCTGTAAAATGCAGGGATAAAAGAAGATACATAATCTCCCCGATTAGGATCCACTGTACTTTTACACAAGGGGCCATTACTTTTGTTCACTCTTAACTGGTAAGTGGCTTTTAAAATTTGGAACTGAGCATCTGCTGGCTGAGATCCAATTGCCAGCAACCTCCATTTCTGACCCCAGAGTTCATAGCACCGATATGGGGGTTCCTTAATTCACCTGCAACAGGTGCCACTGGGTCACATTTGGGCATTTCTTTGTCCTGAAAGTCCACAAACTGTCACCAGCGCTTCCTTGGAACCATATTTAAAGGGACCAATACCAAAAAATACAATGTTTTCTTGGCCCTGGGAATCCAAAGCATGTGTTCCAGGCTTGGAGCCCAGGTGGGCTCAACTTCTGCCAATTGAGCAGAAAGAAAGACTTGCATTCAGTTGGCACCTTTCTGAATTGCAGGATATCTTAAAGTGATTTACAGCCATTTTTGAAGTTTTGTCACTATCGTAATGTAGGAAATGTGGCAGCCAGCCTGTACAAAGCAAGCTCCCACAAACAGCAATGAGATAATAAGCAGATAATTTATTTTTGTGATGTTGATTGAGGGTTAAATATTGGCCAGGACATTGGGTATAACTCCTCTGCTCTTCTACAAAATACTGTCATGGGATCTTCTACATCCACCTGAAAGGTTAAACGTCTCATCTGAAAAATGGCACCCCCAACAGTGCAGAATTTCCTCGGGACTGCAATGGAATGTCAGCCTCTGGAGAGAGCCTTGAGTCCATAACCTTTCAACCCAGGGGTGAGAGCACTACCAACTGATCCATGGCTGATACCAGTCAGCATGGCTGGCCTCAATTGATGTATTAACCACCAAGGCCTGCTGCTGGTTTATGGTAGGTTGGGAGCACAGGAATCCCTGGCCTGGGAGACCACACCTCCACCATCTACCACGCAAACTAGTCTTGCTGATGGGGGGATCTGTGGCTTCAAGGCTGAGTGGAAACTACAGAAGAAACCTGCACTTAAGGTATCAAAGTCCCAGCCTAAGCGACAGTCCTTCCAGTGTATTCTTGCCAGAGTTCTGATAGGAGTGTACTAGAGAGACTGCTGAGTTTAGGTTCTTATTTCTTTCTGCACTTGTTGCAAATATCTAGTTTGTGATTCTTATGTTTAAGAATAGTTTTGGGAAATATAACATCTAGGTTGAAGCTTAAAGGGTTAAACATAAGATAGATGGAAAATCCTGATTGAGAAATTGGGAAAAATTCTGAAATGAATGCAATTCAAACAAGGTGGGAATTAATTATAGTTAAAACTACCCATAGGGCAGAATTTTATGCTGATCGAGTGGGCGTGCGCCCGACCCGATCTGGCGTGAAATCGCGCGTGATGACGTCGGGCAAGCATCCCGACGTCTTCCCGTGTTCACGTGATATTTCGGTTGGCGGGCATGTGCAAATGTCGGAAGCGTGTCCACTGACAAGAGGCTAATTAAGGTCTTTAACGGCACAATTGTCTTTAATTTTACATTGCCCGTCCAACCTTTCGGTTGGCAGATGGGTGAATCGGCCAGGTGACCTTTACACCTTTACATTTTTCATGAAACCTTATCCAAGGGCGGGATGAGGTTTCTGTGATGAAATAATAAAAAAAATAAAAATCGGTGAACAGCATTTGCACCATGTATATTTTCAGGTGCCTGATTGGGATATTTGGGACATTTTTTTTCTGCTTATCAAAACTTTACTTTCGATTTTTCAGGTCTTCAGCTCCCTGAGACAGCTCTCTGCCTTCAGGGAGCTTTCTGTTAGCGCTGGACCGTGCCCACATTGACGTCAGCACCCGCTCTCCTCCTCTCCCCGCCCCGGCAGTGCTGAGCTTTTCAGTGTGTGTTTCATGCTGGCTGGCTGTTAATTGGCCTGCCAGCATGAGCTTGCAGTCGGGGGGCCGTTCCCTGGGCGATCTCGGGCCCGCCGATCGTGCCCACCCGCAGGCCTAAAAATTCTGCCCTATGTTTATCTTATAAGGTCACAGAGAGAGGTGTAAACACTTGAACAATGACTGACCCACTCTGGGTTGAGCCAGGGTGACTATTGTTCTCTCAATAAAAGAAGCTAAAAAATGGCAATTCTGGGAAAGAGAGTCATAAGATCCCATCAGAGATAAAAAATATTCATATGGGTTGCAAAATCAAAGAGTAGCCTTGAAAGTAAAATAATTTATTTGCATTTCTGGTTGAATTACCCCTAAGCATCTCATGTTGTCATGGAGATAGTGCTTCAGAGTGGAGCCTTTGGTAGAATGCTCTTATGTTTAATTTACCTGTGTTTGTGTTGGCTGACAGAAGCAGGCAGGTCAGCTTGGGAACAGATTGAGGCAGTTGTAACTTTGGTGTGGTGAAGACCACCATCTCACCAGGGTTGAAATAGCCAACAGGAGGTGATAGTTAGGCCTGTATTTCAAGCAAAAAAAATGCTAACTTCTTTGTTCACTGCATGGAAGATGGGTGGGGCTCTAACTCAGCTTGGATTTTCTGAAGGCAAAGCAGCTGGAAGATTTTCCTAGTTTGAAGCTAGTGGAAGAAATCTACAAAGGTCCTCACACAGACTTGTGGCAGAAATCAATCAGCATAGTTTGCTTAGGAAGCTGTGGGAAGGCATTTGGATATCTTCTGGCAACCCAAGGAAGGAGCTGCGGCACCCATAGTTGTGAGGTCGCTAAAGGAAAGGGTGGAGGGCTGCATAGCTAAAAACTAATGGAAGGAATCCATAGAACTTTCCCTTGCAGGAACAGCTGGAATACTTAGGAGAAGTAAAGTAAATTCCAGAGGGCTGTGGCATAACTTTTGGGTTGATCCCAGGGCAAGTGAATGAACCTTCAAGATTTTGTAAGATAAGGGAACTCTTGGGGGGTTGGGGGAGAAGTAAAAAGTAGAACTGAGTTTATAGTGTAAGTCTCTATAAGTTAGAGTGTTAACTTAGTGGTGCTTACTTTGTTTCATCCTATTTGATACACAATAAAGTTTGTTTTTGTTTAAAAACATGAAATCTTGTGGTGTAGTTCTGTTGGCTAGTTGCTGCGGGTTTGGATTTCTTCCTTAAATGTTAAGTGTTCCTAACAGGTTCTTTACATGCTTTAAAAGCATAATCGTGACAGTGTTTTTTTATACAGCTACCTGTACCTGTGAGACAAATTCATTTTGCTTTGCTGTTTTTGCAAGATTCTTTTCTAGAATAATGGTAACAATATTTTAGGAAAATTACTTCAGTGCTGTAATATCTGGATTTCTCAATAAACTAACAATTCAATTACATCTGATGATTGAAACCTTGGGTGAATGCCAGAAGCCAAGATGAAAAGGATTAATCAGGGATCATACAAGGGGCCTGATTGATTCACCAAAGAGACTCGTTAGTGTAATATTGCAATGCTGTTTTATGTATATTAAGGTCACTGAGCATATCATAGCTATGTCAAAGTTCAATGCTTTGTTTGAGAAAAACGATGAAGTTTCAAACATATTATTTTGAAATAGCTAATCAATGTCACCAATGCCTGAGCAAATGCCTTTGAGGGAAATGATGAGTGTATGAAAGGGGTCAATGAACCTGTAAGTTAAATAACCCTGAATGTCAAATTATTACCAGAAAGGGAGACAATATGCTAGGTGAAATGTAGGTGATGTTTACCAGATGAGACCAGAGTATCAAGATGGCAAAAGGAGCACCATCTACTCAGACAAGTGTAATAAAGCTTGAGTAAAGGCTGGGAAATGAAAGGACGTAGCAATGATAAGGGTATAAATGGAGAGTTCTGATGAAAGGGCAATGACATGAAACGTTAACTCTGTTTTTCTCACCGGAGATGTGGCCTGACCTGCTGAATATTTCCAGCATTTCTGTTTTTATTATAAATGGAGAGGCTCTACATCTTGACAGGGAACTATGATGAATCTTGCAAAAGGAGAAGGAATCCTTGGTTAACGCAGTTTCCAGGACAGTGATAATCATAGTTTGGTAGTACAGAGCTTGAATATTGCTGAAAAAAGAGACATGTTGTTGAAGCTTTTCATCTTGCACTCACTGGGGCAGATTCACAAGAATACCAATTGCAAAGGGAATAATAATTTATTCTGCATGAGATGATTGTGCTGACTGGTTGAGTGGACTCTGCTTGGTAAAGGTATTGCTATGGGGAATGCACCAGGGGACAGTTAATTGCCAAGTGTTTGTTTAAGTTCAAACCAGGCAGGTCGACTCTGATAGGTCAAGGCATTGCCATAAGGAATGAGCCATGGAATCCTCCAAGCTTTTTAGTTGAAAAAGGCGCAATGCATGGACATGCTCTTTCTGTCTGCAAATGACACAGCCCTGCATGTGAATATATGTAGCTTCTAGCATGTGTAAGTTAGCCACACTGCAAACCCAACTGATAATCTTAAATTGGTGTCAGTGTATTCTTAGCACAGTCAGGATTGCTTAGCAAGTGCTGACCAGTCGCGGAATCACATCTAATGTTGGACACTATGTTTTGAGTTTTGTAAGCACAAGCTAGTTGGGTATGGTCAGTACTTTGCCTGTTGCAAACAGCCGAACGGACACGCCATTTGTTACGATCCACCAGATGTTGAGACGGACGGCCTACATACCTGGCATCACACCAGCACTGAAATTCAGATACCACATTACTCATTTGTGTGATAGGCAGAACATCTTTTTGGATTGATGCTGCTTCCTGTTAATGGAGAATATCACTCATGTCGCTACTGCATTATAGCAGCATGAAACGGCTAGCTTCACCTGTTGCTCAGCTTCAGTTGTGATCCTGCTGGTGAGGTTGGGATTGCAGTTCAATGTCCTGTTGTTCCTATTGTTATGATGCCACTTTGCTGATAAAGTTTGCATTTATTTTTTAAATATACAAGTTCAATTTGTCTGATTCTAAAGGCCTGAAAGCAAATCATATTGAGAGACTCAACACGTCATTTGGCGAACACATCTCTATCACAGACTTGTGAAATAAAATGATCACTTATGTATCTGAACACTTTTATTTTTATTCTAATGATTAGTTACCAGTTAATGATTTAAACAAAATACCAATCATGTCATCACAGATGGTATTGTGTCCATTACTTTCTATTTCAGGAGTAAATGCCTTTTATATGTTGATAAATCTAAAAATACAGCACTCCTTCAATACTGTAGTAGTAGCCTAGGCTACGTGCACAAATCATAAAATGGGGTTTGAATCCACAGCCACCTGACTGAGAGGTGAGAGGGATACCATCTGAGTTAGCTTAACTAACTTTAATGTGTGAATGCATGTTGACTAAAATATTCCTTCAACCAGTCAACATGAACAGTTAAAAAATAATTCAAAATTACCAGAGCATTCTTTGGCTTTGTTTTTTGTTTTGTATTTCTGAATTAAATGTCACTGCTTTGGAACTTTATTCTGGTTTGTACTTGATGTGATCTGGCTGGGGAATTTGATGGAAAAGTGATGGCTGTAAGCTGTACTCGTGCTCTTCGATTGTAGCCTGCTTTTTTTGTTTCTCTTCTAAATTTACTATCAATAAAAACACTTTTCATCAAATCTTTGCATTAAAATTTATTTTGCAGTTTACCTGCTGTAAGATAAAAACAATTGAACTTCAACTGGGTGAATACTACAAGGCTTATGTCTTAACTTATGCCAGTGAATAACCAAAATTCACTTTGCTTTAACAGACTGTAACTTAAATGAAGTAGATATTTAATCAATACAAGCTTGTGATCAATCGATTCTCCGGCAGGAGATTGTACTTTTGAATCTCATCGCTGTTCATTACTTGGTCTTATCCATTAAGGTCACTTGAGTTTCACTGCAGCACTTTGGGAGGGTGAGATAGAGAAATTTAAACTCATCTGTTTCAGTTTTCAGGGTTAGCCACTAACTTTGTGTCAAGGACATAATCTATCTACCAGCTTCAGCAACACACTAAAGATATTTGGCTAAGAATTAATGGTGAAAGAAACAGTACATCTCCTGAGGGCTATACATGAAGGAGATGTAGACTGTATTAGAAATACAGGAGCAGTTGACAATGTCAAAGAGGACTTCTTCCCTCTAGATCATTTGGATGTAAGTACCACTTCAAAAACTAGAAGGATCTGAACTTTGTTTTGCTGGAGTTCATACGGATGTCCGCTACCCTGTCACCCTTTATTATCAGAAATGTTCCTTGTCCTTTTCCATTTTCTGTCTTTTGAAAAGTCAACTATCATGGAATATTTAGTTCCTGACCTTGGTCACCTTGCAATCAAATTTCTATAATACCTATTAGATCAAACCCATTTATCTTTTAGCTGTCTATCTTGTTATGAATATTTTGTGCATTGAGATAATGCAACTTTAATTTTAATGTTTTCCCATTTTACCCGATTTCGCCTTATTCACTGATGCATAATTAAACTCTCTGCCCCTTCCTGTCAAAATCTGCTTATCTTTACCCAAATCTCTACACTGCTCTTTTGCCTCAACTTTTTTCTTTAGATTTATAAATTTAACCTCACCTAAACCCTCCATCTTCCCAATTTTAATTGAATACTCTACAGCCCTAGCTATTTGATTCACCAGGATACTGATCCCAACACGGTTTAAGTGCAGCTTGTACAATGGAAAGGCTCCCTCTTTCTCATGCACAACTTACCTGCACAACTCCTTCCTCCACTTTAAGAGCTACATGTCCCTGCACCTCTTTGCCTCAGCTCGTCCAGTTAAAAGGAAAGTAAAACTTATGCTTTGCCTTTTACAACTTCAGCATGCTGAAATGTTTAAAGTCAATTAAGTGCTTTTGAAGTATAGTCACTATGATGTACGGAACATAGCAGCCAATTTGTGCATGGTGAGGTTCCACAAATATTGGCCAAGACAACCGGGCAGAATATGTTTGCTCTTCTTCAGAATAATGCTATGGGATTTTTCATGTCTCTCAAACAGCAATTCAACAAATCCAGCAATTCGTATTGAAGGATAAATGTTGGCCAGGACATTGGGAGAGTTCCGCTTCACTTCTTTGGCTCGTATGTGCATCCACCCAAGAGGCAGACAGGGCCTCACTTTAACATCTCTCTGAAAGACAGTGCAGAATCGCTCAGGGCTGTACAAAGTGCCAGTCTAAGGTACACACTCAATTTTTTGGATTGGAGGTTGAACCCACAACCCTCTGACTCAGAAGTTAAAATGCCACTGAGCAAGGCTGACATTCAACTGCTGACTTTTTCTCAGTTACTCTATCTTGTTGCAGGTCAAAAAAGGTCAAAAGAGCACACAATGCTGTCCAGAGAAAGATTACAAGAGTGTCATTTCCACCTTTAGTTCCCTCACCCCTTTTGAGGACAAGGCCATGGAGCTAGTGAGCATTGACAGGACTCTTGCCATGGGAGCGGGAGAGACTGATGGCATCTTGCCAGCAGCAGGTTATGGACTGAATGCCGACATTGTCACCCTGGCATCCCAAAGAAGCTGTCAAGTTGCAAGCTGACATGAAATGAAGGCATCTCAGACCCATAAGCTTGCTGTACAGCATGAGCAGCCAATTACCCGCCACAATTGTATCCTCAGGTGACAAGGAGCAGCAACATGGAAATGGTTAAAAAGAGGTGCATAAAGGCACCTAGTGGAAGCATGGTGTTGAGGAAGAGTAAGTTGATTGTACATTTGGGTTGACTATAACAAAGTAGAATGTGCAGTGGTCGTGGCCAATGCTGATCTGTAATAATATATTTTTGAGTTTTGGTAAAGGACCCACAGTCCTGAGATGGTGATTTGTCTGCTCTTTTCACAGATGCTACCTGATCTACTTTCATCAATTTCTGTTTTGTATTAGATTTTCAGCACCTGCAATCTTTTGCTTTTTGCAGATATTTATCTAGTTCTTCTTTCAATGAGTTAATTAGCCAATTATCCATTTCTTTTACTTGGGAAGACATGAAATATAGTCTGTGCAGTCACAACTACATTTTCAACTAATTTACTCATTCATGGGATGTGGGCATCACTGGCAAGGCCAGCATTCATTGTTCATCCCTAATTGCCCTTGAGATGGTGGTGGTGAGCCATCTTCATGAACCGCTACAGTCCATGGGGTGTAGGTACACCCACAGTGCTGTTAAGAAGGGAGTTCCAGGATTATGACCCATCAATTGTGAAAGAACAGGGAAATAGTTTCAAGCCAGGATGATGCGTGGCTTGGAGAGGAACTTCCAGGCAGTGGTGCTCCCATACATCTACTACCCTTGTCCTTCTAGGTGGTAGAGGTTGCGGTCAGGAAGATGCTGTCAAAGAAGGTTTGGTGAGTTGCTGCAATGCATCTTGTAGATGGAACACATTGCTGCCATTGTGTGTTAGCGGTGGAGGAAGTGAATGTTGAAGGCAGTGGACGGGGTGCCAATCAAGCTGGTTGCTTTGTCTTGGATGGTGTCAAGCTTCTTGAATATTGTTGGAGCTGCACATATCCAGGCAAGTGGAGAGTATTCCATCACACTCCCGACTTGTGCCTTGTAAATGGTGAACTGGCTTTGGGGAGTCAGGAATTCTGCAGAATTCCTAGCCTTTGATCTGCTCTTGTAACCACACTATTTATCTGGCTGGTCCAGTTCAATTTCCGGTCAATGGTAAGCCCCAGGATGTTGATAGTGGGGAATTCAACAATGTTAATGCAATGGAAAGTCAAGGGGAGATGGTTAGATTCTCTCTTAACATAGCAACATAGAAAATAGAAGCAGGAGGAGGTCATTCAGCCCTTCGAGCATGCTCCGCCATTCAATATGATTATGTCTGATCATCTATCTCAACACCATACTCCCGTTCTCTCCCCATAACCCTTGACACCTTTAGAGTCTAGAAATCTATTTCCTTCTTAAATATATTCAGTGACTTGGCCTCCACAGCTCTCTGTGGTGGAGAATTCCATAGGTTCACCTCTGAGTGAAGAAGTTTCTCCTCATCTCAGTCCTAAATGGCCTACCCTGTGTCCTGATATTGTGACCCCTAGTTCTAGACCCCCCAGCCAGAGGAAACATCATTCCTGCATCCAGTCTGTCCAGCCCTGTCAGAATTTTATAAATTTCAACGAGATCCCCTCTCATTCTTTTAAACTCCAGTGAATACAGGCCTAGTCGGCCCAATATCTCCTCTTATGACAATCCTGCCAACCCAGGAATCAGTCTGGTGAACCTTTGCTGCACTCCCTCAATGGCAAGTATATCCTTTCTTACGTAAGGAGACCAAAACTGAACACAATACTCTAGGTGTGGTCTCACCAAGGTCCTGTACAGCTGCATTAAGACATCTTTGCTCCTGTACTCAAGTCCTCTCGCAATGAAGGTCAACATGCCATTTGTCTTCTTAACTGTCTGCTGCACTTGCACGCTTGCTTGCTTTCAGTGACTGGTGCACAAGGACACCCAGGTCCCTTTGTACATCAACATTTCCCAATCTATCACCATTTAAATAATACTCTACCATTCTGTTTTTCCTACCAAAGTGGATAACTTCACATTTATCCACATTATACTGTATCTGCCATGTATTTGCCCATTCACTCAACTTGTCTAAGTCGCCTTGAAGCCTCTTAACATTCTCCTCACCACTCACATTCCCAACAAGTTTCATGTCGCCAACAAGCTTGGAAATATTACATTTGGTTCCCTCATCCATATCATTGATATATATTGCGAATAGCTGGGGCCCAAGCACTAATCCCGGTGGTACCCCACTAGTCACCGCCTGCCATTCTGAATAAGATGCATTTATTCCTACTGTCTGTTTCCTGTCTGCTAACCAATTTTCAATCCATGCCAATATATTAGCCCCTATCCCATGTTCTTTAATTTTGCACACTAACCTCTTATGTGGGACTTTATCAAAAGCTTTCTGAAAATCCACATACACTACTTCCATTGGTTGCGCTTTATCTATTCTGCTAGTTATGCCCTCAAAAAACTCCAGTAGGTTTGTCAAACATGATTTCCCTTTCATAAATCCATGTTGACTTTGTCTAATCCCGCTGATATTTTCTAAGTGTCCTGTTATCACATCCTTTATAATAGATTTGAGCATTTTCTCTGCTACTGATGTTAGGCTACTAGGTCTATAATTCCATGTTTTTTCCCTCCCTCCTTTTTTAAATGGTGAGGGTTACATTTGCCACCCTCCAAACTGCCGGAACTGTTCCAGAATCCACAGAATTTTGGAAGATGATAACCAATGCATCCACTATTTCCGTGGCCACCTCCTTTGGTACCCTTTTGTTGGAGATGGTCATTGTCTGGCACTTGTGTGGTGCAAATGTTACTTGCACTTATCAGCCCAAGCCTGAATACTGTCCGGGTCTTGCTGAATATGGAAAGGGACTGCTTCAAAATCTGAGGAGTCACGAGTGGTGCTTAACATCCTGCAATTATCAGCAAACATCCCCACTTCTGACCTCATGATGGAGGAAAGCTCATTGATAAAGCAGCTAAAGATGTTTGGGCCCAGGACACTACCCTGATGAACTCCTGCAGTGATGTCGTGGCACTGAGATGATTGACCACCAACAACCACAACGATCATCTTTTGTGCTAGGTATGATTCTAACCAGCGGAGAGTTTTCCCCCTGATTCCCATTGACTCCAGTTTTGCTAAGGCTCCTTGATGCCATGCTCGGTCAAATGCTATCTTGATGTCAAGGGCAGTCACTCTTGCCTCATCTCTTAACTTCAGCTCTTTGGTTTGGACCAAGGCTGTAATGAGGTCAAGAGCTGAGTGGCCCTAGTGGAACCCAAACTGAGTATCAGTGAGAAGGTTATTGTTGAGTAAGTGCTGCTTGATAGCACTGTCAATGACCCCTTCCATCACTTTGTTGATGATCGAGAGTAGACTGATGGGACAATAATTGGCTGAGTTGGCTTTCAGCTGCGTTTTTGGACAGGGCTTACTTGGGCAATTTTCCACATTGCTGGGTAGATGCCAGTGTTGTAGCTGTGCTGGAACAGCTTGGCTAGGGGCGTGGCAAGTTCTGGTGCACAAGTCTTAAGTACTATTGCCGAATGTTGTCAGGGCTCAAAGCCTTTGCAGTGTCCTGTGCCTTCAGCTGTTTCTTGATATTACGTGGAGTGATTCAATTTGGCTGAAGACTGGCATCTGTGCTGCTAGGGACCTCAGGAGGAGGCCGAGATGGATCATCCACTCGACACTTCTGACTGAAGATGGTTGCAAATGCTTCAGCCTTGTCTTTTGCGATAATAAGTTGGGCTCCCCCATCATTGAGGATGGGGATATTTGTGGACCCTCCTCCTCCAGTTGCTTGTTTAATTGTCTGCCACCTTTCACAACTAGATGTGCCAGAACTGCAGGACTTAGATATCATCCAATGGTTGTGGGATTGCTTAGCTCTGTCTATCGCATGCTGCTTATGCTGCTTGGCATGCAAGTAGTCCTGTGTTGTAGCTTCAACAGGTTCACACCTCATTTTTAGGTATATCTGGTACTGCTCTTGGCATGCCCTCCTGAACACTTCATCGAGCCTGGGTTGACCCCCGAGCTAGGTGGTAATGGTAGAGTGGGGGACATGCCGGGCCATGAGGTTACAGATTGTGGTTGAATACAATTCTGCTGCTGCTGATGGCCCACAGCACCTCACAGATGTCCAGTTTTGAGTTGTTAGATCAGTTCAAAATCTATCCCATTTAGCATGGTGGTAGTTCCACACAACATTGAGGGCATCCTCAATGTGAAGACAGGACTTCCGCTGGGCTTTTCCAGCCCTGCCATGGTCGGACCCACCGCAGGAGATTCAGTGGCCCAGCCAAAAGAATATTGACTTTTGGCAGGACTGGACAATCTCAGTGGTGGGCAGAGCCGGAAAATCCCACCCTTTGTCTCCACAAGGACTGTGTACTGGTCACTCCTACCAATACTGACATGGACAGATGCATTCATGCCAGGTAGATTGGTGAGGACACGGTCGAGTTGTTTTTTCCCTCCTGTTGGTTCTCTCACCACCTGTTGCAGACCCAGTCTAGTAGGTAGAATAAATAAAAACAGAAAATGCTGGAAAAACTCAGCAGGTCTGACAGCGTCTGTGGAGAGAGAAACAGAGTTAATGCTTTGACGCGAAACGTTAACTCCAGCATTTTCTGTTTTTATTTTAGATTTCCAGCATCAGCAGTATTTTGCTTTTATCTTACAGTCTAGCAGCTCTGTCCTTTTGGACTCAACCAGCTCGGTCAGTACTGGTGCTACCGAGCCACTCTTGATGATGAAAATTAAAGTCCCCCAACCTGAGCACATTCTGTACCCTTGCCGTCCTCTGTGCTTCTTCCAAGTGGTGTTCAACATAGAGGAGCACTGATTCATCAGCTGAGGTTGTGGGTGGGTGGTGGGGGCTTGCAGGTGGCGGCAACGGTAGGTGGTAATCAGCAGGAGTTTTCCTTGCCCATGTTTGACCTGATGCCAGGTCACTTCGTTGGATCCAGAGTCAATGTTGAGGACTCCCAGTGCAATTTCATTCCATTTGTATTCCACTATGCTGCCGCCTCTGCTGGGTCTATCCTGTGGAGCGGCAGGACATGCCCAGGGGTCATGTTGGTGGTGTCTGGGACATTGTCTGTAAGGTGTGATTCCATGAGTATGACTATGTCAGGCTGTTTGAATAGTCTGTCGGACAGGTCTCCCACTTTTAGCACAAGCCCCCAAATGTTAGTAAGGAGGACTTTGCAGGGTTGACAGGACTGGGTCTGCCATGTTCTTTTTGGTATCTAGGTCTATGCCAGTTGGTTGTCCAGTTTCATTCCTTTTTTTAAGACTCTGAAGCAGTTTGATATAACTGAGTGACTTGCTCGGCCATTTCAGATGGCATTTAAAAGTCAACCACAATTCTGTGGAGTCATGTGGAGTCACATGTAGGCTGGACCAGTAAGGTTGGCAAATTTCTTTCCCTGAAGGGCATCAGTGAACCAGATGGGTTTTTACGACAATCAATTCATCATTACCATTTGACTAGTTTTAAATGCCAGATTTTAAAAATTAGTTGTATTTAAATTCCACCAACTGCCAAGGTGGATTTGAAGCCATGTGCCCAGAGCATTTGTCTGGGCTTCTGGATTACTAGTCCTGTGATATTATGACTATGCCACTGCCTCCCTCTGCCGAATCCCGAAAATACATTTTTATGGGGAGAATTTTCTCCCCATCGGGTAGGCCGACGGGAGCGGGCATGGGCGGGTGCAGAGCTGGGACATGTTTACGAATATTCATGAAAAAAATTATTTAATTAATAGACACCTCATGAAACCTCATCCTGCTCATAGATGAGGTTTCATGAAAAATGTGAAGGCCGCCTGGTCTCTTTGCTTGCCCGCCAACCTTAAGGTTGGACGGGCAGCGCTGACAATCACTTTAATTAGTTTATTAATGGCCTTAACAGGCCTTTGACAGTTTGGTGGGCACACAGCCGACACTGGTGCGTGCTTGCCGAACTAAAGATCGGAATGATGTGCGGTGACGTCGGGACGCACGCCTGACATCACCGCATGTCATTTTACGCATGCCCTGCATGCCGAACAGAAGGCTATGACCTATAAAATGCTGCATTTATAGATGGCAAGATATTATATGCAAATTAGATTTTATATAGGCAAAGTAATATAATATTGAAAGCACTGTCGATTACTTATCCATGCGTACTGAAGTCTCAAATTCCCTTTACAATTTATTCAATACAATTAGTTACTTTCTATTTATTTCTGAAAAGAAATCACCTTAGAGTTGGGTTAATAAGAGTAAGGGACTTAAGGTAATTAATATCAGCAGAGAAAATCTATTGGAGAAACTTAGGGGACTTAAAGCTGATAAATTCCCATGACCTGATGGCCTACATCCTAGGGTTTCAAAGGAGATAGCTGCTGAGGTAGTGGATGCACTGGCTATGTTTGTCCAAAATTTCCTAGAGGCTCAAACAGTCCTAGCGAATTGAGAATTAGCAAATGTAACAACACTGTTATTCTAGGAAGGAGGGAGAGAGAAAATGGTGAAATACAGGTCAGTTAGTTTGACACCAGTTGTTGAGAAAATGCTGCAATCTATTATTAAGGAAGTCTTAACAATGTACTTGGAAAATCATTGTATGATCAGACAAAATCGACTTGGTTTTACAAAAGCAAAGTCATGTTTAACAAATTTATTAGAGTCTTATGAGGATATAAATAGTAGGGTAGATAAAAAGATACCCGCAGGTGTGGTATACTTGGATTTCCAAAAGGCATTTCATAAGGTTCCACACAAAGGGCTAATATGCTAGGTAAGGGCTCATGGAGTTGGGGGTAGTATATTAATATGGATGGAGGATTGTTTAATGGACAGAGAATAGGGATAAATGGGACATTTTCAAACTGACAGGCTGTGACTAATGGAGTGCCACAAGGATCAGTGTTGGGGCCTCAGCTATTTACAATTAATATTAATGACTTGGACAAAACCAGATAGGAATGTAAGCTGTGAGGAGGACACAAAAAGACTGCAAATAAATATAGACAGATTAAGTGAATGGGCAACAAGGTGGCAGATGGAGTATAATGTGTGGAAATGTGAAATGCACTTGTTAGTAAAAGCAGAAAGGCAGACTATTTTTTACAAGGCGTGAAACTTCTAAACATTGCTGTTCAGAGGGACTTGTCTGTGGAATCTAAACATCAAGGCACAGTTTCATGAAAAGATTGTCCAAAAAATGGTTACATTTGCACTATATAAATAACAGATGGAACAATTGGATCGAAAACAATTACACAGTGTGGTAATCTGATGTATAATATACCTTTAAGAAGAATGTTATAATGGAAGATCACATGATCTTAGTATCCAACAGCAGAGTAGTGCTGGCTACCTTAGTAGTCAGTAGTTAGTAGTGAGTAGTTTAGAGTTAGAGTCTGTAGTGTAGAGACAGGGTTTGAGTTGCAAGCACATAAGTATAACTGCTGAGTTCCTTTGTGAATAAATAGAATGTGTTCTACATAAGAACTGTCTGCTAATCTACTCTGTCTATAGTACCAACTCGGCCACCTTGAGACAAGCATGTGACCAGGATCCATTAGTCCAACTAAACTAGTGACCGGGATCCAACAAACTGGCGATGAAGAAAAAGCAAAAAAATGCAAGGAAGGACTTAAAAAAAAATCAAGAGAAATCCAGGAAGGAAATCAAGTGAAGTGAAATCGGGCCATACCTCACACAGTAATTGTAAGTAGAATTTCCGTCCTAATCGTCAAAGCAGTCCCCTCGAAGCATGCTGCAGTTTGGAAGGGTTGATCCTTTTGACCCAACCATGGACTATTGGTCTCATTTTGTTGAAGCCTTGCATTCTTTTTCCAAGCTAATGACATTGTGGGGGAGGAGAAGAGGCGAGCGATCCTCTTATCCGTGTGTGGGAGTAAGACCTATGGATTGATTCGAAGTTTGATGGCACCCAATACTTGGTGTTTGAAAAATTTTGATGACTTGGTGAACCTTGTGAAGAGTCATTATCAGCCCAAGCCCTCGGCAATGATGCTACAGTTCAAATTTAACTCAAGAAATAGAGCCCCAGGGGAGACAATTGCTTGTTATGTGGCAGGCCTGAAACAGTTAACAGAATATTGTGAGTTTAGTACATCTATAAATGACATGTTAGAGATTGCTTGGTGTGCGGTATAAATGAAGATACGATTCAGAAGAGATTACTGTCTGAAAAAAATTTGGATTTTCAGAAGGCGCTAGAAATAGCACTGGCCATGGAAAGCACAGTGAGGGACTCGAAAGCCATACAGGGAGCAGAAAACCGCGCCATCCTCCACATTGGGTGGGGAGCGCCAGCCAAAAGAGGCGAGAAAATGCACAGCTCTGATGAGAAGCAGGAAGCAGCCACCGCTTGCAGACAAATGAAAAGAAATGATGTAGCAGCGAAAACATGGAATAATGCTAACAGAGGTGGAAGCAGACAACCATGAATGGAAGTTTAAAAAACTCGAATATTTTTACTGTCATCGAAACAGACACCTCATGAGACATTGCAAGGATAGAATCAGGCAGATTTTCAATCAAAAGAAGAAACCCCATGAGATCCAGAACGTAGAAGAGGCTGAAATAACAGAATCAGATATTTATTTGTTATATAATTGAAAGGTAGAAAGAACAGAACCTATCTATATAACAGTGAGGGTGAATGATAGACTTATCAGAATGGAGGTAGGCACAGGAGCTTCCACTACGGTTATAGGTGAACATATCTTCACATACCTGAATTATGGAGAATGTAAATTAAATTTGGAAGAAACAGATGCCAAATTGAAAAGTTACACAGGAGAAGACATCAAAATCAAAGGCATAAGCAGGGTTATTGTATAGTACGGAAGCCAATTAGTTAAATTACCCTTGATGGTGGCAGCAGGTGAGGGGCCAAGCCTCCTTGGACGAAACTGACTGAAATAAATTAAATTGAATTGGGCTAAGATCTTCCAACTGAGAGCCAGTGGGCTACCTGAGCTATTACAAAAATACATCTCAGTTTTCCAAGATGAACTTGGGAAGATCCAGAGGCTACAAGCAAATATTCATGTGGATCCAGACGCTACCCCCTGATTTATGACCAGTACCTTATATGATGAGGGAAAAGGTAGGCACCCAATTGGATATATTAGAGAAACTAGGAGTTATACAACCTGTGTGATTCTCAGAATAGGCAGCATCAATAGTCCCTGAACTGAAACCCGATCAAAGTGTTCGAATTTGTTGAGACTACAAACTGACAGACATCCTATACCAAAAACTGAAGACTTGTATGCTAAGTTGGCAGGTGGAACCCACCTACACGAAGCTTGATATGAGTCATGCTTATCAACAATTGGAGTTAGAGAAGGCCTCCCAGAAATTTGTCACAATTAATACACGCAAAAGGTTGTACCAATATACCTGTTTACCTTTTGGAATATCATCTGCATGCGCCATATTCCAGACAACAGTGGAAAATTTACTGCAGGGATTGCCTCTCATTGTAGTTTATTTAGATGACATTCTGGTGACAGGACTCACTGAAAAGGAGCATTTGGCAAACTTGGAAGAAGTTTTGAAACATTTCTCACAGGTGGGAGTGTGTTTAAAAAAAAGGAAAGTACACATTCCAAGCAAAAGAGGTCATTTATTTAGCTCACGGGATAGATTCACAGGGCCTCCACCCAGTTTAGGAAAAAGTGAGAGCCATTAGAGAGGCACCAGCATCAAAGAACACTTCCGAGCTCAAATCATTCCTAGGAATGATCAACTACTATGGATGCTTCTTGCCTAATTTGTCAACAGGACTGCCACTCTTGTATTACCTACTGAAGACAAAGCAACCTTGGTCCTGGCAAACACCATAGAAAGAAACTTTCCCAAAGGCAAAACAACTGTTACACTCATCCACCCCATTAGTACATTTTAACCAAAGAAAAGAGTTAGTTTTGATATGTAATGCATCTCCCTATGGAGTGGGAGCAGTGCTCTCCCGTCGAATGGATGGTGGCTCAGAATGGCCTATTGGATATGTATCAAGAATCAAAAACACAGCAGAAATGGGATCTCACAGATAGAAAAAGGAGGCCTGTTACTCATCTTTGGTGTCAAGAAATTTCACCAATATGTATACGGTCGTCATTTTACTATCATTTCGGACCACAAGCCTTTGCTAGACTTGTTCAGAGAGGACAACGCGACACCACCCATTGCCTCAGCAATAATGCAGAGATGGGCATTGATCCTGATAGCGTATGAGCATACTTTCATCCACAGGCCTGGAAATCAGATTGCAAATGCTGATGCACTTTGTCATTTGTCTTTGAAAGAAAACGATGAGGATGTTCCAGTTCCTCAAGAACTTGTTTTATTATTGAACTTCTTAGATTCATCACCAGTATGTGCTAGACAGATCAGAGATTGGACAAGTCAAGATCCAGTCATATGCTATGGCACAGCTGATGGTAAATGCTGAGTTGTTCAAAGCCCAAAGGGAAACTTGAAACAACTGCCACAACTTGTTTTGTAGTTTGTATAACTTTTGAGATGTGTGCCTTTAATTCAGTAGTAATAAGGCCACCAATTCTTATACGTTTTTATAAAACTAAATTAAACATTTATTAATAAGATAAATTATTTTTCAATACATTAATATATCTACAAATTGCTACTATGATAACTTCTAACTTCCCTCATCAATCTAACTCCCAGTTATATTTTTGTTAAGGCAACAGTAAGGTACATAGATTTTAAAAGATCCAGGCAAAGAAACATGATACCCTGAACAAGTCGAATTCAAAGTGAGTTATCTTAACTTCAATCCCTGGAGGCAGCAGTTTGTGGAATAGATGCTGAAGGCTTTTCACACTTGTTGGATCTTAAACTGTCTCCCTTACAAACAGTCTTCTCTCCGTTATACATATCTTCCCCTTTGAATGCAAATACCCATTGTTTCACTATGTCTTTGGACTTTATCTTCCTGATAATAAAAGCCTCCCATAGCACTAAGTTTTACCAGTAATATTTGGGAAAAATAAACACACTGTTTCTGAACTTCACCTGGCTAGGTGACACATTTCACTCCCTCTTTTGAAAACAATCTAGTCTGGTTTATTTAAAAATGCAAATAGCCTTGACACCCATGTTTCTAAACTTACCCATGGTTTACCTAATTAACATTTCAAACCTAACTTCTCTTCTTACATTAAAGCACCCAGACTAATTCAATTAAGTCTGTCTCACACACACAGACACATAAGAACATAAGAACTAAGAGCAGGAGTAGGCAACTCAGCCCCTCGAGCCTGCCCAGTCATTCAATACAATCATGGCTGATCTCATTTCAGCCAAAACTCCAATTTCCCGCCCTCTCTCCATAACCTTTCAACCCATTACTAATTAAAAATCTGTCTATCTCCTTCTTAAATTTATTCAGCGTCCTGGCATCCACTGCACCCTGAGGTAGTGAATTCCACAGATTCACGACCCTTTGAGAAAAGTAATTCCTCCTCATCTCTGATTTAAATCTACCACCCCTTAGCCTAAAACTATGGCGTCTCTTTCTAGAATTCCCCACAAGGGGAAACATCCGCTCCATGTCTACTTTGTCTATCCCCTTTAGCATCTTATATACCTCAATTAGATCTCCTCTCATCCTTCTAAACTCTACCAAGCATAGGCCTAAACTTCTCAATTTCTCCTCATAAGACAAGCTTTGCATCTCTGGAATCAATCTAGCGAACGTCTTCTGAACCGCCTCCAATTCAACTACATGCTTCCTCAAGTAAGGGGACCAAAACTGTGCACAGTACTCCAGGTGTGGTCTCACCGATGCCTTGTACAGTTGCAACAACACTTCCCTATTTTTATACTCTGTTCCTTCAGCAATAAATGCCAAAATTCCATTTGCCTTCCTTATTACCTGCTGTACCTGCATTCTAACTTTCAGCGACTCATGCATGAGGACACACAGATCCCTCTGCACTGACGCATTCTGAATTTTCTCTCCATTTAAATAATAAGACGTCTTTTTATTTTTCCAACCAAAATGGATAACCCCACACTTATCCGCATTAAACTCCATCTGTCAAATTTTGGCCCATTCACCTAACCTGTCCACATCCATTTGTAAATTTCTTATTTCTTCATTGCAACTTACTTTCCTCCCTATTTTTGTGTCATCTGCAAATTTAGCTATAGTGCCTTCTATCCATGAATCCATGTCATTAATATAGAGTGTAAATAGTTGGGGTCCAAGGACCAAATCCTGTGGCACCCTGCTAGTTACAGCTTGCCATCCAGAAAAAGACCCATTTTCCCAACTCTCTGCTTTCTGTTGGTTAGCCAATCCTCTATCCAAGCTAATATATTACCCCTAACTCCATGTGATATTATCTTGTGTATTAATCTTTTGTGCAGCACTTTATCAAAGGCCTTCTGGAAGTCCAGATATAATACATCTACAGGATCCCCATTATCCACATTGCTTGTCACATCTTCAAAGAACTCTCGCAAATTAGTCAAACACAATTTACTCTTCATAAAACCATGCTGACTCTGATGGATTGCACTTTGACTTTCCAAATGCCCCATTACTACTTCCTTAATAATGAATTCCAACAATTTCCCAACGACAGACGTTAAACTAACTGGTCTATAGTTTCCTACTTTCTGCCTCCCCCCCTTTTTGAATAAGGGCATTATATTAGCATTTTTCCAATCCACTGGAGCCTTTCCAGAATCCAGGGAATTTTGGAATATTATAGCCAATGCATCCACTATCTCCGCTGCCATTTCCTTTTAGACCCTGGGATGCAGGCCATCAGGTCCTGGGGACTTGTCACCCTTTAATCCCAATAGTTTGCTCAGTACTTTTTCTCTTGTGATGGTGATTGTTCTAAGTTCCTCCTTCTCTATATCCTCTGCACTACTGTTACTATTGGGGTGGTACTAGTGTTCTCCACCATGAAAATTAGGCAAAATATTGATTAAGCGTCACTGCCATTTCTGCATTCCCCACTGTTAACTCCCCAGTCTTGTCCTCCAAGGGACCAACATTCACTTTAGCTACTCTCTTTCCTTTTATATACTTGCTATCAATTTTTACATTTTGCGCTAGTTTTCTTTCATAATTTACCTTTGCAATTTGGGATGCCTTAGTTTTTGCCTTTATGTTATCTTTAACTTCCTTGCTTAGCCATGGATGCTTTTCCCCGTTCTTACCATCTTTCTTCCTCTTTGGAATATATTTTGCTTCGGAGGAATGGAATATCTCCTTAAATATCTGCCACTGTTCATCAACTGTCCTGCCTTGTAGTCTTCCTGCCCAGTCCACTAGGGCCAAATCTGCCCTCATGCCTATGTAGTTACCTTTGTTTAACTCCAGAACATTAGTGTGGGACTCAAGTTTCTCGCTCTCAAACTGAACTTGAAATTCTAACATGCCATGATCACTCTTCCATAGAGGATCCTTTACTATGAGATCATTAATTAATCCCATATGGGTGACATATAGACACATCCCACAATTACTTTATTTGATACCAAATTCCAATAATATTATGAGAATTATTATATCTTCCTGACACTTAAGCAAAGTATGAGAACAAGTTCTTCATGGTTGGTCACAAGAACAGGAATTTGATGAAGTGAAACCGTATTTTCACAGAAGCTATGAGATAGCCAACCAGCATGGTATTTTATTGTGGGGAGCTCGAGTGATTGCTCCTCCAAAAGGACAAAAGCCATTGTTAACTGCACTACATAGTGCACATCCAGGTATTTCCCGAATGAAGACCATAGCATGCAGATACCTATGGTGGCCTGGAATGGATGGAGAAATAGAGAGCTTAGTGAGAAGTTGTATGCAGTAACAGCAAGTGCAAAAGTTACCTCCAACCGCTCTGTTACACCCGTGGGAGTGGCCAGGAATGCCATGGGTGTGATTACATCTTGACTATGTGGGTCCTTTTTTGGGACCCATGTTTCTCCTTAATATTGATGTTCACTCAAAATGGATGGACATATATGAGGTGAAATCATCAATATCTTCTGCTACAACTGACAAGCTACGTCAAAGGTTTGCCATCAAAGGACTACCAGAAGTGATTGTATCAGAAAACAGCACGGCATTTATGAGTGCTGAGTTTCAATGGTTTATCAACACCAACGGTATCACTCATGTAAAATTTTCATCCTAACATCCTTCCTCGAATGGACTGGCTGAGACAGCGCTTCAAACATTCAAAGTTGGCATGAAGAAATTAACTGGAGACTCCATAGCGACCAAGCTAGCACGTTTTCTTTTCCGTTATAGGACCACCCCTCACATGACAACAGGTGTCAGACCTGTGGAGTGTTGATGAAATGCTGTCTCAGAACATGATTGAGCTTATTAACGCCAAATTTAGGGGAGAAGGTGGAAAGAAGTCAAGGAAGTCAGAAAATTGGACATCACTGGCATAGTCATGACAGAAAGCTTATTGTAGGAGAGACGGTATACCCAAGTGGTTATCAGGTGAAATAAGTCCAGTGATTGGACCTCTTTCTTACCACATGAAGGTGGAAGACCGAGTCATACGGAGACATATAGATCATATAAGGAGGAGAGAAATAAAGTATCAGGAAATGATTCCTCCAGTGTTCACAGCTGCATCAACATCTCCTGTTAAGAGAACTCAACTGAGTACAGATGTGTCTGAAGGATTGGCTGTGCCTGCAGGAGTTGAGGGAACAGATTTTCAGGTGCCCACCGAAGAACCTGATGTTCGGACAACACCAGAAAAGGAGGTTCCTGACAAAGCATCTGAAGCTGTAGAGCTGAGATGTTCTACATGCATAAGGAAACCCACAGAAAGACTGAATTTGTAAATTACTTATCTGTGTAAATAATTTGATATTTTGAGAAAAATTGTAATTGTAACTATAAAATGTATTTCTGCATAAAGGGGGAGGGATGTGGTAGTCTAATGTATACTATACCTTTAAGAAGAATGTTATAATGGAAGATCACATGATTTTAGTATCCAATAGCAGAGTAGTGCGGGCTACTTTAGTAGCCAGTAGTTAGTAGTGAGTAATCTAGAGTTCGAGTCTGTAATGTAGACACAAGGTTTGAGTTGTAAGCACACAAGTGTAACTGCTGAGTTCTGTTGTAACTAAATAGAATGTATTCTACATAAGAACTGTCTGTTGATCTACTCTGTCTATGGTACCAACTCAGCCATCTTGAAGCAAGCATGCAACCAGGATCCATTAGTCCAACTAAACTAGTGGCCAGGATCCAACACACAAACATCCTTTAGAGTTCAGGTGACATAACTTGTTGGAGTGCTTCCTGTACTTGATTGTACAATACTTGATTTTTCCAGGTTTGCTCGAAGACCTCAGAATACAGTTAGATAATGGTTGACTGAATATAGACTAGATGAAAAGGGTAAAGGTGCTTGACTGAGCATCATACGCATTAATCAGAATTTTCAGTAGTGCACAATAGCCCACAGACTTACACCCTTGGCTTGGTGACACAAACAGTCATTCACATAAGTCAGGCTGAACAAAATCAGATGACACATAATATTTCCTCAATGCTATCTAAATATCAATAAATATAGTCAGACTGAATTTCAACCCAGTTAACAATTTTTATTTCACACCTTTGATTTTTGGTATCATATAGTATTAAGATATAAGATATAAGTAGAGTACAAGTGTTGTGGAAATTTTCTATGACATTGTTATTATATAAAACTACCAACATAATTCTAAACTTATCTTCTATTAAATCATTCGTAACATAAAATATATTTTACAATTTAATATCCCTGCTTCTTCCTAATTGTCTTCATTACTGCTTCATTGTTGGGGCAATTGTCACCTTCATTGCTTGGATGATATACAGGCAGGGCAGATTATCTGCTCATTATAGGATTTGCATGCTTTCCGTTTCCATCTGGTTATTCTCCAAGCTATTAAAATGAAAGTTACTCCCTATTTTTCATTCTTCCTTCCCAATTCTTTTTCATCAGTTGGTTGTTTATGAAGAGACTGGTACTTATGTTTGAAAAGAGTTCTTACAGCACAGCCACAGTAATTTCCTGCCTTGGGATCTTCTTGCATAGAATGCCCCAATTTCTTAGTTTACAAGCTCGATCTCATTCTCTACAGCATATGTATACAGGGACTAATTTTTGTAATTATTGATCTATTGGTAATGAGATAGAAGAGTCCAAATTCAGCATCAATTAAAATTATTTGTTATAATTTGATGGCATTCACTGTGTAATTTGGATCATAGTACTTCAATGACTGTTTTGTAAGAAAGAGTTAAGAATATTCAATACAAGTAAGAATAGGCCAAACTTGTCCATCCAGCATAACTCTATTTCTCACTCAAGGGAAGAAAAATGATAGACATTACTTATTTGTAAAAAAACATATCAGTAAGCAGAAGAGAAACATAAAATATGAAACAAAATAAAAATGGGCAATGGAATGAAAATAAATCATGGCAGAGTTGGCAAAAAAAATAGACTTGTTTATGTTTCAAAACTGCTTGAAATGAAGTGCCTCTGTAATATCTGGGCTCGTGCAATGAGACTTGACTCATTTATATTGTAGGACAGACTTCTTTAGTAACAGAACAACAGACAAATAACGGTATATGCACTTGTTTGGAGGAAAGTATTTGAGACAATGCACCTTTTCTCCCCATCGCAAGTTGCAAATTGCCAAACTTTGACCTTATTATTTTCCATTTTCACTCTGCGTTGAGTTTGACATAGACAAGCTCGTTTATTTGCAAATTTGATGTAACTGATTCCAAACATGGAAATGTGAGGATGAAATATTGTATCTTCCTCCAATGAAAAATGCAGACAAATATAAGTTGGAACCAATTAGTCAGTCATTTGTTTTAGTATTTCCCTATCATTGTGATATGATGTGCATATACCCTTAAGGGATTGTTTCTTAAACAGATGTCAATCATTACATACCTTGACAGGGTGTGATGCATTAGTCCTTGACTTGTTGGTCAGTCAACAAGCAGCAGGTATACTATACTTAGCCTTTCAGTGAATACTATCTGTATATAGCCTTACCTTCAAATAAAGAACACACATTAATGTTTTACCAATCATTGTGTATGATTGGCATGTTTACATTGAACATAAGAAATAGAAACAGGAGTAGACCATTCGGCCCCTCAAGCTTGCTCTGCCATTCAATAAGATCATGGCTGATCTTCTTGGGCAGGGTATTGCCCTTGGTGGTGGTGCTCAGCAGGGATGCTGGCTGCCGTCCGCGATCGGCACCGCACTGTGATTTCACGTGGGCAGGTCAATTAAGGCCCACCCAGCATGGAACACGAGCAGCAGAGCTGAGTACTGCCTGTGCGGGCGGTGGGGTGGGCCTAGTGTGCAGTTCGCGCATGCGCAGGAAAGAGCACTTCAATCTCCCCGAGGCTCGTGCTTCAGGGAGTTGAAGCACTGCTTAGAAAAAAATAAAGAAAATAAAAATGTCATAAAACATGTCCCCTTATGTGGCTCTGTCACATGAGCTGGGACATGTTTTTAATTCAAAAATGAAAATTTTATTTGATGTTTCTTTGCTTTAGGAAACCTCATCCCGCCTGTGGATGAGGTTTCCTAAAAAGTGCAAAGGCTGCTTGGCCTTTTCGCCTGCATACCAACCATTAAGTTGGACGGGCAATGTAAATTTGACTTTAATTAGCCTCTTAATGGCCTTAATCGGCCTTTCAATTGTCGGCAGGTGCGCAGCTGACTCCGGCACATGCCCGCTGAACGAAATATCGCAAGATTGCGTGATGACGTTGGGACACTCGCCTGACGTCACCGCACATCATTTTACACTCGGGCTTGTCCAGCGCACACCTGCACACCAAGCGTAACATTCTGCCCCTTATGTTTCGATTTCCATGTTCCCATCTAACCCCGATAACCTTTGATTGCCTTGCCTAACAAGAATCTATCTATCTCTGCCCCCAGGGGTCTCCGCAAAAGTCTTAGGCTCTGAGTTAAGTTGGAGACTTCGAAGAGTTCCACAGTACTTACTTGGATAGTTACCCAGGAAATGTTAGACAGGAAAATCCAAGTCTAACCCCTGGGTAACTACAGAATTCACACCCCAACCACTCACACTAACCCCTCAACATCCCTCTCGAACCTCTGACTACCCGTCTGACCCCCCGACTAACCCCTGACCTCCTAACTACCCCTGACCCCCCCAACTGCCCTTATCCGGTGACTTCCTCTCCTGACCCCGCAAACTACCACCTGACCCAGTCACCTGATTACTCCTCCTGACCAAACCCACCCCTGAGCAGACCTGACTGTCCCCAGCGTCAACTACCCCCCTGACCCGACATGACTAGCCCCTGACCCCACTACCTCATCAAACCTAAACTGACTACTCCCTGACCCACCTACCTACCTCACCCGTCTACTCATCTCACCCAGCTACCATCCTACCCAGCTTCCAACTAATCCACCTGTCACCTCACCTACCTGCTACTTCACCCACTTGCTACGTCACCCACCTGCCACCCTCTCCACTTACCCATTTACCTCACCCATCCTACTCATTTACCCTGTCTAGACAGCATTCCCATTCACTCATTCATCCACTCACCCATTCACTAAAATTCACACTGCACATTTAGACTTACCTTACGGCAGCCAGTGCTGTAAAAAGGGGGCATCTCCAGTCTTTCCCCTGATGCTACTCCACTGCAATGGAGTTCTCAGATGGACTGTATGCTCTGGAATTATGAAGAAGTGGGCTCGGAAGACCCGGTCAGAAATGCGGAGCTATGTCGGGGTGCAGAAAGGTACAGTTGTAGTGGCAATCCGACAGTGATTGCTGTTTTGCAGAAGATCTGGACCCATGTCTTTTAGGCAACAACCAATAGAGACCATTGTCATGAAGCTCTTAATGTATATTATATCATTGGAAAATTTAAAAAAAATACAGGATTAGTCTATGGGTGTGTCTTAATTGGATTAATGCCAGTTAGTCTAGGTGCTTTGATGTATAGTAGTTTTGAGATGTGAGAGAGGTAGAGTGCATTTGCATTTTGTTGAATAGAGCATTCAAGAAGGGGAGTGAAATTTGGCACCTAAATTTCCAAGCAACACTTATATAACTAAAACAATTGGTACTATGAAAGGGCTTTTATTGTTAGAAGAGGTGGAGTTCAAAGGGGCTGATGATACAATGAGAATTTACATTCAGTGAGATGTGCTGGATATAACCGATAGCAGTTATGTGTGTGCCGGGAATGCAAGATCAAAACCTGTAAGCCTACCACTGTGTCTACAGAGGAACCAAAGTGAAAGGAACCTCATTTTGAATTTGCAAGGTGAAAATGCTTTGCCTGGTGTCTGCTTAAAGTCTATAGGTTGTTGTTGCCTTAGTGGAGATTAGTTTGAGAATTTGTTATAAGTTATGATAGTAGTAATTTGTAGCCATGTATTTAACTTGTGTTAATTAATAAATGTCTCATGTATTTTGAGATAAAACCTCTTGAGAACTGGAGATTTGATTCCTGAATTTAGAGCTGCATCTCAAACATACCACTTAAAATAAAGGTTATGACAGTTGTTTAAAGTTTCCCTCTGGAGTTTTGAACTAACTCAGCTTTACCAACTGCTGTGTCATAATACCATTGACTAATTCATAAGTAGATAAAAAGACAAGTGGCATCATTGCGACTTTATTACAGCTGAGCTAACTGAGAGAATAATTGAGCTTGTGGTAGCATCAACTCCAGTAGAAGCATTTCAAAAAGACATCTTGGATCAATCCAAGCATTACACTATGGAAGCACTACTGCAAAGCGGATGCAAGTACAAAGGCACGCTTACCGTGTATGCGTAATTTGTCCACCGTTGGCACCATAGCCAATACAGGCAAGCCTAGTATGCAATGCAGGTAGTATGGCCTCACACATGTACTCAGAAAATGCCCAGTTTTTAATGCTGTATGCAAGGCATGCGGCACCAGAAGACATTGGGAGCATCAGTGTGGAAAGTAAAGGCTGAAACAAGTAGCTCAATGCTATGAGAAGACGCAAACAGAGGCCAGACAGGCACAACACTCTAACCAGCCAAGAGCATATGCCAAACAGCAAGGTCCACAAAATGTCTATCCAAGCTATACAGTCAGATGATGAAGATGGCCAGTACATTGAAACACAGGTGAGCTGACATTCAGCACAGTGAGCATCAAAGAGTGCATTAGCACAGTGGTACCAACAGAAGATTTTGCGACTGTCCAGATTATATGTCCACAGGTGAAGGGTCACCATAGTCCATATGGAGAGAGTGGCACCTCTCATGGAGAGGCAGCTCCAGAGACAGAATAAAGGGTTCCTGGGGTTGCACTCGGACCTGCAAGCTCTCACACAGGCAATGACCTCAGGTGCTCGGTATCAATGTGGGAGATGGATGAGACACCCAGTATCCCAGCTAGGTGCCCGCCCATCAATGGTGAGCAGGGAGGTCCAGAGCGACCTCACGTTGGCACACAAGCTGCTTGTCATCTCTGCGGGCTCCTCTCAGGGTGCTATGGATGACAGCAACAGCTCCTCCGCCCTTCTGCCAGTGACCGTCTCATCAGATGAGGCTGTGATGACTGGGGAGATGCCAGCCATGGCACTAGCCACTACCTCCTAGGTGGGGCCAACACAGGCTCCGCTGGCCAGGGGATGACCACCAAGGTCATCAAGGCCAACAAGACAGCAGAATCAGCAGGCTGTCTCCAATGCCGGTGCTAGTGAGGTGGTGATGGGGGGTGGTGGGGACCGGCACCACGATGCAGCACTCGGTAATGTTAGTTAAAGGCACCATGAGCACAAGAAGGACAGTTCACGGGTGATTTTCTGTTCATTTATGTTTGCTTTATATGCCTGCTGGTTGGTGTGGACATCAATATCAGTAACGGTAATGTCATGATGCATTCAATATGACAATAACATTAAATTTGCTTTGGTCCTAACGGCCTGCGTATGCTTCACCTTTCTTCTTTCTGGTGCAGGGTACGCCAGTATAGGATGCTGGACATGAGTGGCTGGATACTTTGTTGCACAGACATTGAATGGACTTTGGTTGCAAATGAAAGGGTCATTCCAACATCCAGGATGGAGGCAGCAGCCCTGGCATGAGATGGAAACAGACCTTTGGTAGCCTTGCTGAAGAAGCATTGGATCAAGGCGTCCCTGGTGTCCCTGCCTCCCTGGAGGTTACCGAGGTCTGCCTCAATGCCCTCAGCATTCTCCTCACCATGCTCCTCTTCTGACTCACTACTGGATTCATCATCTGTGGCCTATGCAGCTGCATCAACATCCTCTTCTTCCAGTGGGTCCCCACTTGCCAGAGCCAGATTGTGGAGAGCGCAGCATGCAGTCACTATCAATGACACCCTCTCTGGGGGGGGATTGTAGTGCACCCCCTGAATAGTCTAGGCATTGGAAGCGCATCTCGAGAAGACCGATGGTTCTCTCTACCACCGCCCCTGTGGAGGCATGACTCCTATTGTAACGCTGCTCTGCCTCTGATCTTGGGAGGCAGAGAGGCGTCATAAGCCACCTTTTCAATGGATAGCCCTTGTCATCCAGCAGCCATCCATCCAGTCGGGCTGGAGCACTGAAGAGCCTCGGCACCTGGGAGTGTTTGAGGATATAAGCGTCATGGGACCTGCCAGGGTACATTGCATAGACTTGTAGAATCTGCATCCTGTGAGCACACACTATCTGCACGTTCATGGAGTGGAAGCCCTTCCTGTTGATGAAGGCATTGGGCTGACCCGCTGGCGCCTTGATGGCCACATGTGTGCAGTCGATTGTACCCTGGGGGCAGGGGGAACCCAGCAATCACTGCAAAGCCTCTGGCTCCCTCAGCCTGGCTGGCCTCGTCTGTAAGGTAAAGTATAAAGGTCATTACCCGCCTGAACAGAGCTTCTGTCACCAGCTTGACGCAGCTGTGGACAGCTGATTGGGACACACAGATCCCCTACTAAGCCCTGGAAAGAGCTGGAGGCATAGCAGTTGAGGGCCGCTGTGACATTCAAAGCCACTGGCATGGGGTGTCCACCCATACAGTCAAAGCTGATCTCAGGCCCAATCATCTGACAAATGCACAAATGCTGCTAGCCTGACTTTTTAATTTATTTCAATATGCACATTCCAGTACTCTAGTCTAATTAATTCATCCCCTGAAGTCCCTATCTTCTCTCAATCACTCAATTTTCTGATCAAATGATTTAAAATCAAACTCGGTGTTACCTAATCACTATTTCTTAACTTATCTGTCTGACATTTTTCAACTCATGGGACTGGATTTTCATGGTCCCAAAGTGGGACTGGAAAACAAAAGCTGCCGAGCAGTGCGCCCAGAGGTCCTGCCTCAGTTTCCGCCTTCAGCCATTTTCACGAGCCAGGGAAGGGAGTGGACCTTACAACCCACCCGTTCCTATGAACTGATCGTGTTGTGGGTTCATTGAGAGCCCGTCTTCGGTAAATTATTTAATTTTCAGGGAGGCTGCCAGACTTTAGCAACTGTCAGATTTTACACCAGCTGCTTTTGCACCAGGTGCATGAACCATGGATTGGAGGTGGGAAGAGTTTAAAAGGTAAGTAAAATGGTTTTGCCTCCTTTACAGTTCACCATTAAATGCTATAGCATGAGTTGTATCTATGTTCATTAACGTGAGCCATGACAGCATTGTTTAATGAGTAGTTACATCTTCCAATTACAATGTGTTTGCCAGATTGTTACTGCTGCCAACTGGCAAACTGTCAAGCAAAAGATCAACATTGTAAATGTGGAAAAGTCTTCCAATGAGTTAAAAGAAGTCCACCTAACAGATAAAAAGAATACATTTCACCCCATTTTATAGAGCAGCCTAGTATGATAACCAACTGTAAATATTCAGGCAGCTTGCCTGGAGTGTTGGTCCCTGTTCTGCCATTGGAAGGCCACCATTAGGCAGCTAAACTGGCACCTGCCACTTGTGGAGAAGTAGAGGCCGACTGAAAAATCCTAGTTGTGCTTCTTCAAATTGCTTTAAGCAGTTGTTAATTAACTTAATTGGCTACCTGCCGCACGTGGGTAGGTAACTCTGCTGACTCCCCATCCCACCTCTGGGAAAATGGCCCATGGGCGGGATGGAGTCAGGGAACCAGCTCACGGCTGCTGGCTACGTCTTTAGTACCTGTTCACCTCCATTCCTGGGCCCAGCAGGGACTCAAAATCCAGCTGTTATTGTAAGCAATTCTCATCAATTTAAAAGAAAACTATTATCAATAAAAATCCTAGAAATAACTGCTACACTTAAAGGTTTCAGGAATATAAAGAAACAAGAAAGGATACTGCACACTTCTTTTATAAGACCTCGAACTGGACATTTATAAAAGCAGTTTTCAATCTGCATACATTCCTTGAGAAACAGAACTTAAACACTGATTGACCTGTAGGTTGTGTTCCTCACCACTCCCCATGAACTGCAGGGTAAGGTATTGCACATTACTTAGTATCATGCTCCTGTCATTATAAAACATTGCACCAACTGATTTATCATGAACCATACCATGACAGCCTGCTCGCATACATAAAAGTCATGATCCACTTCATATTAAAATACTATGTCTATATACTTGCCTAATGGTAAATTATTCATTTGTCTATTGCTAATAAAAGTGGTTGAATAAAGAACTGTGCATATTTCCTTCAAACAGTAAGAAAATTACTTATCTTATTCATTTCAAAGTGCAAATATAACCACCTTACATGTCAAAACAACAGAAAATTCAAATGCAAACTTTTTCAGTTTCAGAAAACCATTCTAAACCTGTTCTGAATAAAAAGTAGATGTGTAGTGTTCCTTCACACAAATTACCATATTCAGCAGGCAACGGATCACAGGGGAAGAAGTTCCTGTCTTTCACAAAGAAGAACAGAAAATCGGGACAACGCTTGCTTTTCTCCATAATTAATAATGTGACACACTAAAGAAATCATAGGAATCTCCACGTGATGTAAATGAGTTTAAACAACTAATTACGACGCTGTAAATAAATTTATTCAAAACCAAAACAGGCATTATTGGCTTCTCCAATGTAGTAAACATATTTCATCATAATATTACTTTTTGACATTAGAATAAATATACCCACTGTTAGCTTGGCTAGGTTGGTAGCACTTGCACCTATGAATTTGAAGGTTGTGTGTCTCCAGCAGTCAGGTAAGTCAATCATGGGGTGGGGTTAGGGGTGTCATGGGGAATGTTTTGTGGTCACAGGACTGGGGCTGGAAGCCTGGGGCAGAGGAGAATCAGGCAGAAAATGCCTGAAATTACTTTGTGGAACTAGGAGGAAATCTTCATGGCTTTAGATGACAATTAAGCTACAGTAGACAGGGTTGAATATCATGTTCTATATGAGGATAAGGCATGTTGCACAGTACAGCAGAAATATAGATACAGCTACTGCACCTCAGAATTACTAATGCCTGTTGCAGCACCATGAGCTTTCTCTTTATGTCACTGCAAGCATACTCTTCTCAATCATGTCAGCTGTGGCCACGGGGGTACCACTCGCACTTCTGCATCGTAAGGTTCTCGGTTCAAGTTCCACTCCAGGAGCTGAGCACAACAATCAAGGCTGACACATCAGTGCAATACCAAAAGAGCGCTGCACTATTGGTGGTGCCATTGTTTGGATGAGACTTTAAGCTCAAGGCCCTGCCTGGAGGTCCTATCTATCCTCTCAGGTAGACGTAAAAGATCCCAAGGCACTATTCCAATCAAGACTAATTTCTCCCTGGCGTCCTGCCAAAATTTATCCCTCATAAATCAACATCACAAAAACAGGCCATCTGGTTAGAATCACATTACTGTTTGTGGGAGCTCCTTATATGCAATTTGGCTGCAGCATTTCTGACATTACAACAGTGGCTACACTTCATAAATACTGCGTAGGATGTAAAATGCTTTGAGACGAGTGGTCGTAAAAAACACTACATATGCAAATCTTTTCTTTAAGTCTTTCATAGTTCGGCAGCATGCAGCAGTCATGAATATTTTGGGGATAGTATGTCTTTAGTGTGTCAACCTTTCCTGGAGCACCATATTTGAAGTGCCTAAACCTCAGAATTTTTGCTTTAACACCTGTAGTGTGTGTACAGTAATTCTGGTGAGGTATGTGCCTAATAGTATATTCATCTTTTTTGGGGACTGGCATCTGGGGCTAAGGAAAGTAGCCTTGAGGCTGAATTTTTTTTGGCGGGACGTACTGCTTGCCCCTCCAGAAGAAAATTTGGACACAAACCGACTGACTTTACAAAAGGCCGCTCCGCAGCAACAAGCTGACGGTGGAATTTCAGCCTCTCAGTGAAAGGAAGTTCCAATCTCAAGGCTTTCTGGCCAATCTGATTGGCCAGCAGCTTTTGCAGTCCCCGCAGCGCCAGGAAGAGTAGTGGATGCTGCTGGGAGTGCAAGGAGGCCCATGGGCAGGGAGGGGGGAGTCGACGGAGGTGGGGTGCATCAGATTTTGGAGGCTGGGAGGGAAGGTACAAGGGGATCTTATGGGGAGTGCCCCCAATGCCTACAGAGCACCTCCCGAAGGAGGTACCTCCCTTCCTTCCCACCCTTTCACCACTCTCGCCCACCTTCCACTGCTCAGCGTATTATGGCAGTGGAGGTGGATTGAGACCCTTAATCACCACTTACTTGAGCAGTTAAGGCCCTCAATAGACATTAGGGTAGGTGGCCTAGTGGGTGCTTCGCTGTATTATGGGGACTGGGTTGGGGTTGGGCGTGTACCCCACTGTCGAAAACACGGCCACCAGGGGACTGTAAAATCTGCACCCCACCACCCCACCCCACCCCGGTCTCCCAGTAGCCACCATGAATGCTTCCACAAAGAGCTGTGAGGCTGTGGAATTCACATCCGGTGTCAGTGCCTGAGGCAGAAACAATGAAGGTTAGTTGAATGGGCAGATAAAAAAAAGGAACATGAAGGGATATGGGAGTAGAGCAGGTAAATGAGAACTGTTTGATTATCTGAAGAGTAAAGACCAACAGCCTGATTGGATCGAATATTCTGATTCTATTTTTCTGCACTGGAATTTCTACTTGGTTCCTGTACATCAGGTAGTTTGTTTTCATTCAGATGCCTTCTGAGCATCAATGAAATGGGCATTCTGTCTGTTGATATAGGCAATGCGGTGAATAGGGGGCACATAGGTGCCACCTACCATTCCCTATATTTTTGGCAACTTATGCCATCTAATAAAATTCTGCATTCTGCCTCGTCATGTTTTCCTTCCACATAGAAAGTGATGAAGGTACTGCTTCTTGCAGTTATTCTGTCTGTCATTCACCTGATGACATTGGGGTGTTGCCTGACCAGGAATCAGTTTCAAAATTCATGGGGAGAATTTTCCCCATGTTGGGTGGGCTGAGTGGGCGTGGGCGGGCGTGGACCCAATCGCCACCCACGATTGGGTCCGCGCCGCTATTTTATGCAGGCGGGCCAATTATGGCCCACCCAGCGTATTTCCCAACTCCCGACGATGGCGGGAGTGGGCGGGCAGCAGCAGGAGTGCACTAACGGCGGGACTAATGACGACCTGGCAGCCTAGTTAAATGAAGCACCGGCAGCCTTTGCAAGGCTGCTCACAATGGCCAGTAGAAGGGCTCACCAGAGGGCTTCTGGTGAGCTGGCAAGGCCGGAGGGTAGGCCAGTGGGGCAGGCCAGGCTGGAGGGTAAGGCAGTGGGGCAGTGTGCCCCTCGTTTTTTGGATGAGTACCTAGCTGCCCTCCTGGAGGAGGTGATGGCGCGGTGGGAGGTCCTGCTTCCGAGGGATGGGAGGCGGAGGCCTCCCCATCTGACCAAACATGCCTGGGAGGAGATGGCCGAGAGTGTGAGCTCCCATGATGTGGTGCAACACACGTGGGTCCAGTGCCGCAAGAGATCCAATGACCTCCTGCATTCAGGAAGGATGAGTACCATGTTGGCTGAGGTCACTTAATGCAGCTGTCAGCCTTTCCCCCCAAAGCGCCCCTCCCTAACCCCCCAACAATTCTGAGTGCAGTTGCAGCATTGAATCATTCACGGCATGTTTCCCTCGCTGGGTGGGCCAGCAGACATTGCCCATGCCTAGTTCACCCTGAGAGGGTTGTGCTGAGATGGGTTCTGCATCCGCAGCATGTGTGACACTGACACCCAGAGTATAGAATGGGTGTGAAACTCAAGGATCTGCACCTAGGCAGGGGGCTGGAACTGGGAAGCATGTCAAAGTCAGGGTGCTAATATGCTGGGAGGGGAACTTCCAGGTGGCGGGGCACCAATCCATCTGCTGGTCTTTGCGCTCCACATGCTTGTGCCTCCTTGCTTTGCAAGGTTACACCTTGTGCTGCCAAATGTGATGGAGGCAGCATTTGGGCTAGGGGGTGGTCAGCCCTGGCATCTTTGTGTGAGAGTGCGGCAGTTGTAGGGTAATGAAGAACTGGAGCCCTACAATGTCCCACTCTGGCCGGGTTGGCAGGGATGCGATGGGAATCCAGCTACAGGCTGGACTAATCAATGCTCTTCTCTCCTTTTCAGGAGAAGACTGCACACAATTCAGCCGAGCAGATGCAACTGGCGGAGGCCAGGCCCAGTTGGCCATCTTGGCTCCATTTGGACAGCAGGCCATGGATGTGGAGAGGCGCCATGCACCCAAGTCCACCGATGGCGGTGAGGCTGGGGCATCACGGGGAGGTATGTTTGTCGAGCACTGAGGTCACCATGTGTGTCCCAGCAGCCATGGCACTGCTATTTGCTCAGTGATAGAAGTTTGCAACATGGGTTGACCATTGATTATGGAAGGATGAGCGCATAATGATCTGGGGGACAGGCATGCAAATTGACATTGTCTCCACTTTAACTAATCAAATGTCCTTGTTCTTACTTTTAGCATCACCGGAACAGGGCCGGGAGGAGGAGGCAGTGGGGCCTCACACCTGAGGGCCCAGAATATTTCATCACACCATCTCTGCCAGGCAGGCACCAGCGCAGATACTAGCACCTCGGTGGGCATAGACGTAGCACCCATAAGCATAAATTTAAGGCACATTAGGCATGCCATGGGTTCCTCACTGGTGCTTTTATGCTGCCCCATTAAGACTTGGTGTGATGTGCAACACATTTTTTTTGGTTTCTGGAGTTCATTTTGTTATGTAAGCATGGCTCAGGTTGATTCCTTACTTCTGCAGGTGGACGGGAACCCATGATGTTATGAGTGAGTTGTTTGACATTGAGCTTTATTGACAAGGGCCTTAGTTAATGTTACTATCCAGGCAGATTTACAACTCAGGTATCGAGGTCCATCTGTGGTGGGTTAGCTGAAGGTTCTTTGGATTAAAGCCTCCCGGGTGTCCCTGCCTCCCTGGAGTATGCCCGGGTCAGCATCTACCCCCTCAGTGTTCTCCTGTGTGTGCTCATCCTCGGACTCACTGCTGGACTTATCATGTGCATCTGGAGCAACTGTGTCTCTATCTTCCTCGTCCGCTGCGTCACCCTTTTCCAGCGCCAGATTGTGGAGAGTGCAGCATGCAACCACTATCAATGACACATGATCTGGGGGGTATTGCAGTGCGCTTCCGAACGGTCCAGGCATCGGAAGCACATCTTGAGAAGACCGATGGTTCTCTCCACCACAGCCCTTATGGAGGTGTGGCTCCTATTGTACCGCTGCTCAGCTTCTGTTCTTAGATGCCGGAGAGGCATCATGAGCCACCTTTTGAGGGGATAGACCTTGTCATCCAGCAGCCATCCATCCAGCTGGGCTGGAGTACTGAAGCGCCTCGGCACCTTGGAGTGTCTGAGTATGTAAGCGTCATGGGAGCTGCCTGGGTACCTTGCACAAAATTGTAGAATCTGCACCTTGTGATCACACACTATCTGCATATTCATGGAGTGGAAGCCCTTCCTGTTGATGAAGGCACCGGGCTCACCCACTGGCACCTTGATGGCCACATGTGTGCAGTTGATTGCACCCTGGATGCGGGGGAAGCCAGCAATCGCTGCGAAGCCTCTGGCTCATTCTGTCTGGTTGGTCTTGTCCCAGCGGTAGTGGATGAAAGTCAATGCACGCCTGAACAGAGCGTCTGTCACCTGCTTTACACAAGTGTGGACAGCTGACTGGGAGACTCCACAAAGATCACCCACCGACCCCTGGGAAGAGCTAGGGGCATAGAAGTTGAGGGCAGCTGTGACCTTCAGTGCTACTGGCATGGGGTGCCCACCCATACAGTTGGTGCTAATCTCAGGGCCTATCATCTGACAAATGGAGGTCACTGTCTCCCTTGAGAGCCAGAGGCTCCTTTGGCACTGCACCTCAGACATATTGAGGTAGCTGCTTCGCTGCCTGTAAACCCTGGCAGTAGGACAGTGGCGTCTTCTGCGGCCCCTTCTGCCTTGCACTTCCTGTTGGCCCTGTGCCCCTTGTGCCTGTGCCTCTCCTCCCAAAGTTGGCTCCCCTGGAGGCTGAATGTGGACTCCTGGCCTCCGCCCCTTCTGGTCCTCCCTTCCCCCTCAGGGGAGGTGCCTCCAGTGGAGAGCACAACTTCCATTCCCAGGCTAAGGGAAGGCTTCCTGAAACCTGCAGGACCCAAAAATGATCTTTACTGTAGAGTCCTGACCTGAAGGCTGTCACTCCTGTCCAAGCAGCCGGTATGAATTTTGAAGTATTCCTGCTCCTACAGGCAAGTAGCAGTAACTTTCACAATTGAATATCTAACAGATACCACTCACGACCCCACTCACCCCTCTTATCCCGTCCGTGGATGAGGTTTATACAAATGTCTCCTACCCGTCCACCCGTTGCGCCCATGCGACATCCTGAAGGTCGCACGAGCCCCGAAATATTGTAGGCAATTGCTGCCTCAAGGGCCTTAACTAGGTGATTAATTACTGGCGGGCGCGCAACAGAGAACATCGCACGCCCGCCCACCTAAATATTGCGATGGCGCGCAGTGATGTTGGGATGCTTGCCCAGTATCACTGCATGTCACTTTACACATCAGTGTGCAGAGGTGGGCCCCGCACGCCAACAAGAAAATTCTGGCCCATATCATTTTTTTCAAATCCCTCCATGGCCTCATCTCTCCTATCTCTGTAGTCTCCTCCAGCCATGTATTCGCACCCTGCCATGCTGTGTTTCCAGTGCTGAGGTCCTTAACTTTGCAATTTCCTACCTAAACCTCTCTGCCTCTCCATTTCTCTCTCTCCTCCTTTAAGATGCTTCTTCAAACCTACCTCTTTAATGAAACTTTTGATTGTTTGTCATAATTTGTTAATTTTTTTTGATAACATTCCTATGAAACACCTTGAGATGTTTTAGTGTGTAAGAGGTGCTATTAAAATACAAGCTGTGGTTGTTACTGATGTTCTATTGATCGAGATAACTTATAGTCCAGTGTAAAGGATAGTGGCCTTGGTAAAAGGAAGAGCTGTTTGATTTTCTTAAAGTATTCAATATACTGCAATTTAGAATGACTGAATGATGCTGAAACTTTATCTTTAAGAAGAGTTGATGATTGCCGTGCCCATTTATTAATCGTCATCTCCTAATAATAGCATCACTGTCTATTGCTAACATAAATTCCAATGATTTATAGTTTGTTGCTATTTACTGGTTTATGGATACCTGAATGGTCCTTTTATAATGAAGAATGCTGTGTATATTCTCGTTTTCTGTATTTTGTAGGAATTCTTAAATTAAATGTAATCCTTTTGTGAGTTCATTCTCCAGCTCCTAAATTACCAATAAATCATAATTCTTAGTCATATCAGAATATAGAAATTACATTCCTCCAACAAAGATTAATCTACTGCAGCAGCACTGGAGCACTGGAATGCTCATTAATGATTTTGAGCTTGCAATCCTTACTTTCCTTTCTATACCACTAAAATTTGAACAGTTTTGGCCCTGTGGCATCTAATAGATTTATGGGCAATCCAGACAACAGCAATCTCAACCTTTGCAATGACTTATAGCAACATGATACGTTCCTCAAACTTTCTGCGTGGTGATCATATTGTAAAATCTTTTGAATAGTAGAATTGTTGAAAAGGTTGCAATGGACTTCCAGCCCCTTGAGATGATGGAGGGCAAGTGAGTATCTTTTTCAACATAAAGACTTCCTAGGGGCAGCGGCCCTTTACAAAATTTTAAAAATACAGCACCTGTATCATTCTGTACAACCAGACCATGACAATTATTTGTGTAGATGATAATAAGATGGAAGGTGCCACATGAAAAAGAGAAGAAATAGCTCCCAGGCTGTTTTAGCCCTGAGTGTAGCCTCATGCAATCTATTATTACTTCCACAAAAGGCAGATTGAGAGTAGGAATCACACAGGGAGTTGATGTACTCATTTACCAGCTTTGCCTTAAGACTAGAATAAGATTGGTTCTGAAAATTTGAGGCAAGCCATGAGAAAAATCAAATCAGAGTTCCTGCAATGACTGCCATAATATTCTGAAAAGCAATCTCTCTGTCCGAATATAATAGACTCTATTATCAACGAGAATCAGTTTTATTCACTATTAATCTAATTGTATTATATAGAGTTAGACCATTCCCGCTGACAACCAATTATTTGTGACTATTCTAAAATTAAGGATCTTCTCTCTGTCACCAGCTCCTGAATGAATCCTGCACCTATTTCTGTGATTACAGAAGAGACATTAGAGACATTGGTAGCAATAATTTCTAACACTTTTTCAAAACTTTTGTGTATGGCTATGGGATGAAAGTTTGACCATCGGTGACATGAAAGCTTCATACTAAGCTTGCAAACAGTATGATGAGTCAGATAACAATTAGAAGGACAGACCAATGTATCTCACAAATACAAGCTTCTCATGTTCCAATAGATGCTCCAACATTCATGTTTTAGCAGTTGATAAAGCTCAGTACTGAGTCAGGGCTCTAGGTCACAACACAATCCAGAATACAACTAACAAGCAGTGCATTTGTGCCCAACATTTTGGGATTCATCATTTTGAAGACTGATGAAGAATATTAAGGGATAGTAATATCAACATAGTTTCTTCAGATCTTTACATTGCATTTTTTGAGGTATGTAAATTGTGTCGTGTTAATGGAGAAACGATCTGACACCAGGCATGATAGTGTTACTACTGGTGACAGTATGAGATTAACTCATCTGTTGCTATAACCCCTTGTCTTCTCAACTGTCCAGGACAGGATGGAGGTGGCCTGTCAGGGAGTCCAACTGATCTTAAGCACTAATCTTCATGTGCTCAGACAATCGTGGCACCCACATACTTCTACGTGAAATAATTTTATCCTGGGCCCATATGTGCCAAATGCTCAGTAGCACTCCTATATTTGAGGAAAGGAGAGAGAGATAGCAAAGAAAGATTCTAAGTCAAGGCCCTTTTTTCTTTATTCTTTTATGTGATGTGGGCATCGCTGGCAAGGAAGCATTTACTGCCCATCCCTAATTGCCTTTGAACTGAATGACTTGCTGGCCATTTCAGGGGGCAATTAAGAGTCAGCAACATTGCTGTGGGCCTGGAGTCACGTGTAGGCCAGACCATAGAACCACTGAAAGATTATGGTGCAGAAAGAGGCCACTCAGCCCATGATATCTGCATCAGCCAAAAAAGAGAAAAAAGAAACTAGCCGCTCATTTTAATCACACTTACCAGCACCTGGTCCATAGCCTTGCAGGTTCAAGCACTTTAGATGCAGATCCAGGTACGTCTTAAATAAGCTGAGCATTTCGGTCTCAACCACCAACTCAAACAGTGAATTCCAGATGCCCAGAAAAAGTTTTTCCTCATGTCCCTTCTAACTCTCCTGCCAATCACCTTAAGGCTATGCCCCCTGGTAATTGACCATTCAGCTAGGGGAAACAAGTCTTTCCTGTCTCTTCTATCTAGGTCCCTCATAATTTTGTACACCTCCATTAGATCACCCCTTATCCTCCTCTGTTATAAGGAAAACAATCCGAGCCGATCCAATTTCTCCAAATAGTTGCAATTTTCAAGCCCTGGCAACATTCTTGTAAATCTCTTCTGCACTCTCTCCAGAGCAATGATGTCCTTCCTGTAATGTGGTGACCAGAACTGCATACAAAATTCCAGCTGTGGCCTAACCAGCGTGTCATGACGTTATTATATTTTTTATAATATTTTTGTGGGGTATTGTAAAGTAGGCTTACGTTTGTGTGTGTGTGGATGGTTCCGTTTTTGTGGCTGATTTAATTGAATTAGAGTCAGATAGACAGCAAGGTTGAAATTATAAAAGAGTCAGGCGTAAAATGGGTATTTGAAATGCTGATGAGTGAGCTAGGGTAGAAGTCTCAGCAGAAAGGGTGCGAATGAAATTTGCATGTTAAGGTAAGTGGGGAGTTGTTTAGTTTTCAAAGAAACATAATAAAGTTTTACAACTGACAGGATAAACAGGGCAAGGTTATTACATTTATTTTTCCCAAAAGAAAAAGGCCATTTTGACAACATGAAATATTTTTATATTATGGGAAAAGTAAATTCCAAAGACATATGGGAGCACTAGGGTTTACAGATTAAGAAGGAAGAAATATATTTAAAGAAGGATGGAAGGTTGTATCAGGGGCTGGACATATAAGATCTAAAAGATACACCATGTGAAGCAGACTTGGGGAAACAGCCTCTAGCCACTTTGCAGAAGTCTGTTGTTCCAGTAACCAAAAGTTGTGCTAAAACCCTTTGGAATTCCATTGTCAAGTGGGGTCTGTGGTAACCTTGCTGGAATGCCTATCTAAATTTAAAATCTATTTTGGACTGTTGCCTTAAAGGAAGTGTGTAATTGGGAGCCAGCTTAACTAGGAATTTTGGGATTTATTATAATATTAAGTAACAGTGTAACTGTGATCTTTTGTATGTGTTGTATTCATTTCTTTTGTTAATAAATGTCTTAATTTAATTTTTAAAATCTCTAAAGGTGTTAGTGGACTCATTACTTCTGAATTCAGTGCCTAAACCTTCTCGAAATTAATAAAAATTGCAAAACTGATGTGATAGCGTGGCCAGGTTTCCCTTCTGGATTTGGCCAGCCTGGTAAATGCCACCTGCTGTATCATAACAAGCGTTTTACACAGTTCCATCATTACATCCCTGCTTTTGTATTCAATACTTCGCCCAATAAAGGAAAGCATTCCATTTGCTTTCTTGACCATCTTGTACACCTGTCCTGCCACTTTCAAGGACCTGTGGACATGCACTGAGGTCTCTCACTTCCTCAACCCCTCTCAATAACTTCCCATTTATTGAGTATTCCCTTGCTTTGTTTGCCCTCCCCCACCCCCCCCCCAACCCCCCAAAATGCATTACCTCGTACTTTTACGGATTGGATTCCATTTGCTACTTCTCCGCTCACTCAGCCACTTGATATTGATATCAATCTGGAGTCGACAGCTGTCCTCTTCACTATCAACTACACAGCCAATTTTTGTGTCATCTGCAAATTTCCCAATTATGCCTCCCACATTTAAGTCTAAATCATTAATATATATAACAAAAAGCAAGGGCCCCGTGGAACACCATTGCAAGCCTTTTTTTCCATTCGCAACAACATCCATCGACCATTACCCTTTGTTTCCTGTCACTGAGACAATTTTGGATCTAACCTGCCATCTTCCCTTGTGTCCCATGAAATCTCACTTTCCTGATGCACCTGCCACGTGGGATCTTGTCAAACACCTTGCTGAAATCCATGTAGACAATATCTACTGCATTTACCCTCATCAACCCTCCTTGATACTTCCTCAAAAAATTCTATTAAATTAGTAAGACATGATCTTCCCCAAACAAAACCATGCTGACTATCCCTGATCAATCTGTGCTTTTCTAAGTGACAGTTTATCCTGTGTCTCAGAATTATTTCCAATAATTTGCCCACTACCGAAGTCAGACTGACCGGCCTGTGATTTTCTGGCAGATTCCTTGCATCCTTTTTAAAGGGCAGGTAAGAATAACAGATTTCCATCTTTCACTAAAGGGCATTAGTGAACCAGCTAGGTTTTTATGACAATCAATGAGAGTTTCATGGGGGGAGTTTTCCACCCATTGCACTAAGTGCCGGAGTGGGCATGAAAAATGTTTTTTTCCCGCTGGCCACAATAGTGGGTTTTCACATCATATTGTCGGCTTCTTGCCTCATTAATTATGCTCACACGAGAAGCACCCCGGATCGCTGACGGGCAGCCTCGAATACGCCCGCCCTGCCATCAGATTACTGGTTCCTTGCTCTGGGTGCCATATTTAAACTGTACCTGTGCACAACTTTCTCAAACTCTCCAGACCAGGACTGTTACAGATAACACAGATGGCCCGAAAAGGGAAGGAGACAGCAGCCTCCAAGTTCAGTGAGGCCCCCCCTCGAATGCCTGCTGGGTGTCATGGAGGCCCGCCGCCATGTCCTCTACCCCCATGATGGCTGCAGGTGGTCCACCAACCTCACCACTCCTGCTTGGCGGGCAGTGGTCAATGCTAACACTGCCCACAAGAGTTCAGGCACCCAGAACAGAAAGAGAATGAATGATGTCATCCGTGCCACCAGGATAAATCAACACAGGCAGAGAGAAAACAGGAAATTATAGACCAGTCAGACTGACGTCAGTAGTGGGGAAAATTCTAGAGTCCATTATAAAAGATTTAATAGCTGAGCGCTTGGAAAACAGTAGCAGAATCGAACAGAGTCAGCATGGATTTACAAAAGAGAAATCATGCTTGACAAATCTAATGGAATTTTTCGAGGAAGTAACTCATAGAGTTGATGAGGATGTGGTTTATTTGGACTTTCAGAAGGCTTTCAACAAAGTCCCAAATAAGAGATTAGCATGTAAAATTAAAGTGCATGGGATTGGGGGCAGTGTATTGAGATGGACAGAAAGTTGGTTGGCAGGCAGGAAACAAAGAGTAGGAAAACACAAAACAAAAACAAAAATACCTGGAAAAACTCAGCAGGTCTGGCAGCATCTGCGGAGAGGAACACAGTTAATGTTTCGAGTCCGAATGACCCTTCAAAAGAACTAAGTAAAAATAGAAGAGAGGTGAAATATAAGCTGGTTTAAGGGGGGGTGGGACAAGTAGAGCTGGATAGAGGGCCAGTGATAGGTGGAGATAACCAAAAGATGTCTCAGACAAAAGGACAAAGAGGTGTTGAAGTTGGTGATATTATCTAAGGAATGTGCTAATTAAGGGTAGAAAGCAGGACAAGCAAGGTACAGATAGCCCTAGTGGGGGTGGGGTGGGGTGAAGGAATCGAAAAAGGCTAAAAGGTAGAGATAAAACAATGGATGGAAATACATTTAAAAATAATGGAAATAGGTGGGAAAAGAAAAATCTATATAAATCATTGGGAAAAAAAGGGGGGGATTGGAAAGGGGGTGGGGATGGAGGAGAGAGTTCATGATCTAAAATTGTTGAACTCAATATTCAGTCCGGAAGGCTGTAAAGTGCCTAGTCGGAAGATGAGGTGCTGTTCCTCCAGTTTGCGTTGAGCTTCACTGGAACAATGTAGCAGGCCAAGGACGGACATGTGGGCATGAGAGCAGGGTGGAGTGTTGAAATGGCAAGCGACAGCGAGGTCTGGGTAATGCTTGCGGACAGACCGAAGGTGTTCTGTAAAGCGGTCACCCAGTCTGCGTTTGGTCTCTCCAATTTAGAGGAAACCGCATTGGGAGCAACGAATGCAGTAGACTAAATTGAGGGAAGTGCGAGTGAAGTGCTGCTTCACTTGAAAGGAATGTTTGGGCCCATGGACGGTGAGGAGAGGGGAAGTAAAGGGGCAGGTGTTGCACCTTCTGCGGTTGCATGGGATGGTGCAGTGGGAGGGGGTTGAGGTATAGCGGGTGATGGAGGAGTGGACCAGGGTGTCCCAGAGAGAACGATCCCTGCGGAATGCTGCCAGGGGGGGTGAAGAGAAGATGTGTTTGGTGGTGGCATCATGCTGGAGTTGGCGGAAATGGCGGAGGATGATCCTTTGAATGTGGAGGCTGGTGGGGTGATAAGTGAGGACAAGGGGGACCCTATCATGTTTCTAGGAGGGAGAGGAACATGTGAGGGTGGATGCGCGGGAGATGGGCCGGACACGGTTGAGGGCCCTGTCAACCACCGTGGGTGGAAAACCTCGGTTAAGGAAAGTGGCATCATCAGAACAGATGCGACGGAGGCGAAGGAACTGAGAGAATGGGATGGAATCCTTACAGGAAGCGGGGTGTGAGGAACTGTAGTCGAGGTAGCTGTGGGAGTCGGTAGGCTTGTAATGGATATTGGTGGACAGTCTATCAGCAGAAATTGAGACAGAGATCAAGAAAGGGAAGGGAAGTGTCAGAAATGGACCCGCTTTCAATTCAAGATTTTATTAATTAAATTTAAATTCCACCAGTTGCCAGGGTGGGATTTAAACCCATGTCTCCAGAGCATTATTGTGGGCTTTGGGATTACTAGCCCAGTGACATGACTACTACGCCACCATCTTCCTACAGTGATAGCTTCTACGTGACATATTATTATGAATGAAACATAGTATAATAGCAAAAGACACTACATAAAGACTTAGAACAGCTAATAAAGGCTTTTAGCATATCCTGCTACAAGAGACATTTCCGGCTCATGCCCATCATGTGATATTGCTGTATAATTAGGCAATAGTTGCAGATAAAAGCTGACCTGGACCTATGTGTAAACAGGGCTCTTCATAGAGGAAACTGAGAGTGTAAACAAAATTGTCTTCCTGACAGTGATGGATTTGAGCTCCCTGTGCAAGTTTACAACAGAAGCTTTCTTAGAATACTTATTCAGCCCAGCCCTTCCAAAGTCTATTCAGGAATACCTTGGGATGGAATAGCCTCTGCTTGGGAGAAGATGGGAATGTGGGGGGGTGCGGGAGGGGTGGTGAAACTTGATAATATCGTCTACAGTGTTGTCATTAACAATGGGTAGTAAAGAAAAAAGATGCATTTTGCATGGAAGTGAAACATTCAAAATTATATGACCAGTATTTTTAGATCAAGAACAGAAGGTTAAAAACTCTCTAATTTGATTTTCAGTGAAATGTCATTGTAAAGGTCAGCCAAGTTAAATGAATACAATGATTGTATTGTACATGTTGTTCTCGTCATTTAAATAATTAATATTTGTATTTAACTAATTTGAATGTCTATATAATTTTTTTATAGATAATGAAAGTATTCAAAAAAGTTTGCAAATTTGTGACTTAGTTGAATGCCTGATATGGATGCCCAGCCACCATGACAAACCATGGGCTCTAAATTACAGGTCACCCATGGGTGGGAAAACAGGTGGGTGGACCCATAAATTAGGGTGCCATCAGCGGTGTACACTCTGCCAGCCTGCCTGTCCCCATCCCACCATGATTTTACAGATAGAGGGGGAGGCCGTCAGGTGGGCTGCCTGCCTATAGCCCAATTGAAACTCTTAAATGGGCAATCAATGCCTAATTAAGGGCCTTATCCTGCTCTCACTCCAATTTGGTGAGCAATGGGAGAGGCCTACACCCAAACTGGCCAGCAGGTTTACCCTGCGAACTGCTGGTCAATGAAGGAGGAGGTGCCTATTTCCTGGGCCCCCTGCGCCAATTGAGGGACCCATCCCCCCGATAGTTTTGCCTCCCTGTTTCCATCCTCTCATTCCGGCCCTGTCCAAAATGCACCCCCAACCTCCTCTTCAGGGCCTCTCAACCCAGCCCTGGTGAGATCCAGATTTATCTGGGTTTCGGGGCATCCATGATTCTTCTTTCTCCTGGACCTCCTGCAATACTGGAAGTGGCCATTGATCCTGGGGTGGCATAGAGCTAATGGCCTCCAACTGCCAGCAGCTGTATGAGGCAGGACTTCCTTCTGGAGGCAGATGGAAGTCCTCCCTCACACTAGTTAAAGGGCTGATGCTCGAAAAATTAAGGTGGGTTCACACCCGACATTTGCTCTGAGGTGTGGGGAGCCTGATCTCAATGTATAATCTAGCTCTGTGTGCCATTTGTCTACTCTGAGGGCCAGATTTTTGCTACCAATCTTCATAGTTCAAGTCCCTCCATGCCAACTCAATGTCAACTCATGCCCCTCACCCAGCACCCCCATCACACCACATACAATCCCATGTTATGTCCAGAGCCAATCATCCAGTATCCACCATGGTCAGACCTCAGCAGCCATGTGGAGATGAAAAAAAATCTTCCAACAATCTAATACAGCTCTCAGTCCCAGGGCCAGTGCAAGTGTATTAAGTCCCCTAGGTGAACTTTCAGTCTTGTGCACCTCCCCCCAGGCCCCCCAACAATTAACTTTCAAAAAAGAATATTGTGCATTATATCCAAATTCTGTCAATGTTTTGAAGTGTTGCATCTGAACTCATTTCCATTCTAGTTGAGTATGTCTCTTTGTTCCCTGGCAGTCTAAACAGACCATAGACCATAAGACGTAGGAGCAGAAGTAGGCCATTCAGCCCATCAAGTCTGCTCTGCCATTCAATGAGATCATGGCTGATCTGATAATCCTCAACTCCACTTTTCTGCCTTTTCCCCATAACCCTTGATTCCGTTACTGATTAAAAATCTGTCTATCTCTGCCATGAATATACTTAATGACCCAGTCTCTACAACCCTCTACGGTAAAAAATTCCATAGATTAACTACCCTCTGAGAGAAGAAATTCATCCTCACCTCCATTTTTAATGGGCAACCCCTTACTCTGAGATTATGCCCTTTAGTCCTTAACTCTCCCACAAGGGGAAACAACCTCTCAGCCCTGTCAAACCCCCTAAGAATCTTATATGTTTCAATAAGGTCACCTCTCATTCTTCTAAACTCCAATGAGTACAGGCCCAACCTACTCAACCTCTCCTCATAAGAAAATCCCTCCATACCCCAGAATCAACCTAGAGAACCTTCTCTAGACTGCCTCCAATGCCAGTATATCTTTCCTCAGAACCAAAACTGTTCACAGTATTCTAGGTATGGTCTAACTAGTGCCTTGTATAGTTTTAGCAAGACTTCCCTATTTTTATACTTCATTCCCTTTGAAATAAAGGCCAACATTCCATTTGCCTTCCCTATTACCTGTTGAACTTGTATGTTAGCTTTTTGGGATTCATGCACAATGACTCCCAAATCCCTATGTGCTGCAGCCTTCTGTAGTCCTTCTCCATTTAATTAATATTCAATACCTCTATTCTTCCTGCCAAAGTGCATAACCTCACATTTTCCCACATTATATTCCATCTGCCACATTTTTTGCCACTCACTTAAGCTGTCTATGTCCCTCTGTAGACTCCTTGTGTCATCTTCACCACTTGCCTTCCCACCTATTTTTGTATCATCTGCAAATCTGGTGATAGTACATTCACTTCCCTCATCTAAGTCATTAATATATATTGAAAATAATTGAGGCCCCAGCACTGATCTCTGTAGCACTCCACTAGTTACAGGTTGCCATCCTTTAAATGCACCCCCATCCCAACTCTCTGTCTTCTATTAGTTAGCCAATCCTCAATCGATGCTAATATACTACCACAACATCATGGGATCTTATTAAGTAACCTTACATGCGGTGCCTTATTGAACGCCTTTTGGAAATCCAAATATATTACATCTACCGGTTCCCCTTTATCTAGCCTGCTAGTTACCTCCTCAAAGAATTCTAATGAATTTGTCAGGCATGATTTACCCTCATGAAGCCATGCTGACTCTGCTTGATTAGATTATGTAATTCTAAATGCTCTGTTATTACATCCTTTATAATAGACTCTAACATTTTCCCAATGACAGATGTTAAGCTAACTGGCCTATGATTACCTGTTTTTTGTCCCCCTCCCTTTTTTAAATACGGGTGTTACATTGGCAGTTTTCCAATCCTGTGGGACTTTTCCAGAATCTAAGGGTTCTTGGAAGATTACTACCAGTGAATCCACTCTCTCTATAGCTACTTCCTTTAATATCCTAGGATGCAAACCATCAGGTCCAGGGGACTTATCAGCTTTTAGCCCTGTTAATTTCCCTAGTACTTTTTCTCCAGTGATAGTTATTGTATTTATTCCCTCCCCCTCTTTTGCCTCTTGATTATTTAGTATTGGAATGCGATTAGTGTCTTCTACCGTGAAGGCTGAAGCAAAGTATTTATTCAACTCGATTTCTTGATTCCCCATTATTATTTCCCCAGCCTCATTCTGTAAGGGGCCTATGTTCACATTGGTCCCTCTCTTCCTTTTTATACATTTAAAGAAGCTCGTCCTGTCCGTTTTCATATTACTTGCTAGTTTACCTTCAAAGTTTATTTTCTCTCCTTATTTTTTTTGGGTCATCTTTTGTTGGTTTTTAAAACTTTCCCAATCCTCTGGCTTTGCCACATTGTATGTCTTTTCTTTTCATTTGATACTATCCTTAACTTCTTTGGTTAACCATGGTTGGTGTATCCCCTACCTTAAATCCTTCTTCCTCCCTGGGATATATCTTTATTGTGAGTCATGAACTATTTTCTTAAACATCTGCCATTGTTCATGAACCGTTTTTCTGCTAAACTGCTTTCCCAGTCCACTCCAGCAACCCTGCCCTCATTCCATTGTAATTACCCTTATTTAACTTTAGCACAGTTGTTTCCGACACAAGTTTCTCACTCTCAAACCAAATGCTAAATTCTACCATATTATGGTCATTGTTTCCTAGGGTATCTTTTACTCTGAGATCATTTATTAAACCTGCCTTATTACACATTACCAGATCCAAAATAGCCTGATCCCTGGTTGGGTCAACAACATATTGTTCTAGGAAACTGTCCCAAGTACACTCTATGAATTCTTGCTCATGTCTACCTCTGCCAATTTGATTTTCTCAATCTACATGAAGATTAAAATCACCCATGATTAATATACTGCCTTTTTTACATGCCCTCATTATCTCCTGATTCATTCTCTGTCCTACAGCAGAGCTACTGTTCAGGAGCCTAAACACTACTCCCACCAGTGTCTTCTCCCCCTTGTTATTTCTTACTCCACCCATATTGATTCTACATCTTCCGATCCAAAACCCTTTCTTGCTATTGCACTTATTCCATCTTTTACTAACAAAGCTGCCCCACCACGCTTTCCTTCCTGACTGTCCTTTCAAAAAGTCACATACCCCTGAATATTTAGTTCCCAGCTTTGATCTCCTTGTAAGCATATCTCCGTAATTGCTATAAGTTCATACCTATTAACCTCTATTGGTGCCGTTAATTCATTTATTTTGTCCGAATGCTACGTGCATTTAAGTAAAGAGCCATTAATTTTGCCTTTTTTCCCCTTTTGACCCTATTTTCTGCTGTTTTTATGTTTGTACACCCTGTCCCTTCCTATCCAGAGTTCTGAAGAAGAGTCATATGGACTCAAAACGTTAAATCTTTCTTTCTCTCCACAGATGCTGTCAGACCTGCTGAGTTTTTCCAGCATTTTTTGTTTTTGCCCCATAAACTGAAACCCATTCCTCCCACACCAATCTTTGAGCCACGCATTTAACTCGTTGGCTTTATTTACCCTATGCCAGTTTAACCGTGGCTCAGGTAGTAATCCTGAGATTATTACCTTGGAGGTTCTGCTTTTTAATTTAGCTCCTAACTGTTCAACTTCTTTCAGCAGAACCTCCTTTCTAGTCCTATCAATGTAATTGGCACCAATGTGGACAATGACAACTGGATCCCTCCCCTCCCACTCCAAGTTCCTCTCCAGCCCTGAGGAGGTGTTCTTAACCCTGGCACCGGGCAGACAACACAGCCTTCGGGACTCACGCTCACGGCTGCAGAGAACAGTATCTACCACCTAATTATACTGTCCCCAACCACTTCTATGTTCATATTTCCTCCCCCCACTTGAATGACTCCCTGTACCATGGTGCCGTGGTCAGTTCGTTTATCCTCCCTGCAGTCCCCGCTCTCAGCCACACAGCTTGCAAGAACCTCATAACTGTTGGACAGTTGCAGGGACCGAGGCTCCTTGAACGCTTCCCCCTGGGTCTCCATGCCTGCTTCATCTTCAGTCACACTCTCCTGTCCCTGATCACAGACCAAATTTGAATTACCGAATCTGAGGGGTGTTATCGCCTGCTGGAGCAAAGTGTCCAGGTAACTCTCCCCCTCCCTGATGTGGCGTAATATCTGCAGCTCAGACTCCAACTCCTTAACTCAGATCTGAAGTTCCTCGAGCTGCAAACACTTGGTTCAGATGTGTTCAACCTGGATCAACTTGGTGTCCAGCAGCTCCTACATGTTGCAGTAGCAACAGCAGGTTTCCCTATACTTCATTTGATGTCTTAATTTCAGAGGTTGAAAATCAGAATCCAAGTTGGTAATTTATACAAATGCTTAAACCAACAGTTCATCCTGGAAAAGCTGACTTGTCCCTGCAGGTTCAAAAATTGCTTTGAAGTGACAATTATTGTTTCACTTTGTCCAACTTACTTATAATACATTGTAGTTATGTTTATCAGTATTTCTATGAATTTTTAATGTACATGTAATACTGCATTATGTACATATGCATTATGTATAACGTTTCAGAATACAGCAACTCCTACAGTACAATTTATAATGCTCCAAACTTTAACTCTTTCCCTTTATTTCTTTTTTAATATAACTTTTTACCACTGTTTATATCCAGATTAGAAACAACCTATGCACAACTAAAACTGTAGTGCACAATGACAGGTTAGTAGTAAACAATCATTATTGTGTAGTGAATCACTAAATTTAAATGGTAACACAGAGCAAGACTATATACAGTTTTGAAGTTTAGTTAAGTGCCATGATTAAAATTTTCTAATTTGTTGGTGTTATTAGTAATGTCTTGATTTAAGTTACAAATTCAAATTAACCAACAGCAAGTACAACAAGTTCTGGCATGTCATTGGTAAAAGTGTCAAGTGAAATTAGTTGTCAACACATCTTCTAGGTCTTGGTTGAAATGTAACTTCTCTCTAATATACTAAACATGCTCTTTTACAATTGGCCAAAAACCAAAATGCCCCCTTCCAATGCACCAGCTGGAACTTACAGTTAGTCCTTTGTGCATACTCATTTGAAGAAAATCTAGCAGTCAACCTTGAGCTAGATGAATAGCTAGCTGAGTACAGATTGAGGTTATGAGGATAAAAGCAGAGAGAGATAATCAAAGGCTGTGACATAGATGACAGCTCCTCAGCTACTGGGACCACAGTGATGTAACGTCAAAGAAGTGAACGTAACTAGAATCGAAAAAAATAAATAACTTGCAATAGATAGGCCCTGTCATGACCTCAGGATGTCCCAAAGGGCTTTACAGCCAATGAAATACTTTTGAAATATAGGGCAGAATCTTCCGTTCTGGAGTCTAAGTCTGGTGATGGGCAGGAAATTTGGTGTGATTCCCACTGGGTGATGCGACGACTCAACATACACAATCGTCTATAGGAAAGGAGAGTCATACAGACTCAAAACGCTAACTCTGTTTCTCTCTCCACAGATGCTACCAGACCTGCTGAGTTTATTCAGCATTTTCTGTGTTTATTTCAGATTTCCAGCATCCGCAGTATTTTGTTTTTATGCACAATCTTCCGCTGTTCAGATTATTAATCATGTATCCGCAATATGCACTGTGAATCTCATGGCGGGGAGGGCAGGAAGTCGCCCACCCTGCTGTCACCTCATGGGGTCAAAGGTCCTGGTGCTTATATTTAAATGGCACTTTGACAGCAGGCCAGGAGCTCCACGTTACTCTTCCAGAGTCCTTGTGGCCGCAGCTTGCACTGAAGAAGCTGGCAGATGTGAGCAACCACATCCTGGCACATACAAAAGCACCTCCAGCATTGCCTTTTGCTCATTTCTAGATATGAACACCGCCTGTGATACACCCATGCTTAGGCTTATGTTTGCCATTGTAATGGCCCCTGTTCGCCAGCCTCTTGACCTTGTTGAGGCCCCGATGCCTCTTGCTGCCAGATGCTTGCTTCTCCTGGCCCTTTACCAACTTGCAATGGGCCCTCCTTCTCCTCATCTGGATGAGAGCCACGTGCAGGAAGCCTCCCTCTGACACTATTCCGCTTGTCTCCGCTACCCTTGAGGCTGTATAGAGAGACATTGCCTTGGCAGCATAGAAAGACTACCACATGAGCCCACGTCAGCCATGCCCATTCACCCAGGAGGATGGGAGTTTGGAGTGCGAGTTGGCTGCCGTCCACCAGCCGTGCTCCTCGGAAGTATCCACCTCCCTCCCTCCCTCATCCTTGTCTCTGACTACAGCCGATGGCAAATGCCTCAGAATGAATGGCAGCACTACACATTGCTGGGATCTCGGTGTTATGAGAACCATGAGTTGGGAGCAAACATTCTGCTGTGTTGGCTTCACCATAGAGAGGAGAACACAATTGAGCATGCTTGACATCCAGTTGCCCCATAATTATTAGAGTGTCCCTTTAGTCAGCCACTTGTGCTGCCCTTGAACCCCACCCACCCAAAAAGACCGTCCTCTCACCTCGAAGGATCTCACTGATTAACTACGTGGTCAAGGCCAGATTTGAAAAATGGTGTGCGTCACCTCCCAGACTTGGTCCATCACCTTCTACCCTCCCCGTTCACCCACCAACTTCCCCCCATCACCCTTGACACGCCCAATATCACCATTCCTCTCCCCTCTGCCAACCTTGAACCTCCCCCCATTACCCTGGACCCTATCGTGATCCACCTACATATGCCTTTCCTCCCCTCAAAGCCGGCACCTGTTACCATCGCCATGCCCCACCTTGACCCTGATCCGAACCACCTGTTTAGTCCCCCTCCATGACACACCCCAACCCCCCAAGACCTTCACCTACCAAACTCTCACCCTGGATCTGCAATTCTACGCCATCCCACTTCCTCCTCTAACTATGACTGTTTCCTCCTCTGTCCGGTATCCTGAGTCCTCCCCCAGGATCCCACTGTCGACACCACCGACCTTGCCCCTAAGACATCCTCTCCCCCTTCCCTGCACACACTCTCTACCCACTTCCACTGACACACATGCACCCACACCAATATTGCTGCTGCCACACTTAGCCTGCCTCCCGTGACCAGCCTTGGCACAGCTTTGCTACCGGCACTTGATATGAATGAAGTTAGGTGAGATTCTCAAGAAGACAAAATCAACATCAACTGACCGCAAAGTCATGGAACATTTGAAGCTCGCCAGGTGCACTTCACTTGCCAACAGTTGTAAAAATTGATGTTCGAAATTCTCACTGATGGGGATCTTAAGTTGGAGGGTGAACTTAATTCCGGTGAGGTGACCTTTTAGTGACGATGCATGAGATGCTAATGTATGCAAATAGTCTACCCGACATTGTTAGTCAGGAAGCTTGACCCACCTTTAACCCATTTTGGAAATCAGGAGAACAAAATTCAAACAGTTTAGCCCATCGTCGGGAAACAGGTTTCTTGTCTCCCGCCAAATTAAGCACCTGTATCTGCCACAATTCCTGCTGCTGGCAGGATCAGAAGATTCTGCCCATAGTCATTGTTGTAATGTAAGAAACACAACAGCCAACTGGTGCACATCAAGGTCCCAAAACTAGCAATGAAATAAATGACCAGATAGTCTGTTTTCGTGATGTTGGTTGAGGAGTAACCCTTGGGCAGGATGCCTGAATAACTCATTTTCTGCTGTTCTTCTTTGAAATAGTGCCAGGGGTCTTTTATGTCCATCTGAGGCAGCAGACGGATCTCAGCTTGACATTTCACCCAAAAGTTGTGCAAGATTAAACAAACATTGTAGAGTTGTCAAGGCAAGGAGATAACGGGTCAGGGAAAATTTGCACAACTTTTCCTCTGGGGATCAAATGGTTCTTTGTAGAATCCATAATAACGTAGACTGTAGATGGTTTGTTCTGTACCATGGGAAAGTATGCAACCCTGGTGAAGCTGTGTGCTCATTCCGTCTGCTTCTCTCTAGAAAGAGAGAATACAAAGCCATAGTGACCCCCCCTTATCCGACAGTGGATGGTGAACTGGGGGATGTTTCAAATATCACCTGCTCCACCCTGAAAGGAGGTAAACACAGAACGTACATAACCACAGTCACCTTCACAACCACTGGTAATTCTGTCCTCGCCCTACTCTGAGGTGGCCGTTGTATCATGTCTGCTCCTTCTCCCTGTCATGCTGTAGCCCAAGGGGGATGCAAACCACTCCACCAATTCTTGGGAGCAAGTGGTCTGAGCAAAATTCTTGCAGTCAGGACAAAATCCTTTACGCTATAGATTTTAGCAACTTTAAACAATTCTGAAAGCCAGAAATCACTTCTATAATAACAGCAAGAGCCACTAGAAATCAATTAGCATCTAGCCTGAAACTATTTGATAATCCCTTTAAATAGCACTGGTGAGGGAGAGTTTTTTTTCCTGCTGCTGAACATGTGCTCATCTGTGTTAGGTTAAGAGAATATGTTAGCTCGAGTGTTGAGGTTCAAAATGGCATCTCCAACATCAGGTTAGCGTTACATAAGATATGAAAGCCATTACAGAGATGTGGTTGCAAAGTAATCAAGGCTGGGAACTGAATATTCAAGGGTATTTGATATTTCAGAAGGCTAGGAAGAAAGAAAAAGGAGGTGGGGCAGCTCTGTTAAGAAAGGATAAGATGAACACAGTGGTGAGAGATGATCTTGGTTTGGAAGGTCAAGATGCAGAATCAAGTTAGGCGGAGATAAACAACAGAAATGGAAAGAAGTCACTGTTGAGAGTAATAGTTCATTGGTCCCCTAACAGTGGCTACATTGCACGACAGGTATAAATCAAGAAGTAGTAGGGGCTTGTAAGAAACAAATTACAATAATCGTGGATGATTTTACTCTTCACATAGATTGAACAAGTCAATTTGGCAAAGGTAGCCTGGAGGATGGGTTCATAGAGTATATTTGGGACAGTTTCTTAGAACAATATGTTCTGGAACCAAGAAGAGACCAGGCTATTTAGACCTTGTTACGCTTAATGAGATAGGATTAATTAGTGAGCTCAAAGTAAAGGTTCCTCTAGGTAATCATAACATGATAGAATTTCACATCAGTTGAGGGTGAGAATCTTGGGTCTGAAACTAGTGTCATAAACTTAATTAAAGGCAATTACGAAGGTACGAAGACAGAGGCCCAGATTTTCTGGTCCCGCCGTGGTGGGACTAGCTGTGGGAGATGCAACCAGACAACCAAAAGTCCACTGACCTTTGGCTGGACCGGAAGAACCAGGCGGCTGGCAGAGCCAGAAAATCCTGGCCAGAGTTGGCTTAAGTGGACAACGCAAATAGGTTAAAAGGTAAGACGGTAGGTAAACAGTGGCAGACATTTAAGGAGATATTTCATAATGCTCAACAAAGAAATATTTCATTGAGGAAGAAAGACTCTATGAGCAGGTTGCACCATCTGTGGCTGAGTACGGAGGTTAAGGATGGTATCAAGTTGAAAGAAAAGGCATACAATGCTGCAAAGAGTTTAGAAACCAGCAAAGGAAGGAAGCAGGCAAAAAACAGGAAACTACAGACCAGTCAGCCTAACATCTGTTATTAGGAAAATACTGGAATCCATTATTAAGGAAGTAGTAGCAGAACATTTAGGAAATCATAATATAATCGGAGTGTTTTTATGAAAGGGAAAATAGTGTTTGAGAAATGTATTTTGAGGATGTAGCAAGCAGGGTGGAGAAAGAAGAACCAGTAGATGTAGTATATTTGGATTTGCAAAAGGAATTCGATAAGGTGCCACATAAAGAGCTCATGGTGATGGAGGTAATATGGATCGAGGATTGGCTAAAACAAAGAGGGATAAATAAGTCATTTTCAGGTTGGCAAACTGTAGCTAGTGGAGTACCATAGGGGTTAGTGCTGGAGCCTCAAGTATTTACAATTTATTTTAATGACTTGGATGAGGGGACCAAGTGTACTGTCGCCACATTTGCTGACGATACAAGGATAGACAGGAAAAAAGGCTGTGAGGACACAAAGGGTCTGCAAAGGATACATATAAGTTAAATGAGTGGGCAAAGATTTAGAAGATGGAGTATAATGTGGGAAAATGTGAGGTTGGTGCAAGGATAGAAAAGCAGAATTTACATAGACTGCAGAATACTGTGGTACAGAAGGATGTGCGTGTCCTTGTCAATGAATCACAAAATTCAGGCACATCAAGGAATTAGGAAGGCAAATGGAATATTGACCTTTATTGCAAGGGGGTGGTTTATAAAAGTGGGGTTGGTTTGTCACAACTGTACAGGGCATTGGTGAGAGCAGACCTGGAGCACTGTATACTGGTCTCCTTATTTAAGGAAGGATATGCTTGCATTGGAGGCAGTTCAGAGAAGGTTTACTAGTATGATTCCTGGGATGAAAGGGTTGTTTTATGAGGAAAAATTGAGCGTGTTGTGCTTTTCCTCACCAGCGTTTAGAAGAATGAGAGGTGATTTTATTGAAACACATGATCCTGAAGGAGCTTGACAGGGTCAATGCCGAGAAGATGTTTCCTCTTGTGAGGGAATCTAGATTGAGGGGTCACAGTTTCAAAATAAGGGGTCCTCTATTTAAAATAGAGACGTGGAAGAATTTCTTCATAGAATCACAGAATTTTTATGGCACAGAAGGAGGCCATTCGGCCCATCGTGCCTGCACCAGCTCTCCAAATGAGCATTATGACTTAGTGCTATTCTCCTGCCTTTTCCCTATACCCTCGCACATTGTTTCTATTCAAATAATCATCTAATGCCCTCTTGAATGCCTTGATTGAACCTGTCTCCCCCACACTTCCGGGCAACGCATTCCAGATTCGAACCACTCATTGTGTGAAAAAGTTTTTTCTCACATCACATTTGTTTCTTTTGCAAATCACTTTACATCTGTGGCCTCTCGTCCTTGATCGTTTTGTGAATGGGAACCGTTTCTCCCTATCTACTCTGTCCAGCCCCCTCATGATTTTGAACACCTCTTTCAAATCTCCTCGAAGCCTTCTCCTCTCCAAGAAGAAGAGTTCCAAACTCTCCAATCTGTCTTCATAACTGAAGTTTCTCATCCCTGGAGTCATTCCTGTAAACCTCTTCTGCACTCGCTCCAATGTGTTCACATCCTTCCTATAGTGTAGTGCCCAGGCTGTACACAATTCTCCAGCTGAGGTCCAACTAGTGTCTTATATAAGCTCAGCATAATCTCCCTGCTCTTGTGCACTATGCCCCGATTAATAAAGCCCAGGGTACTGTGTGCTTTATTAACTACTCTCTCCACATGTCTTGCCACCTTCAACGATCTATGCATATATTCACCCAGGTCCCTCTGCTCTTTCACCTCCTTTACCCCTTTAATTTATATTTCCTCTCTGTGTTCTTCCTACCAAAATGCATCACCTCACACTTCTTCTCACTGAACTTCACCTGCCACCTATCTGCCCACTCTACCAACTTGTACACTGTCCTCCTCACAGCTTATGATGCTTCCAAGATTCACATCATCTGCAAACTTTGAAACTGTCCCCTTCACACCAAGATCTAGATCATTAATATATATCAGGAAAAGCAAGGGGAACTCCACTATAAACCTTCCTCCAGCCCAAAAATATCCAGTGACCATTACTCTCTGCTTCCTATTTTTCAGCCAATTTTGTATCCACGTTGCTATTGTCCCTTTTATTCCATGAGCTATAATTTTTCTCACAAGTCTGTTGTGTGGCACTGTATCGAATGCCCCTTTTGAAAGTCCATGTACACCACTTCACCAGCATTACCTTCATCGACCCTCTCTGTTTCCTGTTCAAAAAACTCCAGCAAGTTAGTCAAACACCATTTCCCCTTTAGAAATCCATGCTGGCTCCTCCTAATCAACCTACATTTTTCCATGTGACTACTAATTCTATCCTGAAGAATTGTTTCAAGAAGCTTCCCCACCACTGAAGTTAAACTGACTGGTCTGTAATTGCTGGGCTTATCCTGGCAACCTTTTTTGAACAAGGGTGTAATGTTTGCAATTCTCCAGTCGTCTGGCACCTCCCCTGAGTCTAGGGAAGATGGAAAGTTTATGGCCTGTGCCCCTGCTATTTCCTCTCTTACTTCCTTCAATGTCCTTGGATGCATCTCATTCGGTCCGGTGCCTTGTCAACTTTCAGCATCGACAGTTTATCCAAAACTTCCTTCTTATCAGTTTTGAACCCTTCCAGTGTCAAAGTTTCCTCCGCTGTCACTGTAGCCTCGGTAGCATTTGCTTCCTTGGTAAAGACAGATGCAATGTATTCATTTAACACCTCAGCCGTGCCCCCTGCTTCTATGTGTAAATCCCCTTTTTGGTCCCTAATTAGCCCGTCTCCTCCTTTTACCACTCTCTTACTATTTATGTGCCGATAGAAGACTTTGGGATTCCCCGTTATGTTAGTTGCCAGCCTTTTCTCATAACCACTCTTTGCTTCTCTTATTTGCTTTTTCACCTCCCGTCTGAACCTTCGGTATTCCGCTTTGTTCCCAACTATATTTTATAACTGACAGCTGTCATAAGCACACTTTTTCTTCTTTATCTTAATTTCTATTGCCTTTTTCATCCAGGGAGCTCTGGACATTTCCCTTTTGAGGGAATCTCAGAAGGTCTTTAGTCTTTGGAATTCTCTACTTCAGAAAGCAGTGGAGGCCAGGGTCTTTAACTCAACTTTAAATATATTCAGACAGATTCTTGACTTATAAGGGTGTCAAAGGTTACGGCGGCGGGCTGGAAATTGGAGTTAAGGCCACAATCAGATCAGCCATGATCTTATTGAATGGAAAAGCAGGCTTGAGGGGCCAAAAGGCCTATTCCTGCTCCTATTTCTTATGTTCTTATGTTCACCAAAATGCCGCCTGATGTGGCCATTACCACAAGTGTGTTTATGTGCCACAGATAGCATTTTGGAAGCAAAATAACACCACAAAACCAAAAAACAGGCACTACACATCCAAATTCTGTGGCCTGTGACTCCGAATGTTGAAGTTGATCTTTTATTTCTGAAATCTGCTGTCCTTACCTGGTCTGGCCTACACGTGACTCCAGACCCACAGCAATATGATTGACTTTTAAATGCCCTCTGAAATGGCCTATCAAACTGTTACTAAGTCTATAGCACTGTGGGTACATCTACACCACATGGGCTGCAGTGGTTCAAGAAGGCAGCTCAGCACCAACTTTTCAAAGGCAATTAGGGATGGGCAATAAATGCTGATCTCACCAGCAATGGCCCAATCCCATGAACGAATGGAAAATAAGAAATCCTGAAAATTATTCAAGAAAATGCTGCAAATGTCTCTGAATCTTTTATATGGAGTAAATTCCTTTTGAAGTTTTTTAGTTCTTTGAATTACTGAAAGATTTTAATGCAACTGAATAAATGCCACTTCTATGTAATGTTAGGTTCTTTAAAGGTTTGTTACAATTCACAAGGTTCAAACCTCCTGTAAAGTTGCAACATCTAAAAGGATCCTATTGTATAAATCCTGCTAGCATATATTTTTGAAAGTGTATGCATAGGTTTTCCCAGTGGATTCCAATTCTTCACGTGCTGGTACTGTGCAATAATTGGAGTCATACCTGGCACAAAGGAAGATGGTTGTGGTTGTTGGCGGTCAATCATCTCAGTTCTGGGACATTGCTGCAGGAGTTCCTCAGGGTAGTGGCCTCGACCCAACCATCTTCTGCTGCTTCACCAATGACCTTCCTTCCATCATAAGGTCAGAAGTGGGGATGTTTGCTGATGATTGCACAATGTTCAGTACCATTCGCGGCTCCTCAGATTTGGAAATGGTTGTGTCCATAAGCAGCAAGGCCTGGACAATATAAAAGCTTGGGCTGATAAGTGGCAAGCAACATGTGTGCCACAAAAGGGCTAGGCAAGGACCATCTCCAACAAGAGAGAATCTAACCATCTCCCCTTGACATTCAAAGGCATTACCATTGCTGAATTCCCCCACTATCAACATCCTGAGGGTTACCATTGATCAGAAACTGAACTGGACCAGCTATATAAATACTATGGCTGCAAGAGCAGGTCAAAGGCTTGGGATTCAGCAGAGAGGAACTCACTTCCTGACTCCCCAAAGCCTGTCCACCAACTACAAGGCACAAGTCAGAAGTGTATTGGAATTCTCCCCACTTGCCTGGCTGAGTGCAGCTCCAACAACACTTTAAGGAGCTTGACACTGCCCAGGACAAAGCAGCCCGCTTGATTGGCACCCCATGCATCACCTTAAACATTCGCTCCCTCCACCACCGACGCACATTAGCAGCAGTGTGTACCATCTACAAGATGCACTGCAGCAAACCACCAAAGCTCCTTCGGCAGCACCTTCCAAACCTGCAACCTCTACAACCTAGAAGGACAAGGGCAGCAGATGCACGGGAACACACCACCTCCAAGCCACACACTATCCTGATTTGGAACTATATTGCCATTCCTTCACTGTTACTGGATCAAAATCCTGGAACTTCCTTCCTAACAGCACTGTGTTTCCTACAACTCATGGTCTGCAGCAGTTCAAGAAGGCAGCTCACCTCCACCTTCTCAAGGGCAATTAGGGATGAGCAATAAATGCTGGCCTAGCCAGCAACACCCACATCCCATTATCGAATAAAAAAAAGTGCATCAAAGAAAACATCAACGAGGTTATGCTCATACAGTAGCATCCTGTGGATCTAATTTAATTTATTGGCAAAAAGGTAGATAGAATACTTACAAACATCATAGTACATCAACAATCCTCAGAGCTCTAGCCAGAGTTTGTTTATTTTCAAGTTTACCTTGGTTATATTTGGAACCAAAATACAAACCTATTATGCATTCCCTTTCTTTGGAATAAGCCAGAATCTGGGCTCTATCACTTAAAGGTATCACTGTTACTGGTTGGTAATCCCAGAAGAATAAAAAGTACTTTCATAAACATATGTGCTACCAACTGACCTGAAATTACCTTGACCCTTCTTGTATTGTTTTGCTATCTTAATCGCTTCAACTATCAGCTGAGCTTCAAACCTCACCACCAATATATCACCAAGACAATACTTCTGCCTCGGTATCTACTTGACTTTGAACGTTGCTGAAACTCTCAATATTCCCTTCATCACCTCTAGGTACAATTTCTCCAATGCTCTCTTCAGCTAATCTTTGCCAATCTCTACTGATTGTCCCAATCAGTATACTGTTTTCAAATCCTAGGTCAATATTCACTCAGCCCTCTTTGGGACTTTACCTCTTCAACTACCTTCATCCCTATGCCCTAGCATACATCCTCCACTTATTGATTCTGCTCTCCTAGTGAAAGTCTTGCCTCCAGTAACAATGCAGAACCATCAGATATCTTCTCTGACAATAACACCAAACCTGCCCCTTGCTTCACCAACTGCCCAAATTCTAATCTCTAACATTGTACACAACCATCTAATTCAATGAGTTGAATGGACAACCATGTTCAGCAACAGATATAGTATAGTGGTTATGTTGCTAGATTAATAATCCTGATGTCTGGATTAATTACCCAGAGGACATGAGTTCAAATACCACAATAGCAGTTTCAGAATTTGAATGCAGTTTAGAAATCTGAAAGTAACAAGCTGGTAATAGTTATAGTGGTCATGGAGTTTATGAAACTAATAAAGTTACTATAAAAATCCAACTGGTTCACAAATGTTCTTCAGAAAGGAAACCTGCTAATCTTACTCAGACTGGCCTATGAGACCCTAAATCCAAATGGTAGACCCTTAACTTCCTTCTGATATGTCTTTAGTTTCAAGGGCAACTAGAGATGAGCAATAAATGCAAGCTTTGCTAGCGATGCCCACATTTAAAAAATGAACAAAAAATACAAAGCTTTTTGCTAACAACTACTGTGCCATGCAGGAATATCTTTTTCTGCAGGTACTAATGATAGCATTGGTGGGAACCACAATATTAAGAGAAGTAAGTTCTATAACATTAAAATAGGTTTATGCACACTGCAAAATACAATGGAACTAAAACTGTACTGAAAATATCCAAAAAAAAACTTCATGATGTTTCTCACTGAGCAACTAAAATGTTTTAATACATTAGTACTTTACTGATTAGTACATATAACCCATCTGCACGCATTACACAATGGAAACTTGCTGTTTTAGGAATGTTTTTAACATGAATCTATTCCTTTGTGTTATGAGTCATTTTATATCGTAACTACACCATGCAATTTTGGTAGTTTTCCATTACATTTATGATTGATGAGTTCCATTTTATACTAGAAAACTTTCAGTACTTGTAATAGTTTTTTTGTTTAGAAGTGAACATTCACAAATATTATTTTATTTATCATTGGATACAAAGGGTTAAGTCAGTAAATTACTATCGAACCAAATTGTAAACCTAATGGAATTCACACTTCAGTGGTAATTGCTTTTCCAGGCTGACCCGATTGTATTCAAGTATAACAAAAATTACCACTGTCTGCAACAAAGCCTGTCTTTGACAGTCTATTACTCTATTAGAATGTTTAGATGTTGAGGTAGAAAATAAACAGAGAGCTGAGAAAATAAGAGAAAAGGAAAAGCAAGGGTGGGAGTGGACAGGGGAGAGTGTATGCACGTGCAATTATTTCAGAAGTCAGATGGGTGTAAATTTCAGCAGGCACATGACATGTCAAAAAGTCAAGAACATAGTTTATGTACATGACCAGATATAATCAATTGCAATCAATCTCATCAGTCTCATTGTTCAAAAAAACTGGCCTATTATACACAATCTCGAAAATTACAATACAGGAATTGTGCAAGACTGGGAAGCTTTTAGCAGAATATTAACATTTCCGATAACCATGTAACCACTCATCCCAACACCATAGCTCCATGGTCAAATGCAACAGATGATGCGCTATTAATCTGTACAGACCAGGAACCTCTCATGCTTAATCCCTGCCTATCTCACAGCAGTGGTTCTTTTTTGCGGGGAAGGGGGTTGAGTGAAGAAAGAAGGATGATAATTAGCCTTGGCTTCCTCTGTTGAGTGAAGGCGAAAATGACCAACGTTCCAGTTCCTTATTTCAATCCAGTGATCTTTGCTTAAATGATGTGTATGTCGAGGACAAGGTTAGTGGATCCTATGGTCAAACATCTGCCAACATGCATCGTTAAGGTTCATGGTTGAAGAATGGTAAATCAGGCAAGGTATCAGAGAATCACTAGGTTCTCAGGAGAATACAAGGGGAGCAAATCAAAGGGAAAATTGAATGAGGAAGGTAGGTGGGGTGGTGGAGGGGGTAGTGGGAAGATGGGTGGGTGAGACATCTGGTTTAAGGCAAAAGTTCAGATGCTATACAGGTTTCAACATAGGGGTAAAAATTGAAAATACAAATTATTAAACTTGGATGTTAATGAAATCTCAGTTATAGTCATCAGCAAGCCTCATCAAAAATACATATGAATTTATGGTTGCGGTACTCAGACATTTTACAAAGGTGAATTTTGGCCATTTTCACAGCATTTGAAATCGTTTTGTCTAATATCTGAGCCTACAGATCATCCCAAATTCATTTTGGGTATAAATTACATAAATTTTAGATGGCTAGGATTGAGAAATAAGATCATAGTTTACACTAGGAATTCCTGATGACACCACAGCCATGAAAGCGAAGCTTGAGAGGTTTGTAGAAATTATCTAAATGCCAAGGTTAATAGACACATAGACGGATAGAAACTAGGAGCAGGAGTAGGCAATTTGGCCCTACAAGCCTGCTCTGCCATTCAATATGATCATGGCTAATCCTCTATCTCAACGCCTTATTCCTGCTTTCTCTCCATACCCTTTGTTGCCCCTAATATCCAAAAATTTATCAATTTCTTTCTTGAATATACTCAGTGACCCAGTCTCCACAGCCTCCTGTGGTCGAGAATTCCACAAGTTGACCACCCTCTGAGTGAAGAAATTATTCCTCATCTCAGTCCTAAATGGCCTGCCCTGTATCCTGAGACTGTGGCCCTGGTTCAGAAACATCCTCCCTGCATCCAGTCAGTCTAGCCCTATTAGAATTTTATATGTTTCAATCAGATCCCCTCTCATTCTTCTAAACTCTAGTGAATACATGCCCAGTCGAAACAATCTCTCCTCGTACGACAGTCCTGCCATCCCCAGTATCAGCTTAGTGAGCCTTCACTGCACTCCCTCTATGGCAAGTATATCCTTTCTTAGGTAGGGAGACCAAAACTGCATGCAATACTCAAGGTGTGGTCTCACCAAGGCCCTGTATATCTGCAGTAAGACATCCCTACTTCTGAACTCAAATCTTGTTACAATGAAGGCCAACATACCATTTGCCTTCCTAAATGCTTGCTGAACCTGCCTATTTACTTTTATTGACTGGTGTACAAGGACACCCAGATCCCCTTGTACATCCACATTTCCCGATATATCACCATTTAAATAATACTCTGCCTTTCTGTTTTTCACAGTGAAGCGTCTAACTTCACATTTATCCATGTTATACTGCATCTGCCATGTGCTTTCCGATGCACACACGACTTGTCTAAATCTCCCTGAAACCTCCTTGCATCCTCCTCACAACTCACAACCCTGCTCAGTTTTGTGTCATTAGCAAACTTGGAAAAATTGCATTTGGTTCCCTTATCCACGTCATTTATATATATCGTGAGTAGCTGGGGCCCAAGCACTGATCCCTGCGGTACACCACTAGTCACTGCCTGCCACCTGGAAAAAGACCCATTTATTTCCACACTCTGTTTCCAGTCTGTCAACCAATTCTCAGTCCATGCTAGTATAATACCCCCAGTCCCATGTGCTTTAATTTTGCCCACTAGCCTCTTATGTGGGACCTTATCAAAAGCCTTCTTGAAATCCAAATACACCACATCCACTGATTCTCCCTTACCAATTCTATTAGTTACATCCTCAAAAAACTCCAGTTAAGTATGATTTTCCTTTCATAAACCCATGCTGGCTTTGTCTAATCCTGTCAATGCTTTCTAAGTGTTCTGTTACCACATCTTTTATAATAAACTCTCGCATTTTCCCCACTACTGATGTTAGGCTAACTTGTCTGTAATTCTCTGTTTTTTCTCTCCCTCCTTTTTTAAATAGTGGGGTTACATTTGCTACCCTCCAATCTGTAGGTACTGCTCCAGAGTCTATAGAATTTTGGAAGATGATCACTAATGCATCTAATTTTCCAAGGCCACTTCCTTTAGTACTCTGGGATGTAGATTATCAGGCCCTGGGGACTTTCAGCCTTTAACCCCATTAATTTCTCTAGCACCATTTTTTTTACTAATACTGATTTTCTTCAATTCCTCCCTCGCATGAGGCCGTTGTTCCCTTAACATTTCTGGGAAATTATTTGTGTCCTCTTTTGTGAAGACAGAACCAAAAGATGTGTTCAATTCTTCTGCCATTTCTTTGTTCCCCATTATAATTTCCCCCATTTCTGACTGTAAGGGACCTACATTTGACTTTGCTAATCTTTTTCTCTTCACGTATTTATAGAAGCTTTTACAGTCAGTTTTTATGTTCCCTGCAAGTTTACTCTCATACTCTATTTTCCCCTTCTTGACCAATCTTTTTGCCCACTTTTGCTGAATTCTAAACTGCTCCCAATCCTCAGGCTTGCTGCTTTTTCTGACAATTTTATATGTCTCCTCTTTGGATCTTATAGTATCCCTACTTTATTTTGTTAGCCACCTTTCCTGTTTCATTTTTGCACCAGGCAGGAATGAATAATTGTTGTAATTCATGCATACGTTCCTTAAGTACTAGCCATTGCCTATCCACTGTCGACCCTTTTAGTAAGGTTCCCCAATCCAGCATTGCCAACTCGCACCTCATACCCTCGTAGTTCCCTTTATTTAGATTGGGGACCCTAGTTTTGGATTCAACTTCTTCACTCTCCATTCTAATGAACAATTCTATAATTTTATGGTCACTTTTCCCCCAGGGATCCCACACAACAAGATTGTTAATCAATCCTTTCTGTTTGCACAATACTCAGTCTAGGATGGCCTGCTCTCTAGTTGGTTCCTCAAAGTATTGGTCTAAAAAAAAAATCACATACACACTCCAAGAAATTCTCCTCCACAGTGTTATTGCAAGTTTGGTTTGTCCAATCTATATGTGGGATAAAGTCACCCATGGTTACAGTTGTACCCTTATTTCATGTGTTTCTAATTTCCTGGTTAATGCCTTCCCTTACATCTCCATTACTGTTTGGGGTCCTATAGACAACACCCACCAACATTTTCTGGCTGTTATTATTTCTTATCTCCACTGCAAACGGATTCCACATCATGATTTTCCGAGCCAGTATCTTTCCTCACTACTAAAACAGAATTACCTGGAAAAACTCAGCAGGTCTGGCAGCATCGGCGGAGAAGAAATCAGTTAACGTTTCGAGCCTTCATGGCCGTTCGGCAGAACTGAAGCATAGTTAGAAGAAGGGAGAAATATAAATTGGTTTAAGGTGGGTGGGGTGGGGGGGGGGGGTGGAGAGAGAGAGAGAGAGAGAGAGACATTGAGGGTGTGGTGATTGTGGAGATGAGCAGATAATCAAAAGATGTCACAGACAAAAGGGTCAAAGAGGTGTCGAAGGTGGTGACATTTGTCTGAGAAAAGTGCTAATTAAGAATGGAAGACAGGATATTCAAAGTACAGCTCTAGTGGGGGTGGGGTGGAAAGACTAACAAGGTTTTAGTTTAGATTTAAAAATAATGGAAATAGGTGGGGAAAGAAGAATCTATATAAATTATTGAAAAAAAAGGGGGGGGTGGGGGAAGAAACGGGGTGGGGATGGGAGGAGGGGGAGTTTAAGATCTAAAGTTGTTGAATTCAATATTCAGCCCGGAAGGCTGTAAAGTGCCTAGTTGGAAGATGAGGTGCTGTTCCTCCAGTTTGCGTTGGGCTTCACTGGAACAATGCAGCAAGCCAAGGACAGACATGTGGGCAAGAGAACAGGGTGGAGTGTTAAAATGGCAAGCGACAGGGAGGTTTGGGTCTTTCTTGCGGACAGACCGCAGGTGTTCCGCAAAACGGTCGCCCAGTTTGCGTTTGGTCTCTCCAATGTAGAGGAGACCGCATTGGGAGCAACGAATGCAGTAGACTACGTTAGGGGAAATGCAAGTGAAATGCTGCTTCACTTGAAAGGAGTGTTTGGGTCCTTGGACGGTGAGGAGAGAGGAAGTGAAGGGGCAGGTGTTGCATCTTCTGCGTGGGCATGGGGAGGTGCCATAAGTGGGGGTTGAGGAGTAGGGGGTGATGGAGGAGTGGACCAGGGTGTCCCGGAGGGAACGATCCCTACGGAATGCCATCAGGGGGGGTGAAGGGAAGATGTGTTTGGTGGTGGCATCATGCTGGAGTTGGCGGAAATGGCGGAGGATGATCCTTTGAATGCGGAGGCTGGTGGGGTGATAAGTGAGGACAAGGGGGACCCTATCATGTTTCTGGGAAGGGGGAGAAGGCGTGAGGGAGGATGCGCGGGATATGGGCCGGACACGGTTGAGGGCCCTGTCAACGACCGTGGATATATCCCGCGCATCCTCCCTCACGCCTTCTCCTCCCTCCCAGAAACATGATAGGGTCCCCCTTGTCCTCACTTATCACCCCACCAGCCTCCGCATTTAAAGTATCATCCTCCGCCATTTCCGCCAACTCCAGCATGATGCCACCACCAAACACATCTTCCCTTCACCCCCCCTGACGGCATTCCGTAGGGATCGTTCCCTCCGGGACACCCTGGTCCACTCCTCCATCACCCCCTACTCCTCAACCCCCACTTATGGCACCTCCCCATGCCCACGCAGAAGATGCAACACCTGCCCCTTCACTTCCTCTCTCCTCACCGTCCAAGGACCCAAACACTCCTTTCAAGTGAAGCAGCATTTCACTTGCATTTCCCCTAACTTAGTCTACTGCATTCGTTGCTCCCAATGCGTCCTCCTCTACATTGGAGAGACCAAACGCAAACTGGGCGACCGTTTTGCGGAACACCTGCGGTCTGTCCGCAAGAAAGACCCAAACCTCCCTGTCGCTTGCCATTTTAACACTCCACCCTGTTCTCTTGCCCACATGTCTGTCCTTGGCTTGCTGCATTGTTCCAGTGAAGCTCAACGCAAACCGGAGGAACAGCACCTCATCTTCTGACTAGGCACTTTACAGCCTTCCGGGCTGAATATTGAATTCAACAACTTTAGATCTTAAACTCCCCCTCCCCCCATCCCCACCCCGTTTCTTCCACCCCCCCCCTTTTTTTTCAATAATTTATATAGATTCTTCTTTCCCCACCTATTTCCATTATTTTTAAATCTAAACTAAAACCTTGTTAGTCTTTCCACCCCACCCCCACTAGAGCTGTACTTTGAATATCCTGTCTTCCATTCTTAATTAGCACTTTTCTCAGACAAATGTCACCACCTTCGACACCTCTTTGACCCTTTTGTCTGTGACATCTTTTGATTATCTGCTCATCTCCACAATCACCACACCCTCAATGTCTCTCTCTCTCCACCCCTCGCCCCCCACCCACCTTAAACCAATTTATATTTCTCCCTTCTTCTAACTATGCTTCAGTTCTGCCGAACGGCCATGAAGGCTCGAAACGTTAACTGATTTCTTCTCCACCGATGCTGCCAGACCTGCTGAGTTTTTCCAGGTAATTCTGTTTTTGTTTTGGATTTCCAGCATCCGCAGTAGCTTTTAGCTTTTTGTTTTTATCTTTCCTCACTATTGCATTGATTTCCCCTTTTACTAACAGTGCTACCACATCTCCTTTCCCTATTTGTCTGTCCTTCCTAAATATTGAATACCCCTAGATATTCACTTCCCATCCTTGGTCACCCTGCAGCCATGTCTCTGTAATTGCAACTATATCAGAATTGTTTATATTTATTTGCGCTGTTAATTCATCTACCTTATAGCAAATGCTCTGCGCAATAAAATACAATGCCTTTAGACTTGTCTTTTTAACCTTGTTAGTTATCTTAGCTTTATTTTGCACTATGATCCCATTTGCAAATTTCTCTGTGTTTTTATTATATATAGTACACTTAATAAACTCAGAAACAATAATGAGACAGTTAAAATTAGAACAGAAATAACATTAATTGAACAGAGTGAAGTTATTGTGTCATGAGGCTATTAATGTATATAATATTTTGGAAGATATTTTTCTTTTAAAACAGAGGTTTAGTCTGCGGGTATGTCTTAATTGGATTAAAGCCAGCTAGTCCGGGTGCTTTGATATGTACTAGTTTAATATGTAAGAGAGATAGCGTGCATTTGCATTTTTTGAATAGAGCATTCAAGAAGTGAGGTGAAAATTGATGCCTTTCTAGCAACGACCAAGCAATATGTTTATATTGGTATTATGAAAGAGGTTTCTTTGTTAAAAGGTGAAGTTCAAAGAGGTTGTTGATACAATGAGAATTAACATTCAATGGAGCTGGTGGGTATGACTTCAGTAGTTTTCAGGTGTGCAGGCAGAGGCAATGTAAGATCAAAAAGCAGCTGCAAGCCTCCAACTGGCTCCAGCTTTCACCAACTGGTGAAAGGAACCTCATTTTGATTTTGTAAGGTGAAAATGCTTTGCCTGGAGTTTTGTTAAGTCTATGGGTTGCTGTTGCCTTAATGGAGATTAGTTTGGGAATTTGTTAAAAGTTATGATAGTCGTAATTTGTAGCCATGTGTACATATATTTTAACCAGTGCAAATTAATAAAATGTTTCATTTAGTTTAATGTAAAACCTCGAGAACTAGTGGTCTGATTCATGAGTTTAGAGTCGCATCTCAAACATAACACTTAAAAACATTGGTTACGACAGTTGTTTAATGTTTCCCTCTGGGATTTTAAAAATAAATCTGCTTTACCAACTGCATCGGTCATAACAATTGTCATATCAAAGTAGAATATTATTATGTGACTGTTAGGAGGACGTAGTGGTGTGGTGGCATTGTCGCTGGACTAATAATCCAGTAGACCCAGGGTAATGCTCTGGAGACCTGGGTTAGAATCCTGCCATGGCAGATGGTGGAACTTGAATCCAATAAATATCTAGAATTAACAGTCTAGGCCCATTTGGTTCACTAATGCCCTTTAGGGAGGGAAAACAAAGTCACAAAAAAGGAATGAAACCACCTGGCATTGACCTAGGCACTGGAAATGACAATGGCAATCACAGCCCTGTCGACCCTGCAAAGTCCTCCTTACCAACATCTGGGGAGTAGTGCCAAAATTGGGAGAGCTGTCTCATAGGCTAGTCAAGCAACAGCCTGTCATAGTCATCCTCATGGAATCATACCTTACAGATCATGTCCCTGGGTATGTCCTGTTCTGGTGGCAGCACAGTGGTTTACAGTTGCCCTGAGTGTCCTCAACATTGACTCCAGGCCTCATGAAGTCTCATGGCATCAGGTCAAACATGCACAAGGAAACCTCCTGCTGATTACCACGTAAATCATTTGGAGGAAGCACTGAGGGTGGAAAGGCTGCAGAATGTACTCTGGGTGGAGATGGACTTCAATGTCCATCACCAAAAGTGGCTTGGCAGCACCACTGCTGGCCGAGTCCTAAATGCTTTGGCTGCTACACTGCGGCAGGTGGTGAAGGAACCAACAAGAAGGAAAAGCATACTTGACGCAGATGCATCTGTCTATGCAGTATCGGTAGGAGTGACCACCGTACAGTCGTTATGGAGACAAAGTCCCACCTTCACATTGAGCATACCCTCCATCATATTGTGTGGCACTACCACCATGCTAAATGAGATAGATTTTGAACAGATCTAGCAACTCAAGACTGGGCATCCATGGTGCTGTGGGCCATCAACAGCAGCAGAATTGTACTCCAACACAATCTATAACCTCATGGCCTGACATATCTCACTCTACCATTACCATTAAGCCAGGGGATCAACCCTAGTTCAATGAAGAGTGCAGGAGGGCAAGCCAGGGGATCAACTTTGGCTCAATGTGTAACACACATGAGCTAAGAAGCAGCACTAGGCATACATAAAAATAAGGTGCCAACCTAGTGAAGTTACAGCACAGACAACATGCATTCTAAATTAAACTAACTACATGTATAGACACAGTTGTGTCAGTCATGGATCAATTGGTAGAACTCTTGCCCCTGAGTCATCGGGTTCTGAGTTCAGAGTTTGAGGATAAAAATCAAAGCTGACACTCAAGCGCAGTACTGACAAAGCGCTGCATAGTTGGAGGTGCCATCTTTCAGGTGAGACATTAACTGTTTGGGTGGTTGTGAAATATCTTATTGCAACAGTAAGAGCAGGATCGATTGGTGAACAGGACTTGGTGTGGAATAGAAAATCGATAGCATAGTTTTGGATGAGCTGAAGTTTACAGGTGGCATAGGTTGGAAGGTTGGCTCGGAGAGCATTAGATTATAGAATCTGGAGCTGCCAAATGTGGGGGGTTCAGCAGCAGACAGGCTAATTCTGAATTAATTGTGCCCAATGTTACAGGGATGGTGGAGTTCAGGGCTCCGTGTGTCTGAGAGATTATTGGGTCTCACACTCAGCGCACAGTCAAAAGGACAGCAAAGTCTGGTTCAAAAGAAGAAAAAATCAGTGGCCAGGGAAAGGGGTGGAATTGGTGACAGGGGTATGGATGATATGGGTGATTGCTTTGCTGGCTTGCGATCTGCACGAGATTCATCACTTCAACCTCACCTGACATACTGTGTACATCTAGGTTATTTCCAGGATTTCAGATTTATAGTAGTTTCAGTTTTTTTTCCTTTTTATCTCATGGAAACAATTCTAACTTTTCATGATTGAAGCGATTGAAGGGGGGAGTGAAATAGATGCTGCGATTAATTTTAAAAATGCTTCAAAAGTTGGGAGCTCAGTTCTGTTTTTTGACAAGTTATCTTTGAGTGTGAGATTATTTTTTAGAGTAGATTGTTAACCTCTGGAATAGATTGTCACTGAGCACAGTGATTGTGGATTTGGTTGAAACAGCCAATGAACAAAAAGATATATTCAGCTAGAATAGAGGAACACTGATTTAGTACCAAGGGAGAGTAAGGCAGTCTGAAGGTGGATTTAAACAGGGCTAGTTGAGAAATCTGGGACCCTGGGACAGAAAACATATTCTCTCCACCCCCACAAATGTGTGGATGGTTTGTGCATGGAGCATCCAGCCATAAACAGCCGTTAGAATAGAATCCACAATTGTTTTAAAAATGGAAGTGGATGTATATGAAAAAGTAAAACTTCTAAAGCTGTAAGAAAGGGGGAGTTTGTGAAGTCAAGCAAGAGCCCCAAACAGAGAAACAGTTCAGGCACAATGTGCCAGATGGCCCCCTTCTATGCTGTAAAATTCTGCGTCTATCATGAGCGGCAGATATGGAGGGGTTGAAAAGTTAAAAACACTCACCATGGGGGAATTTTATGGAGGCATTGAGGATGTCGCCTGCTGGCTAGAGAGTCAGCGAGAGACCTGCATTGCCTCCTCCGGGAAGGTCCACCGGTATCAAGTGCCTCTCAGACACTTAAGTGATCAACAGTGGACCTTCCCCAGGATGAAGGACCCAAGGGGCAGAAATCCCGCTCACTGAGAGATGCTGGCCAATCAATGGCCAGCAGCTCTTTTGCTCACCAGTGTCGCTAGGGAGGCAGTTGCTGCTGCGGGAACGACAGCAACCGGGAGCCCAGGGTTGAGGAGCGAACCAGGCCAGAGGCAAGTCATGCCGGGAGGGGTATTGTGGAGCTGCAGAGGAGGGGGGCGGGGGAGGAGACAGATCAGTAGCAAGGGCAGTGGGGTGGCTTTCAGCTGGCAGCCCCTTCCTGATGTCGGGTCCCTTGATCAGGCACTGATTGAACGAGGGACTCCCCACATCCCCTCTATCCCGCTCTGCCAGGAGGCCAGAAGCTTCTCACACAGGTTTGTTTGTCATAATCCCTGAGTGGATCAGTGACAATCTATTCCAGAGGTTAACAATCTACTCCAAAAAATAATCTTACACTCAAAGATAACTTATCAAAAGACAGAGCCGAGCTCCCAACTTCTGAAATATTTTTTGATTCATCGCTGTTGGGTAAATACCAGCAGCAGCAGGATGAGATCCTTAAGTGGTCATTAATTGCTCACTTATAGGCCTCAATTGGCAGCTGGATGGGAGGTCCGACCACAGGCCTTCCCGACCCAGTCTTAATTTTTGCGGCAGGGCAGGGAGGCAGTGGGTTGTTCGCAAACTACCCTCCCGCCTGATTAAATAGCCTCCTCGCCTCCAAATATTCAACAAGAGGGCAGAAAACTCCCCCCAATATTTGAAATCAGGCCAGCCTGGGGAAAAAAAATGCACTGCCCAAAAATGCTAATATCTGGCAAAATAAACCTAGGGAAACCCCAAGAAAAGCTGAAATCAACCATTTGTTGGGACTACTATGGACCATTGACTAAGTTACTTCAGTTTTCATTAATTCACCATTTTATTGGTGCACAAACTGACACTACTGAACTAGTAAATTTGCATATGGTTTCTTTCTGTAGTACAGACCAGCACTCTTCAGTGATAGACAGGTTGATATGGCCTATTGCTCCATTTAGGCTGAAAAGTGGGGCCTTAGGCACATGTTTTTTTTTAAATACTGACTGCGCCCAAAGGCCCCACCCAAATGTAGACTGGTTAACTAGTGGTCCTTAAATGAACCAATACAAGCCGCTCCAAAAACAACAAATAAGATAGTGCACAGATGTTTGTGGGGCCAGGGTAAGTATGAATGCTCCGCCTGGCTTCACAATAAGCATCTCACCCACAGCTGACTGCTCAATGGCCCCTCCCAGATTAGCCCCTGAAAGGAAAAACTCCCCATGTGGCTCCATGGAGGCACCTCCAGATTTTCCATCAGTGAACAATTGTTCAGCATTTGTTGAGCATTGGCACCTCAACAAGATTATGCAGATGAGGGCCCAGTGGTGCTTCTCACTACTTCATTATGTTATGATCCCAGCTGATGTTAGTACTAGACAAGCCAGATCTCAGGATGGAGCCAGGCCGGATATATCTTAACCTTTATTTTTTGTTTAGATACATGGAGAGTGGTTTCTGAACAGAGTCACAGGAGTCAGCTGGTGAACTTTTAACAATAGAATAAAACATTTACTAAACAAGAAAAAAAATGAACTATGTTACAATACTCCTTCACCCACATCAACACCTTTACAGACATTCAGATTTGTAAGGATAACACAAGTTACAAAAGCTATTTTATGCTCTAATGTTTACAGTAAGTACGCAGTCCAGGTAAACCAATAGGTGACCCATGCTCAGGCACATCATACTCTGTAACCAAGTGACAGATGCCACCCCAAACAGATGCTATGGATCTCTCCTCAGCTCCCCCTAGATGCTTGTCACACCGTGAGTGAACCGGTCTCAGTGAACTCTGTCTTTCACACGAGGGTTTCCAATCTCCACTCTAAGACCTCACTCTAGAATCTTCTCCCAAACAACACTTTCTCCCAGATTCCTTCCACAAGAGTCCACCTCCAGGGTTTTGAACTCTCCTTCTGATATTCCTCTCCCCTGGATTGCCACGTGCATTCAAGCTGTCTTCAACGCACTCTGTCTCACTGACTCAGCCATGCCAACAGAACACTACTGCTTCACATGCCCATAGTAAAGAATTACAGACTTTCTGCTGTCCCCTTGGATATTCCGGCTTCTTGCTTTAAATCTGCTCCCTGCAGCTTTCTTCTCTTTAAGCCTGACACTTGGAGCCATCCTCTCTGCTCCTTACTTTCACCTCCACAGTACAGGGCCTTTTCTAGATTCCTGTCCTTGTCCTTTGACTAGGCTGTGCTCTTGGATCTTACCTATTCCACTCCCCTGGATTTTGGGACTTTCTTCTTTAATTTCTGGAACCTACTTCAGCAGTTCCTTCTCCGTCCAAGGGCCCAAACATTCATTTCAAGTGAAGCAGCATTTCACTTGCACTTCCCTCAACTTAGTCTACTGCATTCGTTGCTCACAATGCGGTTTCCTCTACATTGGAGAGACCAAACGCAGACTGGGTGACTGCTTTGCAGAACACCTTCAGTCTGTCCGCAAGCATTACCCAGACCTCCCTGTCGCTTGCCATTTCAACACTCCACCCTGCTCTCATGCCCACATGTCCGTCCTTGGCTTGCTGCATTGTTCCAGTGAAGCTCAATGCAAACTGGAGGAACAGCACCTCATCTTCTGACTAGGCACTTTACAGCCTTCCGGATTGAATGTTGAGTTCAACAATTTTAGATCATGAACTCTTTCCTCCATCCCCACCCCCTTTCCGATTTTCCCCCCTCCTTTTTGTTTTTTCCAATAATTTATATAGATTTTTCTTTTCCCACCTATTTCCATTATTTTTAAATGTATTTCCATCCATTGTTTTATCTCTACCTTTAAGCCTTTTTCGATTCCTTCACCCCACCCCACCCCCACAAAGGCTATCTGTACCTTGCTCGTCCTGCTTTCCACCCTTAATTAGCACATCCCTTTAGATAATATCACCACCTTCAACACCTCTTTGTTCTTTTGTCTGTGATATCTTTTGGTTATCTCCACCTATCACTGGCCCTCTCTCCAGCTCTTCTTGTCCCACCTCCCCCTTAAACCAGCTTATATTTCACCCCTTTTCTATTTTTCCTTAGTTCTGTTGAAGTGTCATCCGGACTCGAAACGTTAACTGTGCTCCTCTCCACAGATGCTGCCAGACCTGCTGAGTTTTTCCAGGTATTTTTGTTTTTGTTCCTTCTCCTGTGTTCAGCTTCTCCTGGCATCTGGCTTCATCTTTAGTTTGGGACTTGCTATCTGTCTGTCTGCTATTCAGGCTCTCTGGAATCTCTGGAATGGGTTTCAACTGAACTCAAAACTGCTTTCAGCTGAATTAAAACTACTCTTCTAGTATTCTCTGTCTCCATGGGGTCTCCTGTTGCTAGGCGACAGCATAGCTTTTTTTCTACTCTTGTTTGTTTTACTCCCCCTCAAAAATCACAAAATCTTCATTAAAATGTAGGCATCTTTTAAAGTGAACCAAATCCCAGGTTTCACCTTTTAACCCATTGGAAAATTGGAAAAAAATAAATTGAACTTAAACTTAAAGATATACCTCATTCTAACACACCCAAATACACACATGGCTTACGTAAGCTTTCTCTATTTCCTAACAATTATGGTGATAAAATCTTTGTAATCATTATCCTAATCTCCTGGACACCCACATACTTTGGAGCCAGGGTAAATATCCTGGTAGTTCAGTTTCAAAACAAGCCTCAAGCCTGAATTTTTCCCGCGTCGGGTGGGCTCGGCGAGAGCAGGTGGTTGGGAACCCGACCACTGCCCGCGAGTGGGTTCACACCGCTGTTTTATGTAGGCAGGCCAATTAAGGCCCGCCCAGTGTAATACGCGAGCGGTAGCACTGAGTGCTACCTATGTGGGTGGGGGGGTGAGGAGGGAGAGTGCTTCAATCTCCCTGATGCATGGAGCTGCCTCAGGAAGATTGAAGCGGTTGTTAAAAAAAAATACATAAATAAAAACAATGAAAATTTAATGAAACATGTCCCCTAATGTGACTGTGTCACATGAGATGGGACATGTTTTTATTTTTCATAGAAACTTTTCATTTAAGTTGTCAAAGTTTTAGGAAACCTTATCCTGCTCGTGGATGAGGTTTCCTATAAAAATGTAAAGGCCACTTGGCCTTTTCACCTGCCCGCCAACCGTAAGGTTGGACGGGCAGTGAAAGTTAATCTTAATTACTTCGTTAATGGCCTTAATAGGCCTTTTAATTATCGCCGGGTGTGCAGCTGACTCCGGCGTGCGCCCATCGAACAAAATATTGTGAGACAGTGCGATGATGTCATGACGCATGCCAGCCGTCATCACGCATCATTTTACCCGCTGGCGTATCGGGCCCGCCCCCACACATCAACTGACAAATCTTGGCCATAAACTGAATGATCATTTCTCGGTTCTCACAAGAATTGCATCATTCTACATATGTCATTCAGTCCTAAAACTATTAAACTTGATTGAGTAAAAGATTAAGTAGGCAATGTAAACTGTGAAGGATGTCATTGTAAATAAATTCTTCTCAAAGCTGTATGGTGCTATGCCTGAGTGAAGGGATGACTAAACTGAGCTGGATAGCATCCCTGGTAAATAAGTTCCCCATTAATTTTGATAATGTTATTTTTATCTATTAAAAAAGCCCCTTCTCAGCAATTATTTAAAATTTGTGTTTGTTTTCCTATTTTACGATTTATGCAAGTAAAATTATACCATTCCTTTGTTGTGCTAATTGCTTCTACTGACATTCATCTTAAATTCATTCTGCAATTGACTTTTGCTCGATGCTTTTGACAAAAGTCAAACTGCAATTACATTGCTGTTACCATCTCCTGCAAGCACTAAATGGTTCCTCACAAAGGCGCTGGCCATTATTATTCAGGTATCCTTGATGTAATATGCACTGTGCATGAAATTTTCTCTCAACCAAAATGCCAATAACTGATAGATAAGCCTGCAGTAATATCATCACAGGCAAGTCTTATTCTATAAATATCACTCAGAAATCTGCCAGGAAGTAATGACAACATTTTAAAACTGTTACGGGGTATATGTAGTGTGGAACGTAATAAAATTGCAGTTACAAGAATACATTAAGCAAATTAATCTGCACAGTTAGTAAAGATGCAAACTGCTTTTGCACTTGTGTGCTTCTCTTACAGAGGTCTACATCCAAAGTATTACCAATCTTTTCTTTTTACAGGGGCACATAATTTTGGGGTCTCTTTAACATGTTACTTTCATCACAAACTACAATGCAATTTTTGAATTGAATCAAAGTTAGGCAATTGAGTACGGCTTCCTTAAAAATGTAGTTCCTCACTCTTTAGCTTCACATTTACTGAAGTACAACTTAGCAAAGCCAATCCCTCACATGGTCCTTTTTAAAATTCATTTTAAATCTTTGCCAGAATCAACAGGTAAATTCAACTGACACTTGGATGCCACTAAAGGCATCTCTGCACATTTTTAAAAATGCGGGCTCATCTGCATAATTTATTCAGGGACAAGAACTTTGGCTGCTTTAATGCTTCACTCAGTGCTCAGGGCTGTTTCAGTTAATACTCTAAATACTGCTTATTTTAATATCTTATTTAGTGTTCATTTGAAATTTATATTTTTGTGCCGCATTGGCACTGTTAATATAAATGCATTTTAAACCAGGAGTTAGAAATGGGACAGAATAGGAAGTGAAATCTCTCAGCACTATTTACTTCTACAGCTACACCTTGCTACTGATATTATTTATTTATTGTTATATAACAATGACAGTACTAACAAGTCATGGAGATAGAAATTCAAATAGTAGTAAATGATGGGTACATAACTGGGATAGGAATTCCTGTTCATTTATTCCATTTATTGCAGTCAACTCAGGCAAATGAAGTGCAGAGAAAATCACACTTGCAAGGTAGCCCATCTGACTTTTCTTTGATTTATATGAATAGAAGTGGGCAGCCTTAATTCAAGCAATGTGCGCTCCCTACCTAGTTTTTATGAATTCAGTGCATTCAGGCAATCCAATAGCTTGGAACAAGGATATGTGTCCCTAATTTTTAATTTGGATTCCTATTACTGGAATAGTGTAAGTCCATAAGAAAACATTAAAGAAGAACAAACCAACTGACCCATGAAGCTCATTCCTTCCAGAGTCCTTTTACAATCAATGCTGCCAGGGACATAATTCACTTGTTTAGTCTCCTGAGGGAAGGATCCATGCAACTCTCTGACCCCCAAAAGATACTGAGTAAAACTCCAAATAGTTAACTTGATAAAACCCACCAGGTGTCCTCTGCAGTTGGATTATTTTTTATTCCAACAGCACAGGAAGCAGTGCATGGATTTACTTCTATAACCTTCAATCTGAACTGTGACCAGCTCTTGTTAACATAGCATTTTCCACTTTTGATCAGAGTTCAACCATCCAGCCATCTAAAATATGTGGAGCTCTCTAGCCTCCAGTTTTGCTTCAGGCCGATGAATTCTGTAATTGTGTCTCCTACCTTATTTTACAGTCTGCTTACATGTACAATATTTTGAAGGACTTTTTAAAGACCTGGATTATGCTGCTATCTTCTTTTCTTCAATAAAAATCTGAATCTCCTCCTTGTCACTCTTCCTTGAACATTTTCCAATGCATCAATGTATTTTTGAAGGTAGTGTGTCAAACAAAATCACCTAGTATGTCAAATCTGTCTTTACTAATGATCGACCATGCTCACCACAGCTTTCTCCTCCCTGGTGTTTTTGACAGATTCAGTGGTATGGAGCAGAACAAGCTGCATTGACACCAAAGCTTAGATTTTTCTGGGGAGTAGGAGCAATTGCTGCAATCTTTGGGGAAGAAACTGGCAGCTTCAAATGTATAACTGATATAGTACAGAAGTCTACTAGTCACATGTGTGAGCCTCTAATGCAAATAACACCGGATTTTCAGGCTGCCTTGTAGTGAGTGGCAGATCCTTGCCAGTTGGTACCACAGCCACAATGCTAATCTGGATCTCTGTCATAATTCCCAGGCTGTTGCAATTTAGGTATTAGGCTCCAGTGTGCCCTTTTCAATGGGTCAGGTGACAGAAAAGGAGGGACAGATGAAGAGACCCATGATTATATGCTTTGGAAGTGTCACAATTGTTGCTGTGTCAGCGCTTGCAGTGATCACTCACACGTAGCAGTAATACGATCATGACCAGGTACAAGATGCGACTCATCATCCTGCACCATATCTCTCAAGTTCATCTCTTCCATCAAGAAACTGCACCCAAGCCTGACAGAGCCCGACTGCCAGCCAATTCCTACATTTCTTCCCCTGCCTGAACATGAAAATATAAGAACTAGGAGGAGTAATAGGACCCACTGAGCCTGCTCTGCCATTCAAAATGATCAGGGCTGATCTTTTCTGCCTCAACTCCACTTTCCCTGAGAGACCAAACATCTATCTATCTGATCCTTGAATATACTCAATGATGGAGCATCTTTCTGAGATAAACAATCCCAAAAATTCATAACCTCTGAGTGGAGTCATAAAGTTCAATCTGGTTCACTTAGGTCCTCTGGGGGAGGGAGTCTGCCATTCTTGGTCTAGCCTACATGTGACTCCAGACCCACAGCAATGTGGTTTACTTTTAATTGCCCTCTGAAATGGTCTAGCAAGCCACTCAGTTTCAAGGGCAATTAGAGATAGGCAACAAATCCTGGTCTTGCCTGCGACACCCACATCCCATGAATGAATAAAAAAATGTGGTCCCTTATTGAGAGCCTTCTGGAAATTCAGGTGTATTACATCTGCTGGCTCCTTTTAATCTACGCTACTGGGTACCTCTTCAAAAAACTCTTAACAAATTTGTCAAACATGGTTTTCTTCCTCCTCTGGTTAGTTGTTTAATTGCCCATCAACATGCATGTGGCTGTACTGCATGGCTTTGATCTGATCATTGGTTGTAGGATCACTTAGATCTGTCTATCACATGCTGCTTCTGCTGCTTAGCATGCATATCATCCTATGTTGAGGCTTCACCAGGCATCTCATTTTTAGATATGCCTGATACTTCTCTTGCACTCCTGCACTCCTCATTGAACCAAGGTTGATCACATCCCCCCCCCACCCCACCGCCGCTTGATGGTAATAGTAGGGTGGGGGATATACCGAACCATGAGGTTACAAATTGTGGTTGAATACAATTATGCCTCTACTGATGGCCTACAGTGCTCAGTTTCGAGCAGCTAGATGTTCTAAATCTATCCCATTTAGCACAGTGGTCGTGCCACACAACACGATGGAAGATACCTTCAACATGAAGATAAAACTTCATTTCCACAAGGATTGTGTGGCGGTTACTCCTACCAATATTCTCATGCACAGATAGATTAGTATGGATGAGGTTAACTAGATTTTTCCCTCATGTGGGTTCTCTCACCACCTGCCTCAGGATTCAGTAAACTTGGCCAGCAATAATGTTACTGAATCACTTTTAGTGCTGGACATTGAATTCCCCACCCAGGGTACTTCTTCCAATATGGGGGAGGACTGATTTATCAGCTGAGAGAGAGTGATAATCAGCAGGAGGTTTTCTTGTCCAGCTTTGAATTGATGCCATGAGACTTCATGGGATCCAGTGTCAATGTTGAGTCCCAGCAGGGCACTCCTTTACGACTGTCCACTGCTGTATGGCCACCTCTGATGGGTCTAAACTGCTAGTAGGACAGGACATACCCAAGGATGGTGACAGAGGAGTTGGGACATTGGCTGTAAGGTGTGATGATTTGAGTATGACTTTGTTAAGCTACTCCTTGACTCATCTGTGGAAAATGTCTCCAAATTTTAGCACAAGTCTTCCAATGTTAGTGAGATGGGCTTTTTAGTACTGACTGGGCTGAATGTGCCATTGTCATGTTGTGCTTGGGTTGATGCCGTGCAGCCCATTCTGTTTTATTCTTTATTTACCTTTCTGCTGCAGTTTGATACAACTGATTGGCTTGCTAAGCCATTTCAGAGTTAACAGTCATTACACTTGATGTTTGTCTGGAATCATATAGAGGGCAGACTGGGTAAGAACAGCAGATTTCTTTCCCTCAAAGACACTAGACAACAAGGTGGTTTTTTTACAACATGTAGGTCACCTGTACTGATTATGGCTTTTTAAAAATTACATCCTTTTTTATTTGATTAACTACATTTAGCACCCCCAGATTCCACGGTGATAGTTGAACTCATGTTTCTAGGTCATTAATCCAAGCCCCTGGTTTTTCATCCAGTAACATAATCATTACATAAAGAAAATAATATATTGTTCTGTCCTCCTCCACTGAGCAAATCAGCCATGTGTGAAAAGGCAGACCCATTGATAAAAAAGATTATTTATTGGTGCAGTGAGAGTATTTGCACTTTCCTTTATCCCCAGTAATTCTGTTAGTGAACCAACTGCCTATACATTGTGGTGATCAACCATCACTGACACCATTTAGAGTATTAAGAAAATAGCTTTCAGCACTGCTTGCGATTGCCAAGGGTTACAAATATTAGCAAATTAGTTGATGAAAGTCAAGCCCAATGAAAAGTCTGAGGCAGGATTTTCCCTGTGGGTTTCTGAACCCATCAGGCTCAAATGTTAATCAGAAGTGATGGCAAGGATGAGCAGGCTCTAGAAGCTGGATGGCTAATCAGAGGCCTTCCAGCTTGAAATCCTCCAGTAGGAGGATTCAACAGAAAGTAAGTAGGGGTGAGGGTACTTCGAAATAGAGGTGCCCTCTCACCAACCTTTTAAAGTTTAAATAAAATTGGCTTTTTCAGCCAAGCCACCACTTTGGGCAGGGGTGGGGGTGGGAACCTCTGCACAGGGCAGCCTGCAACTGTTCTACACCCAGGCAGGCAGGAATGGCCTCTAAACTGGCCAGAGCATTGACTCCCTGATCTCCTGGCAGGAGGCCACCTTCAAAGAGTTAAATTGTCCCCACCCACCTGCAGAAACCTGGAGGCCACCTGGAAAATCCCAAACTGCCTCCATTAACAGGCCTTAATAGTTAATTAATTATTTTGAATGGCTTCCCTCGCATGAACATGAGTAGCCCTTCCACCCTCATCCCACCTCTGGGAAAAATGGTTTCTAAGGGTGGAATTTTCCAGTCCCGTCGTGGCAGGAACAGGGCCCGAAAATGTGGCATGCCATTCAAATGTCTGTTAACTTCTATGGGACCGGAAGATCCCGCTGGCGGCAGGGGCCAGAAAATTCCGGCCTATGTCTTGAAAACCTCCACGTTTCTAGATGTTAGGCATGGATGTAAAGAGCAGTGTAAACTGAAGCGTTTGCAGTATAATTATTCTAGTTGTCGTCCCAGGTGTTCTTTTTTCTCTCATTTTAAGCAATAGCATTAAGTGTTTTGCAATAAATATTCCATCAGTACTAGTCCTTAATATTTATTCACTAAGAAGAAACATTTTGACTTACAAAACTGATTGCAAATTAGAGCTCCGAAACATCATTCTTTTGGATAATAGAGCACTATTTGAGAGATCAAATTATGTATTCATCACACATTAGCAGCAGTACATTGCTTATTTACTAAACAAATATTTATAAAAGGCACTAGACAGCATTTTGCAGTTAAAAAAAGGGCAAACAAGATGAATTTATGGAATAGAAATATAAAATCATATGTTTCTGTTATTCAAGTAGATAGGAGCCAGAACTGAAACAAAGGCTGTGGTTTATAAATTAGTGTGGAGTCCACATTGGAGGTGGGGAGGCATGCAATTTGGCACCACCAGCCTCTGTGCTGGTTCACTCCCACAATCCTGACCCCAAACAATTTTCAATAAGGGCAGCTTGGGGTTGGATCAGCTACCTGCCATTTTCTGGCTGGCAGCCAATTCAGGCTAATTATTGATAATTACAGGGCCTATTAAGGCACCAGATTATTGACTAAAAGGGGCTTCACAGCTGCATCTAAATGTGCCCTCGCCTGATGCTCACATACGTACACTTTCCATAATGGTCAATAGGTAGTGATGAGAAATGGGGACCCTGTATATCATAATCTCTTCTTAACCCATGGTCACTGAGGTCCAAGTTTAACATCCCAAATATTGGCAATGTTCATCTAACCTAGCACAGATTAAGGATTGAATCTGAAGTTTATTGTCTTTATGGCTCAGTATTTAACTAAGAACTGGCACATTTATCCACTCAGCAATTCAAAGGGTATTGGTTTTTAAAGAATTATTTTATTTTCATAGTTTTCATAATCATGGGGGCAGGACATGAAAGTGAAGTTGATGTTAAAATTTCAGGCTCAGTGGGCCATATCCTGCTCTTATTTCTTATGTCCTTACAATTCGATTAAATTATGGATTGGTCATGTGGGTGGCAGGGTGAGGGGAAAGGAAGGTAACTCACCAAGGTAGGCATTACCTACCATTGTTACTTGAGCAAATTGCATTAAGACATCCTTCTTATACAGCTTCTCTAGTGCATCAAAATCAATAATATTTATATTGATAAAAACCTTTACGCTAGAATCAGGGCTCAATAAAACTTACAGTTGTTACTTTTGTTCCAGTTATTGCATATTGTGTTAGTCACTGAAATATCATAAAACTGTACCTTCTGGAATGCGAAGAAAAGATTTTTTTCTTCTGGAAGCCTCCAACATTGACAGGGTTGTGCATTGAAACACAAGGATGTAAAAAAAATCCAAGACTTAGTTTGTCTCTCTTTTAATATGGAAAATATAGCGACACAAATACCAATTTGGCAGATTCATTTGTATTGTCCATTTACTAGAAGGTCTGATGAGTTTCGGGCCTTGGACCTCATCATGTTGCAGGATTTTGCAGCCACAATGTTCAGAGCTTGCACAGGTTAGTGCTCCAATTTCCAGTGTAGCAATCAGGTTGGATTGAGCCTTGAGCAGGAATAGGGGGCATTGGAGTCCGTGATCAGGGATTCAGTGAAAGATTAGGGAGGAATACAGTTGTGGGGTTTGTGAATGTTGTCAATGGGCAATGGGAGTGGAGTTGCTAGATGTTTGGGGCTGGGGCCCTGAAGAGATCGAGGTGATGGGGGCCTGGAGTTGGGGTTGGGAATGAAGGTGAAGATCTCTGAAGATCTTTGAACTGGGAGCAGTGGTGATTATGGTAAATACTTAACCTTTTTTCTTATACACATGGGGCAGGCACGTGCCTGACCCGCTTGAGCGTAAAATGACACGCATTGACGTTGGGCAAGCATCCCAACGTCAATGCGCAGTCGCGTGACATTTCGGTTGGCAGACGTGCTCCGGAGTCGGCAGTGCGACTGCCGACAATTATAAGTCCTACTAAGACCATTAACAAGGTCATTGAAACAAATCTTTCACTGCCTGTCCAACCTTACGAATGAGTGGACGATTACAGATGAGGGGACACGTTTTATAACATTTTAAAAACCTTTATTTCCAATTTTTAAAACTGTTCATCTCCCTGAGGCAGCTCTGTGCCTCAGGGAGATTTTCAAGCGTGCACTCACGCCCATGCGTGAAGTTCGCGCTCACCCTCCTCCCCCGCAGCACAGGCAGTGCTGAGCTCTGCCGCTCGTGTTTCACGCTAGGCGGGCCTTAATTGGCCTGCCAAAGTGAAATCGCGGTCTAGCCCCGATCATGGGCGGTGGTCAGCTTCCCGACCAGCCTCGCCTGCCCCCACCTAGCCGGACTGACAAGGGCAAAATTCTGCCCATGATGTTTAGCATGGGCTTTCCTGGAGTCAGTCAGCACTGGCACTAGCTGGCTCAGGACACACTAAAGTTGCAGCAGGGTCCAGAAGCAGGTCTGATGCCCCTTATTTGCAAGTGCAGATTGACTAATGCCTTTCTTTAGACTTGGGGAAAGGACAGCTTGTTTGTCCTAAACCAAGACGGTGTCTGGCACATTATGGCAGAAGTGTACGCAGTAGCATCAGACACGATTTTGGTTACAATATGGTGCTTGTGACACCAAAACAATGGGCACTATGATCACAATCCCTCAATCATGACTCCAGCCCAGCTGCTACATCTGTCCTTATTCCATTAATCCTTAGACATAGAAAAGGCCTTAATTCAGCATGTCCATCAACTTTTATCAAATGACCCTAGAGTCTGATTAAATATGACAGATACTTTTGTTTAATGTGTTTAAATAAGTGACAGACAAATTCACAAAGGCTATTCTTGACGACCAAGGGTAAATATTTCATTGTATTTTCAAGTAGATTTTCACCGTGCAAACCTTGCTTCCTTTTCATTTAACTCTAGGCCTGTAAACTAAAAGCCTGTGGTCTAACACAGACAAAAAAATAGCTAGTTCCTAATTTTTGACTGATATCAAACTATAATTTCATTGCTGCAACAAGTTAAACTTAAATTTCTATTTGTTAATAACAACTTATTTTTTGTCCTCCTTTCCTGAGAATCCTGACCCTTGCTGATATAATTTTTACAGGAACCAACAGTCTATCTGTACCTCACCCAAAGGAGTATTTGTTATGAATGAAAATTGGTAATCAATTAGATTATGGCTCATCTGACTAATTGCTGTCCAGCTAATTAGAATTGGTTCAAACCTGAGACTCTTCTGATTAAAAATGTATAATACCAACTGAACTATTGATTGTCCACTGAACCATTGAGAAAACCAATACAAAGCAAGCATTTTTTCCAATAAGTCACTGAGGCCCAATAAAAATAATTTAATTTAATTTTAAAAATGAAAATTAAACTTGCCACCAATACAAACATTCCTTATACATAATCGAATGTGACAATTTATCAGATGGGTTAAACAACAGCACAGGTCTGTAGCTGAGCTTCCTGGCAGTGTGTCTATTGGTATTAGGTTAATATTAAATCTAGAAAAATACAATTTTTTTTATCTTCATGTCAGGAGTTTGGACAAGAAGGAAAGCAAATTGGAAGTCTGACTGGTTACAGCAGAAGCAGGTTATCCAAACAATAAATCTCCTTCTACACAAGTCAATCAGAAGAAATCTGCCTCCTTCCAAAAACACTATGCACTGAACTTTAGACCTTTTCAAGTTAGTGGAGCATGTACTTCAATAGATAAACCCTAGAATATCGTACAATGCTTCAGCCCTACCAATACAAAAACTGGCATTCATTTTTTTAACTTGCTATAAAGGAATGATTCCCTGGCAAAGCATAATGTGATCGCAAATAATTCACTGTGAGAAGAATATCCATTTCTAAAGTTTCAATGGGATTATGCTCCCCATCTTTCCCTGTCCACTTTAAGGAAAATGTTCAAAGGTGTAAATCTGGACAAGTCCTGGACAAAACTTATCTGCAAAATGCTTTCATCTTCTACAGTTCATTAAAATGGGAGAAGCAACAGGCTTCAGAAAAAGGTTTAGCATATGGCTTACTTGCATAGATTTTGCCTACAATAACGCCAAACCCACCAATTTACAAGGATTAATAGAACATTTAGTTTGAACATAAAACTGAGCTCAATTTATATAACCATAAATAATTCCACAGAGGTTACACTCAAGGAAATTTTGGAGTGAATGATCCATCACAAGTCAGAGTCAGGTGTGGCTCAGTGGGCAGCACTGCTGTCTCTGAGTCAGGGTATCAAGGGCTCAAGTCCCATTCCAGATTCTTGAGCACAAAAATATAGGCGAGTAGTACCGAGGGAGTGTTGGAGGTGCTGTTTTTCATGAGCGATATTAAAATGAGGCCCTGTCTGCCCTCTCAGTTGGATGTAAAAAATCCCATGGTGCAATTTCAAAAAAGAGCAGAGGGAGTTAAGCCATCTCCATTGTCCATGCAATCAGCATCAATTAAAAAAAAACAGGTTACATATGGTCATTATCACATTGTGATTGTGCCAGCTTGTTTTGCACAAACTGACTGCTGTGTTTCCAACATTACAATAGTGACCACACTCCAAATCTGCTTCATAGGCTGTAAGAGCTTTGACACATCCTGAGGTCATGAATGGCACAATATAAATACAAGTCTTTCTTTCCCTTTTGCATCTGAATCAATTAATTTGTCTGTAACTGCTGTAAGATTATGGATGCAACACTACAGTTGCCCACAAACTGAAAGTGAATTTTTAAAAGAGCAATTGTAATTCTAATCAACCTTCTTTGCAATTTTCAGTGGAATAAATCAAGATCAAGAAAATGGGTATTGCCTATGACAGGAAATGGCTAGAGATGTGGGGTTGCAGGGCCTTAGATATCTTGGCTCATCTAATCACACGTGACAAGTTCCTGGTGAATATTCTTCATTTTTTCAGTTGTATTTTTTGTGGTTTGTATTCCCTTTAGCTGTGCATTGTGTGTTCTGATTGATTGTGCAATACTTAATATACCAGTGTCTAAATCCTGCCTAATTCATTTAGGTCTCCAAGTGATACATTCACAGAGTGATAACGTGCTTATCAAAGGATCCCTGTTTCAAACCATGTGGTCAGAAGAATGTTGAAGTCGTAACTTGAGGTTATAGATAAAAGGGTTAGAGTTTGGTTGACAAAGTTTCTACAGTGAATAACTGCCCTTTTAGCACAAACAATTATCTACTGCTTGCCTCAACAATGTACTTTTTAATTTTCAGACTATACTGTTGATGTCAAAAGTTAACATATAATTGGTTCAGTAAACAGTGAACAATTTTTGTTGTCACAGTTAATAAGTCCCTGAGCTACATAGAACTATTTATCCCCATTCAACGTGTCAAAAGAGCTCCCACAGGAATACCACTGATCTTCCATGCTGTGGTGGATTGGTCAATATACAGACATTTTAAAACTGCTGTGAATGGTTTTTAAAGATGCTGTGAATGTCACAGCTTGGTTAATTGTGCTTGACCGGTATGAGAACTGACCACCTACAGTGCATGTTTTCTCTTCCTCCCTCCCACAGTTGTGCTCAATTGGTGAAACTCATTCAACAGGAGAAATCCAAATGTCAGCCAAAATGGTGAAAAGCTAGAAGCAGTAAATGGTGAAAAGCTCGAAACAATGGTAGCCCAAAGAGGTTTAAGAGTCCGTGTATATAGATCATTATCCACTGACAGGCATAAAAAAGTCAAAAGAGGCTAATGGAAAGCTGAGGTTTATTACCGAGAGGGCTAGAACATAAAGGGTTAGAAGTCATGCAACAGCTCCACAAAGCCCTGGTTAGACCATATCTCGAGCACCACACCTTAGGAAGGATATTCTTACTGGCCTTAGAGAGAACACAGGATAGCATTAATACAATGATATCTGAATCGCAGGATTAAATAACAAGGAAAGATTACACAAACTAGATTTGCATTCCCTGGAATTTAAGATTAAGCAATGTTTTGAATTAAGTTTTTAAGATATTAAGGAACAGAATGGGTAGATAGAGAGAAACTATTTCAGTGAATTAGGGAATCTAGGATTGGGAGCCACTGATGTAAAATTAAAGCCAGACATTAAAAGACTGAAATCAGAAAAAGATTTCTACTTGCAAAGGGTGGTAGAAGTTCAGACATTCGTCTGCAAACAGCTGTTGATGCTAGATCAATTATTCATTTTAAATCTGAGATAGATGGGTTCCCATTAACCAAAGATATTAAAGGATATGGGGCAAAGGCAACTATATGCAGTTAGGTCACAAATCACTCATATCCCTAGAATTGCAGCAATGCTCCAGGGATTAAATGGCCTACTCCTACATGAGGAGCCCTCGCAGCTTCACAGAGGTGGCATTGAAAACAGGACCAGGATCTCATTTCTCCTCATGATCAACCCCTTATCCTGAGATTGTGCCCCCATCTTCTAGGTTTCCCCAGTCATGGAAAACAACCTCTCAGCTTTCAAGCCCCTTCAGAATCTTGTGTGTTTCGATGAGGTCATCTCTCATTGAACTCCACAGTGTATAAGTCCAATTTACTCAGCTTCTTGTCATAGGAATCAATCTAGTGAACTGTCGCTGTACCACCTCCAATGCAAGTATATCGTCTTTTAAATATGGAGACCAAAACTGTATACAGTATTCCAGCTGTGGTCTCACTGAAACTCTGTACAATTGTAGCAAGACTTCCTTATTCTTGTACTTCAGTCCCCCTGCAAAAATCTTGTGGATCAACCTTTTGTGTGGCATCTTATCAAGTGTCTACTGATGCCATTTATCTACCCGACTAGCCACATTCTCAAAAAACTCAACTATTTAATTGTCAAACACCATTTCCCTTTTGTAAAACTATGTTAACTTTGTCTGATCATACTATGATTTTCTAAGTGCTTTGTTAAAGCTTCCTTAATAATAGATTCCAGCATTTTCCTGACCACTAATGTTGGGCTAACCAGCCTCTAGTTCCCTGTTTTATTTCTCCATCCTTTCTCATAAAATGGTTGGTGCTGCGTTTGCTAGCATCCAATCTGCAGGGACCATTCTCGAATCTGGTTGAATTTTGGAAAATCATAACCAGAGAATCCATTATTTCTGCAGCTACCACTTATAGGCCATGTAGGCCATCAGGTTCTGGGGAATTGTTGGTTTTTAAGTTTCTGTGCTGACATTGATTACCTGAAGTTCTTCACTCTTATTAGCCCCTTTATTATCTCCTAATCCTGGTATGTATTTTGTGTCTTCCACTGTGAAGACAGACACAAAGTATTTGTCTCTGCCTCAAAGGGAGCAATGTTTACTTTAGCTACTCTTCTTTTTATATACTTGTAAATGCACATATAATTTGTTTTATATTCCTGGTTAGTTTATTCTCATATTCTATATTTCCCCCTTTAATTTTGGGGGAGGTGGTGGTATAGGGGTATTGTCACTGGACTAGTATTTCAGAGACCCAGGGTATTGCTCTGGGGACCTGGGTTTGAATCCTGCCATGGCAGATGGTGAAATTTGAATTCAATAAATGTCTGGAATCAAAAGTCTGATGATGATCACAAAACCATCGCTGACTGTCGTAAAAACCCACCTGGTTCACTCATGTCCTTTAGGGAAGAAAATCTGCCATCCTTACCTGGTCTGGCCTACATGTGGCTCCAGACCCACAGCAATGTAGTTGATTCTTAACTGCAATTAGGGATGGGCAATAAATGCTGCCCTAGCCAGTGATGCCCAAATCCCATGAATGAATAAAAAAAAAACCTTTTGGTGGCCCTTTGTTGATTTCTAAAGTACTAAAATCCTCGGGCTTACAGCTATTCTTTGCAATATTATAAGCCTCTTCTTTTAATTTAATACTATCTTTAACTTCCTTAGTAAGCCATAGATGGATCATTCTTGCTAAGTTTTTGTTTTAATGGAGTGTATTTTATTGAGCATTTTGGATTATTTCTTTAAATATCTCCCACTGTTTATTTACCACCATACCTTTTGGTCTATTTACCTCCCCTCATACCTATATAATTGGCTTTGTTTAAGATTAAGATTTTTTGGGACTGGAATATGTTACTTTCAAACTTATTATGGTATTCAATTGTATTATGGCCCCTTTTTGCCAGAGGATCTTTTACAATGAGATTATTCATTAAACCTGCCAAATTGCACAATATTAAATTTAAAATAGCTTTATCCCTAGTTGACTCCATAATGTAGTTTTCCAGGAAAATGTCATGAAACCATTCCACAAACTCATCACCTAGACTATCTTTGCCAATTTGATATGTCCAGACTGTCCAGTCTATATGAAGATTAAAGTCCTCAACAATTATTTCATTGCCATTGTTACAAGCTGCAATTATTTCTTGCTTATTTCTTTGCCCAACAGTATCATAATGTTAGAAGGCCTATACAATACTTTTTAAAATTCATTTATGGCATGTGGGCACCGCTGGCTAAGCCAGGATTTATTGTCCATCCCTTGCGCCTTGAGAAAGTGGTGGTGAGCTGCCTTCTTGAATCTCTGCAGTCCATGTGGTGTAAGTACACCCACAGTGCTGCTAGGGAGGGAGTTCCAGGGTTTTGGCCAACGCCAGTGTTTTTTTGACCCTTGCTATTCCTAATCTGTACCCATACTGCTTCTACTTCCTGATCTTCTGAGCCAAGATCACTTCTCACTTTTGTCCATATGTCATCCTTTACTGTCAGGACTACTTCTCTTCCTTTTCCATATTGTCTGTCTTTTTGAAATGTCATGCATCCAACCTTGATCACCTTGTAACCATGGACAGGATTTTCCCCTCAGCGATTTGGGGGCAGGGCAGGGGAAAATGACACGGGATAAAGTCAGGAGGAACCTCCAACGTCATCCCAGTCCCTTTAAATATTCATGAAGGCGGGCGGACAGCAAAATCAGCTGTCCACCCGCCGACCTGTCAATGGCCAATTAAGGTCATTGACAGGCTAATTAACCTTATTAAACACCCTGCCCGGCCAACCTTAAGGCTGGCGGGCAGGCCAGGAGCCCCAGCGGGCTGCAGATTATTAATGAAACTTCATCCACTGGCGGGATGCAGTTTCATGTCCGTTTTTTAAAAAATTAATAAATTTTATGTGTTTATTATTAACATGTCCCATCTTGTGTGACATTGTCACATGAGGGGGACATGTTAATAATTTTAATATTTATCTATTTTTAGAGTTTACTTACCTCTCACGAATCTCCCTGAGACAGGACTTTACCTCAGGGAGCAGTGCACTCTTTTGCGTGCATGCACGAAAGAGCGCACTTTGACAGTTGGGGATTCCCTCCCCCCCACACAGGAAGTGCAGAGCGCTTCCTGTCAGGCAGGCCGCTGGGCGGACTTTAATTGGCCTGCCCACTCAAAATGGCAGCAGGCCCCGTTTTGGCGGCGGGGGTCGCCGCTGAGCCAGTGAGGCCCGCCCGCCCATCAAGGTAAGAATTCTGCCCCATGCCTCTGTATTGGCAATTGGACCTGAACCATTGATCTCTATTTGTGCCGCAAGTTCATCTATCTTATTTGGAATGCTTTACACCTTCAGATAAAAAGCCTTTTTTAAAACTATCATCCTTTGCATGGACCTCATTCAATGAAGAACTATTACCATTAAACTCTCTGCCCCTCCCTGTCACACTCTGCTAGACTTTACCCAAATCACTACATTGCTCTGTTAACTTGATATTTCTCTATAGACATCTAAATCTCCCTGCACTTGATCCCTCCCCTCCACGCTCTTAGTTTAAAGCTCTATTCGCAGCCCTAGTTATACAATTTGCCAGCACATTGGTCCCAGCGCATCCCAGTGAAACAGCTCGCTCCCTCCCCAGCACTCATGCCAGTGCTCCATGAATTGAAACCCTTTCTTCCTACATCAGTCTTTGAGCCATGCATTTAATTCTCTAATCTGTTTGATTGGGTTCTGCATTTTAATTTGGACCCCAATCTCTCAATCTCTCCCAGCAGTATATCATCCCTAATTCTACCTATATTGTTATTTCCACTTGAACCACAACAGCTGGTTCCACCCCCCTCCACTCCAAATTCCTCTTCAGCTGCTAGAGAATGCCTTTGACTCCACCACCAGCCAGCCAACATAACCTTCAGAGCTCCCAGTAATTACTGTAGAGAAGATTATCTATCTCCCTGACTCTACTGTCCCTTATCACTATCACATTCCTTTTCACTTTTCCCAGTTGAATAGTTTCCTCCAACATGGTGCCAAGGCCAGTTTGCCCATCCGCCCTGCAGTCCTTGTTCCAGACAGTTAGCAAGCACCTCATGCCTGTTAGTCAAAGTCAAAGGATGAGGCTCCTCTGTCACTACATCCCACAGATTTCCATAGCTGCCTGACTTGCAGTCATACTTTCCTGTCTCTGACCATTGATCAACTATAACATTCTACTAAGCCTAATTTATATGACATATTCTGGAACAAAGAATCCAGGTAACTCTCACCCTGCCTGATACCCCACAATGTCTGCAGCTCAGACTCCAACTCAACAATCAGAGATGAAATTGCTCAAGTTGCAGACACTTACTGCAAATATAGTTATAATTAGGTGGCAAACACAGAGGTGGCCTCTTAATTGAACACTTTGGGCAGAAAATAGAGAGTAGGAAGAAACGGGTCACTCTTAGGTTGACATTGGAGCATACAATATTCTTACAGGGCTCGACACGGTAAATGTAGGAAGGATGTTTCCCCTGGTTGAGGGGGGTGTGTAGAACAGAGAACACAGTTTCAGAATAAGTAGTTGGCCACATAGGACTGAGGTGAGGAAGAATTCCTTCACTCATGGGGTCTTTGGAACTCTCTGCCCCTGAGCGCTGTGGAAGCTTAGTCATTGAGTATGTTCAAGACAGAGATTGGTCGATTTCTAGATATAAAAGATATCAAGGGATATCAAGTGCAGGAAAATGACATTGAGGTAGAAGATCGGCCATGATCTAGGTGAACAGCAGAGCAGGCTTCAGGAGCCAAATGGTCTATTCCTGCTCCTATTTCCTATGTTCCTGTAAGATCACCACATGTGCAGGCACCAATCCCAGCAAGAATTGGGACATGATTTTGGCCCTGATGGCAAAAAAATGTCGAAGCTGCTAAGACCCTGCCTTAAATTCCTCTGAGGCCAGGATTTGAACGCAGCTCCTATTGAAAGCCAAATAACAGTCTGACCTGTCTTTTCCCTAATAGCATCTTCTTAAAAGAAAAACTTGAAGAAGTATTGCTCATTTTGAAGTTCTGGCTACAGCAATTTTTATGTCCAAACACAGATTACCCGCTACACTGTAAAATAAAACATTGTTTAAATAATTTTTCAGCATGGCTTATGACATATCGCACAACGTACTTTCATCTAATAGCATGTTGAAATGATTGAAGATCAAAAGCAAACGTCAATATGATTATTAAAATTGGCAGTTTCAATGGAAAGCTATTCAGAGGTAAAGGCCATCTGCATCTTTGTACCTGCTGTCATGGTGCATTAGCTAACTTCATACTCAGTTCCATAACCTGCCAGAAATTCAATGAAGGTGCAGGGATCGTCTGCCCACTCTAACCAAAGTGGACACTATTTGAACTTACACAGGCCTACATAATGTGTCAAAGAGGCAGGCATGCATTTTCACCACTATCTAACGTCAATCCAATTTTAATATTTAGCATAATTCATATACTTCTGGTTTTGCTTTTTTCAAAACTTTCTAGTTTTATATAAATTACCAGAGTGTTGCTGGCATGCTGATGAGAAATGGTTGCTATAGAAACCAGTTATCTGAAGTTTATACAATGTGTTTTTGCTGTATTAAAAAAAAAACAAAATCATAAAATAATATCAGGACCACAAAGGCTTCCAAAAGTGCAATTTCTTCACATAACAATTTATTTTCATTTGTTATCCAGTCAAAAGGCTAATATGTTAGAGCTGTAAGCTTGATAACATTGCACACACACACACACACAAAGCATTTATCATTTGCAGAATGGATTTGACTTGCGAAGGCAGCAGTTCATTTCGTTAAAATTAATAAAGGTTAATAAGTGTTAGAGACAATTTGCCTGCCTGCTTTCTCAGAAGCATTATTAGCTCACATCAAAGCAATTTCATATGCATAAAATGTAGTAATTTTAAAAGTAATTAGCAAGAATGTTAAACAGTTTCAATGATATTTGCAGTAAAGAAACCCACGATGTTTTATATTTCCTCTCACTAACCTCAAAATGAATTTACAAAACTGCAGTTTTCACTTATCTTCAGTGTTTCATATGCGACAGTACAACTTTTCAGTAAAGTTAAAAGGCCACTAGGGTTAATGCTGATTTCTGCTTATCTGGAGCAAATATAAATGCTGACAATACTTGGGACCAATGTTGTCAGGAAAACACACAATTTAACCAAATGCTACACTCCAGACACATGTTCCTCCCAATAAGCACTTTATCCTGGTAAAAACTAGTTTACTTACAAAGGAAAAGAATTTCATCTACACCAAGGGGAAAATTATACCCCCGTAAGGGGGGGGAAGTGCAGGAGCAGGCGTGCCTCCGATCGGCGTCCCCGATTGGGGTAGCACCGCCTTTTTATGTGGGCGGGCCAAATGATAGAAAGATTTCCCTGACATGTCCCCTCATGTGACACTGTCACATGAGTTGGGACATGTCCATAACTTTTATTGAAACCTTTATTAAAATTTTAAATACCCTCATGAAACCTTATCCCACCCATGGATGAGGTTTCATGCTTTTTCCGAAGCCCGCCAGAGCTCCCAGCCTGTCCGCCAACCTTAAGGTTGGATGGGCAGGTCCATTAACGGCCTTAATTAGTTTTTCAATGGCCTCAATAGGCCATTGACAGGTCAGCAAGTGCGCAACTGACTCAGCTGGGCCCCCACCAACCTGAAAATGCAAATGATGTGGGGTGAAGTCGGGATTTCCACCCGATGTCATCCTGTGTCATTTTACACGTCGGCAAGCGGGCCCTGCCCCCACTCGCCAACTGGAAGATTCTGCCCCAAATTACTTGGGTTGTTATTTTAAGTAAATTAGGCCGAAATTACTCATTAAACATTTTAGCCAGGTCTCGTAATCCCAAGCGGACCTCTTGCTCTCAACTCTCCTACAGTTGAATCTCAACTTCAGCAAAATCCCTAATTTGGTGTCTGTGGATGGGAGTCCAAAGAAACATGGATAAATATGTTTTCTGAGAGGGTAATAGACGAGGAGAAGGTGGATGAAAGTGCCCCTTTGCACAGGATTCTGATTGGCACTGAATTAAATCGCCAACATTTAAAATTGGACAAAATGAATTTGTGGGAATGGAAATCTGCACTGCTTTTGGAAAATATTCTCAAAATATGGTACCAATAATGACCAATAGGGTCCACCGAGAACATCAACCCTTGATAGTTGGTGTCAACCATAGGAGAGTTGATACAAAAGGCATTGGGGGTGATTTCCAACCCACTTCCACTAGTAAAAGGGACAACTGGCAGCTGAATATTCTTCCTCCAGCGAGTAGCTCTATGATAGTTTGGTTAAGAGGTTCAACTGTAAAAATTATGCAGGCTTTTCACCACAGCAATTAGACAAGGAGAGTGGATATGCCCTGCCCGCTTTGTGCCCATTTGGGTGAAACTTCACCATAGATAATTTAAGATGATCACTAAATATGACCATGAAAATCAGTATTATTTTGAAGTACAGGTGGGGCCAAGAACATGAATTTTCTTTTTGTAGGCCATTCAAGATTTGTCATCAGCTCTGCCATGGAAATAACAGGGCCTTTTAAATACATCCTTTTATAATCGCCTGCACATGAATATGTAAATATTCACCTGTTGAGGCCCCATTCTACATGTTTCTTTGTTTGCTGCTGAGAGAAACACTAAGGAGTAGTGGACGGTGATCTCTGACCATTATGACTTCAATTTATTTATTTAAGAAAATAAACATTTGTAAGCCACGAATGGCTTGGTTCCTAGCTCTGAAAAACAACATATTTGTTGAGGTCAGGCATGCTTCCAACTGATAAGTGAGAGCTGGCAGCAGTACCATCCCGCTACCCAGAAAGTAGGACCATCCATGTGTTTTTAGAGAAGGAACAGCTGGTTGAGAGGAACTCTGATGGGAATAGTACTAGTGCTTACAGACATAAATATAGATAAGGAGATCAAATATTCCACAGGGCATGAAGATCTGCAGAATATAAATGTTGTCTGTGGGTACGAACAAGATAGTTTATAGAGGAGATGCGAAGATATTTTACCACTAATAAAGAAATATACATTGCACAATAATGCAAACTGACATTCTTAAGCACTGCAGCCATAATCATTCCAGAAAAGGCAAAAAAAGTGACTAATTTTCTATTTTAAAAGCCAGCATTAAATGTTACGATTTTGGTGGACTGAAGCACTTCTTTCACCTCTGGGTTTAGGTTCCAACTCAAACCAAAGGACTAAATGAAAACCTCTTTCTCCTGACAGTGGGAAGATTCTGGACTGAAATAAGTTAAGAACAACAAATGGAAAGAAAAAGAAAAATCCCACTCCTTACACAAACCACATGCAATCCAAACTATTAGGACCCCTGCCTCGCCCTGAGGGAAAAAATCCTGACCTTTGAATGATACTGAAAAGGTAATCAAGCAAAGCCTCCCAATATTCAACCACACATAGATTCACTATTTAGCCTGGCCAGCTGCCCTCCGCAGGCAACACCTCCCACCTCAAGCTGCAGCAAAAGAGGGCCATTATGAATTGTGGAGTAGTTGATAATCAGAGTCTAAATTTGTCCCTATAACTCCCAATACTTATCCCATCAACTATCCACAGAGCTACTTTTTGCCATCTGCTCTTCACAAACACAAACATGAACTGATCAGGTCCCAGACAGATGGTTGGTAATGCTGCCAATCTTCTCCCTTGTCAAACACCCTATCATCCCTCAGCCTCAACAGTTACTCCCTTCTGCTCACATTCAACAATCAGGTACATCTAACTGTAATATTCGTAGTGGTAGGGCATAGACAAAACATGCAGTAAAAATATACAGCTGCATGGTAGAAAGGTTCTTTAAGCAAAACAATAAAAAATAAATTCTTTCATAGTTTGTTATTGGAGAAACTGTCATAGTCAGAATCTATTTTCTTGCCTTTGTTAATCTTTTAAATTGTGGCATTTTGCAATGCACAGCCAAAATTAAGGTACGAGAAAAATAGGGCGGATATTAAGTCCCATGGCAGAGGTGGAAACCGGGAGCTTTTCCTGCTGCGGAGGCCGATGGGAATTCACGTCATATCGCACAATGCTGGCTTAATTAATTATGCAGTTGGGGGTTTCCGGCCATTTTGTGTGGGGGGTGGGCTGGATGGCTTGCACCTCGCCATCATTATCCGGGCGCCATATTTAAGAGGGGCCCCGACATCAACTTACCCACCGTTGAAGGAGAAAATCCACCTGGAAGATCCTGCAGATAGAAGATGCACCTCCTGGAAGATCCTGCAGATACAAGATGCACCTCCTGGAAGATCCTGCAGATGGAAGATCCACCTCCTCAATGATCCTGCAGATAGAAGATCCACCAATCCACCTCCTGGAAGTTCCTGTAACTCAAAGATCCGTGCACTACATGCTCCACCCACCAGCTGCTGCACATGGTGTTCCAGGGTCCATGGTTGCTGTAGGCCTCCATTTTCCAATCTCCGCAAGCTGCCCTGGCCATCTTGCAGGTAAGTTGGACATGTGCACGACACGTTAGTCTGGATGTGTTTCGGACCGGTCTGATATCCCGCTGATGGCAAGGAAACTTGGACAGACGGGGATGATTCCGATCAGGCGGGGAACAATTTTTTAGCTCCTGCCGCATTGTTCACCCCTACCCGACATTAAAACCGCTGCTAGTTGGGGGGGTGGGGCTGCAAAATTCTACTCATAGTTTTAACGTTTTAATTTTAAAAAGGCAATTAGGGCTGGACAATAAATGCTGAAGTGGAATTAGAGAGAGAAATTTCCAAATATTGAGATAAAATGATGCCATTTTTTTCTATTCTTTCATGGGGTCTGGGTGTCATTGGCAAAACCAGCATTTGTTGCTCATCCTTAATTGTCCATGAGAAGGTGATGGTTAGCCACCTTCTTGAACTGCTGCAGTCCTTCTGGTGTAGGTACACCCATAGTGCTGTTAGGGAGGGAGTTCCAGGGTTTTGACCCAGCAACTGTGAACCCAGAAGGAAAAAACAGTAAAACCTAGGAAATAAAAATACTGGTCTGAACTAGTCTTGTATACCTTAAAATGGAACACCAGTAAAAATGGGAAATAAGAGTACTGGTCCAAACCATTTTTCCCTTCTAGGAAGGGGCAGCAATATATTTCCATGTCAGCAAAGTGTGTGGTTTGGAGGGGAAATTGCAGGTAGTTGTGTTTCCATGCATCTGCCGCAATATCCTTCTAGATGGTGGAGATTGTAGGTTTGGAAGGTGCTGTCAAAAAAGGCTTAGTGAGTTGCTGCAGTGCATCTTCTAGATGGTACACACTGCTGCTACTGTGCATTGGCGGTGGAGGGAGTGGATGTTGAAGGTGGTGGATGGGGTGCCAATCAAGTGTACTGCTTTGTCCTGGATGGTGTCAAGTTTCTTGAGTATTGTTGGAGCTGCACTCGTCCAGGCAAGTGGGAAGTATTCCATCACACTCCTGACTTGTGCTTTACAGACAGTGGACATACTTTGGGGAGTCAGAAAATTAGTTACTCACCAAAAGGTTCCCAGTCTCTGATTGCTCTTGTAGTCACAGCATTTATATGACTGGTCCGGTTAATTTTCTGGTCAATAGTGACCCCCAGGATGTTGATGGTGTGGAACTCGGTGATGGTAATGCCATTGAATATCAAGGGGAAGCGGCTAGATTCTCTCTTGTTGGAAATAGCTATTGCCTAGCACGTTTTTCTGGTCTCTGGTACTGCTCTGGCAGTGGCACTGGTCTCTTGACATACCAGAAAATAATTGAAACGAATTTGATATGAATGCATTACGCATTCAAACAATATCACTAACAATAACTTCTGACCTACTGGGTGGAATCATCCCAGATTTGCGCAAAATGTGGTAGCAAGTGGGAAAAAGGACATTTTGCAAGGGCAGCTTTTGACACTGTATCATCCCAATCCCACCTCATTAATCTTTCATTTCTGGGAAACACACCATTTCAACGGTGGGCAGGCTCCGATTTGCCCGCCACGCTGTTACCTCACCATTTCATCATGCCGGCTGCCACATTTAAAGGGCAGCCGCACACATACCTCTCAGTGCTTCCAGCCCAGGACTATGGCAAAGAAGACGTGGCCCTGAAAGGCAAGAAGACTGCAGCCCTTCAGTTTAGCGACGTGTCCTTCGAGCGCCTTTAGGATGCCATGGAGGATTGCTGTGATGTCTTTTACCCCCGCTCTGGCCGCAGGAGGGGCAGTGACATTACCACTCAGGCTTTGGTAGGCGATGGCAGTGGTGATCAGTGCCAATGCTGCACACAAGAGGTCGACCATCCAATGTAGAGAATGAATGATCTCCTCCGTGCCGCCAAGGTAAGGCAACCATCTCATCACTCTAAACTCATATAGTCACATGCACATCACACATTCACTGACATCTCACTCACTACCAGCTCAAGGGACATCACCACTCACTCTATCACACACACCCTTGCATCTCCATCTGGCCTGATCTCCTCAGGAGACTACCTCTTCAACCCTCACCACCTTGAGGCCACTTGCACAGATCAACTCAATCCCCCACACACACCCTGGAATACCCTCCTTCCCCAGTAATGCCCTAGCCTTGCAGCCTCTCCCCTTGCCTGAGGCCACTTCTCCCCTTTCCCCAAGCAAGCCCTAGACTTACAGCTGTTGAAAAGCCAACCCTGCCTTATGGCTGGTCTGGTAGGCAGAGATCTGCCTGTGAGTCCCCCTAAAAGTGTTTTGGTGCTCTCTGCGAAATCTGGCACTGATGACCATAAGCCCTGCCCAAAGCAAGATAGGCAAACAAATCTCGAAGTCCTGAGCGAAGTGCAGCTCGCCAGGTGCACGTAGCTTATGTACAGTTGTGAAACATGTTGACGTGCTTGGATGATCCAGCGTGGGGGTGGATGGCTCCGGCGAGCTGGGCTTATAATGATATGCAGGTATATTACAATGAAGTTCCTGACATCTGACAGTGGGAATCGCGGCCCGCCATTGACGGCAGAGTGGACGATTGCAAACTGGTTTCACAATGTTGTGAAACCAATTTTTGGCCTTCTCGCCTTATTGTCTGCTCAAGCTGTCAAACATGCCCGACGCCAGCGGGCACGGAAACTTCCAACTACTATGTTAAAAGGGTACAAAGAAAAAGAGTAGAATGATGTTTATTGGTGAACATGAGCCTGGCACACACTCAAGTTAGAATGATTTTCACATTATTAAGTTAAGTCTTTAGACTCAGGCAGATGAATTAATGTACCAGACTTGATTTTTTTTACTTATGAATAAGACAGCAGAATCAACCTTAAGCTCTTCTAATCACCTACCAAAGATATGGCAACAGAAACCCCTAGGAAATTCCCATTGAAAAATATAGTCACCTTCACATCTTTTGTGCCATCTAAATTATGATTCAATACTTGTCCTGACCATTTTTCATCTTTTCTTTACCTTGAAATTCCTTTGTCTGCTGTTCCAATGGAGGCACTAACCATTTTTAAAATAAATGGTTCTGAGGAGGGGTTCTGTACTTGAAACTTCAATTTGTGTTCTCTCAACAGGTGCTGTCTAGCCTGCTGAGTGTTCCAACATTTTCTGTTTGTGTTCAAAATAAATGGGTCAATGCTTCAACTCAAATAGAGGACAGAGAAATATTATATAAAAGTGAAAACCATTCATTTGCTATTTTCAGCAGCAGCAATTTCTAGTCTTTTAAATGATTTCATACACAACGGTAACAACTGGGCAGAACATAGTGGGAAAATTCGACGACGCCTGTATTTGAGCCTGGGAATCACAATGGGCAGAATTTTCGTCTCGCGGATGGGCACGCGCCTGACCTAAACAGGAGTGAAATAGTGTGCGGTGACATCGGACGAGCATCCTGACATCATCGCGCACTCTCACGGTCTTTTGGTTAGCAGGCGGGTGCAAGAGGCAGCAGCGTGCCTGCCAACAATTAAGAGGCCTATTAAGGCACTTAAGTAATTAATCAAGTTGTATTTTTTGCTGCCCACTCAACCGTTCAATTGGCGGGTGGGCGAATAGGTCGCATTTTTAACAAAACCTCATCCACGGGCAGGATGAGGTTTCAATCGGTTATTAAAAAAGAAACAACAAAAAATTTTAAATATCCTTTTTCACATGTCCCTCTTCATGTGACTGAGTCACAAGTGGGTCATGTTTATCTCATAGGTAAAAAGTTTATTTTTGTATTTAAAATCCGTCAACTCCCTGAGTAGCTCTGTGCCTTCAGGGAGTTGTCAGTGTGCACTTCCCCATGCATGCGCACACTTCAGTGCTCGCACTCCTCCTGCCCCTGCTCAGCAGCGCTGGGACTCTTAGTGTGCCTTTCACGCTGGCTGCCTGTTAATTGGCCAGCCAGCATGAAATCACAGCCGGAGCCTGATGCGGGCAGCAGTCAGTCTCGTGGCCATTCCTGGGCCTGCCCACCGCGCCTGCCCAACAAGGGGAAATCCTCCCCAATGTGTCTGTAGCCCATGCCTAATAGCGTTAAGGCAGGCAATATGCAAACTATATGTTGCCTGCCTATTTCAATGATTGTACCGTGCAGACCAGAATTAAACATTGGTTGCGCATTCAACAAAGGGCCCAACAGCGTTCGTGGCTAGTCTGGACTTCTTAAAGGCAGCCTGTTCCCCTCCCCTTAAAGGGTGCTGCACCCATGCATTTTAGGAAGGCTTGGCTCAGGATGACAGCATATGTGCTCCCAACAGCGCCACTCCGTCAGTGTCATTGCGTTTGTCTTTCAGCCAGCCAGTCCAGGCTGCTGCCACTCGTGCTGAGTTGGAGAAGGTGCAGAGCTACTCAAGTCGATCCTGAAGGGCCATCTGCAGTCTTATTCCCCTGTTAAAGTCAGCAGCCTTTCATCAGCCTTGCTTCAGTCATGGTGTATAGCTGTGTAGGAACACTACTGCAGGCAAAGGCACCAATAAGACAGGCACGAAGAATGGACAGTTCAGTTTTGCATGTATTGTTTAAAGTGTTGTTAGATAAAGTTTCAGGATTATAGCCATGAGGTTGTTGTGATGACATCATAGAATAGTTTCAGCAAAGAAAGAGACCATTTGGCCTATCATATCCATTACTAAAACCCGCTTTCACAGCCATATCTCCTTTCTCAGTGACTGTCTCCGTCTCCGACTACGGTTCTATCATATCCATGTTGGCTTTCTGAAAGAGCAATTCTGTTAGTTCCACTTTCTCGTCCTTTCCCTGCAGTCCTGCATTTTTTTTTCTTTTCAAGTGCTTTTCCAATTCCCTTTTGAAAGCCATGCATGAATTTGCTTCAATCACTTTTGGGTAGCGTATTTCTGATTCTGGAAAAAACAAATTATTCTCATGTCGCTTTTGTTTCTTCGGTCAATTGATTTAAATCAACACCCTCTGGTTGTTGACCCTTCTGCCAACAGGAGCAGTTTCTCCTTAACTACACTGCCTAGACCATTCTTGATTTTGAAAACCTCTAACAAATCTCCTCCCAACCTTCTCTTTTCTAAGGACAACATCTCCAGCTTCACCAATCTTTCCACAAAGCTGAAGTCCCTCATTCCTTCAACCACTCCCATAAATCTTCTATATCCTCTCTAATGTCTTCATGTCCTTCCTGAAGCGCAGTGCCCAGAATTGAACACAATAATCCAGTTGCGGACAAACCATTGATCCATTAAGGTTCATTGCTACTTCCTTGCTTTCGTATTCTGTGCCTCTGTTTTTAAGGCCCAGGGTTTGTACGTCTTTTTAACCACTTACTCAACCTGTCTTGCCACCTTAAACAATTTATGTACATATGCATCCCTTTTAAAATTGCATCCTTTATTTTAAATTGCTTCTCCTCATTCTTCCTCCTATGTTTCTGCATTAAAGTTCATAAGCCAGGGGCACTCCCATTCCACAATCCTCTCTCTGCCACCTTGAGGTTTATCACTATGCTTCTCAAAGTTCACAATATTTCCAAGTTTTCTGTCACCTGTATGTAGCAGGTGGATTGAAAATAAACATACAAACACAAGAAATGGGAACAGGAGTCAATCATAAGGCCCCTCAAGCCTGTAACGCCGTTCATGGCTGATCTTCAGCTTCAACTCCACTTTCGCTCCCTCCTCCCGGGCTGGAATTTCCTGTGGGCCCAGGAAATCCTGGCCTGCACATTTTGCACCTTCTGAAATGCACACTCAACCCATGTGTGACTTTGCCCAGGAGTTCTGACTTTTCACACAGGGGTGCAGTGCGTGAGGAGTGTGGATCTGAGGTGGGCCGGTTAGAAGGCCCACCTCAATTCTCCAACATGGCAGACAACCTCCCAACATCATTTAAAGGCCCCTAACCCTTGCCCCTCACAATCCTCACCATCCAACCATCCCCATGCCACCCAGGTTACCTGTGACACCCAATGCCACCTCAACACCTCATCCACCCCATGCGACCCCATGCCCTCTCAGATTACTCATGCCATCTCCATGTCACCCGCCCAATGCACCAGTTTACCCTCCATAATCATTCACCTAGTATGCATAGTTATCAGGAGCCATGTAATAGCAATGGGAATTATTTTAAAATTATTGGGTGAAAAACTCTAACAATCTAATAAACTCTGAATTCAAACTACGGGCAGAATTTTGCCCTAGGTTGGCCGGCGGGCCCCACCGGTTTGGCGGCGGGCGGGCAGCCGAACTCCGCCGCCGAAGCGGACCCTGCCGCCATTTTAAGTGGGCAGGCCAATTAATGCCCGCTCGACAGTCTGCCCGACGGGAAGTGCTATACGCTTCCTGTGCGGGGGTGGGGGTGAGAGATTCCCCAATTGTCGAAAGAGCGCACTGCTCCCTGAGACTAAGTGCTGGCTCAGCGAGATCACTGACAGTGCTTCAAAGTGTCAAAATAGAAAAATAAAAAAAATATTAACATGTCCCCCTCATATGATAATGTCACACGAGGTGGGACATATTAATAAATCTCACATAAAGTTTATTTAAGATTTTTAAAACCGACATGAAACCTCATCCCGCCAGTGGATGAGGTTTCATGTTTTATCAGAAGCCCGCTGGGGCTCCTGGCCTGCCCACCAACTTTAAGGTTGGACGGCCAGGGCCTTTAATTACCTTAATTATCCTATCAATGACCTCAATTGGCCATGGACAGGTCGGCAGGCGGACAGCTGATTTCGCTGTCCGCCCGCCTTCCTGAATATCTAAATGGGGCGGGATGACATCGGGGGTTCCACCTGACGTCATCCCACGTCATTTTCCCGTTGGCGAGTGGGCCCCGCCCCCAAATCGCCAGCGGGAAAATTCAGGCCTATGAATGATACTGGAAAGAAGAAAGCCTACTCCAGTGTAAAAAAATCTGAAATATTTTAAGTGCCTGTTAAGTTTGTAAACAAACAAGAAACCACATCAAAGGCATATCCTGTTATTACAGCTTCTTAAAAATGTCAATCATTCTTAGATCATTAAATCGCCTGCTGAGCTGAAGCCATTGTAAGCCACTGAAACACAGCCATGCATTCATGTTGAAGCAAAAGATTCCAGCTGCATTGCCTGAAACTGACAGCATAGAATGATGTCTCATTTCCATTTCAAAGCAAGGTGCCTGTCAATCAATGGAGAGGAGCAGGTACAGGGATTAGTTTCAACTTTTATAAGCAGGCTTTTTTAAACAGCCAGAGCTTTCAGTTTATTTAAATCATGGCACAAAACATGACAGCTGAGACTAGCAGGCTCTTGGACTTGGTGCTACCATGAGTGATGGAACTGCTGGCCAGCAGCTCCAGAGGGCAGGACTTTCTCCCCAGTGAGGGGCGGAAGTCCTACTTTGCCCTTGTTAAGCCTGACCGCTGCATGTTATGGCTCCGTGGCAGGCCAGCATGGAGAAGATTGGCTCCATGCCAACTCTGCTTCCAGGTGGACAAGCTGTGCACCCCCACCCCCCACCCTGTATTATTCAGCCCATGGAGACCAAAACAGCACACAGTATTCCAGGTGTGGTCTCACCAAAACCCTGCACAATTGTAGCGAGCCTTTTTCATTCTTATACTCCAATCCCCCTGCAATAAAGGCTAACAAGCCTTTTGTCTTCCTTCTTAGTTTAGAGCAGGTATTCCTTAGCAGTCAGTTTCAAGCACATTATGGTAGGCCAAAGATGCCATTTATGCCTGATTGGTGCAGGATGAATATGTCATGCCTGCTGTCAAGATAACATGCACACGCCTAGCGGATTTTTTGTGCGTGGCCACACAACAACTGGGTGCTAACGGAGTGGTAGCTCTTGTGCCTCCAGTACATCTCCCTGTTAACAAGAGGGGCCCGCAGAGTTGCATGCATGAATTTGATTGCACCCTGAAGCATTAGGAAAGCCACATGTCCTCTCCTCCTGCTTCTCCCTTGTCAGTGAGAAGCTGATGAAGTCCCTTCCCCTTCAAGAAAAGGCCTCTGTCGCCTCCACGTTAGCAAACTGTGAGATGTTGCTAATGTCATTAAAGCAAATTGCTGCAGATACTGGAGTTAGAAAGTGCTGAAAAAGCTTAACAGATCTGGCAACATCTATGGAGAGAGAAACCAAGTTAAAGTTTTTAGTCCAATATGGCTCTTCTTTGGAACCCCAGTTAACTATGTTTCTCTCTCTGCAGATGCTGCCAGACCTGCTGAGCTTTTCCAGCACTCACTGCTGCTAATGTCCCCTGGTCCCAACCACTGACAGCGCCGTGTTGCCCTGCTGCGTGATTGTAGGTTGAGTTGCAGGATGTGGTACAGTTCAGTTGCCACCTCCTTCGTGAAATGTGACTGCCTCAGACACTGTTCCTTGCTGGGGTGGAAGCAGGGGAAGCGTTCTCTAAAGGGTAGATTCGTTATTAAGAAACCTCCTCTTCCCTTTTCTGTGCACAGCTTCCCTCTCTGCTCCCTGTGCTCCATATCCAAGTCATGCTGCAACCCAAAGAGGAACTTCAACTACAGCCTCCATTACTGGACCAGGCTTTCTCCTGATGAGTCACTTAGCTCCTTTGATGTCCTTGTCAAGATCCAGCACCACTCAATGTAAATCCAAAATGTTTGCAAAACATCTCCAATAAATACAGTGCTTCCACAAAGCCTGCACCAGCAATAGAAAGTCAAAAGTAACTTCACCTGAAAGTTGGATGGTGACACCTTTAAATTGTGCTAGTGGTGAGAGCAAGGGAGAGGTCCATTGTGTAGTTAAATGCATGTTGAGTTGGGAGTAATTAAGAAAAGGTGTTAACTAGACCTCCAAGTTGCAAAACCCACAGTTTGTGCATCAAATCAGCATTACAGGCTATTTGATATCACGATCTGCCCACTCTGTATACCCATGGTGCATGAATGGCGCACTCACACTGCTTTACGGACTATGCCAGAAGTGACCTGGCCAATATTTTTGCAGCACCTGCAATGCAATGGAATCCAATTTTGTGGCCAATACCTTGACACATTTTGCAGAGGGCATTAATTCCTTGGCCTTATATTCAAGAGATCTAATTACATACCTTAATACTTATTTGTCTTTCTGTGGAAATACATTGTAATGATCCTTCCAAAGTGTACTTATCTTTGTTTACAGTTTTCCCCTCTTAGCAATTTTCCCACATTACCCTAGTGGATTTAAAATAAGCTTGAAATTCAGGAGACTCATTTTATTATCTATCTCTACTCATGCTACAAAATTAAATCTAATGTTATTTTAAGTCATAATTCTCAAGTGTTCTCCTACATTGTGATTTTCTACAACACACTCATTGCAAAATGCTTAAATTGGAACAGCGGCTTCCAATAACCAGTCTGGTATTAGATCCAAAAATTGAGCATCCCTTTGTGGATGTTCCTTTCCCTTATTCACATTCATTTAGGATCATTAAAATCTCTTTCCCTAATACGCTTTTACCATTTTCATTTGTTCACAAAATTCCAAGTCTTGCATTTCAGAAAATATGTATTAAGACCTCTTTCAGAAAACTGATGAATAAAGTGAAAGCTCATGGGAAACAAGATGCTGCTGTAAATTGGATTATTACTTGGCTACAAGAAGCAGAGAATAATTATTAATTACAATCGTTTTAATTTGGCATCCACAAGAAGCTGAGTCCCACAGGGATCAATCCACAAATTTATTTATGACTTGACAAAGTTTTATAAACAGTGTTCAAGCTTGCATGTTCTGTGGAAAAGCAAGATTTTGTGAACAGAGTGATCAAAGCAATAACTATTTCACACCAGAATTAAGTTATGATCTATAGATTAAATGGAGGTATGCAGATTGGGATTTCCTGATTCCACAAGTAGAGAGATATTCTGGTTTGCTAACAAATAATAATCCTTCTAAATGTTCTTTGTTGTGTGCAGCCTGCTTATTTCACTGTGAGGTACCTTTAACTTTTCCTTTTGCTCAGCTGTGCAGCATCTAAAAGGGGATAAGTTGTACGTGGCGTGCACGGTACATTTAGGATTTCTGCGTGTCCATGCACATGTGCAGCTTAGAGGGAATATTGGTGATAAAAGGCAAGAGAAAGATAAGTGTGGTCATTCCGGGTGCTGGACATGAGGATCGATGTTCAATCCTAGAAACCATAGCCTCTATCTCTTTATACCTTGATGTATTTTATAATTTTATTATAATCAGTTTCGAAATTTCCCATGCTAACTGAAGAACAGCTTGAATTTCTAGATCATCTTTACTGAAGAAAATGTAGAAAAAATTCTCAAAGTTACCTTTACAAAGCTCTGATTAAAGCACAACTAGAGTATTGCATCCAACTCTTCGCTCCTGGCCTGGGAGCAGAAAATCAGGCCTAGGTGTTCCGATTAGCTGATGTCACAAGAACTAGGGGATACAGGTTTAAGTTTTGGGTAAGAGATACAGGGGGTGGGGATGTGAGGAAGAACTTCTTTATGCAGTGAGTGGTAATGACCTGGAACTTACTGCCTTGAGGGTGGTAGATGTGGAGATGATCTGTGATTTCATAAGGAAATTAGATAGACACTTGGGGAAATAAACTTGAAGGGCTAAGGGATAGGGCAGGGAAATGGGACCAAAAATAATAGCATTCCTCACTTTCCTTAGCCTTTCCTTCCTCCTACAACTTCAGGCTTTTAAAATCCAAGTTTGGTATGACCCAGGCACTATTTCCTGATTTAATTTGTATTCCCTTTTGCATTATTCAACTTTAGTGGTGACTGCAATAGGGCCCTTAGCTGTGAATATTGAAATCTAAGTAAAGACTATTATTTTAAAAATTGCCATGCTTTAATTTATGTTCCATTTTAAAGGATATTTTCAAGTCATTAATATGTTACTAACTTCAAGGCCTGAATTTTCCCCGCGTTGGGCGGGCTCGGTGGGAGCAGTCGCGGAGCTGACCAACGCCCGCGTTCGGCTCCACACTGCCATTTTAAGCAGGCGGGCCAATTAAGGCCAGCCCAGCGTATTACGCAAGCAGTAGTGCTCAGCACTACTAAAGGGGAGTCAGGGCCAGCGCTCTTTCGTACTGAAGGCCACTTGACCTTTTTGCCTGCTCACCAACCTTAGGGTTGGACTGGCAGCGTAAACAATTACATTAATTAATTTGTTAATGGCCTTAATAGGCCGATCAGTTATCGGCGGGCATGCAGCCGACTCCGGCGTACGCCCGCTGAACGAAACATCGTGAGACAGCGCGATGACATCAGGACTCATGCCCGACGTCATTGCAAGTCATTTTAAGCGCTGGTGTGTCAGGGCCATCTCCGCACGCTGATTGAAAAATCCTGGCCCTGGATTTTTGTGGCAAGTGTTCAAATTTTTAGAGCACATAGCACTGATGTTGGCAAATGATTATTAAATAACTCAGAAATAATGAAAAATATGATTCAACCTCTTTAAACTGGTGTTTAATTATCAATTGACACTTTGATGTATATATTCAATCAATTACTACAAAATTCTAGTGATTTGGATTTCTTAAAATGTACCATGGCATCCCTAACCTTCAAAATATATAAATGGCTTCTAATCATCTTATCTGTGGTCTCTCTGTCATTCCAAATACATCTGAAATGTACGTGCTCCAAGCAAATTATAAATGGGATAAAGTATATTTTCACACCGTGGAAGAGTGAAAATTGGAAACACCTGCTCAAAGCCTTAGGTCTGTTTTCGCGGAACCTAGTTTACTGCAGGAACCCATTCTGGAGTCACATTCTTTGCTGCATAGCTATATGACCTGCCTCAATTGATAATAATACATTAGTGCACGTTTTTTTGTCAGTGACACATTTTGTCCGCCAGAAGCTCAAGAACTGCTAATTTAAGTCAATGATCAGCTAGAAATCGTTAGAAATACATACTGTACTCTCAGCTAAAGAGAAAACAACTGAAAAAATTCAGCCACTTTGCATCCTATTGGTAAATTAATTTTAAAAATTCTTTTTCAAACAATAATGTTTAGGATTTGTTTTGGAAACAATTTTGGAACTCAATGGACACTTTTTAACAATTGAGAAGAACAATGATTTGAAAACAATATGTTCTGATTTAACCACTGCTGCCATGGGATGTGATTCTCAATTAATCAGCCACATCACCATGGGGAAATGCCAAAGTCATGGGAGGGATGAAAAGGGCAGGTGCTTTTCAACACAGTGGGATAGATGAATGAAGTAGAAGCTACACTTCAGGGCTCATCAGGCCCACAGTGTTTTAATTCAACAATTCCAGATGACAATTATAACCTAACCTCCCTGACAGAAACTGGGAGGGCAATTAAAATTGTCTGGTAGAACTTCCTGCACCGATACCACATCCTGAAGTTTAATGTGCTCTTCTGCATTAGAAGCCTTCTGCCCAGAAGCCAATGAGGTCCTTCTTTAAATATGTGGATTGGGGTCCTATGATGTCATCAGGCCCTCACTGCAATATTAATTGGTGCCATAATAGAGAAGACATTGTGGCTTTCCTATCAGGTGAAGATAGTGGGAAGAGAGGCAAAAACAGGCCTAAAATAGGTTTTTTTTAAACTTTTGATTACTTTCCTTGTGAAGCCAGAAGGAGCAAGAGCGTCACAGCATCCTTCTTTTCTGAATGCAAGACTAGACTCTCACACATCCCTTAGGTGCCAACTGACAGCCTTCTGTCCCCTCCCTTTCCATTCCAGTGGTATGTGGGTGAAGCCCAGAAGTTAAAGCCACCTGAGCCTCACGCTGCCCCACCCCCTCTTCCCCAACCCCATTACTGCTCCTAACTCAATCACATCAATGACATCTGTTTGGGATCTGGTTTCAGGATATCATCAATTAAGATGTCATTCAAATCTTGATCGGCACAACTGAGCATAAAACCTTTCTGTTCAAAAAATTACTGAATGCTTACATTAATGCAACTAGAAAAGTAAATGCTTTAGGAAATAAACTAAAGAATAATTGATGCACAGATAGATTTAGGAGTTGATCAAATAAATAACACTAAACTACATTAATAGTAAATTTGAGAATCTAAACTTTACACAGGATAATTTAAGTGGACTTCTTCCAGACTCCCAGCATAACCCCATTAAAATCTTGTAGAAATTGTGTAAATGGCTGTTTTAAACTAAAAACTACATAGTCATCAGAATATAATATTAACAAACGATGGTCAATCTGAGGAAAACCAAATTATCCTTCTGTGTAAAAGAAATTTATAAGTAACTGATGCAGTCCTGTCATTTGGACACAGTTCCTGTCATATGAATGTGATTGAATGGCATGAGTTATTTTTGTGCAACTGGATAACACTGTTCCACTGCAACATTATTCCAATTCGGGGCTTTAAAATTTGTTTTCCTATTTACTCTCTCATTCTAAGATCCAACACATGCACTCAATGTATCTCATTGTCCAATATTTTCTTTCCAAGATTCATGGTATAAGAGCTACAATATCTGTTTGCATTTTAGGTATATCCTGTACCCTCACTTCATACATAATTCTTTCTGAACATTGATGTCAAAATTTGCTTCAAGCACAATATCTTAAAATCAAATAACATACTTACTGAAACTAAATAAATGGTACTTTAATGGCCACATAATTTGCTACTTCTTCTGCCACTTTCTACCCCAGTGCACAGCAGCTTTATGCAGCATTGTAATGCCTTTACAGTTTTCACAACAAAACGCATGTGCCAGCTTAGTGCTATGAAAAACATTTGTAAAACATTGCATTATGTGAGAACTCAAGTTTATCATACTTGCTTTGTCCATAGCATACAGCAGTCTGTGCCCACATGGCAGAAATGTAAGAGATACAATTGATACAACTGAAATAACAGCAATTACTTAAACCAACTCCAGTAACGTAAAGACTCCACTCAGTTTTGTTTCTCATGCTTATTTAAATTAGAGTTGCAGATTCAGGAAGTTATCCAGCTTAAATGGTATGAAGTTAGCCATTTCCTCCTACCTGTAACCTTAGGACGCGGTATATGAGTTCACACTCACTCCTCTCCTACCAGATCTCCAAGATAACAGTTATTGACGCTATGAAATCACATGCATTCTGTGTCATTAAAACATGCCTTGAGGCCTCAGAAATGGAGCGATGTACTGACAAAAGATCACTGGACAAAAAGGAATCATCCAGCTTCCTTTTCCTTTTGCATGTTCAGATTTGCACTTTAGCAAACAAAATGGACCTACCTGGAGTGTTCAACAGTCGCGACATCCTGCAGAAGTACGACACATATTGTTCACAATACTCAGCACTTTTCGTAACCGCAGAGATCTGGTTCAGTGAGGTGCTATAATTCAATTTCACAACAGCAGGTTTCATTGAAGTAGACCCAGAAATTGTTCTTTGCTGTGCCATGTCGTGGTACAATGTCGTCCAGACTTTATCCTCTGTAAGAAGCAAGGGAATCATAACCATCAACTGCTTGTATTACCAACCAACTGCCGTGAGTATTAATTTTCCGGCAAATAAGCAGAGTCTGGAATTATGCCATCAAGTGTAAAGGAGTAGCAGAGGTGAATGTCCAGGGGTGGGATCGTGTGGGGGAGCTTCTCCCATTTGTTAGGCGTAACTTCAGCAGCTGACAGCCTTGGAAAGCCTGGAAAAATGGCATAAACATTGCACTGGTTTTCCAGGGTTTCCATGGTTCTTCCTCCAAAGCTATGTCAGATGAGTGGAAGAAGCCTCCAAGGATATTCACCCCATCAGCTAAACAAAAACGCTTGATTACATTATTTGGAAGAACATAATTTAATGTCTCATTGTGAGGTAAGCACCACACAACTCTTATTTTTACTCCCTCCCTGAAACAAGAAAAACCTTTGTCGTACATCTTTTCACAGAATTCCCCTATCATTTTTTTTTTAAAAGGTGAATTTTTGTAAGTTCATTTATATTTGAACAAAGCGAAGCAGGATACAATAAATCTTAAAACATGAACTTTTCAAATGATTGTTCTAAAATATTATTTGCTTTCAATGAAAATTTTAGTGATCAATTTTGAAGCCTGATGCCTACTAAATGGCGATAAACATATAAATATGCAGGAAACTACTAAGGTTTGCACAGCATATGGGCATTCCCACAGATATATAAAGAGTTCTCTAATATGTCAGTGCGCATTAGTTTTGTTGTAAGTAAAGGTGCAAACATGGCCAATCAGCATCAGAAACATTTATTCAGTGCAATCCTCCTCTCAAAGCATGGATCTAAATTAGATGTATGACCTGAAGAGTGGGTCATGAGCAAACTGTGTGAAAGACAGCTGAATCACAGTCTGTTGGTACTTTAATGCAAGTCGAGAGATCACTCAATCACTACATGGCAGTTAGAGACTTGTTTCTCTGATGAAAGATTTCACATAGTACAGTAATCATGGTGGAGCAAAGATTCCTAAACACATAGGGCTGGATTTTGCCCCCGTCGGGTGGGCACGGCGGGCGGGCCCGGGAGTGGCCATGAAACCAACTGCCCCCAACTGCCAATTAAGGCCCACCCAGCATGAAATGCGCTCGTCACTGGCCAGGAAGGGCCTAGTGAGGGTAGGGGTCTGTTTGCTGCTGGGTTCAATGGCGATCTGGCGGACGGTATAAAGAAGGCCCAGGAAGGCCCTGAAAGGCTGCCAGGGAAGGACGTCTGTCTGCCGTTCTGATGATGCACTCGAGTGAGACAGCAAACGCCAGGCGGGAGGGCTGGTCGGGTGGGTACTCGGTTCCCCGCTTTTCCTTTGAGTGCCTTGCTGTCATTCTGGAGGATATGGCTGCCAGGAGGGACACCTTTGTCCCCTAAGATGGGAGGCGGAGGCCACCACACCTCACCAAGAGGACAAGGGAGGAGGTGGCAGCCCAGGTGAGCAGCCATGATGTGGTGTAGCGCACATGGGTGCAGTGCCGGAAGCGCTTCAATGACCTGCTGCACTCAGGAAGGGTGAGTGCTGTGTTGGCATGGATTAGCGTGCAGAAGTGTAAAGGTCTGGCCCATAGACCTCAGCGGTGCTTGAGTCTGAGTGCCAACTGGCAATCACGCCAGCGCTGGCCAAGGGGGCGAGCCCTGGCTGCTTGGGCTGAGTGCCTTGTGGCTTTAGGGCCACAATTTGAGTGTGCCCTGCAAGGTGCTCCTCACCTGGGGTTGACTAGGCTGTAATGGCACTGCAGGGAGAGAGCGGATGAATCAATGCTCCTCTGTCCTTTCAAAAGACAAGCCATAACCAAGCAAAGAGGTCACATACAGGCGGAGGCCCCGCCCAACCTGCTGCTACTCTCCCGGTTCGCACAGGAAGCCCTTGAGCTGCAGAGCCGGCACACTCCACATGCAACCGGGCATGGGGCAGGGGGAGGTGGGGGGTGGGGGGGGGGGGGGGGGGGGGGGGGGGCGGGGTGGGGCTGGTCCCAGACAAGGGTAAGAGTGCAGTAGTGCAGTCTCCTCATTGATGTGAGCCTCGAACCTGCCTCATTGGAAGACGATGGCACTGTGATGCAGATGTCCATTGTCTCACCAGGGTGCCTGGCATGCGCTGTGACAGTGTGATGACTTTAACTAATAACATGTCCTTCTTCTCCCTTAGATGTCCCATCCACAGACCCCAAAGGGCCACCCCTGATGCCAGAGGACCACTGGGCATCACTGTCACCTACGCCACACCCGCTCTCTGAAGCAAGCAGCAGCGCAGATACCAGCAACTCAGTGGGCATTAGTTCAACAGTTGGTATCTCGGTGCACATTGGTGAGGGCACTTCACACTCGCTTGAGGTTCAGGCAGAGGCAGAGTGCTCAGGGTGCTGGCAGTCGGAGGAGTTCTGGGGGCTAGGATGATGCTCAGTCCATTAGGGAGTAGATGTTGGATGTCCAGCGAGATGTGCGGGAGCATCTGGCGGAGATCCATGAGGGTCTGCTTGCCATGGTCTCCATGATGGAGGAGTCAATGCGGAGCATGAGCACTGCATTGAAAGTCATGGTCAAGCACACTGCCTCCTCTATTGAGAGAGTGGTGACTCTCATGGAGAGGCAGTTCGAGGGACAGAATCAGGGGTTCCTGGGGTTGCGCTTGGATCTGCAAGCCCTCACACATGCAATGACCTCAGGTGGTCAGAGTCAGTGTGGGAGATGGATGAGGCACCCATTATTCCAGCTAGGTGCCCGTCCATCAGTGGTGTGCAGGGAGGTCCACAGCGAACTTACATTGGCGCACGAACTGCCTGTAGTCTCTTTGGGCTCCTTTCAGGGTGCTCTGGATGACGGCAGCAGCTTCTCCACCCCTCTGCCAGTGACCGTGGCATTTGATGAGGCTGCGGCGATTGGAGAGATGCCAGCCTGGCACTGGCCGTTCCCTCCCAGGTGGGGCCAGCACAGGCTCCACTGGCCAGAGGACAGCTGCCAAGGTCATCAAGGCCAACAAGACAGCAGAGTCAGCAGGCTGTCTCCAATGCCAGTGCCAGCGAGGGGGGAGCAGCTAGACGTAGCACTTGCAAATGTAAGTTAAAGGGCACAAGAGGGACAGGTCACAGGTGATTCTATGTTCATTTATGTTTAGTTAATGTATACTGGTCCGGGACTTAAGACCAGAAAGGCTGATGTAAATAGCCTGGTATCAATTTTGTTTTTGTCGTCATGGCCTGAGTCTTTTTATTTTATTGGTGCAGGGTATGTAATGCTGGACGTATGCAGCTCTGAACTTTATTGCACAGGTTCCCACATGAGGAAACATCCTCTCCACATCCACCCCGTCAAGTCCCCTCAGGATCTTATATATTTTAATTCAAGTTGCCTCTTACTCTTCTAAACTCCAGTGGATACAAGCCTAGCCTGTCCAAACTTTTCTCATAAGACATTCCACTCATTCGAGGTATTGGTCTGGTAAACCTTCTCTGAACTGCTTCCAACATATTTACATCCTTCCTTAAATAAGGTGACCAATACTGTACATACTACTCCAGATGTGGTCTCACTAGTGCTCTGTGTAAGTAAAGCATAACCTCCCTACTTTTGTATTCAATTTCCCTCACAATAAATGATAACATTCTATTAGCTTTCCTAATTACTTGCTGTACCTGCATACTAGCCTTTTGTGATTCATGCACTAAGATACACAGATCCCTCTGCATCTCAAAGCTCTGCAATCTCTCACCATTTAGATAATATGACTCTCTTTTATTCTTCCTGTCAAAATGGAGAATTTCACATTTCCCACATTATACTCCATTTGCTAGATCTTTGCCCACTCACTTAACCTATCTAAATCTTTTTGTTGCCTCCTTATGTCCTCTCCACAATTTACTTTCCTACCTTTCTTTGTGTCATCAGCAAGTGTGGCAGCCATCCTATCCATCCCTTCATCAAAATCATTTATATAAATTGCAAACAGTTGAGGTCCCAGCACTAATCCCTGTGGCACACCACTTGTTACATGTGCCAATGTGAAAAAGACCCATTTATGCCTACTCTTTGCTTCCTGTTAGCCAACCAATCTTCTATCCACACCAATGTGTTGCCCCCTATACCATGGACATTTATTTTCCGCTGTCACCTTTGATGTGGCACTTTATCAAATGCCTTCTGGAAATCTAGGTACAGTAAATTCACTGGTTCCCCTTTATCCACAGCACGTTACTTCCTCAAAGAACTCCAATAAGTTGGTTAAACATGATTTCCCTTTCACAAAACCATGTTGACTCTACCTGGTTACCTTGAACTTATCCAAGTGCCCTGCTATAGCTTCTTTAATAATAGCTTCTAACATTTTCCTTGTTCTTCTTGATGGTAGTGGTCATGGGTTTTGAAGGTGCTGTCTCAGGAGTGAGTTTCTGCAGTGCATCTTGGTGATGGTACACACTGCTGCCACTGTGCATTGGTGGTGAAGGGAGTGAATGTTTGTGATGGGGTGCCAATCAAGCAGGCTGCTTTGCCCCGGATAGTGTCAAGCTTCTTGAATGTTGCTGGAGCTGCACTCATCCAGGCAGGCGGAGAGGTATTCAGGTTCCAAGTTTCACAACCATACATGAGAGTGGAGAGTACATTTGCACTGTAGAATCTAAGCTTTGTTTTCATGGTCTGTGAAAGATTTGAGAGCTATAACAATCATCTCAGCAGTATGAGTTCTGTTTGGTGAGTGAGGGACTCCTGAAAGAGTAATATGTGATAATGGAATCCAATTCACCTCCAGAGACTTGAAGGAATTCAGTGAATAGTATAAATTCAACATTATCACCTTGTCACCACCTCATCCAAGGGGACTCAGGCTCTTAGAAAGACACATCCAGATGGTCAAGAGAATCTTCATGAAATGCCGAGAGACAAAGGAAGACACAAAGTTTGCCTTATTGTCACTTCAAGGCTGCATGAAGTTGTCTGCGGAGCTATAGAATGGAAGAAAGTATAAGAAAACTCTGCCAATCAAGATTCTTCCTCCTAATTACTTGGAGTAAGAAAGACAACACCTCACTAATGCACAGGTCTAAACAGGTCAACACTTCAATAAGCATGGCAAATCCCTGCCTAGGTTGTTGAAAGAACAAACCGTCCATGCACACGATTCATGAAAACTTGGAGCCCAGCAAAAGCTGTTAGTGAAGCTGAGACTCCAAAGTCATATACAACATTGAATCAAAACTGGAAAGCAAATGAGAAGGAACAGAGTCCATATTCGATCTACAACTGAGTTAGAAAAGCAGAAAAGATCGTCAATAATAGCATCACGAACAAGCAGTGCGACAACACCAATGTAACCAGCAAGTAACACAACATAAGCAAAATCAAATACAACTCCTACAACATTAGGAGGAAAATGCACAACATCGCCTGTGCAGCGTGCAAACTCATCGCTGAGAGCGATGAATGTCAAATCTACAAGATGGAGGCGATCTAAGCGATACCATGAATAATGTTCTTGAGAAAAGAAAACAAGCTATAATAGACTCAAGGTGCTGAATTTATTAATTATAAAAGTCGATTGTTAATCTTTTTTAACTTACATACAAAAAAGTTAATGATTGGAACAGTTATATTTTTAAAAGAGGGATGTTATATTGTTATATTATCTGAAAAGAGTTAAGAACTAATTGTTATGCGAATACATACCCAGCGTGCCATATTCACTGTCGCATTGCAGTCACATACCAAGCAACAATGTATCAGTCCTGATCGAGCTGGTTCATGGCAGATCTGGTGTTCCATGAAAGACAACTGAGTTTGAGAAGAAAATTGAGCAAATAATCTTCCCAAAACTAGTGCAATTTTGAGCACAATTTGTGCCCAGGTTGCTGGGCAACCTTCTACTCTTTGAAATGGGGGTCTTTTTGCCTGGCTGGCCAGTGGCTGTGAGGAAGCGTTCATCAATATCTCCTTTGCTTAGTATGCACAGTCAGAAAGGTTGGAGTTAACACCTCAACAACTACGTAACATCTATTTGTGTATTTGCAAGAGTTTACATTCATATGCACCTATATTTTCTGCGTTTTTGCTATCACTAAAAGTAGCAATACAGGTTATAAGGCCACAAAAAAGTAAAGCAAACATTAGGATTTATTTCTAGAGAGATAACATTGAAAACTAGAGAAGTTATTCTAAATAAAAACAAAAAACTCAGGCTTTCCACCCCACCCCCACTAGAGCTGTACCTTGAGTGTCCTGCCATCCATTCTTAATTAGCACATTTTCTTAGATAATATCACCACCTTCAACACCTCTTTGATCCTTTTGTCTGTGACATCTTTTGATTATCTGCTCCCATCACTGCTTGCTTGTCCCTACAACCACCCCCCCACTCAACTTCTCCACCCCCCCCCACCTTAAACCAGCTTATATTTCACCCCTCTCCTAACTATACTCAGTTCTGTTGCAGGGTCGTGAGGACTCGAAACATCGATTCTTTTCTTCTCCACCGATGCTGCCAGACCTGCTGAGTTTTTCCAGGTAATTCTGTTTTTGTTTTGAAGTTATTCTAAACTTGTATTAAACCTTGATTAGATAACAAAGTTCTTGTTGCAATATTATACAAAGAATATAGAGGCACTGGAGAGGGTGCAGAGAAGATTTATAAGTATGATACCAGAAATGCATGGGTAAACTTACTCAGAAAGTACATATAAACATGGAGCAAGAGTAGGCCATTTGGCCTCTCTAGCCTGCTCTGCCATTTAATAATATCATGGCTGATCTGATATAATCTCAAAGCTGCATCCCGTCTACCCCCGATAACCTGGTGAGAATGTGGAATTTGCTCCCATAGGACGCTGTAGAGATAAATTAAATGAGGCAGAAGGGAATAGAGGATTATACTAAGACAGGTTGGGAGGAGCCGAGTGCATATACACCAGCATAGACTTGATGGCTCGAAAGGCCTGTTTCTATGCTTTATGTAATACTGTTATAGAGTTGATCTTCAGACAACTTTTCTTAATGGAAACATTTAACTTTATTTACAAGACAGCAGCAGTAATTACACGTGTGCACCAAACTCTAAAACTAAAGGAGAACTCCCCTATAGAGGTTCCCTGCGCTGATGACTCATTGGTTTACAGAGATCATGCAATCTTACATCACAGGATTATTCTTAAAGTTACAGTCTGACATTTCCCAAAACTATAATTACTACAAATAGTGTTTAAGTGACATACGTAGGCTTCTTGACAGGTTACTCCTTAGTCAAAAAAAAAGAACTACCACTGTAAATGCAGCACATTCGATTCTCAGGATCAAGTGCATTATCTAAATTTCAAATCTTTAGAATCCACTAATAATCAGAACGATATATTGCAGAATAGTCTTAACCAGTATTGATTTAAGCTTCTGCAAATCTAATTTATATTGCAGCAGTTTTGCCAAAGAATGCTATAATTCCTCTCAAAAAACTTTTATTGGAAATATATTTTATATCAGCTTACAAGCATCAGTACCATAATAAAGACAATGTAAACCACACACAAGTGAACATTCTGCAGTGATCTTCAAGCGCATTCTGTAAAATGGGAGAGAAACAGCAGCAGACATTTTGGGAAGAATCTTAGCTTTTGGACCTGCATGCAGTGGAGCAGGCTGGCAGTGCTTTGGGAACTGAAAGATCGCAAAGTGGGTTTTGCAGTGGTTTTTTAACTGAACCACAGCTTAAAATTTTTAAAACAGACAGGTGTGATGATGACCCATACTTGACTGTCAAAGCCTCAGGATTTAAAGGGCCACAAGCAAAGGACAGAAAGGATCCATTCTACAATTGTCAGAAGAGGAAGAGCAATTATACTGACAGAGTCTCAACATGGGAAAGTTCGCTCTCCTTGAAATTTAGATAATGCACTTGACCTTGAGAATTGAATGTGCTGCACTTACAGTGGTAGTACTAAGGAGTAATCTGTCAAGAAGTCTTCTTGTGTGGCTTAAACAGTATTACATAAAACATAGAAGCAGCTCTTTCGAGCCAACAAGACTATGCTGGTGTTTACGCACTCGGCTCCTTCCAGCCTTAGTATAATCCTCTATTCCCTTCTCCCTCAGAAGCTTAAATTTATCTTTACTATTCACTTCAGCATCTTCCTATGGGAGCAAATTCCACATTCCCTGCTTCCCCTCTTCCCTGACTCCCCAGTTCTTACAGGCATCCCTGGAGATCATGCTGTTGGCTAAAAGGGGAGAAATATTGTTCCTTGCAGAAGTGAAGAAGAGACGAACTCTGAAAGTATGCATGCCTGGAAGTCGCTGAAAAGATAAGCAGCCAGAGAGTGGTCCCTCACTCATGGGTACACTGCCACAAGAGGTTCAATAACCTCACCAGGGAATACATGGAAAGGGAGACAGTACAGCAAAAGTTCACTAAATGAGGGGGTTGTCCTATGATGACAGGCTAAGTAAATTGGGCTTATATTCTCTGGAGTTTAGAAGAATGAGAGGTGATCTCATTGAAACCTATAAAATTCTGAGGAGACTTGATAGGGTAGACACTAAGAGATTGTTTCTGCCGGTTGAGGCATCAAAAACACAGGGGGCACTGTATCAGGATAAGGGGCCAATCATTTAGGATTGATATGAGGAGAAATTACTTCACTCAAAGGGTTGTGAATCTTTGGAATTCTCTACCCCAGAGGGTTGTGGATGCTCCATTGTTGAATACATATAAGGCTGGGATAGACAAATTTTCGGTCTCTCAGGGAATTAAGGGAAATGGCAAGCGAGCGGGAAAATGGAGTTGAAGCCCAAGATCAGCCATGATTGTAGTGAATGGCAGAGCAGGCTTGATGGGCCATATGGTTTATTCCTGCTCTTATTTCTTGTGTTCTTCTGGAGGGGTGAGTGGCATGCTACATTCAAGTGGCGACCCCATCACTCTCACTTCCCCAGCCTTCCCCAACACAGCACTTCTCAGGACAATACAAGGTGCATCTCCACCCATTCCTCTCTCTCAAGGCGTCTCTTCACATCCCCATCCTAACAGCTACCAATGAAACTCCACCCTCAGCTTATTGCCATGTCACACCCATCCCTCACAGTCACGCACTACAAATGTTGTCATTCCATCCGCTGAGCATTATCCATTTCTCACACTCATAACTCATTTCTTTCTCTACTTGCAGGAGAAGAATGTGTAGAACATCAGGGAGAGGCAGAGATTCAATGGTGGCCCTCCAATCATCACTACCTTGACTACTGCAGAGGAGGACACACAGGAGATAAGCAGAGTCTCATCATGCAAGACCAACGGAGATGGAGAGATGGAGGTCTCCCAGCTTCCTGGTGATGGAATTAAATATCACACAGCCACATGGCATACAATCGTCATTCATGTAGACTTGATGTCAGCTGCCAATGGAATATGATGATCTGCAAAATGCTGACTTAGAAACATCTCACCTTGTTCGTTCTAATATATGTCTTCCATCTCCCACACAAGCATCCCTCAGCCGCTGGTGCCGAAGGAGGATGAAGACCCCCTCAGAGGAGGGTGTTCTGAGACACACTGTCAGATGACACATGTGCAACTTCCACCAGCTCAGGTATGCACAACATGTTAGGGCCTCTAGGACAAGTAGTTGAATTGTCACATGGTAAGCCATGGTAAGCTACATCAGTAGACGTTGAAGACAGTGACAGGAGTGGAGAATTCCTGTCAGAGTGCGAGGTCCCTCCGAGCTCTGTTCAGCTTGATCCAGATGCTGAGCTTTGGGGAGGTTCAATGATGAAGGGGGCTACTCTGGAGCAGCAGCAGAGTGAGTGTGAAGTTCAATCAGCATTTCTAGACGTGCTCTGCATGATTGGAGTGAGACTGGAGGAGTCTGTCTCTAGCATGAGTGTCATGATTTTTCAGGCCTTTGCGTTGATGTTCACTTCCCTGGAAAGAGTGGTTACCTGCATGGAGGATCAAACATGACAGGCAACCGAGTGCATGCTGACCCTCACCAATGGCCCACACGCTCACTTTGCTAGTTTAAAGTGGATGGAGGAAACTCTTGCCAAGGGCTGTTCAGCATCTCACTATGAAGCTTACCTCAAGTGCTATTGCTGCTCCTCTTGTTCCCCATCAATGATCCAAAATGGAGTTGCAGAAGCTACTCCAACTCTGCTGAGAAGGCTGGCAACTGGGAAGAGCAGATTAAAGTCACAAAATTCCAAGGTAGCAAAAATGACCTCCAAATCCTTGGAAATCACCTCTAAAGCAGTGAAAGTGCAAACATTCAGAACAATTCCTGTAAGCAAAACCAATTCACGTAAGTAACGAGCAACTGTCATAGCTTTGCATTTAAAGCCTTTCCAGCCTGTCACTTACTCAGCCCCATCAATCTCTGCTGTGCTCTCACCTTGTTGAAGCTGGTGAGTTTCACACAGCCTGAGAAACCCACGAACTGGCAGTTAAAGGCAAAATCCGAGACCAAAGCTGCAGCCAATTGGCCTGTTGCTTGTTTAAATCTCAGACTCGCCAGTTCCATGAGGGTTTCCCATGCATTTAGAAACGTACTTCTGTAAATGCGGAAGTCATCAGGATTCTGTCAGGTTCCCAACATGTTAGCAATTTTTACTTATTTAACAACTCTTACTATCCCCCACCAATGCACTGACGCTTGAACTCCACCCCCACCCCACCCCACCCCACCCCTGGTGCTGATTAAAATCCCCCCTTTTGGAGTGAACAGTGTATCCATAGCAATTTCCACATTCACATCTCCAGCTGAATTTTTTTTTACTCGTTCCTGGGTTGTGGGTATTGCTGGCTAGGCCAGCATTTATTGCCCATCCCTAATTGCCCTTGTTCAGAGGGCATTTAAGAGTCAACCACATTGCTGTGGGTCTGGAGTCACATGTAGGCAGATTTCCTTCCCTGAAGGACATTAGTGAACCAGATGAGTTTTTAAAACAATCGGCATTGGTTTCATGGTCATCATTAAACTTTTAATTCCAGATTTTTATTGAATTCCAATTCCACTATCTGCCATGGTGGGATTCAAACCTGGGTCCCCAGAACATTATCTTGGGTCTCAGGATTACCAGTCCAGTGACAATACCTCAATGCTACTGCCTACCCCCACCCCCCACTCAGCTAAATGATGGGGCAGAATTTTCTGCCTGTCGGGCGGGTGGGCCCGACCCAATCTCTGGCGGGCGGGGAGCCAATCCACGCCGGAGAAGCGGGCCCCGCCTTAATTGGCCCGCCCAGCATGACATCCAGCAGGAAGTGCTATGCGCTCCCTGTGCAGGCGGGGGGGTATTCCCCAAAAGCGAGAGTGCGCTCTTTCGCGCATGCGCACAAAAGAGTGCACATCTCCCTGAGGCTAAGTGCTGCCTCAGGGAGATCGCTTATACTTTTAAAAACATTAAAAATAGAAAAGAAAAATCCTTAACATGTCCCCCTCATGTGACAATGTCTCAAGAGATGGGACATGTTCATAAATTACAGTAAAACTTTATTAAACTGTTTAAAACCCTGCATGAAACATCATCCTGCCGATGGATGAGGTTTCATGTTTTTTCTATTTGCCGCTGGGGCTCCTGGCCTGCCCGCCAACCTTAAGGTTGGACGGGCAGGTCCTTTAATTGTATAATTGATCCTGTCAATGGCCTCAATTGGCCATTGACAGGTCGGCAGGCACACAGCTGATTTTGCTGTGCCCCCGCCTTCCTGAAAATTTAAATGGGGTGGGATGACATAGGGGGTTCTCACCGACGTCATCCCGCGTCATCGAGCGGGCCCCGCCCCCTGATCGCCGACGGCAAAATTCTGCCCATGGAGTCTATGGGTGAAAATTTCCATTTTTTGAACTGAGTGTTGTGGCGGGCAAGTTCTGCAGCGTGTTTCCCACTGGTCAGAATGGTGGGAAATCACACCCGCTTACCTGCTCGGAAGCTAATTAATTATGCAGAGGCAAGTATCTCACCGAATCATCTGGTGAGTCAGGAACAGATTAGTCTGCCCCGCTGTTACCTAATGGGGTTGAAGGTCTGGGCGCGATATTTATATGCCACCCAAGAACACACATTTCACTCTCTCCAGCCCAACTGTCTTCAGGGCATCCACAGAGATGCTGCAAAGCAGAAGAAGAAGAAAGCTTCCCTGAGGTTTAGCCCCGACTCCCAAGGGGCATTAATATGAGGAGTACAACAACACTGGGATATGCCCTACCCCAGGGATGGCTCTAAGAAGCACATCAGCTTCACCTCTCTTCCTGGAGGCCATAACAGGTCAGCATGGCTGGCAACCACCCCCGCAACGCCATCCAGTGCAGGAAGTGAATGAATGATCTCATCTGCTCCGCCAGGGTAAGTCAACCTTCAGCTCCCTCCAATCTCGTACTCTCATCATGGCATCATGCATCCAAAGGGTTACACACTTCAGGGTTCGCTCACAATATTAGCGGGTGACACATATCAGCACTGATTGTCTCACAGATATTTTCACATCACCACCATTTCATCTATCATGCTGCACAAACTCCATCTTTAGCCCTTTCTGGTGAGGGCTCACTACACGGAGGAGAATTGCATGCTTCCCAACCTCAGCTCCAACCCTTTTCATCACATTGCTTCCTTTTATCTTCATGCAGACCAAGCTTGCCCACAACAGGAGAGAAAGATCCCATGGTCGGAGGAGGGGTGGCTAACATAACTGACCTCACCAAATTCAGGGAGGATGCCACCGAGCTGGTGGGGAGGAGAGTGATTGCTCCTGTGGGGAAGGCAAGAAGGCTTCTTCCAGCAACCTAGGACAGATGAGACCTCCATGAGTTCATCACATCCTGACATTCACAGTGACTGACATGCAATCTTTTATTCTGTCTCCTCATGAACTAAATCTGTCCTCTCTCTCTTACAGGCACCAGCAGGTCCAGACAGAGGAGGAGAGCCAACATAAGCCCCAGCCCCTAGCCCACCTCAGAGGAAGAAACTGAGGAAACATCTGAAGATGATGTGTCACTGCATTCACCGGCACCCTCCACCAACACAGAGACAAACACCTCGGTGGGTCATAGTTCTAGATTAGGCTTGGGGTCACTTTCTGCTCAATGCCTCACTGATATGTCTCCGCAATAGTCAGAGGCAATGACAGCCCAGGTCCATGGCATTCAGAGGGCTGCGGGAGATCAAGCACCTGCTGAGCCTGAATTAGATGACGAGCCTCTGCGAGTGGCCACTGAGACAATGCTGGAGATGCAACGACAGGCGACGGAAAATCTGGCCGAGATGCGAGAGTCACTCAGCAGGCTAGACCAAAGGACGGAGGAGTCCCTCCGCATTCTGTCTGATGTCATGGCTGTGATGAGCACATTGAGGTCACCATGGGAAGAATGGCAAGTGCCTTGGAGACCTTGGTCCAGCAGGTATTGCCAGATTTGCGCTCAGACCTGCATTCCATGGCTATAGGCATTGGTGGTATCCATCAGTGGCTCAGTGAGAGGAGGATGGCGCATCTTGACCTCCCTCTAGGTGCACCCCTCAGAAGGATAAAACAGTAAAAACCGGGAAATAAGAATATTGGTCCGAACTGTTCTTGTATACTTTAAAATGGAACACCAGTAAAGACTGGGAAATAAGGGTACTGGTCCAAACTGCTTTTACCTTCTAGGCCTTCTCCTCAAAGAGTCAGGGCCCTCCGACACCCACAGGAAGGATGATCGTCAGCTGGACACCCTGGGGGCATGCACACAAGACACTCCAAGGGTGTCCAGCCACTCAGAACCCCCTCTGCCTGTGATCCCATCTAATCCAGCAGGTCAGGCCAAGGAGGTGCCTTTGCTCCTGTGCAGGAGACCCTTATCAGGCCGGGGCCCTCCAGGTCTTGGACCACCAGAGGATGTTTGCCAAGGTCGTCACAGACAAGAGGGTGTGACAGTCAGCAGGCTGCCTCCACCGTTGCTACGGATGTTGGGGTTGCACCAAGGCGTAGTGTTAGGGTTAGAAAAATTAAAAAATCACTTCTGGGTCACGGGTGCTCAATCACTGTAAATATCATGCATTTTTGTAAATACATTTGATGTCACTGAGAATCGTTTGGTCATTTGAAGGTGTTGTGCATATTCATTTTTTGCCCTCTTCTAGCGAGGGTGAGCCATCCTCCCACTCAGTGATCACCTTCCTTTGTAAGCCTTACATTCATGTGCTGTAAACCTCAGTCCAGATAGTTACTGGAGTGTTATGTCAGGGAGATGTGTCAAAATCTTTACTGGGAGTGAATGCTGAGTGAAGTTATAAGCCTTATTGTTTGCGAGACAACATTGTGTAAGGCTGCTCAGTAGCTTGAATGGATAGTAGCAGTTGTGTTGCCTAAGTGGTATTGCCAGAGCACAAGACCTGGCGAGATGGAAAAAGTCGAACTATGTGCTCATTTCACTGTTAGCTGTAGTTTCTCATTAAGGTGGCCACGCACTGTTTTGTTGACTTTTAATTCCCAGAGTACACAGATCCAGGAGATACAGGTTCACTGCTGACCTCTCCAGAGATCATGGCCTAGTGAATCATGAGGGTTGAAGGTGCAGGTACTAATGCGGAACTTGCTGTTAATGTGACTGGTCTTACATCCCTTTCTGTGTAATGGAATGGCACTAAGGGACAGGAGGAATGTAGCCATCTCCCATTGTTTTCACCTTAGTCTTCCTGGGCCCCTTGTGGCTTTCAATGTGTCATGTGCACACCTTCCACGTCGCAACTCTTTCATGGCATCATCAGATGGAAGCTGACCCTCATCTCCCTCTTCAGCTTATGGCCCGCCGGCTCTTCATCATCCAAGAAGCTCTTGGCCTTCTCCATTTCTTTCTCCAGCAAGGGACCCTCCCTTTGAAGTGCCATGTTGTGGAGGGCACAACAAACCACTACTATGCAGGAGACCCTCTCAGGATTATACTGCAGAGCCCCAGCTGAGTGGTCCAACATTGAAGCACATCTTCAGGATGCCAATGGTCTGTTTGATTATGGATCCTGTGGAGCTATGCCCGTCTCTTTCCGAGGCACTCTGAGGACGACACACGGATGTCATGAGCCATCATACAAGTGGGTTCCCCTTATCCCCAAGCAGCCATCCCTGTGCTCGCTGAGGCCCCTCAAATATGTGAGGCACCTGAGAGTGACTCGGGATATATGAGTCATGGCAACTCCCAGGATACGTGGCGCAGACATGCATTATGTGCTTCAGATGATCGCAGGCCAATTGAACATTGATGGACCTTTGAGGCTGACGAACATCAGGAACTGATGTCATGGAGCCCTCAGAGCCACACGTGTGCAGTCGATCACACCCTGCACTCTAGGGAAGCCTGAGATAGCCACAAAACCATTAAATCTAGCAACCTGGCTATTTTCATCAGCTGTGAGCCTCACATAATGATAAGCCTTACTGTATAGGGCATTGGTCACCTCCTCGATGCATTTATGTTTGGTGGCCTGCGAAATGACACACAGGTCCCCTGTGGATCCCTGGAACAATCCGCAGGCAAAGAAATTGACTGCGGCGGTGATCTTCAAGACCACAGGCAGGGGATGTCCACCCAGTCCATGGGGCATTAGATCCTCCTGCAGAATGTGGCAGATGTGATTCACCCGATTTCTGGGCAGTAGGTGACGTGCCCGGCATTGTCTTTCACTCATCTGCAGATAGGAAAGTCTCCTTCGGTAGACCCTTGGTTGAGCAAGTCGCCTCTGTGGTATAGGTCTAACTTCCTCCTCCTTTGCTTGTTGCTGGGGCTCCCCTGGAGCCTGAATCTCAGGCCGGGCCTCCTCCTGATGTTGCGCTTGGTGGCACCAGGCCCTTCTTCTCCTGTTCCATTCCATGAGCACCACAAGAAGGCAGGATTGAGCCCGTGATCCATTCTTGTATGCTCCTGCCCTCTGTGGGGAATGATAGAACAGAGTAATGATTCATGGGGAAAGGTAGTAAAGCTTTTACTCGCAAACAACATGCCACTGTCATGGCATTGAGCTGCGTCTGCGCTACTAGCCTTGTTGCTGATACAGCCTTATAGCTGAGGGACAGACTCACAGAGCCAGATAATCAGGATGCCAACCCTGACACTTACCATCTCAATCCCACAGAGTTTGGAAAAGGTTTAGATGCCTTAATGACATGCGCTACTTTACCAAACTCACTCCTCCAATCTCAGAAGTGGCATACTGATTAAAGGTTAGTTGAGTATGAGCTATGACTGGATGCCCTTTGGCTCATTGTGCATTGTGCCAATTGGAGAAAGCACATTAGAGGCTTGCATTGATGATCTGCCATATATGCTGCAGCTGTGCCTCCTTAATGGTTGCCTTCATTCCCAATTTTCACATTCCTGTGTGTTTGAGACTAAAATGGAGTGAATGTTTTGCGAGTCCAATGACTTCTACAGTCTATCTTTAAAGTGCTACAAATGGCAATGGCTCCAATGGAACCTTCTCAAAAAGATCTTCACTTCTACCACAGCTCCGACTTCATTTCAATGTTTTGGGTGTAAGCAGGCTGAGGCAGCCCTTGAAATTGGGCCCCTAGTGCAGCCCTGGGCCCCTTCCACACTGACTCCAACACCTCCCATCCAGAATCTTTTCCAGTTTCAATTTCTGACTGCGCCATAACTGCCACTGAATAAGATGGTGGTGCTCAGATTCTATTACGAGACCAGCTTTGACCCTCCCTCCGTGACTGTCACTGTCCCTCCAATCTTCCTGGAATGCCACAGTGTGCAGGTAGAGATGCCTCCTGTTGTTCTCCAGCTTTCCCCAATAATCCTGGATCCCACAGTTACTGTGTCAGACATTCCAACCCTCCTACCTGAATGCAAAACTATAAATGTCCCAATGCTCACTATGAACTTCACCCCTCCCCATCTTGAGGCTGTGTGCACGGTCACGTACAGAGGAGAATCCTTCCACCCCAAGGAAGGTTTCACATACCTCCCTCTGTGGCATGTTTGTCCCCTTTACAGGTTGCAGGTGCCTCCCAGAACCCTGATTATCCCATCTGCAGCCCAGTACCAAGGCAGACACGACCATGACCAGTGACATTAAAACCAAGACCATGCCCTGCACACCAAGCTGTGACTTCTTATTGAGCACACAGCCATTGCCCCTCCCTGGAGTAGGACTATGATGTATGCGCCATGCATGGTCCTGTAGCCTGGCCTGCAAAGCCCCAGGACTGGCTGCACTATGGCAGCCTGACTACTTGGTGCTGAAAGCCCCAGGACAGACTTCACTCTGGTACTCTGACTACTTGGCCCCAGACCGTGATTGTCTTTCTCTTTGCCTTACTATTTCTTGCCGACTGCTGACAACACATTGTCCCTCCTTCCCCACCACCACCCCGCCCCACTTCCATGAGTCCCTGTGCAACCCCTCCCTTATGTTCAACACTTTCCCCTCTCCCACCTCCATGAGTGTTGGTGCAAGTCTTACCCTCTTGTGGCAAACTAACACCATCCCTGCCTCATATTCCTGAGTCTGCACGCTTCCCCTCCATTTCATATAATTCTTTTCCCATTCCACCCCTTTCTATTTCTGTTTTCCTGTCTTTCATGTTGGGCTCCAGTTTCCCCCTACCTTGATCTCCCCTCTGCCTACCCTACCCCCATTCCCCCACCACCTCCCCCCGCTTTGCCCATTGTCTCCCGTGTCTTCTTCTCTGCTTCACCCCCACTCCCACAACCCCCTGGTCTCTGTTTGGGTAGCTGACCTGACTGAACCCCCAAATAGCACCCACTCTCCCCTCCCTTCCCCCCCCACCCCCCAGACAACAGAGGGAGGCAGTGAAGAACGCAAACCTACACCCCCGCCAGTGTGGCATCTTGGAGGCTTTGCTGAAAAGCTGGAATGGTGCTGCTGCAGGTAGGCTTTGCCTGTTGCACTCACCTTGAAGGCATGAGCGAGGTGAGGGCCACCGGTTGCACACCACTTATATCCAAACGTGTTTTAGACTGGACTAATTTCCCGCTGACGTGGCGCTTGGTTGGGAGGGATTCCGGTGAGCAGTGTTTTTAATGAACATTCATGAGATAAAATTGCATGCAAATAGGGCTGTTGCCATGGATCAGAAGGAAACCCGACCCACCATCATGTCACCATGAAAGTGGTGAGGGGAAAATTGCAAACTTTCCCCGCCAACTGGTTTCCGATTTTTGGCCTCTCACCGGATTTTCCACGCTTGCACGTCACAAAACCTGTTGCAGGCTGGAGGGGAAAGTTTTATCCTGGAGGTCAATAGCAGCCTCTGATTTAGCAAAATCAGAGCAGCGAATATTGCCTCTGTGACGTCACGATGTGTGCATACTTCCTTCATTCGCTAAAACATAGGGAAAAAATCAGGAATGTTCTAAAGATTTGTTTCTACTGGTTTTACTTTGATGGCACAAGTGGTAAACGTCTAGCTCATGTGGAATTTAACACAGACCAAGAAGGTCCTGGCTGATATGTTGATTTGTCCCAAATCTCCAGGCTTGGCCTTCAGCCCCCATGACAAACTCTGTACCCATGCCACTGATTTCATGTCACCCTCCGGATACAAGCTCAAGCTGAATCAGACTGTTGATAATATCGATGCCTTTACTCGACCCTGAGCTGAGTATCATTACCGTGGCAAAAAAAAAGCACCAACTCCAACCTCCATAACATTGCCCACCTTTGCCTCTGCATCAGACCATCCTGCTGCTAAAACCCTCATCCATGCCTTTGGCACTTCCAGACTGCACTGTTCTGATGCTCCCTATGCTGATCTTCCACCCTTCAACTCTATAAATTTTAATTCATCCAAAACTCTGCTGTTTATATCTTATTCCCAGCCCTGCTTGCCCATCACCTCATCTTTGCTGACCTATGTTTGTTCCCAGTGCCCACACCCATCAGAATTAAGATCTCATCCTCTAAATTCCCAACTAAATATTAGGAAAACCAAAGCCAATGTCTTTGGACCCCACTGCAAATTCTGGAAATCCAAAACAAAAACAGAATTACCTGGAAAAACTCAGCAGGTCTGGCAGCATTGGCGGAGAAGAAAAGAGTTAACGTTTCGAGTCCTCATGACCCTTTCCACAGACTTCATTCCTCTCCCTGGTAACTGTCTAACAATGAACCAGACTATTCACAATCTTAGTGTTGTATCTGAACCTGAGATGAGCTTCCAACCACTTATCTGTTCCATTACTAAGACTGCCTATTTCCACCTTTGTAACTCATTAGTTGCATCAAGTTCCATTCAGCTATTAACCCTGTGTTCACTGACCTACCCTGACGCCTGGTTAAACAGTGCCTTAATTTTAAAATTCTCATTCTTGTTTCCAAGTTCCTCCAGGACCTTGCTTATCTCTATCTCTGTAATTTCCTCCTGTCCCTAAACCTTACAACATATCAGCCGATTTTGGCCTCTTGCTCATTCCTGATTTAATTGCCCCACCATTGGTGGCTGTGCCTTCAGCTGCCTGGACTCTAAGTTCTGGAATTCCCTCCCTAAACATCTCCACCTCCCTTTCTTCCTTTGATGCTCCTTAAAATCTGTCTCTTTTACCAAGCTTTTTCTCATCTGCTCTAATATTGACTTAAGTATCTTGGTGTCACCATTTGCATGATATCATATGGCATGGCTTGAGGTGTTTTATCATGCCAAAGGTGATGCAAGTTGCTGTTGTTTTGTAATTTATTCCTGGCCTCGTTCATCCCACTGTCCATAACCTCCTTCAGTCCTACAGCCCCCATCCAGAACTCTCCATTCTTCTGAGATTAGCCTCTTGTGCAACCCACCTCCTTTTGCCTCACAGTTGGTAAGCCATGCCTTCAGCCATCCTTTGTGAGACCCTCTCTAAACTCCTCCACGGCTCCATCTCCCTCACCTCCTTTGTGATAACCCTCCTAAAATCTACCTCTTCAAGCTTTTTATCATCTCTTTAATTTCCCCTTCTTTACACTTGGACCAAGAGTCGTGGACTTCGTCTTACAAATTAGAGCACCATGTGATTGAAGGGAGAAAGTCCTTCAATTTGACCTTTACAGGGGTGTCCATGTTATGACTACGTGCCGCTGTTATTGTGAGATAAATGATTCCTATGATAGCACTTTTTGCACTCAGCTGTGTCACAATCTCCATATCTTACCCTCCAATGGTCAAAAATCAAGGCCAGGATTTTCTCGTCAGCGAGCAGGGGGCGGGGCCCGCTCGAACTCCCGACATCACCGTGCCCCATTTAAATTTTCAGGTAGGCGGGGGCTCAGCAAAATCAGCTGTGCGCCTGCCGACCTGTCAATGGCCAATTGGGGCCATTGACAGAGTCATTTAAGTAATTAATGGACCTGCCCGTCCAGCCTTAAGGTTGGCGGGCAGGCCAGGAGTCCTGGCGGGCATTAGAAAAAGCATGAAACCTCATCCACGGGCAGGATGAGGTTTCATGTAGCTTTTTAAAATTTTAATTAAAGTGTTTTTAAAAGTTATGGACATGTCCCAATTCATGTGACAGGGAATTTCTTTTTCTCTATTTCTAATACTTTTTACAGTAGAGCCAATCTTCCTGAGGCAGCATTTAGCATCAGGAAGATGAGCGCGCAAAAGAACGCACTTTCAGTTTAGGGAATCCCCCCCCCGCCGCCTGCACAGGGAGCGCATAGCGCTTCCTGGCGGACATCACGCTGGGCGGGTCTTAATTGGCCCGCACACGTAAAATGGCGGCGCGCCCCCAATTGGGGGCGCCGATTGGAGGCACTCTTCAACTTCCAGGGGAAAATCGTGGCCCAAGGGTTAATTGCACCTTGTAACAACTACCTTATCGAAATATTTAAAACACCTGTAATCCTTCCTAAGTAAATTGATTCTGCTTCAAAAGGCTGGATCACAATATATTCCAAATTGCTGTGAAATGCATCAAAAATGTCAAAAATGAAAATTTACGCAGGGTTCCTGCACCCCACCACTCACACACCTCCCTACCCCGCCAGTTCAAATTAAACCTTCAGTTTATTCAGTTCTCATGAGCCCTTCATACAACTTCTAGATCTACCATGGTGAAAAATATTTTTTCAAATACTTCTCCTGAAAATACAACTGATGGATACCTGCAGTTTCAGTTAAAATAAGTTCACGTGCAGTCTATTCTCAGTATAATAACTTATTTTTTGTACCATAGAAAAGACCTCTGGTATCATTTTTCCACTGATAAAGGCTGTGAAATGAGAAATATGATCTGAGAATGCTAATGAAAATTTGGAAATCATTTTCATAATTTTATCTTATTTAGTTATTGTGAAACAATGGGTGGAATTTTCTGTGTCCTCTGGCATCGGGCAACATAGTGGGCATGAGCGGGCATGGAGGGAAGACCAAAAATTGGTTTCACAATCTCGTGAAACCAGGTTGCAATCGCCCATCAATGGTGGGCCGCGTTTCCTGCCGCCGCACGTCGGGAATTTCATTCTAATACGCCTGCACATCATGATTAGCTCAGCTCGCCAGAATCATCCCCCCACATGGGATCATCCGAGCACACCGGCGTGATTGCACGCTGACATGTTTCACAACTGAACATAAGTAACGGGCACTTGGCGAGCTGCATTTCACTCGAGATTTTGAGGTTTGTTTGCCTATCTTGCTTCAGGCAGCACTCTTGGTCATCAGCGCCAGGCTTCACAGACAGCACCACATCACTTTTAGGGGGGCTCATGGGCAGCTCTATATTTACGAGACTAGCCGTACGGTGGGGGAGGCTTTTCAATGGCTGCAGGGCTATGGCTTGCTTGGGGAAGGGGGAGAAGAGGCCTCAGGCAAGGGAAGAGGCTGCAGGATGAGGGCTGTACTGGGCAAGGGGGTATCCCAGGGTGTGTGTGGGGGAACATGTTGATCTGTGCAAGTGGCCTCGAGAGGGTGAGGGCTGAGGAGGCAGACTCCAGAGGAGGTGAGGCCAGATGGAGGTGTGAGGGTGTGTGTGAGAGTGAGTGGTGATATCCCTTGAGCTGGTAACGTGATGACTATGTGATGGCCTTTTAAGTGTGTGAGTTTAGAGTAATGAGATGGTTGCCTTACCCTGGCAGCACAGATGAGGTCATTCATCCTCTTTCTGCACTGGATGGCCAACCTCTTGTGTGCAGAGTTGGTACTGACCACCTCTGCCACCGCCTCCCAAGTCAGAGTGGTGACACTGAAGGGCCTCCTGCGGCCAGAGCAAGGTTAGAGGGCATTGCGGCAGGCCCAACAGTGTCCAGAATTCGCCCCAGGGTTGTGTCACTGATTCGGGGGCTGCATTCTTCTTGCCTTTCAGGGCCATGCCTTCTGTGAGGCAGTCCTGGGCTGGAAGCACGGAAAGGTGTGCTAATAGCTGCACTTTACGTATGGCCCCCCAGTGTGAGGAAGCTGTGAGGTGACGGCATGGCTGGCGAATGAGAGCCCGCCCGCCATCAAAACAGCCTGTTTCTCAGGAATGCATGATTAATGAGGCAGGATTGGGACAACACAGTGTGAAAAGCCGCCATTGCGGCTGACGGGTAAAATGTTCTTTCTCCCACCCGCTACCGTGCTTAATGAAAACCTGGGACCTTGGTCATAAGTCAGGGCTGCAATTCAATTTTTGTCAAGGTTTTTTGGAGCTGTTTTTGTATTTAGTCAGTTTCTTAATTTACATTTATGTTTATATGCAGTAGACACCATTATTAGAGCTAGATAGTTGAGATAACTCTTAAATAATATATTTAGAACCCTGTAGTCGCCTGATGAGGACCTTCATTATCTCAGGAAGAAGTGGGCTGGAACACTTGCAATCGCTGTTGTGACAACCATACCAAAATGACAGAAATGTACATGATTTATTTTCCACTTCAACAATAGAGGCTATTGTGTGAAATGCAAAACATGTAGTCAGAAAAATGCCTCATGTTTGTGCAGTCTCTTGTGAACTTGATATAACACTACTGGGCTGCTATTATATTCTGAATGGGATATTTTGAGGTTATGAGCTTAAGGCATAAACATTTTATTTTCAGCATTGTAGAGACTTCAAAGAAGTAATTTGTTATTTTTGATGAATGTTACATGAGGCAGATTGCAACATTTCAGTAGTTCATCACAGTGAATCAAGAATGTTGCAGAATCTAGTGTACAAAGTATAGCAACTAGACTTGCTTCAGTGTAAGAAGACACGTATTTTATCAGTTCGTGACACAAATGCTTTTTGCAGAAGTGTTTTGATTTACAAGGAGGGGAATCATTAAAGTCAACTTTTCATTCTTTTAAACTGCATCATTGCTCTGGCTATCAGGGAAAGACATCACGAAGGGTTCATTAAATATCACATTTCTCTAACACACTAATACCTTCTTAAACATGCTGTCATGCAACGTGCCCCTGTTTGCATGGAAGAGTGCACAATGGTGTGAGAAGTAACATAATATCAAATCAACAGTTTCATTTGTTCCTGTTTTGAAATTCAGCACCTAAACAGCATGCAGACTCATACAAACAGCATGTAAATATTCACAACAGAAACAAATACACATAACACACAGCACGTACATACAAACTGATAAGTTCACACAAATGACACACATATCGCAGACAAAACAGTGACATCAACATTTTGTTTGTCCTGGAAGAGGTATAACTCCTGCATAGCAGCCTATCATCATTGACCAATATGGTGGAGTGTGAGTGGCATTTACAGAGCTATTTATCTACTTTTAAATATAAACCAGAAGAAGGTGCCAGAATTACTACTACAGATTTCACAGAAAGTGATATGCTCCTGTAGAAAATCTAAAACAAATCGCAAATAAGTAATAACAGCAAATAGTGGAAACAAGCATCAGCATCTGAAAAAAGAACTCCAAGAAGAAATTTAAATCCAAATGCTTTCTTTCCAGATACTTATGCATTGACGTTAGAATTACAGAAACTTCTTTTTCAAATTTCCCATCATTATAATTTGCAGTTTTATCACTTTTACTCTATTTACTGGGCTGATCGCCCAGTTGAGTATAGCTTGCTGGGAGCAACTGATCATGGAATTAGCAGTATGTTGTTAATCTAAGAAAGATTTGAATGTATCCAACTGTTGGGAAGTTCTAATTCTTGATAATTGAAAGAACCCTAATGTATATATTACTCTTTCTAATTTTGCACATTATGAGCAGCAGTGGTTATTTGCGCAATTCAACTGCTGTTTTCTACATTACAGCAGTGACTACATTTCAAATGTATTGAACTGATTTTAATTTGTGTCCCAGACTGCTGAGGGAGGCAAGGGAGGAGATCGCAGGGGCTCTGACCCAAATTTTTAATTCCTCTCTTGCCAGGGGGAGGTGCCAGAGGACTGGAGAACAGCTAATGTGGTTCTGCTATTTATGAAGGGTTGTAGAGATAAGCCAGGGAACTACAGGCCAGTGAGTCTCACGTCAGTGGTAGGGAAACTATTGGAGAAAATTCTGAAGGAGAGAATCTATCTCCACTTGGAGAGGCAAGGTTTGATCAGGGATAGTCTGCATGGCTTTGTCAGAGGGAGGTCATGCCTAACAAATTTGATTGCATTTTTTGAGGAGGTGACCAGGTGTGTAGATGAGGGTAGTGCAGTTGATGTAGTTTATATGCATTTCAGCAAAGCCTTTGACAAGGTCTCACATGGGAGACTTATAAAGAAGGCAAATGCACATGGGATACAGGGTAATTTGATAAGGCGGATTCAAAATTGGCTTAGTTGTAGGAGACAGAGAGTGATGACAGAAGGATGCTTTAGTGACTGGAAGTCAGTGTCCAATGGCGTACCACAGGGATCTGTGCTGGGTCCCCTATTATTCGTCATTTATATAAACGACATAGATGACTATGTGTGGGGTAGGATTAGAAAGTTTGCGGATGACACAAAGATTGTCTGGGTGGTTAACCGTGAGGTTGAGTGTCTTGGGCTACAGGAAGATATACATGGGATGGTCAAATGGGCAGATAAGTGGCAGATGGAATTTAACCCTGAAAAGTGTGAGGTGATACACTTTGGAAGGAGTAATTTGACAAGGAAGTATTCAATGAATGGCATGATACTTGGAAGTTCTGAGGAACAAAGGGACCTTGGCGTGTGTGTCCATAGATCTCTGAAGGCGGAGGGACATGTTAGTGGGGTGGTGAAAAAGGCATATGGAACACTTGCCTTTATCAATCGAGGTATAGATTACAAAAGTAGGGAGGTCATGTTGGAGTTGTATAGAATCTTGGTGAGGCCACAGCTGGAGCACTGTGTGCAGTTCTGGTTGCCACATTATAGGAAGGATGTGATTGCACTGGAGGGGGTGCAGAGGAGATTCACCAGGATGTTGCCTGGGATGAAGCATTTAAGTTATGAAGAGAGATTGGATAGACTTGGGTTGTTTTCGTTGGAGCAGAGAAGATTGAGGGGCGACCTGATGGAGGTGAACAAGATTATGAGGGGCATGGACAGGGTGGATAGAGAGCAGCTGTTCCCCTTAGTTGAAGGGTCCGTCACAAGGGGACATAACTTCAGGTGAGGGGCAGGAGGTTTAGGGGGGATGTGAGGAAAAACTTTTTTACCCAGAGGGTGGTGATGGTCTGGAATGCGCTGCCTGGGAGGGTGGTGGAGGCAGGTTGCCTCACCTCCTTTAAAAAGTACCTGGATGAGCACTTGGCACATCATAACATTCAAGGCTATGGCCCAAGTGCTGGTAAATGTGATTAGGTAGGTAGGTTAGGTATTTCTAATGTGTCAGTGCAGATTCGATGGGCACTGTGTGATTCTGTGATTCTGTAAAGCATATTGTGAGGTCATTTAAATGCAAGTCTTTCTTTACATTCTGTTCATCAATAGTGAGGGAATTCAGTGCTACAGAACTGAACAGTTTCCAGTTTGAGCAACTACTTTCAGCATCAGGCCCTACCCACATTAGACACACCACAAAGAGACATAAGCCAGGTGTCCCCTATTCAGTCCCCAGTAATGTGCCTTTTATTCCATTAGAACATAAAAAAATAGGGCATTCACCTTTTGAGCCTGCTCTGACATTTAATATGGCTGATCTTCAATCTCAACTCCACCTTCTCGCACTATATATCCCCAAATCCCTTTTATGCCCATGAGAAAGAACATGAAATTCGATCCAATATGGGCTTAAGTTTAATCTTGCTGAAGGACTGAATGCTAAAAACAAGTTTACCCTTTCTTTGAGCATCTACTGGAACAGAGGAATGTCAAGGAAAGATCTAATAGAGATTTGCAAGATTATGAAAGATTTTTACAATGAAAAATAGTGAGAAGAACGTTTCCATTGGTTGGTAGATCAATAACATGGAGGCATAGACTGAGATGATCACCAGAAAAAGGAGAAAGTTGGAAGACTATTTTTTCCACACTGAAAGTTATTAAAATTTGGTAGGTATTGAGGCAGAAGCCCTCAAATAATTTAAAAGAGAACTGGACAGGTGTACAAAAAGTACAGGGAATGAAATTAAATTAGCTGCTTCTACCTTGAAAGGCTAGCAGACATATAGGCAAGAAATTTTTCCTCGTCAGGCGGGCTTGGCGGGAGTGAGCGGGGAGAGTCGGGAAGCCAACCGCCGCCCGCAATCAGCTCCGCACAGCGATTTCACGTGAGATGGGACATGTTTTTAATGTCAAAAGAAAAGTTTTATTTAATTTGTGTCAGCTTTAAGAAACCTCATCCCGCTCGTGGATGAGGTTTCCTAAAAAATGTAAAGGTCGCTTGGCTAGGTTGGACGGGCAGCGTAAATTTGAAGTTAATTAGCTCGTTAATGGCCTTAATAGGCTTTCAATTATTGGCGGGCTCGCAGCTGACTCCGGTGTGCGCCCACCAAACGAAATATCGCGCAAGTGCGCAATGACGTCAGGACGCACGCCTCACGTCATCGCACGTCATATTACGTTCGTGTGTGTTGGGTGCCCGTCTGCATGCCGAAGGTAAAATTTTGGCCATAATTTACAGTGCATCAAATTACCTCCATCTGTGCTATAATTTCTATGGGCGGAATTGTCCCAGATTTGCGCTTAGTGCAGTAGCGGGCGTGAAAAAAATGTTTTACCCACTGACTGCAATGGCGGGTTTTTGCGCTGTATCATCCCCATCTTGCCTCAAACTATGCAGTCACGGGAAACATACCATTTTCCGGTGGCAGGCCTCTGGCTGGCGCACCACGCCGTTACCTCGTTGCTTCCTCAAACAGGGCGCCATATTTAAACTGCAACCACGTACACACTTCTCAAAGCTTGCAGCCCAGAACTGCCCCGGCAAAGACATCGCCCTGACAGCCAAGAAGAGTGCAGCCCCGTGATTCAGGGACACATCCCTGGGATGCCTTCTGGATGCCGTGGAGGCCTGCCACGAAATCCTCTAGCCTCGCTCTGGCCACAGGAGGTTCAGCAATCTCACCAATCCAACTTGAGTGGTAGTGGCAGAGGTGTTCAGTGCCAATGCTGCAAACAAGAGGTTGGCCACCCAGTAGAAAATGGATGAATGATCTCATCTGAGCCACCAGGATAAGTCAACCATCTCATCAATCTCAACTCACCCACTCACAAGCCCATCACAACTTCACTGGTACCAACCATACATTGTCTCACACACACCCTCACCTCTCTATCTGGCCTCTTCTCCTCTGGAGATAGCTTCCTCATCCCATCCATGGTTCCACTCAGCACACATGCACACCAGCCATCCTTCTCATTTGGCCTGGCATGCACCTTGCTCATGCTCTCTACATCTGTCTTTATGCAGGACAAGATCGTGCACAATCACCAGTAAAGGTTCACTAATATCCTTTCAGGAAAGAAATCTGCCATCCTTACCTGGTCTGGCCTACATGTGACTCCAGACCCACAGCAATGTGGTTGACTCTCAAATGCCCTCTGGACAATGGCAATTAGGCTGGGCAATAAATGCTGGCCCAGCCAGTGACGCCCACATCCCATGAACGAATATAAAAAAGGTCCCAGACCAGGAGTGGAGTGCCAGGCATCAAGGTTATCGAGAGTCACGTGTTGGAGCTGGCTGAGAAGGATATCGATCATTTCTGTAGTGACAGCGAGATCAGCGGCAAGCATCCACATGAGGATCCTACACTACATGATCCCTCTCTCAACGCTAGTCTGAGTCCACTGTTCTAAGTTCAATGCTGCTGTCAAGCACTAATAGTCTCCACTTTTTGTCCTAGGCACATCTGACACATCGCCCTCAAGGCCACCGTGACCCCGACCCCAGGACCGAGAGCACCTCGGATGAGGACCCTGAGAGCAACATCATTGAAGACCCGTCACGGCGCTCACCCACACCCTCCACCAGTGCAGCGGCACTCACCTCGATAAGACCTAGATGTTGCGTAGCCTCGGGATCACAAATCTGATGAGCACAGCACACAATCTGTTCCGCAGCAGGCGGAGGCAGGGACATCCTTGGTCACCGGCACTCAGAGCTCTGCTGGAGGCAAGGAATCTGCTGAGCCTGAGTCTGATGATGAGCCCCTTGACTCAGTCCTCAATCAGTTGGGTGGAATTGCAAAGACAATCACGGGAACATCAGGAAGGGATGTCTGATGCACTCCTCAGATTGCAAGGGACAATGGAGGAGTCCGTCTGCCTTCAGTCCAAGGTGATAGCACTGGCATGTCGATACACCAAGGTCAACACTGGCAGAATGGCGGCCACTATGGAGACCTTGGTCCAGGACATTGGTCCTGTACTGCTGCGTGGACAGAACTCCATCACTGATGCCATAGTTGGCCTCCACCAGTGCCAAAGCAAGATGAGTGCAGGGCAGATTGATCTCGCTCCAGCTTCCCCTTCTCCTCAAGGAGTCAGCCAGGGGCCGTCGGACACCCATAGGGAGGAGGGCCAGCAGCTCAACACCCCAGAGCCATCCACCCAGGAAACTCTGGAGATGTCCAGCCGATCCAAATCCCTTCTTCCTGTGACCTCCAGTAGCTCCAGCTCCACAGGCCGAGGAGGGTGCAGCTGGCCCTCAGCTGGACACCCAAAGCAGGCCAGGGCCATCCAGTTCTGGGTCCTCTAGAGAACGCACATCAAAGTTATCACAGACAGGGTGTAGCAGTCAGCAGGCTGCCTCCACCTCTGCTGTGGATGTCAGGGGACACCAAGACGTAGCAGCAGGGTTAGGAAGGTTAAGAAGATGTATTTGCACAACGTGGCCATGGGTGTTAATCACTTGTATATAAGGTTCACTATTGTTAATAAACTCCCAAGAATGTCTCCTTGCCTATGGTCCTTTTCTATGATAAGCAGTGTTCATGTCATTCAGACCTCCCTGTCGCTTGCCATTTCAACACACCACCCTGCTCTCAAGCCCACGTGTCCATCCTTGGCCTGCTGCAATGTTCCAGTGAAGCTCAACACAAACTGGAGGAACAACACCTCATCTTCCGACTAGGCATTTTACAGCCTTCTGGACTTAACATTGAGTTCAACAACTTCAGATCATGAACTCTCTTCTCCATCCCCACCCCCTTTCCGATCCCCCCTTTTCCAATAATTTATATATTTTTAAAATATATTTTTCTTCTCTCACCTATTTATAAATTTATTTTGATCTATCATTTTATCTCCACTTTTTAGCACATTTTGATCCCTTCCCCCCACCCCACCCCCACTAGGGCCATCTGCCACTTGTTTATCCTGCTTTCTACCCTTAATGTCACCATTAGCACATTCCTTAGATAATATCACCACCGTCAACACCTCTTTGTTCCTTTGTCTATGACATCTTTGGCAATCTCTTCTTTGCCTCCACTATCACTGGCCCTCTATCCAGCTCTACCTGTCCCACCCCCTCAACCAGCTTATATTTCACAGCATTTCTATATTTCTTTAGTTCTGATGAAGAGTCATTCAGACTCGAAACATTAACTGTGTTCCTCTCTGCAGATGCTGTCAGACCTGCTGAGTTTTTCCAGCTACTTTTGTTTCAGATTTACAGCATCCGCAGTATTTTGCTTTCATATTACAAAAGTATGTAGGGCTTTTCATTCAACCTTACATAATTAGGACTCTGCGGAAGCCTAAGTTAATTAGTATGTGGAAGAAGAATAGAAATTACTTTAGTGAGAAACATTGTTCAACAGCCTAAGGAATTAGATCAGAAAGACTGAATAGCCATTATATACAGTTCGTTAACAGGCATTATGAACAGCTTTGGGCATAAATAAATGGCAATAGGCCAGATACAAATTCATGAAATTTATGCAAGTTAGCTTTGAAGGCCGGAGGTGGAGTGGTTTGTGGATCGATGGAACTGGCTATCGGGAACAACTTTAGATGTGATAAGGAAAGGAAGAGGTAAAAGTGATTGATCAAAGTTAGAGGTACGTGTGAAAATTCAAGAAACTAATGGCAGGTAAATGACATCAAACCAAAGGTTAGGCAAAGAACTGAACCTTTTATACAGTATTGTGAAATAAAGTAATGGGGCAAAATTACCTTGCTAATAATTCATCCAGGTCCATCCGTGAAAAACAATATAAACTAAGACACTTTTGAGGACTCAGTGCAGAAGGCATTGGAAAAGAATTCTCAAGGAAGACTCTAATCCAACATTTCTGAGAGGTTTGTGAAGTCAAGAAGATTTGGAGCACTGAGAAGAGAAGTGGAAGAAGAAGGGAAGAGCTGTTTTGTGCATGCCAGCCATCCTGTCAGATCTGGACCGGAAGATGGAGTAGAGATCAGTAATGATCTTATTAAATGGGAGAACTGGCTTGAAAAGCTGAATGGTCTACTCTTTTTCCTATTTTTTAAAATGTTCTTATGTAATATTGATGCAGCTCTCTGAAATCTGATCCATATTTTCTTACTAGATAGGGAATTGCTATTAAACATATTCTCATTTTCTAATCTATTTGTGAACAGAGATTTTCTCTATGGATTTAATTACCTCTGCAGAATTCCTACATGTTAATTATAATGGCTGCCAAACATTCAACTAAGAACACCAATAAAGGAAATAAAATATTGCATACTTTGTTCTAGTTTTAAAAATGACTCCAAATGGTTCATGTTATTCTGCTTGTAACCTGGGATTTATTTTTTCTGGATACTTTCTAACTTATTTGTTTGCGTGGAGTTTTGTTGTTTATCATCTAGGGGCAAGTGAAAGAAGAACAATTGGTTCACAAAATTAATTCTGGTGTCACTGACAATGCACAACAGGGAGATCTTGTGTGGGGTGCTAATAGGTAAGCCAAGTGCCCTCACCTAATCATGCTGGAACAACACTGCTTCAGCTTGTCATAGTTAGTCCTTTAACTTTGGTGCACTTCTACTCTGTGAGAATGACAGATAGGTTGTCTGTACAAATGCAGGCAAGCTAGAATGGTACTTAACTGAACTAACATCAAACTAAGCACCTATTAAAAATGTTCTGGAATTGTCAGTATAGGCTGTGTCACAAAGTGGAAGGACATGGATTAACATCAGAGATAAAAACAAAAAGCTAAAAGCTACTGCGGATGCTGGAAATCCAAAACAAAAACAGAATTACCTGGAAAAACTCAGCAGGTCTGGCAGCATCGGTGGAGAAGAAATCAGTTAACGTTTCGAGTCCTCACGACCCTTCGGCAGAACTGAGTACAGTTCTGCCGAAGGGTCGTGAGGACTTGAAACGTTAACTGGTTTCTTCTCCACCGATGCTGCCAGACCTGCTGAGTTTTTCCAGGTAATTCTGTTTTTGTTATGGATTAACATCCATGATTTCACACCCAAGTGTGGATTTCAATTATTTTCAGGCACCTTGCAGAGGTGCTTTCCACAGTGGAGGAAAAATCAGAGGAAAAGTCACCCTGGATCAATCTCTTGCATCTCCTATTAATCAATTGTGGAAAAGTACAGATCTGGGAGCAGATCCCCTGCCCACCCTCCCAACAGAGGGGATATGCAGTTTAGAAAGAGTTAAATTGAATTAATTAAAAAAAACACAATACCTGAAAAGCTTTAAAAAAATCTTGTGTAGATGTCCATTAAGTATTCCATGTACAGTCTGTCCTTGGTGATGCTGAGTATTTCAATTACTGCTTTTTGAAATGGGATTCAAAACAGCCATCTCTTCCAACCTGGAACCTGACATGTTCTGTCTCAAAGTGATAAAAAATGTCTGAAGATGTAATCAGTAAGGGCAGAAACATCTGTGTGTCAAGGGAGGTAAACAGCTTCTGAACAGATCTGAGATCCTCACTTATCTCAAAGAGGACCAGAAATGTTTTATTACATCAGTTGCACTTTAACCTTCTACTGACACAAACTGAAACTGAGATCTAGGTTTCAAAGAAGCATCATTTAGTGTGGAATAAGCTGTGAATGATGTTTAAAAGAAGATGCCATTTTGTATTTTTTTCCCTTAAGTTATAAAAGGATAAGGTTACAAACCAATTTCAAACAGAAGTTTGCATTCTGATGAAAAGGCTCAGTTCCCCTATTTATAGTAACATTAGGTTTGTTGTTGAGCAAGTTCATTATCTAATTCATAAAACTACTCACATATCAGGACAAGAGTTGAGAAAGGCTAATACTTAAATAAGCAAAGGAACCTTGTCAGAAAAAAAGTGGCTGGTTCATCAACAAATAAGGGAGTTAAATCATCAAATTAATTATCTTATTTGGTTACTTCTCAAATAAGGCACTCAACAGGTTGATAATCCTTTGCTAGTTCGCACTTATTACATTATGACTAGAATATCACACGCACAGATTGTGCTTGTGACAGCCTTTAGTCAATAGTTTTCCTGATTGCTGTTTGCATCAGGTGTCAGAATAGTTTAAAATTAATCATTACTTCAAAATCTGTCGATAAACATCGATAAGTCACACCACAAAACATGTCAGCAAAATATTCACGATAAAGAAATGGATCAGATAATCATATTTTACATTTCTCAACCTGATTAAATCTAGTTGACAAATTAAACTGAGAGTAATGAGTTAAAGTAAATAAAGCAACAGATATTCTCCTGTGTAATTCAACTCTCATTTTGCTGTTGTAGCTGCCTTTTATCATCATAAATTCACACTGGATCTCGGGCCAGTTTGGGCAAAGTGCATCTCCATGAGTTCTGTCAGCACTGCCAAAATTCTGTAAATCGCCTTAGGTGTCATAACAACCAACCACAGCTGGAGACAATGAATGTATGAAAGACATATGTCTCACAAAACTGACTCGAGGGATTGTTGTAGACACAAATTACCAAATGAATTTATCCCTGGTTGTGATGTAAAAGCACAGGACAGTTGAGAGAGTGGTTAATAAAGTGTACAGTATCCTAGGTTTTATTAATAGGGGCATAGAGTATAAAAGCAGGGAAGTTAGGTTAAACTTGTGGTTTGCCTTAACTGGAGTACTGCATTCTGTTCTGGGCACCACACTTTAGAAAGCATGTGAAGGCATGAGAGAAAATACAGAAAAGATTCACAAGAATGGTTCCAGGGATGAGGAATTTCAGTTACATAGATAGATTGGAGAAGCCGGGACTATTTTCCTTGGAAAAGAGAAGATCAGAGGATATTTGACAGAGGTATTCAAGATCATGCGGAGGCTGGACAGAGTAGGTAGGGAGAAACTGTTCCCATTGGTAGAAGGATCGAGAACAAAACAGCACAGATTTAAGATAATTGGCTAAAGAAGCAATGGTGACATAAGGAAAAGCTTTTTCACACAACAAGTGGTTTAGCTTGGAATTCACTGCCTGAGAGTGTGGTGGAGGGTGGTTCAATCGAGGCATTTAAGGAGGGAATTGGATTGTTACCTGAAAAAGAAGAATGGGCAGGGCTATGCAAAGAAGGTGGGAAAATGGCACTAGGTGATTTGCCCCTTCGGAAAACCAGCACAGGCACGGTGGGCCAAAAGGCCTCCTTTTATGCTGTAACCATTCTGTGATTCGGTGATACTATTTGGGAGAGAAACCAGGTGAAGAATTACTATGGGAAACTTTCTGGCTGATTGAAGACTTTTTTATTTATTTAGTGAATGCAAATCCCCAAAGCCATGTGATAGCCTCCTCATTTGCTGATTTTAAGGTGGTTAGACTTAATCTGTAGAGGGGACACATCTCGATAAGGTGCAGGGTTGTTTGTGTCTTTCCACAAGTGCATAAGGGGTTTGTACTGAGGCCCCAGCTGTGAAGGCTGGCTGCACAGGAGCCCTCGCCTGTCCTGAACCTGTTTATCAAGGACCACTCATGCCTGCCATTTGACAGATGGAGTTTGTCACAAGGAACTTGTTTGTGACCTCCTGTGTTTCCCATTTCATGGTCGATTGGGTGTTTGCTGATTGATCTTCATCAGAAAGGGTTTTCCATTTGGGGAACCGAGATGGAAGGCAGGCAGTAGGTGAGTTGAACAGGTCATCATGAAGTGGTAAGTGAGGTGCAGCATGGATGGTTTCAAATAGCTTGTGAGTTTTCATCAGCCAGTAGATATGTGGGGGACAGGAAGCTAGGGAAGGGTGTTGAGCAGAGAGTTCCAGTTTTGATACACATTGTTGCATTCAATTGAGTGTCAGACAGGTACACAGTATCCTCCTGCCGAGTATGATAGGACAATTGCTGAGGTCCGTAGTGTTGTGGCAACAGAGTTCCACGTAGATTCAGCAAGTTTGGTTAGTAGATTTTTTTCTGGTTATGACCTTTACTGCTGTTTTCTTCAAGTGTTCCTGGAAGGACAGAGTCCTGTCTAGAGCTACTTCCAAGTAAGCTGGGTTGCGATCAAGCTTTAGTCTCTGGCCATCCATGTAGATATGCAACTCTTTTTTGGAATTGGCATTGTGGAGGTGGAATATAATGGGCATGGTTTTAAAGGGGACATTAGATCAGAGTTCACGTCATATCCGCCCCCCTGTCTGTACCCAGGTGCCCTTGGAGAAGCTAATGGTCCTACCAGCAGACTGAATTCCGAGAAAATTAAAGGGCTCTGAAACAGCCCCCTTGTGGAATCCCAGTCCCTCCAGCACTGCCAACATTGAGCAACCCTCTGGTCTTATGGCAATAGGACATGCTCTCCGAATCTTATTGTTCTGGGTCTGTCGGCTGCCAAGCAAAACCTCATTGGGATTGAAAACATTTAAATGCAATTAGAGCAATTTGTGTATTTCTGCCATAAGTGTGCAGATATGGTTGACATACAGCCAACTCTTGTGGTGTTGCTAACTTCATAATCTAATCCAAACACGGTGAAATAATTGATAACTGGTTCCGCCTCCCCACAGAGGGAATGCCTTGATTTCAGATGGTGCCTCATGCTGCTATCCAGTGGAGAAATATTGCTTGGCAGTTATTTTTCAACCACAAGGTTATTTTGATCTGTTCTATGTACTAAAATTAACTTCAAAATGTAATAAATAGACCAATGCAGAATTCAAGTAATTGAGGTCAATGAACAGTGATCAGTCTACATTTCAAAGAGAATGCCCGGTCAACACTTCATCGCAACTGTGTTTTACGTTGTGAAGAAGAATTACAATGAAGGTTTAAACTAGAAACATTGGGCTGAATTTTACTAGCCCTTTGGGGATGGGATGGGAGGTGGGAAGGCTGGCAAAATGACTTAGGAATGCATCAGGTAGCATGCCCGAGCCCTCCTACTGCCATGTCTGTTTTCCAGTGACAGGAAGGTGGCAAATGGTCCACATGCCCAAAGCCCAATTGAGAAATTTAAATGGCCTATTAAGGACCTTTTCCTGCACCGGCTGGCATTTTACCTGTGGCTAGGGGAGCCCGTTGCTGCATGGGGAGACTGCCGAGCGAATCCTGGTGGCCTCCCTATAGCCCTAGGGAGAGCAGCCCCCACTGTTTTGGGAACTCTTTGGGCCCACGGAAGCAATGGCTTCCCCTGTGGCAACGGTGCCATCTGCCCCCACCGGCCCCACAACCCTGATCCCTGGGGCCTGCCTAACTGGCCTGGCACCCCCAAACACCACTTAACTGACTTTGAGAGCACCAGCCATCACTGAATCCTCAGGCTCCAGGTGTAACCCCAGTAATGGCATCCGCTAGCAGTGGCACCACTGAGGCTGCTGAGCTGCCGGCCCTCTGATTGGTTGGCAGATTTTGGGTTCGGGCCACTGTCCTTAATAGGACAGCGTCTCTGGAAGCAGCCACTTAATTGGCTGCAGCTGGCAAAAGACAGCCTAAGGTCCACCGCCAGCTGAAGGGGGCTTGCTCCCCTCTTTCGGCCTGGTGGTGGAACTTCTGCCACCTCCAAACCCAGCCATTAAACCATTTTTCTCGTATAAATGCAGGTCAGCTGACTGCTCATTTCCAGTATCTTGTGTTTTTATCTCCCATTTCCAGCATTCATAGCCTTTCTTTTTATATCCTTAAGTAATTCGAACACTGGTAAAATTGTTCTATATATTTCATTTCATATCTCTTAACTTATTGAAAGGCATTTCTTTTGAGGCAGTAATGAAATGTTATGCTTGTCTCACAATGGTGGTGGCTCTTCTTTCGAGTATTTTATGTGCAGAGGCTGAATCATAGTCAACGGCCAGAATTTTCCATTCCCAATGAAATTGGGGGTCATGGCTGTGGGGGTGGCGGGGGGGTTTACAATATGATGAGAGGGCCAAAAATCAGTTTCACAGCTATGTGAAAGCACAGCGGGATCATCCGATGGTGACCACCATGGCGGAACACCAATCCTACTGGAGTCTGGCGTGAACCTGTTTTGCATCCCACTAATGGGATGCAAAGTAAGGCCTGACTGGAATTGTCCCCCCACCTCAGATTTTCCGTTACTCCGGCATGAAAACACGCCAGCCCAGAACACGCCTCAACAAGTGTGACGTGCAGAAGTTGGGACTTACCATTAGGGCCTTGCTCAGATCGTGGAATCCGAGATGCGTAAGATGCTGGAGTCCTACAGCTACCAGACCCTGGGGGAACACGTGTATTGCATGCTAGGTGAATTCTCATGAATATGGCTCCGCCGTAAAGCAGCTCATGGAAGCTGGGAGGTCTCTGTTGATGTCTTGGGTCTGCTTTGGAACATCACAGTCTTGGCCATAGGCTTCTCCGGATGATCGGCGAGGGGGAGGCAGAGGAAGGTCCAGTTATGAGTGGGAGTGGAAGGTGGAGGAATGAGAGTGGAAGGTCGAGGTTTGACTGGGAGAGGAATGTGTACCGGGGGAATGAGGTTGGGAGGGCAAAGGTTTCAGTTGCGGGGGGGGGGTGATTGACTTAAGAAGGGTGGAGGGGGGAGGAGGGAGTACGGGGGCAGGGGGCTGTAACAGGGAAGAATGCAGCAAGTGGGGAGGTAGGTGTTGGGGGGAGGAAGGTATAAGGGAAGGAGTTCGGCGGTAGAGGAGGATGTCAGAGAGGGGAAGGAGTCCATCATGAGGAAGGAGTCCGAGGGGAGGAAGAGGTCCAGCGGAGGAAGAAGTTAGGAGTGGGAAAAGAGTCCGGGGGAGGAAGGAGTTCGGAGGTGGGGGAAGGAGTTTGGAGGGGTGAAGGAGTCTGGGAGTGGAAGGAGTTTGCTGGGGGGAAGGAGTCTATGGGGGTGAAGGGGCCTAGGTGGGGGGAAGTGAAAGTGAATATACTTGCAGATTATAAAGTGACTAAATATATTCACCCATGCAACCACTTGTGATCAGAAATTCTTAACTTTTCTAGGCCTAACACTTCTAGGTGCTGCTCTGACATCCGCAGCACGGGTGGAGACAGCCTGTGCAATGGTTGGCCCTGTTGCATCTGATGACTTTGGCATGCATCCTCAGGAGAGCCGAGACCTTGAGGGCCCTGGCTTGCTTTAGCTGTCCTTCTGTGGGCCAGCTGCTCCCTCTGCGGTGACAGAGGATGAGGTTGGGGGGGTCACAGGCAAAGGGGACTCAGAGGGAGAGGACAGCCTCTGAGATTCCTGAGTGGGTGATGCAGGGGTGTCCAGCTGCTGCTCCTCCTCCCTTTGGGTGCCTGAGGGCCCCGACCTGACTCCTTGAGGGGAAAGAGCACCTGGAGTGATGTCAAGGTGCCCTGTTTCCCTCTCGCGTTGCAACCGCAGAAACTCACCCATGGCTGTAGTGATGGAGTATAGGTTTTCACGCATTTCCATGTTCTGTTGGACCAGGGACTTCATGGCGTCCACCATCCTTCCAATGGGGACATCCATACACGCACATGTGGGCACCATTTCATCAGAGAGCAGGCGGACACACTCCTCCGACATGCCTGCCACTCTGTTAAGGCCTTCCTACAGCTCTGTGTGATGTTCCCACACCTACTGCTGACCCTCCAGGATGAGTTGGAAGACTGAATCCAGAGGTTCGTCATCTGACTCGGATCTCATGGATGCTTCTTCCCCAGCAGTCCTTCGAGTTCCAGGGAGCTCAGCTTAACCTGCCTCCTCCTGCTGCGAACACGTGTCCATATGGTGACCACCAGATTGTGAACCCGAGCCTGCTCTAGATTTAGCTCCCACTGAGGTGTGTGTCTCTACGCTGGTGCAGGGTGTGGGTAAGTGCTGTGACGGGTCTTCCAGGCTGCTTATTTCCAGCTCTTCAATGGAGGAGGTGTCCTCTTGGCTGGAGATGAGGATGTGGATGGAGGTGTGGGACTGGCTGGTTGAGGGCATCACTCGCTTGGTAGAGATAAGTAGTGCATGACAGCACAGCCAAAAGTAGGAGAGAGAGCATTCACAGTTGGGTTGAGAGAGGGATGATGTGGTGCAGGATCTTCACGTGGGTGTTTGCCGCCGACCACATAGTCCCCGCAGGTACAGTCCATATCCTCACCACTCAGCACGGTGGCATGCTCCTGAAGGTGAGTGAGAGGCCTAATGTGGGCCACTCTACCCCCGGTCTGGGACCTCTCCCTGCTGTTGTCAGCTAGGTTCTCCTGCATGAAAACGGATGGAGAGATTGTGAGCAGGACACATGGCACTGCGTGGAATGTTTGTGTGGTGAATGGAACCATGGATGGGATGAGGATGCAAACTACAGTGGATATGAGCTTGACGGAGATCGTGAGGGTGTGTGTGAGAGTTAGTGGTGTTGTCTCTTGAGCTGTGAAATCCCTGTAGATGTGTGGTGTGTTTGTGAGTGTGTAAGTTGAGAGTGATGAGGTGGTTGACTTACCCGGGCGGAACAGATGAGAGCATTCATCCTCTTCCTGCACTGGATGGCTGATCTCCTCTGTGTTCCGGTGGCACTGACCCCGACTGCCACCGCCTCCCAGGCCAGATTGGTGACTCTGGTGGACCTCCTGCCCCCAGAGCGAGGATAGAGGACATAGTGGCTGCCTTCCACTGCGTCCAACAGGCACCCCAAAGAGGAGTCACTAAATTTGGGGACTGCCATCTTCTTTGCTTTCAGGCCATCTGTCGCCTGAAGCTGTCCTGGTCTGAAGACAGTGGGCAGGATTTTCGGTTCGTCGGGCGGGCACGGCGGGTGGGTCCGGGAGTGGCCGGGAAACGGTCCGCTGCTGGCAATCGGCCCCCGACCACGATTTCATTCTGGCTGGCCAATTAATGGCTAGCCAGCGTGAAAGGCGCGCTGAGAACCTCAGCAGTGCCGGGTGGGGGTGGGGGTGGGAGGAGTGCAAGCGCAAAAGTCTGCCCATGCGCAGGGTTGCGTGCACTGAAAGCTCCCTGAAGGCAGCATCAAACCATTTGATCAGACCACCAATAACTGGTCAGATTATATTGAATGTCTCGCGTTTTTCTTTTTAGCCAATGCCATATCGGGGGAGGAGAAGAGGCGGGCAATCCTCTTTTTGACTGGAGGCATTAAAACATATGGACCAATTCGGCACCCAATGCCCCAGATTCCAAGAGCTATGATGAGTTCGTGAATCTAGTGAAAGACCACTTTCAACTGAAACCATTGGTAACAACGTAGCGTTTTAAATTCAATTTGAGGGTGAGACAGTCGCTTGCTATGTAACAGCCTTAAAACAATTGACAGAGCACTAGTTTGGGACATCGATTAATGACATGTTAAGAGACCGATTAGTGTGTGGGATTAAAGAAGATGCCATTCAAAAAAGGTTATTGTCAGAAACAAATTTAGACTTCAACAAGGCGCTGGAGTTGGTGCTTACAATGGAAAGCACAGTCAGGGACTCAGAAGAAATCAAGGGAGCACAAAATGGCATCATTTTTCACATCAGGAGGGGGGCATTGGCTAGAAATGGTGCAGAAGCACAGGGCTCCGCGGAAAGGAAGGAAACAGCTGCCATTTACAGACCAGCAAAAAGCAATGGCTTAATAGATAAAAACCACATTAACAATAGCAAGATTAGAACCAGACTACAAACAAACAACAATTTAAAAGAACCGAGGACAGGATTTTCCCGTCGGGGAGCCGGGGTGGGGCCCGCTCGCTGACACGTAAAATGACACGTGGTGATGTCGGGTGGAACTCCCGACGTCACCGCACCCTATTTAAATTTTCAGGATGGCGGGAGTGCAGCGAAATCAGCTGTGCGCCTGCTGACCTGTCAATGGCCAATTGAGGCCATTGACAGAGTCAATTAAGTAATTAAAGGGCCTGCCCGTCCAACCTTAAGGTTGGTGGGCGGGAGCCCCTTCACAAACTAGAAAAAGCATGAAACCTCATCCACGGGCGGGATGAGGTTTCATGTAGCTTTTAAAAAAGTTTAATAAAGTTTTTGGGAAAATTATGGACATGTCCCAACTCATGTGGCATTGTCACATTAGGGGACATGTTAGGGAAATTTTACATTTCTATTTTTACGTTTTTAACATTTTGAGCCAATCTCCCTGAGGCTGCACTTAGCCTCAGGGGGATGAGTACGCTCTTTTGTGCGCATGCACGAAAGAGCGCGCTCTTGGGTTTAGGGATTCCCCCCCGCCCACACAGGGAGTGCACAGTGCTTCCCGGTGGACGTCGCGCTGGGCGGGCCTTAATTAGCCTGCCCACGTAAAATGGCGCCATGCCTCCGATCAGGGGCACCGATTGGAAGTGAGCCTGTGCGTGCCCGCCCATCAACTTCCCCAACGGGGGGAAAATTCACCCCCGAGTGTTTCTACTGTCATCGCAATGGGCACTTTATGCGATATTGTAAAGATAGGTTAGGGCCAAAAAAGGCAGAAGTTGTGAAATTTATATTAATGGAGGTGCCAGAAGAAACAGAATCAGGTGTTTACTCGCTACATAACTTAAATATGGGTAAAACGGAGCCAATCTACATGACGGTAGAAGTCAACAGAAAACCCATTCAAATAGAGGTGAATACAGGCGCATCCACAACAGTCATAGGGGGACACACTTTAAGTATCTGAATGGAGGAGGACACTCACTAAAGCTGGAAAACTCAGAATGCAGACTAAAAACATATACTGGCGAAACATACGAGTATGGGGTACATGCAAGGTTCAGGAACAATATGGAAGCCAGTCTGCTAACCTACCCCTGATAGTGGTAGCAGAGTAGGGTCCAATTCTACTTGGTCGGAACTGGCTTAAGGAAATAAAGTTGGAGTGGACTGAAAGTTTTCAACTCAGGACGAAAGATCTGTAAGAAATATTACAGAAATATGCCCCTTACCGAGCAGGGAAGAGTTCGGGAAGATTCAAGGGCTGCAAGCTAAAGTACATGTGGGTCCTGGAGCAACCCCCAGATTCTTGAAGTCTTCTCTGCATTACGAGAAAAAGTGGATATTAAATTGGATAGGCTGAAAAGGTTGGGAGTCTTACAACCTGTACAATTTTCTGAATGGGCAGTGCCCATATTTCCAGTACTAAAGCCTGACCAGAGTGTGCGAATATGCAGGGACTACAAGTTGACCGTTAACAAAGTAGCCAGAATTGATAGGCACCCTATACTGAAAATTGATGAATTGTACTCCAAGCTGGCAGGGGGAACCCCATATACGAAATTCGACATGAGCCACGCTTACCAGCAAGTTGAGCTAGAAAAGGCCTCTCAGGATTTTGTGACGATCAACACACATAGGGGGTTATACCAGTATACCAGTATACCAAGTTACGCTTTGGAGTCTCATTGGCTTGTGCCATTTTCCAATAGGCTGTGGAAAATTGGCTCCAATGTCTACCCCATGTGGTGGTTTATCTTGATGATGCCCTAGTAACAGGATTAACCGATGAAGAACACCTGGCAAACTTGGAAGAGATATTAAAGTGTTTCTCACCAGCCAGAGTACACTTGAAAAGGGAAAAATGTATCTTCCAAGCAACAGAAGTGATTTACCTGGGTCATAGGGTTGAATCACAGGGCCTTCACCCAGAAGAAGACAAGGTGAGAGCTATTCATGAGGCGCCAGCACCAAAAAATTCCACAGAACTCAAGTCCTTCTTGGGAATGGTGAACTACTATGGTCGTTTTCTCTCAAATTTGTCGACAGTACTGGCTCCATTATATGGGTTACTCAAGAAAAACCACAGGTGGACTTGGCAAGCCCCACAACAACAGGCTTTTGTGGCAGTAAAGCAGTTACTACATTCATCGGCCCTGTTGGTACATTTCGACCCAAAGAAAAAATTGATTTTAACATGCAATACATCCCCTTACGGAGTAGGGGCAGTACTCTCCCACCAGATGGTGGATGGCTCCGAACGGCCCATTGGTTATGTCTCAAGAACACCTGGTGTGGCAGAACAAAGATACTCACAAATAGAGAAAGAAGGTTTATCCAATGTATTTGGCTTTAAGAAATTCCACCAATACATCCATGGTCGCCACTTCACCATCATATCTGACCACATGGCACTACTAGGCTTGTTTGGGGAAGATAAGGCAATGCCCCCAAGTGCCTCGGCACACATCCAAAAGTGGGCACTGATTCTAGCTGCTTACAAATATACTTTTATCCGCCGGCCGGGAAGCCAGGTTGCCAATGCCGACGCACTGAGCCGATTACCCCTGAAGGACAGCAATGTGAATATCGCCATCCCTCGAGAACTTGTCTAGTTATTAAACTTTCTGGATTCATCGCCAGTGAATGACAAACAGATCAGAGAATAGATAGGCGGCGATCCAGTTTTGTTTCATGTCAGGGAACAAGTCTTGCAGGGATGGTCTAACGAGCCAAAGTCTGATGAAATGAGTCCCTATTTTAACAGGAGATACGAGCTCACCTGCCAGGGTGGCATCTGGCTATGGGAAGCGAGTGTCATTGTGCCTCCCTATAGGAAGACAATCATTATTTATAGAACGGCATAGTGCTCACCCCGGCATTTACCGAATGAAAATGTTGGCTCGCAGCTACTTATGGTGGCCAGGGATGGGCACTGAAATTGAAAACATGGTCAAGAGCTGCATGTGGTACCAACAAGTGCAGAAAATGCCTCCTTCTGCTCTACTGGATCCTTCGGAATGGCCAGGGAGGCCATGGGTCCTCCTCCACGTTGACTATGTGGGGCCTTTTTTGAGCACAATATTCCTCTTACTTATTAACACTCACTCAAAATGGATGGATGTATTGCGAGGTGCGATCACCCGCATCTGCTGCCATCATAGACAGATTGCATCAGAGTTTTGTAATACACGGTTTACCAGAGATAATAGTGTCTGATAATGGAATGGCATTCACTAGCGGGGAATTCTGAAGATTTACGACTCTCAATGGCATAACACATGTCAAGACCTCACCATACAACCCTGTATCCAATGGGTTGGCCAAGCGGGCAGTCCAGACCTTCAAGGTCGGAATGAAAAAACTAGAGGGGGACTCTATAGCAATGAAGTTATCACGCTTCCTGCTAAGCTATAGGACTATGCCACATACGACTACTGGTATTGTCCCTGCAGAGTTATTAATGTAGATACATCCCAGGACATGGTTAAGCCTCATAAGGTCATATTTAGGGGGGAGGGTAAAGAGAAGTCAGGAGGCCCAGAAAAATGGACACGATTACAATAGTCATGAAAGAAACCTCACTGTAGAAGAAGTTTTTGCAAAGGACTTTGGACATGGGCCCAAATGACTATCAGGTGAAGTCAGTGCAATGACAGGACCCCTGTCCTACCATATATCGGTTGAAGGTCGGATAATCAGGAGACATATAGATCACCTCAGGAAAAGGGAAACAGATCTACGAGAAAAGATGCGCCAAACATTCCCATTGGCGTCTACAGGTAGGAGGAACTCCTCTTACTTTGGAAGTACCTCTAGGATCCATTGAGCCTGAGTGAGTCGAAGAGGCAAACTTACAGGTTCCTACTCGGGAGACTAGTGGACAGATAACTCCTGAGAGGCAGGCCTCAGATAAACCATCTGAAGTCATTGAACTACAAGAGTCGACAGGTTTGAAAAAGCCTCCTGAGGGACTGAATTTGTAAATAGTTAATATATTGTAAAATGTACTTTTGAGTAAAGGGGTAGGGATGTGATAATCTGAGGTGTAACACACCTTTAAGAGAATGTGAGCAGATTGACCATGTGATTGTAAGACTCAATAGCTGTGTACCGCGGGCTACGATGTTAATGTTAGTCTAGAATAGGGTCTGGTTGGGGAAGCACACATCATATTAGTGCTCTGTTGTCTGTGTAAATAAATAGCAAGTGGTTCATTTCATATTGGTCTCTGCGTCTGCAATATATTGTAATCGACTCACCTGCCAACAGATAAGCGTGTAACCGGTTTACGAGCTAAGCGGCACCATAGTGAAATATAACACTGGGAATGAGACAATATGGCACGAAAAACCGCCATTATGGCCGCTGGGTAAAACTTCCTTATTCCAGACTTTGTGCAAATCTGGGACAATTCCGCCCAACGTATTTCAAACAGGCAAAGAAATAAGAGGTACAACTGGCTGCACTCATTCTGCCATTCATCATCATGATACTTATAATTTTTCAACATCTGCACAGATTCTCATCAGTATTCACACCAGTAGGTGTTCACTTGGCAATCTGTATAAATATGGAAGCAATAGTTTGGGTTACATTTTAAAGGGAAAACACAGATCTTCTGATCAAAGCACTCAGGTAGAGAATTCCAGGATACTCTCTACGCTATGTTGAAGGATGGTGTTCTTTGGAGAGGAACTTGCAGGTGATGGTGTTCCCACATGATATTGTTGCTCTTTTCTTCTTGGTGGGAGAAGTTCCAGAGGAGGGGGGTGTTGTCAAAGTGCATTTACTGAATTGCTGCAGTGGATCCTGTAAATTGTACATTCTGCAGTGATAGTGGTGGGGGGTCTGGATATGGATTCCAGCGGTAATTGTACCTGTCCTGGATATTGGCCAGGATTTAGTTCTAGCAATAGGGATACCCCCTCCATTGTCTAGGTAAACTGGTGGAAGTCCCACGTCGCTTCCGTGGGAGGCCCGATGCTATTTACGTGCTCTCAGGCACTTAACTGGCCAGCATCCGACCTTCCATGCAATCAAGCCCCCAGCGGGCTGGAAAATTTCCCCCCCAAGAGCCGCCAGCCAATCAGAGGCCAGCAGTGTCACCAGAAACAGTGGCTGCTGCTGGTAATGCTCCAACGCCCAGCCCAAAGATTGCCACGGGACCCTTGGAGACAGATGAGTGGGGCAGCATGGTGGCACAGGGAGCAGGTTGTGTGCAAGAAGTGGGGAAGGGATTCAGATGCAAGGGCAGAGAGCCACCCCACTTTTGCTAGGGCTCTTTGGCGCTATCTCAATGTCAAGTCCCTCGACCGGATAGTGAGTGCCTGTCAACGAAGGTTCCCTCCACTCACCCGCTCATGAGGCCACAGGCAAACCTGATAGCGTTTGCTGGCAGCCTTCAGGAAGCACAGTGGAGCCATGTGGGCCCCTTTAAGTCCCTGAGCCACCACTAAATTCCAGTGGGCAAAGGGATAATTGGTGCCAAATGGCTCATTAATGAGCCTAATTGACTTCCCGTTATGGGCAGGCAAGATTAGAGCATTGGGCCCTTCCTGCCCCCAACTTAATTCGGAATGGTTTTCCCAATGCTGGTAATCCAATGCAGGTACTCGTGCTTGATTCTCAAACCCCTACTCGCACCCCGCCCTCCCCCTCCCCCACTCCCTCCATCATGTCCATTCCAGCAGGCTCAATTAAATTCCGTCCAATCTTGAGCTTCTTGAACGTTGTTGCAGCTAAACTCAACCGGGTGTGTGCTGATTATTCCATCATTATTGGCTTGACCCTCTTAGGTTGTGGAAGGCTTTGAAGGGCTGAGAGATAAGTCACTCAATTCCAGTGTACACAGCCTCTGCCCTGCTCTTGTAGCCTTAGTATTCTTGTGGCTGATCCATTTAAACTGCTGATCATTGATGATCCTTGAGCTATGGATGGCATGGGACTTGGCAAAGGTGGCACCACTGAATGCCAGACTGGGCTTTCTCTTGTTGAAGTTGGTTATCACCTGACACTTACATAGTGCAAAGGACACTTTCCCTAAGAACACTGCAGTGTTTGACTAAACTGGTGATGACTGTCCTCTAACAACCGTCTTCTTTGTGTCAGGTATGACTTTAACAAGTGGAAGGTACTCCCTTTGATTTTGCTGGGGCTCTTCCATGTTATGCTTCATGAAATACTGCATTGTTGTGAAGGTCAGTGACTCTCATCATTCTTCTTATATCCACAATTGAATCAAAGCTGTGATAAAATCTGGAGCTGACTGGTTCTAGTGAAACCTGAACACCTAGTGATCAAGTTATGGGTGAGTAGGTCATGCTCAACGAGACTATCGAAAAATCTTTCTATAATTTTACTGCTGATTGAAGCTTAAGTCAAAAGTCCAGTTTGAAGAAATAAACAACACCCTGGGCAGAATCTCCTGGTCGGCGTGCAGGGACGGGCCCCGCACATTGACACGTAAAATGACGCGTGGTGACATCGGGCGTGCATCCCAGAGTTGGCTGCACGCCCACCGGACAGTCAAAGGCCTGTTAAGGCAGTTAATCAACTAATTAAAGTACTTGTCAGGGCTGCCCGTCCAACCTTAAGGTTGGCGGGCAGGCAAAGAGCCCAGGCGGCCTTCGCATTTCTCATGGAACCTCATCCACGGGCGGGATGAGGTTTCATGAAGGGTTTATTAATTTAACACAATGTTTCATGAAAATTCATAAACATGTCCCAGCTCATGTGACACTGTCACATGAGGGGGCATATCTGAATAATTTTATTTTTTAATTTTTCACATCCTTATGACTTTTCTTAATCTCCCTGAGGCAGCTCAGGCCCCAACTCTCCCTCCTCCCCCCGCCCACACAGGTAGTGCTTAGCGCTTTCAGGTGCGCGTCATGCTGGCGGGCCTTCACCTACGTAAAATGGCAGTGTACAGATGATCACGGGCGGCGATCGGCTGTGCGCCCGCTCCCGCCCAACGGGGAGAAAATTCTCCCCTATGAGTTGGGTTATACAATCTGGTGCCTCATTATACAGGACGTTCTCAATTCTAGACCAGGTTAGATTTATGTTATGTTTTATAGATTGGGCATACTTGGGCAATCTTCACTGTCGCTGGGTCTAAATTCTTGAACTCCCTCCCTAATAACACTGTGGGTTTACCTACACCACATGAACAGCAGCGGTTCAAGGAGGTAGCTCAGCACCTTCTCAAGGACAATTAGGAATGGGCAATACATCCTGGCTTATCCAGCGATGCCCACATCCCATGAATGAAATTTCTAAAAAAATTCTTCCACATTGCCATAGCCAGTGTCATAGCTGTAATGGAAAAGTTGGGCTAGGGACCAGCAAATTCTGATGTGCATGTTCTCAGCACAACAGCCAGGATGTTGTCAGGGTCCAAAGCCTTTGTCATGACCAGTGCTCTCAGTTGCTTATTAATGTTATGTGGAGGGTATGTTTCACCATCACTGCAAGGGCAACAATTTACAGAATAAATCTCTTGTCCATGACCGAATTTGTCCAATTTTCACCACAGTACCACCCAGGTGGTAAAGATGAAAACTGCCCCCCAGTGCAGTGAACAGAATTGGTACAATCTACGATGGCCGAGTAGGAACATCCACTTTACACTTCTGCACAAAGACTCTTGAAAATGCTTCAGTGTTGTCTCTTGCAATGCTGAGCTCTGCCACATATGAAGATGGAGATGTTCTTTGAGTCTCCTCCTTCTGTTAACTGCCTGTTTGCTCATCACCATTCTCAATTGGATGTAATTGAACTGTAGAGTTTTGCCCTGAACTAACTTAGCAAATCTTGGATTCCTCAGTTCTCAGAGACACTCAACACAATATCAGGAACATGACTTGGGACAAGCTAAGCTCCCAAATATAAAAATTGACCATACAACTTCCCCATGCCATTTGGTTTTCTGTCCTCAAAAAGTGCCTTGCACAATATTTCATTCCCCCTTCTAAATATCCACATGTCTTCCACCACCTGCCAGACTGAGATAACTTATTTATAGTATTCAGTGGTTTACACCTCTTTTCAGCACCTTAAAATCCAGTTACAGACTATTTTTAAATAAGCTGCATTTTATGACAGTAGTTCGCATGTTTTACACTTCAGCTTTCTCTTTTCCTCCCTATCCCCCCTTAATGTTTTGGTCAGTTCTACAAAGAAACCCTCCTACTCTGCTCTGCCCATCTAATTACAGTTCTACCTAAAACATTGAGGTTCTTTTCACTTTTAGATGCTAATTGTCATGCTATGCATTTCCAACATCTTCTGTCTTTGTTTTACATGCACATGTTCTTTAAAGGGTACATTAGTAATATACTCCTTGTTGCAGTGCAAAACATATGCTTTCTTATTTTGATACAGCACAAGAATGTATTGTTACTCTGGAACTATTGAGTTCAGTTTCTTCCATGTTTTTTTTCAAATGAATCATGTATTACAAGAGCAGTATAAATTAATTTGTAAATATGAGTGATGATTTTTAATATTGAGATCTGCCAAAAAAAAACGTTTAAAACATATTTTTTTAATATCTAATTAATTGCAACTGGCATAACAGAAAGGCAGGCATTTTCCTGCAGGTGAATTGCAGCCGAACCAACAGCCTGACCTCTCATTCTATGTAAAATAAAAACTTTCCTTCATGTTTGGGTGAGAATGGATCAATGGCTGAACCCACGCCTAATTACTTCGGTATACAATAAACATTTTCTACTGAGGAATGAAGGAAAACTGAAGGTTTATTTTTGTCTTAAAAAACCCTACAGATTTTTTCAACATCTCTTTAGGTAAAGTAACAAGAAGTTGTAACTGATTAAACAGAATACTGAAAATTACTGGAAGGTTATGCAACATCATGCATGTGTGTCAGGAAGTTTTATGCATTATTATGTTACCTGTCATGTTGCAGTAGACTTTGAATGGTCCTAGTGGGCCACTGCCATCAGGATCTATCCAGTAAGTATCCGATGTTTTGCCAAGATGCTTATACGCCTCACAGGACTGTTCATACATAGCTGGAACAGAGCACAAGTTGAGTTAAATTGAAACCCTTCTGTAATTTAAAAGAACTGAATAAACACTGCAAGCTGCCAAGATGAGATTAAAAAATACAAAGCAAATAAGGCAATGACCTTGATACAACAGGAGAGATTCATTCAAACATTCACTAATTAACAGCTGGGAGAGCGTTCTATTTGAATAACAGCCAGAGTATTGGGACAGTGTTACGGCTTTTCACTGTTACTCAGATAGCAAGTTCCGAATTTTTCAATTGGCATAGTTAGATGAATGTGCTTGTTTGCCTAAATGAGGGATTTTCGTTCTGGATCCCAAAACCCTAACATCTTTACTCTTTTACTGCTCAGTGCCAGCATTAAGTACTTCAAGGTCAGGTGCAGTGTCGGCTATATACAAACTAATGCTTCCTCTATTCAGAAATAACAACTAGCCTTAACCACAAACTCAGAATTGTATTCTACTGGGCCAGTGCGATATTTTCCATCTCTCACACCAGTCTCCCTTGTGATATCTCAGAAAAATATTGTCAATTTAGCACTGAGCAGTGAACATTTTTCTGCTACCGATCTGTGTCTAGTAGAAACTAGGTTGAAGACACTAAAACTTAATTTACATAGGGCTTTTGCAGCTGGCAAATAAATGAGAATATCACTCCAGAATGGATTTAAATTCCAATCCCAGAGGTTAAAATACAGTGTTAACCCATTGCAATACCCAATCTCAGTTACGAACCTAGCTTTCAAAGAAAAGGAATTTTAGAAAAAAATTGAAATCTTAAGAGTTATGTACCATCATAAAGCAGCTACTTGCAACATTTCATAAACATGTTAACCAGATTGTGGTGCCAGATTTATCATTATGTCCCAATGCATAATTTCATTTAGCAACAAACTGATAAGTGGGCTTTTTATTCGTGCCTGGATAACAAATGTGAAACATGCACAACGTTTGGCTAGAACTGAAAACAGTTTTGTTACAAAACCTATTTGTACAGAAGGTGCAGCTACCCATGAAAGCAAATAGCAATATGCTACTCCAAATACCGATAAAACTGTACAGACTATACTATCCACTGGTGTATAATGAAAAAAAAAGACCTGGCATCTCTGTAATTGTAAATCAAATGGTACACGGATCATCAATTCAAGTAATGTGTAAACCTCAGAATTCTGCACTATGTGCCCACAGTTTATTGGCATCATCTGCACCCCTAGATCTGTTGATTCCTTCTAATAAAATCCGACCCTGTGTGACAGCCAACATATCAGGCTGGCACAAAAGTACTGATAATAAAGGCCGAATTAAATCACAAGAGTGACTTTACCAACCACATATTCATCACAAAACGCAAACTAAAAGCTAGAAAAAACAACCTCTCCATATGAACAACAAAGTGACTTTGTAGATATATTAACAACATTTGAAAAGTGGTGAAATAATGCAGGGTCATACAAAAAATGGATTAGTCGATTAAGAGTTTTATTTGCAATGTTCATTGGAAAATCTTTTATGGGTCAAATAAAATAAAGCTAAGCATCTTGTGCATGAAAGACAGTGACTTTAAAATGGTGAATTAAATTTCAAAGTGTAAAGCCCCACTTATCTAAATTTACCGTGTAAGGATATACAGAGGTTCTGTCTCTTATAATGTGAACTGGAAATGGCTGAGGCCCAAGGCAATGAGGTCCCCAGATTTCCCAAGAAGTTTCCCCTGGAATCCCACCAGAGTTGCAGTGGTGCATCGGTGGAATCTCATTGGAGTTTTGATTCCAGTAACTTAAAGGTTTTGAATTTTAAAAAATGTTCTTTGTATATGGGCATTGCTGGCAAGGCTAGCATTTATTGCCCATTCCTAATTGCCCTTGAAAGGGTGCTGGTGAGCAGCCTTCTTCAATGGCTGCAGTCCATGTGGTGCAGGTACATCCGGTGCTGTTAGGAAGGGAGTTCCAGGATTTTGACTCCATGACAGTGAAGGGACGTTGATATAATTCCAAGTCAGGGTGGCCAGTTCAGTTCAGTTTCTGGTCAATGGTAACCCCTAGGATGTTGATGGTAGGGCATTCAACGATGGTAATGTCATTGAACATCAAGGGGAGATGGTTAGTTTCTTTCTTGTTGGAGATTGTCATTACCCGGCACTTGTGTAATGTAGGCATGGACAGCTTCAGTACCTGAGAAGTTAGGAATGGTACTGAACACTGTGCAATCATCAGCAAATATCCCCACTTCTGACTCTATGTGGTCTTTGACAAAGCAGCTGAAGTTGGCTGGGCCAATATACTACCCTGAGGAATTCCTGCACTGGTATCCTGTAGCTGAGATAATCAGCCTCCAACAGCCACAGTCATCTTCCTTTGTGCTAGTTATTACTTCAACCAGTGGAGTTTTCCCCTCAAATCCATTGATTTCAATTTTGCCATGGCTCCTTGAGGCCACTGTCAGTCAAATGCTGCCTCAATGTCTCATTCTCACCTCACCACTGGAATTCAGCACTTTTGTTCATGTTTGGACCAAGGTTGAAAGGAGGTTTGGTGATGAGAGGCCTTGGCAGAACCCAAACTGAGCATCAGTGAGCAAGTTATTGCTGAGCAAGTACCCCTTGATAGCACTGTCAATGACACCGTCCATCACTTTGCTGATGATTGAGAGGGGACTAACGCGACGGTAATTGACTGGAATGGATTTCTCCTGTTTTTTGTAGACTGGACACACTTGGGCAATTTTCCACATTGTCGGGTAGATGCCAGTGTTGTAGCTGTACTGGAACAGTTTGGCTAGGGATGCAGCTAGTTCCAGAGCACAAGTCTTTAGTACTACAGTCATATTGTTATCAGGGCTCATGGCCTTTGCTTTCCAGTGCCTTTAACTGTTCTTGATACTACATGGAAGTGAATCAAATTGGCTGAAGACTGGCATCTGAGATGCTAGGGATCTCAGCAGGAGGCAAAGATCGAACATCTGCTTGGCATTTCTGACTGTGGATGGATGTGAAAGCTTCAGCCTTAATTTGCACTCATGTGCTGGGCTCCTGTATCACTGAGGCTGGGGAAGTTTGTAGAGCCTCCTCTTTTAGTTAGTTATTTAATTGTCCACCACTAGTCATGACTGGGAAGTGGCAGGGCTGCAGATCTTTAATCTAATCATTGGCTGTGGAATTGCTTAGCTCTGGCTATAACATGCCCTTCTGCTTTTAGCATGTAAGTGTTGCACACAAGCCACATTCTAATCACATGGCTACGGTAACCTTCAGCATTGTCTAAACCAGAGTTTGCAGGCATCTTATTTGAATGAGCTGAGAAAGGTGCCTTCACATCTGGGTGCCTGTCTGACCCACACTGTCAGAAAGCTAAAACAATGACTGGTAAAGGTTTAATTAGGTAATAATTTCCAGGACTTTAGAGTATCAATGTATCTTTCACATTGTCAGCAACAATCACTGGCATAGTTAAAACAAAACAAGCTTGTTACTTTTATGAATGAGTTTTTACTGAATACACCTTTAATTTGTAGAAAAATGCATTTAAAATCAAATAAACTGGATCCATAAATCTATAATGACTAGGACCACCTCACCAGTTTAGAATAAATGCTCAATGCGTACAATACAAATAATAATAGGAATGTTATATTTCGAAAGGATAAAATGGAGATTTTCCAATATGAATCCAGTCCTAATCCTGACCTTAATCTCACTGTTTTACCACGGAATGTTATGCCTTGCATGAAGCCTATATTAGAAGCTCATATTTTCGTAAAGGTAAATTCTATGTGGATAATTATTTCCAAGTACAGGCTCAACCTTCCAATGTAGAATACAGGGCACATACTACCCATTTAAAGTGTAAGGGCTTAAAATGTGATTTTAATTGTGCATTTGCTTTGAGAAATAGGCTGAAATAAAGATTTCAAATTAATTGAAATCAAAAGCTATTGAACTGGACATTCATTGTCAAAACCATTGACCAAAAGAAAGAAACAGAAGTAAAGCAGCCACTGCTATGAGACTGGGAGAGATAAAACATTCAAACAAAATGTCACATTGGCCTATTTTCTCTCACCCTGTTCACTGGCCTAATGTAATTGTATCACGCTTCAAACTGAAATCAAACCTCCATCTCACTGCACTGTGTGAATCAAACAATCCATCCTAATAATCAATCTGCATGCTGTGTTCTTAATACATCTGGCCTTGAATTTCCCCTCAAAGTTTATCTCCCAAAATGGAAACATGTGTCTTTGAATTCTGATTGGAAATTCATGAACTTCCTGGATGGAAAACTTCCAATAAAATATCTAACCTATTACTCAGCTCACCAAGCACACAGCTAACTGGTGGGCACTGTATGGTGTCAAATGAGCTCTCAAATATGATTTCTGTATTTATAAGGTATTTTTATTGTTTGCCATTTACTCAAGATGAACTTTGGCTGACCAACCCTCCCTTATTATTTGTGGACCTCCACATGAGGAAAAATGTTTTGATTGTCATCCTGTTTCATCTATTACTGGCACTGGAAAACAAATTATTGTTTTATGGGTCTAGAAATCAGTTTTCCTAATAGTTCATTAGTTAATATTTTGATGCAACTCCCTTGATGCTATAGCATCTTTTACGGAAAAGTTTGGATTGGTTTAGAAGAGTTGAGTTGAGTATTTAGATTGCTCACTTCTTCCTTTCTGTTCCAATGAAAACAACATCATTTATGCTGTTTGCAGTTAACCTCAAAAGAGACTCAATTTTTACCCTTTTAGCCATTTCGTTAGAGACCTTACTTCTACTCCATTTGTGTGACTAGAATTTGATATATGTTTTTCAGGCTAGGTTTTGCTCCCTGGCAATACTTTTCCTTATGGCTAATTAGTAAGCACAGTGCAAGACCTCTCAGTACCAATGACACTTCAGGTTTGCCAATTTTTAAAATTTAATAGACAGAAATTACTGAAAGCTAAAAACAACCAACTTGTCATGCTACAGATATTGATTCATACAAAATGTGAAGCACCATTCCTAAAGGATAAAACTAAAGAAACTGTATGAGCTGAGACTTAGAAATTTTCCAATTAAATCAGCACACATTAATTCAGTTATCAGCAGAGCTCTTTCTCTGCTGCTGATAACTGAATTAATGTGTGCTGCATCATAATGCTTTCTAAATGAAAGGAATTCAGCTTTGAAAATAAAAATGACCTAATCATAATGTGTGCATTAGCTCAAACAGGCTGTAAACTTTAATTTCCATTTGAATCATACTTAACAAGAATTTTCATACTGACAAGATTCTAATTAAATCTATGGCTCTCAGGCAACTTTTCTCTTTCCCAAATGCTCAAACTAGGAAGGATGCTAACAGTTTAATTTTAGGGTTTTATGTTGATGTTAGTCTCAAACAGCTCTTATTTGGTGAGGGTTACTAATTTCTTCAGCAATAAACAAAGATTCCCGTATTGGTATTGCATAAGTCTTTGTTTTTTTAAATCGTTTAATCAAACATTTGGTATTTGATGACTGAACACTTAACAGGGACTACGAACACAATAGAACTGATATTAGTCAAAATAGCTATCTGAGAACTCAAGCAATCTGTGTTTTAATTTACATTGCACATTTGGATAACATTAATATAAATCAACGTGTGTCACACAACGCATGCAAACTCTAACGTGTAGTATCACAGGGGAAGTGAACAATTTGGTGTTCATAGTTCTCCATTTTATAAATTTCTAATCTCAGATTATCTCCTGGCAGATAATTAGATAACAGGTTGTACCCCTGTCCTATCAGACAGGAAATGGTGCTTGGTGCATTAAGGCATAGACAGAGGAGAAACAGAGAAAGAATAATATTTTTAAAAATGCTTTAAAGAAGTGCGAAAAAGGCTTGCATGCAGATTAGGGTGGAAGCTTCCCTTCCTTGAAGGACAATAGTGACCCAGTTGGGATTTTTTTGTACGATAATTCAGCAATTTTCACAGCCAACCAATTACTAGATCTATTGAATTTAATTCCATAACCACAGGATTTGAGCTTTCAATTCAAGATTCTTAGTCCATTACTTTAACATTAAACTACAATAATCTGTTTGCTATTCCAGTGCACCCATTGCACATGACAGCATGCTTCGCAGAAGATGGCAGCCAGGCATGGAAAGCCAAGGAATGGACACAGCAGAAAATGGCACTGATTAAGAAAGGAGACAGGTCAAGATTACATAATAATTCCATTTGCCAGGTCCTTGTAGGCATGCCACAACACTGCTAATGATGACCTATACTTAACATTCTCACCACCTTACAGTTCTTGAATTGCTGACAATGCATACCCATAGGACACACATAATGAGCGGAATTTTGCTCTTCCAGTGTGGGTCCCGACAGTGGACCCTTGAGTGGGTGGACCTTCCACTTGCGGAGGGGATGGCTGGCTGGCTGCAACTACACGGCAGCCAGCCAATAAAATATGTTGAGGCGCGATGACCGGCCAACTATGCAGTGGTGGGGGTTGGAGGTTGCTGCACCCTCCATCAGTTGACAGGGCAAGAGGTGCGTGGGCAATTTTCCTGCCGTGCCTATAAGTAAGCAGCAGCATCCGTGTGTGGAGAGGGTGATTTGAACCCCAGGAACATCACCTTGACCTCAGCCTTCCTCTCTGTCACTGATGTCAGGAGAACCACCTCGATCTCCACACTCAGCTGGCAAATGTCTCAGAGCAGACAATGGCCAGAATTTTGACCTTTATTGGCGGGTGGACCCCACCAGCTCGGCGGCAGGCAGGCAGTTGAACTCTGCCGCCGAAACGGGGCCGACCGCCATTTTACGTGGGCGGGCCAATTAAGGCCCTCCCAGCTGCCTGCCTGACAGGAAGCACGATGCATTTCCTGTGCGGGGGGTGGAGGGATTCCCCACCTGTCAAAGTGCGCTCTTTCGCGCATGTGCGAAAGAGCGCACTGCTCCCTGAGACTAACTGCTGTCTCAGGGAGAGCACTAACTGTTTAAAAACCTTTAAAAATAGAGAAAGAAAAACATTATTAACATGTCCCCCTTATGTGACACTGTCACATGAGATGGGACTTGTTAATAAATATGAGTGAAACTTTATTAAAGTTTTTTAAAACTGAGATGAAACCTCATCCCGCCAATGGATGAGGTTTTATCTTTTTTCAGAAGCCCACTGGGGCTCCTGGCCTTCCCGTCCAACCTTAAGGCTGGTGGGCAGGGTCTTTAGTTATCTTAATGACCCTGTCAATGGCCTCAATTGGTCATTGACAGGTCAGTGGGTGGACTGCTGATTTTGCTGTCCGCCTGCCTTCCTAAAAATTTAAATGGACCGGGATGACATCGGGGGTTCTTCCCAACGTCATCCCGTGTCATTTTCCCGTCGGCGAGCGGGCCCTGCCCCCAAATCGCCGACGGGAAAATTCTGGCCAATGTGTGGCCCCACAGATCAGCGATGCCTCCTTGCAGGTTCTCCTCCAGACTGTCTGGGAACAGCGGGAGGTGTTGTTTCCTAATGACAGCACCAGGAGACCATGACCAGGGAGGCTTAATCAGAGATTGCAGCGGAGGATAGCAGCCATGGGGGATGGGGCTTGGTGCCCACAAGCACTCCTGGGTCCAAGGCAAGAAGAGGGTCAACAACCTACTCCACACCGCCAGGGAGAGAAAATAGTTGAGTTAGTTCACCGTGGTTCTCATGAGGACAACAAGCAAGTCTTTTAGTGAGGGGAGGAAGCGGGCAGGTAGTGGAATGCAGTGTCAGGCACAGTAACAGACGCATCATGAGGCCTGGGTGCATGTGGATGAGAATTTGCAGGTTCATACCTCTGTAATAGGACAAGGAGCATGAGAGTGGGACTGTAGACAGGTTACCTAAGAGGTCCTAATATCTGTCAGAGGAATGCATGCTGATAAGAGGGTAAGGTATCCATCGAGCGAAGAGTCATTTTCCCCTTTAGTCTGCACATAATTCCTTTGAACAGGCAAAGACAAATGTCGGAATGTCTGACATAAAGATGCTCACACTTGCTGAGGAGGAGGCAGTAGAACTGGCTGGAGAACAGGGCAACTGAGCAATCGCAGACAGCGACCTTCCCAATTGGTATAGGGTTAAGTAGGTCAGGGAATTAAATGCACGGTTCAAAGAGTAGTTTGGGAAGAAGGGGTTTCGATTCACGGGGCTCTAACATCAGCACTCAGGGAAGAGTGAGCTATTCCACCGGATGGACTCTACTTGAACCAGGCTGGGACCAGTATATTGGCCAATCGTATAACTAGGACTGTGGACAGGCCTTTAAACTAACAGATGGGGGTGAGGGAAGAAGAAGGTTTGAGTGAAGGGAAATTTAGAATTCCAAAGAGAAAGAGTCAAGGCATCAGAACAGTGTAGCGATGGGGGTAAAGGCAAACAGAGGGGGACAAGAAGGGACAGAGGCTTTAATAAAAATTGTACATCAGCAAATAAGGTCATTGCAGGGGCTGGAAGTAAAAAAAAATGGAGGTTAAAGGTTCTTTATCTGCATGCAAGAGGCATGTTCTATAAAATAGATGAACTAGTGGCACAATAGAGATAAATTGATTTAGATCTAATCGCCATGACAGAGGCCTGGTTACAAAGTGATTAAGTTTGGGAAATAAATATTCCAGGGTACAGAATATTTCAGAAAGATGACAGAATGGCAAAGGAGGAAGGGTAGCTCTCACAGTAAAGGATGACATAAGGACACGAGTGGTAGGGAAACTATTGGAAGCAATTCTGAGGGACAGAGTTAATTTACAGTTGGAGAGACAGGGATTAATCAAGGACAGTCAGCATGGTTTTGTTAGGGGGAGGTCATGTCTGACCAATTTGATTGAATTTTTCAAAAAGGTGACCAGGTGTGTAGATGAGGGAAATGCATTTGACGTAGTCTACTTGGACTTCAGCAAGGCTTTTGATAAAGTCCCGCATGGGAAACTGATAACGAAGGTAAGAGCCCATGGGATCCAAGGCAATTTGATAAATTGGATCCAGAATTGGCTGAGTGGCAGGAAGCAGAGGGCGGTGGTCGAGGGGTGTTTTAGTAACTGGATGCCTGTGTCCAGTGGGGTTGCACAGGGATCGGTGTTGGGTCCCTTGCTGTTTGTGGTATATATAAACAATTTAGACTTGAATGTAGGAGGGTTGATCAGTAAGTTCGCGGATGACACGAAAATTGGTGGGGTGGTAAATAGTGAGGAGGACAGCCTTAGATTACAGGAGGATATAGATGAGCTGGTCAGATGGGCTAATCAGTGGAAAATAGAATTTAATCCGGCTAAGTGTGAGGTAATGCACTTGGGCAGGACAAACAAGGCACAGGAATACATGATGAATGGTAGGACCCTGGGAAGTACCGAGGATCAGAGGAACCTTGGTGTGCATGTCCACTGGTCCCTTAAGGTGGGGGACAGGTAGATAAGGTGGTTAAGAAGGCATATGGGATACTTGCCTTTATTAGCCGACGCAGGGAGGTTATGCTGGAACTGTATAAAACTCTGGTCAGGCCACAGGTAGTGTATTGCGTGCAGTTTTGGAATCCACATTATAGGAAGGTAACGAGGAGGTTAGACGAAGGAAAGCCAATGAATGTTATCTACTTGGACTTCCAGAAGGCCTTTGACAAGGTGCCGCACAGGAGGCTGCTCAGTAAGAAAATAGCCCATGGTGTTAGAGGCAAGGTATTAGCATGGATAGAAGATTGGCTGCCTGGCAGGAGGCAGAGAGTGGGGATAAGGGGGTCCTTCTCAGGATGGTAGCCGGTGACTAGTGGAGTTCCGCGGGGGTCAGTGTTGGGACCACAACTTTTCACTTTATACATTAATGATCTAGATGAAGGAGCTGAGGGCATCCTGGCTAAGTTTGCAGATGATACAAAGATAGGAGGATGGACAGGTAGTATTGAGGAGGCAGGGAGGCTGCAGAAGGATTTAGACAGGTTAGGAGAATGGGCAAAGAAGTGGCAGACAGAATACAATGTGGGGAAGTGTGAGGTCATGCACTTTGGTAGGAAGAATAGAGGCATAGAGTATTTTCTAAATGGGGAGAGAATTCAGAAATCTGGAGTGCAAAGGGACTTGGGAGTCCTAGTCCAGGATTCTCTTAAGGTTAACTTGCAGGTTGACGCGGTAGTTAGGAAGGCAAATGCAATGTTGGCATTTATTTCGAGAGGACTAGAATATAAAAGCAGGGATGTGCTGCTGAGGCTTTATAAGGCTCTGGTCAGACCACATTTAGAATATTGTGAGCAATTTTGGGCTCGTATCTCAGGAAGGATGTGCTGGCCCTGGAGAGGGTCCAGAGGAGGTTCACGAGAACGATCCCAGGAATGAAAGGCTTAACATATGAGGAACGTTTGAGGACTCTGGTTCTATACTCGATGGAGTTTAGAAGGATGAGGGGGGATCTGATTGAAACTTACAGAATACTGAAAGGCCTGGATAGAGTGGACATGGGGAAGATGTTTCCATTAGTAGGAGAGACTAAGACCTGAGGGCACAGCCTCAGAGTAAAGGGAAGACCTTTTAGAACAGAGATGAGGAGAAACTTCTTTAGGCAGAGAGTGGTGAATCTATGGAATTCATTGCCACAGAAGGCTGTGGAGGCCAGGTCATTGAGTGTATTTAAGAATGAGATAGATAGGTTCTTGATTGGTAAGGGGATCAAAGGTCACAGGGAGAATGGGGTTGAGAAACTTATCGGCCATGATTGAATGGCGGAGCAGACTCGATAGGCCGAATGGCCTAATTTCTGCTCCTATGTCTTATGGTCTTATGATTGCACTAGAGAGAGTGCAGAGGAGATTTACCAGGTTGTTGCCTGGGCTGGAGAGTTTCAGTTATGAGGAGAGATTGGATAGCAGAGGAGATTGAGGGGGTACATGATTGTGGTGTATAAAATTATGAGGGGCATAGATAGGGTAGACAGGAAGGAACATTTCCACTTGGTGGGAGGATCAATAACCAGGGGGCATAGATTTAAGGTAAGGGGCAGGAGGTTTAGAGGGGATGTGAGAAAGAATTTTTTTCACCCAGAGGGAATCTGGAACTCTGCCTGAAAGGGTGGTAGAGGCTGAAACTCTCATAACATTTAAGAAGTATTTGGACGTGCACTTGCGATGCCATGGCATACAAGGTTATGGGCCTAGTGCTGAAAAATGGGATTAGAATAGTTCGGTACTTGTTTAGCTGGTGCAGATTCGATGGGCTGAAGGGCCTTTTTCTGTGCTATAGACCTACATGATTCGATGACTATGAGAAAGGATCTGGCCTCAGAAAATCATGAAGTTGAATCAGTATAGGGGGAAATTAAGAATAGTAAAAGTCAAAAAACACGGCTGGCAGTAGTTTATGGCCCCCTCGCAGTAGTTATATCATTGACGGAGCATTAAACAATTATTGGAGCATGTAACAAAGGCAATGTAATAATTGTGAGGAACTTTAATCTTCATATAGATTGGACCAATCAAATTGGCAAGAGTAGTCTAGGAGATGAATTTGTGAAATGATTTGTGACAATTTCTTGGAGCAGTATGTAGTGAAACCAACAAGGGATAAAGCTATCTCAACTCTAGTATTGTGCAATGAAGCAGGGTTAATTAGTAATGTCATAGAAAAGATCCACTTGGAAATAGTGATCATATTACCACTGAATTCCATTGGCTGAATTTTTCGCTGAGCGGGTGGGCATGCGCCCGACCCACTTGAGCGTAAAATGATGCGCGATGCTGTTGGGCAAGTGTCCTGATGTAATCGCATACTTGTGCGATATTTTGGTCAACGGACAAGCGTGGGAATCGGCAGCATGCTCACCGACAATTAACAGGCCTATTAAGGCCATTTAGGCATTAATTGAATTCAATTTTTTGCTGCCCATCCAAAGGTACAGTTTGTGGGCAGTCGAATTGGCCAGGCGGTCTTTGGATTTTTTATGAAACCTCATCTACGGGAGGGATGAGGTTTCCAACAGGGGGGAAACCCTGTTCACATGGGGGGAACATGTTTTTAACACTTGTAAGTTCTTTATTTCTGGATTTTAAAAATCTACAGCACCCGCTCATATGCGCGAACTTCTGCGCTCGCCCTCCTCCCGCCCCCACCCCGACGGCACTCAGTACTGCAGTGCGCATTTCACACTGGCTGCCCGTTAATTGGCCAGCCAGGGTGAAATCGATAACGGGGCCCGATCGCGGGCAGTGGTCAGCTTCGCAACCGCTCCCAAGCCCGCCCGCCTGCCACGCCTGCCCGATGAGGTAAAGATCCTGCCCCATGTTAAGTTTGCAAGTGAAATGGTCCAATCATAAACAAGAATCTTAAATTTAAACAAAGCCAATTACATAGCTATGAGGGGAGAGCTGGCTAAGGTTAATTGAATAAATAGCCTTAAAGGTATGAAGGTCAATGAACTGTGGGAAATATTTGAAGAAACAAAATACATTCCATTGAAAAACAAATACTCAGCACAAAAGATAAAAACAAAAAACTGCGGATGCTGGAAATCCAAAACAAAAACAGAAATTCCTGGAAAAACTCAGCAGGTCTGACAGCATCGGCGGAGAAGAGCAAAGTTGACGTTTCGAGTCCTCATGACCCTTCAACAGAACTAAGTAGAAATAGGAAAGGGGTGAAATATAAGCTGGTTTAAGGGGGTGGGGAGGGGGGTTGTTAGGACAAAGCAAGCAGTGATAGGAGGAGATAACCAAAAGATGTCACAGACAAAAGAACAAAGAAAAGAACAAAAGGGAGGGGGAAGAAACGGAAAGGGGGTGGGGATGGAGGAGGGAGTTCAAGATCTAAAGTTGTTGAACTCAATATTCAGTCCAGAAGGCTGTAAAGTGCCTAGTCGGAAGATGAGGTGCTGTTCCTCCAGTTTGCGTTGAGCTTCACTAGAACAATGCAGCAAGCCAAGGACAGACATGTGGGCAAGAGAGCAGGATGGAGTGTTAAAATGGCAAGCGACAGGGAGGTCTGGGTAATGCTTGCGGACAGACCGAAGGTGTTCTGCAAAGCGGTCACCCAGTCTGCGTTTGGTCTCTCCAATGTAGAGGAAACCGCATTGGGAGCAACGAATGCAGTAGACTAAGTTGGGGGAAATGCAAGTGAAATGCTGCTTCACTTGAAAGGAGTGTTTGGGCCCTTGGACGGTGAGGAGAGAGGAAGTGAAGGGGCAGGTGTTGCATATTTTCCGACTAGGCACATTACAGCCTTCCGGACTGAATATTGAGTTCAACAACTTTAGATCTTGAACTCCCTCCTCCATCCCCACCCCCTTTCCGTTTCTTCCCCCTCCCTTTTGTTTTTTCCAATAATTTATATAGATTTTTCTTTTCCCACCTATTTCCATTATTTTTAAATGTATTCTACCCTTCGTCTATTTCACCCCACCCCCACGAGAGCTACCTTGCTTGTCCTGCTCTCCACTCTTAATTAGTGCATTCTTTTAGATAATATCACCACCTTCAACACCTCTTTCTTCTTTTGTCTGTGACATCTTTTGGTTATCTCCTCCTATCACCGCTTGCTTGTCCCAACAACCCTCCTCACCCCTCCCCACCACTCTTCGCCCCCCATCCCCCCCATTAAACCAGCTTATATTACACCCCTTTCCTATTTCTACTTAGTTCTGTTGAAGGGTCATGAGGACTCGAAACGTCAACTTTGCTCTTCTCCGCCAATGCTGCCAGACCTGCTGAATTTTTCCAGGTATTTCTGTTTTTGTTTTGGATTTCCAGCATCCACAGTTTTTTGTTTTTATCTCTGTGTTTAATTGACTGCCACTTCTCTTCAAGAAATGCTTACCTTGAAGAAGTTTTGTACTACTCTCAGTCAGGATTTTCGAATCTCTCTTTTGCCTTGTTCACCTTCATTGCTTTCCATTTCTCTCCTGGTGTTTGACAAGGTATTTACTAAAACCCGCTTTCACAGCCATATTTCCTTTCTCAGTGACTGTCTCTGTCTCCGACTTACCCCATTTGGATTTCAACTGAAATTCCATCCCTCATGTTTCGAACCCACCCAGGATTACAGGTATCTCCGGGACATAAAATGTTTCTCGGACTACTGTTCCCGTCGCATTCTGAGATCCACACTCAGTGTCATGCGCCGCCATGTGAACACACTCGACCTCTCCCTCCAGCAGCACCGCCGCACCCTTTTTCAAAGCTGCGCGTGCCCCCAGTTTCATTTTATTCTTCATCTCATCCGACGCCTCAACAAGAAACTTTTTCCCTTTCTCTCAAGTGCTAAGGAATGCAAGCTCCAACAACTCATCAACACCAACAACCATCCAGGACCCTCCACACCTGCCTGTCCCTCCGTTCCCACCCCATCTTCCAATCCCAGCCCCGGCCGTGTATTCACTATAACCCCTGACCTTCCCCTCTCCGACGCTGAACGTTCAGTGCTCAGCAAAGGACTTAGTTTCATACCCTTACGCCCTCATCTCAATGAATTTCGGGCTCGGCACGATGCTGAACTCTTCTTCCGCCGCCTTCATCTCTGTGCTCACTTCTTTAGGCAGGAGTCCTCTCCCCATTCAACGGATCCTTTTACCCACATCCAATATTCTCCCTCCACCTGGACCCCTCCCTCTGGATTCTTACCTTCTCTTGATCTTTTCATTGAGAACTGTCGGCGTGACATTAGTCATCTCAATTTCTCTGCTCCTCTCACCCATTCTAACCTGTCTCTCTCTGAACTTACTGCACTCTGTTCACTCAGGTCCAACCCTAACATTGTCATCAAACCCGCTGACAAGGGTGGTGCTGTTGTTGTCTGGCGCACTGACCTCTACCTCGCGGAGGCTGAGCGTCAACCCGCAGACACTTCCTCCTACCTCTCCCTGGACCATGACCCCACCACTGAACATCAAGCCATTGTTTCCAGGACTGTCACTGACCTCATCTCCTCTGGAGATCTTTCTTCCACAGCTTCTAACCTGATAGTCGCCCAACCTCGGACGGCCCGCTTCTACCTCCTACCCAAAATCCACAAACAGGACTGTCCCGGCAGACCGATCGTGTCAGCCTGTTCCTGCTCCATGGAACTCATTTCTCGCTATCTTGACTCCCTTCTCTTTCCCCTTGTCCAGTCCCTTCCCACCTACATCCGTGATTCCTCTGACACCTTACGTCACATCAACAATTTCCAGTTCCTTGGCCCCAACCGCCTCCTCTTAACCATGGACGTCCAATCCCTCTACACCTCCATCCCCCATCGGGATGGCCTGAGGGCTCTCAGCTTCTTCCTCGAACAGAGGCCTGAACAATCCCCATCCACCACTACTTTCCTCCGTTTGGCTGAACTTATTCTCACACTGAACAATTTCTCCTTTAACTCCTCTCACTTCCTCCAAATAAAAGGTGTGGCTATGGGTACCCGCACAGGCCCAAGCTATGCCTGTCTCTTTATAGGGTATGTGGAACATTCCTTGTCCCAGTCCTACTCCGGCCCCCTCCCACAACTCTTTCTCCGGTACATCGATGATTACTTCGGTGCTGCTTCATGCTCTCGTCGGGACCTGGAAAAATTTATTAATCTTGCTTCCAATCTCCACCCCTCCATCATTTTCATATGGTCCATCTCTGACCCTTCCCTTCCCTTCCTTGACCTCTCTGTCTCAATTTCTGGTGATAGACTGTCCACCAATATCCATTACAAGCCTACCGACTCCCACAGCTACCTTGACTACAGCTCCTCACACCCCGCTACCTGTAAGGACTCCATTCCATTCTCTCAGTTCCTTCGCCTCCATCGCATCTGTTCTGATTATGCTACTTTCAAAAACAGTTCTTCTGACATGTCCTCTTTCTTCCTTAACCAAGGTATTCCACCCACGGTAGTTGACAGGGCCCTCAACCGTGTCCGGCCCATCTCCCGCACATCCGCCCTCACGCCTTCTCCTCCCTCCCAGAAACATGATAGGGTCCCCCTTGTCCTCACTCATCACCCCACCAGCCTCCGCATTCAAAGGATCATCCTCCGCAATTTCCACCAACTCCAGCATGATGCCACCACCAAACACATCTTCCCTTTACCCCCCCGGCGGCATTCCGTAGTGATCATTCCCTCAGTGACACCCTGGTCCACTTCTCCAACACCCCCTACTCCTCAACCCCCACCTACGGCACCTCTCCATGCAAACGCAAATGATGCAACATCTGCCCCTTCACTTCCTCTCTCCTCACCGTCCAAGGGCCCAAACACTCCTTTCAAGTGAAGCAGCATTTCACTTGCATTTCCCCCAACTTAGTCTACTGCATTCGTTGCTCCCAATGCGGTTTCCTCTACATTGGAGAGACCAAACGCAGACTGGGTGACCGCTTTGCAGAACACCTTCGGTCTGTCCGCAAGCATTACCCAGACCTCCCTGTCGCTTGCCATTTTAACACTCCACCCTGCTCTCTTGCCCACATGTCTGTCCTTGGCTTGCTGCATTGTTCCAGTGAAGCTCAACGCAAACTGGAGGAACAGCACCTCATCTTCCGACTAGGCACTTTACAGCCTTCCGGACTGAATATTGAGTTCAACAACTTTAGATCTTGAACTCCCTCCTCCATCCCCACCCCCTTTCCGTTTCTTCCCCCTCCCTTTTGTTTTTTCCAATAATTTATATAGATTTTTCTTTTTCCACCTATTTCCATTATTTTTAAATGTATTCTACCCTTCGTTTATTTCACACCACCCCCACGAGAGCTACCTTGCTTGTCCTGCTCTCCACTCTTAATTAGCACATTCTTTTAGATAACATCACCACCTTCAACACCTCTTTCTTCTTTTGTCTGTGACATCTTTTGGTTATCTCCTCCTATAACTGCTTGCTTGTCCCAACAACCCCGCCCCCCCACCCCAAAACCAGCTTATATTTCACCCCAACGGGCAGGGGAGTGGAGTTGAAGCCCAAGTTCAGCCATGATTGTATTGAATGGCGGAGCAGGCTCGATGGGCCATATGGCCTACTCCTGCTCCTATTTCTTGTGTTCTTGTGAAGCAGGAATGCAGAAAGAAGAGATTGATGAGGCCTTGAGCCTGGGGCCAACCACTGGACAGAAAGGAGACAAGTATCACAGAGGGATGGTGAATAGGGATTGTGAATAACATAAGCCTAATTCTCTGTCTTCTCCAATGTAGGTCCTCGCATTCCAGAGAGATGGCCCACTCCATCATCTGTTACTCTACAGTTCTCCTCTGAGGAGGAGGGTGCCGTAGCCTCAGGGGGTCTCACATCTTTTCCTCCCCACCTTCCACCAGTGCAGATACATTCACCTTGGTAGGTATGTGATCGCGTTTAGAATCAGTGTTACATGCTGGTGAGCACATCACAGATACGCTGGAACAGCTGATGGAGACTGACAGCTGAGGGGCTTGACAGTTGGAGGACTAGTGGAGGCTGAATCCCATGGTGATGCCAGGCCTCTGGTGATGACCACATAAAACTTATTGGAGATGCCGTGACAGGCAGGGCATCTGGCAGAGCTGCCAGAGGTATTGTGTACACATGCATAGATGATGGAGGAGTTCTGCCAGGTCTCAGGCGGGTGAGCATTTTGCTTCCTCCATGGAAAGGTTGGTGACCTTCATGGAGAGTCAGGATTAGCAGAGCAGACAGTGGATGCCGGATATTTATTCGGACCTGCACCGTGGTCATCGGTTGTACACAGCAGTGGCTATGCAAGAGGGAGATGAGCTACTTACACCTCACTCTAGGTGCTCCTCCTCCTCTGGTCATCAGGGAGGCACTTTTGTGCATGGAGAGGGAGGAGAAGCACCTGCCAGCTTCTTTCCTCTAGTTCTATGGATCCTCAGAGCTTCCTCTCAGCAGGCTTTGAGGGTCAGCAACCACTCCTCAGCCTCTCTGCCAGGGATCCCAGTGCCTCCAGTTGGAGGGACCTGTTGGTATCTGGTTAACAGGGTGACCACTTGCATGATAAATGGAAACCCTGTATGGGTGAAGGGAAAGTACAGACGCTGCAGTGATTGCAGTGGCAAGGATGGAGGGATTTGTCTATGTTTATCAGTGATTTGTTGTCAGGTGGATATGCAGAGGTTACTTTGATGTAAGGCCTAAAGCAGATTGGTTTTCAAAGGTATTATGCCTGCTGGCACTTGTTGAGAATAAGCAACTCGAGGGCCTCCCTTGCACGTCTCTCCATGGCCTTGGGATCCAATGCTGAAACCCCAAGATGCAGGCCTTTCTGCTCTGATGCATCCTCTCAATCATCCTCATCCAATGAGGAGTGTGGCCCCTCTATGTCTGCCCTCTGCTGCGTGAGGTTGCGCACAGCATGCAACTATAATCCTTGAGACTTTTGAGACGTATGTTGGAGAGCTCTGTCAGAGTGTCCAGGCAGCGGGACTTCACTTTTAATATTCTGATGGCCTGCTCTAGTGTGGCCGTTGTGCATCCATGGGATTCATTGTAGCGCTCCTTGGTTGGAGTTTTCAGCCAGGTCTTGAGCGGATAGCTCCTGTCACCCAGAATCAATCCCTGCACGCATGTGGGGGCCCTGAAGAGCTGTGGCACCTGGGAGTGGCAAAGAATGTATGAATCATGCGAGCTCTCTGCGAACTGAGCACACACCTGGAGGATACATCTCCTGTGGTAACAGACTAATTGCACATTAATGGAGTGGAACCCTTATCTGATTATGAAGGTTCCAGGCTGGTCACAGGGAGCTCTGATCACCACAGACGTGCAATCGATCACCCCCTGCAATTGTGGGAAACCTGCAATGACAACGAAGCCCATAGACCTTATGACCTGTCTTTCGGGATCAGTACTAAAGTGCACAAACTCTCCAGCCCTTTTAGACAGTGCATTTGTGAACTCTCTGATACAGTGATGTGTGACTGTCACACATGTCCCTTTTGGAACCCTGGAAGTTTAATACCGCAATGATATTTAAAGCCACCAGCATTGGACACCCTTCCAGTCCATGGGGCCACAGGTCACCCTGGAGGAGAGCAATAGGCAGGGACTGCCTCCGTAGTCAGCCTTAGACATTGTTGGAATTGCCTCTCACTCATCTGCAGCTAGTTGTGGTGGGTGCAGGAGACCCTGTTATGTGCCATTGCTCTTTGTTGTACTGACCCCTGGTTGCCTCCACCCTGACTGATCTCAGCATCTGGTGCCACCCTTGTTGGTCTGCTGGCCACTGCTATACAGGACCCAATGCCATCCTCTGTTTGCGTCATTCCTCCTCTGCCTGAGGCTCCAGGAACACTGGATGGATGAGATCTATTTTGCCTCCAGAAATTGCACTGAGGGCAAAAGCCAGGCAAAGGTGCATCCTGCACTGGTAACCTGGTCTTGAAAACCTTGAGCCTATCGACGAATGGAACTCACCTGGGCATTCTATGACCACATTCTGGTCTTTCTTGAGCACATTCTGATGTTTTTCAAGCACACCTTTGCCTTCTTGGAGCAGACCCTTGCCTTCTTGGTGCACACCCTGATGATTTTTGAGCACACCCTGATGTTCGTCAAGCACACCCTGGTCTTCTTCAAGCACACCCATGTCTTCTTGGAGCACATCCTGATGTTCTTTGAGCACACCTTGGTCTTGCTCTCAGTGACCCTAGACCTCCATGCAATGTCCCTTAGCCTTCCCTTGATCAGTCTCGACCTTCCCTCAATCACCCTTGACCTACCTCACAATGCTTTTCAAGTCTCTTCTCCCCTCTTCTAGCAAACTCTTCCAGTAATGACAGACATCTCCAATTGGCTTTCCTTCCACCTCAAAGAGTGCCTCACCTACTCCATGCCCACTTTAACTGGTCATGAAAGTGAAGGCTATGCTTCCTGTCCACCTCCAACCTGATTTCAAAGGTAGCATTTAATTGCAAAATCTTATGTTTTAATGAATATTCATCACATGCAAAGCCATTAAAATTAGCTTCCTGCTGCGTGCCACTGGCACTGCCATTCCACTCCCAACTCGCTACCAGAAGAACTCAGCACTTCTATCCTGATGTTGGGAACCTGAAACTTTGCTTCCCGCCGTGTTCAACGCTCATGTCCACCTCTTTCCCAACCCCTCAGCCAGCATTAAATTCTGCCCAACATGTTCATTGAATTGACAGCATAGCAAGTCTACTTTGCCACACAAGACAGCACTTAAGATGGACACAAAGAGGAAAAGACCTCACAAATTGCAAGCCCTTCACTCTCCCAGAGGTGAGCACCTTGGACAACCTTGCCTATAAGAGAATGCAAGAAGAAAAGAGAAATTGAAGGAGCAGGCCTCCCGCCAAGCTATGGGCTAGTACCATCCTGTTCTTATAACCTTCATTTTTTCTCTCTCATTTCCCTATACAAAACAAGGAGAACATCAAAATTTGTTAATATTACACAATTTGAGTGTTGCTGAAAGATGTCATTTTCTTTAACATTCATCAAATCCTTGTCTTTGTAGGAATGCAACAACAAGCCACCAGCATGGTTCAAGGGCAGGACAAGACAGAACCTCACACTATCTCCAAATTTGAAAACCACAGAGAAACTGCACATAGCTCACAGGTTTGCAGTGAGCTTGTGGCAGCAGCTGTGGGTGATTCACCGGGCATAGGTGAGGAGGAGCTGGAACCTGCCAAGCACCATCACAGATATGATCTGCTGTACTTTGAGAAATGCAGAATCATGATCACGCTGATGTTGTCAGTCAGCAGAAACGGAGCTGAAATAGCTGGTTATGCTATCAGCTCATCATCAGTTCTCATATGTGGGTAGCACATGGCAGCCAATGCCTACTTTAAAGCAGTTGGAGTTAGAGCCAAAATATTTGAGCCCTAACATCTTAAATTTCAGTTTTCTATGTACTCTGCTCATCATTGATGGTCATGCCTTTAAACACTTAGGTTCCACTCTCTGGAATTTCCTCCCCAAATCCCTCAACTTCTCCATCTTTATGACTCCCCTTAAACACACCTCTTTGACCAAACTCTGGTCACCCCAAGTGAGCCTTCCTTCTTTGGCTGGAAACCACTTCCCAGCAGAATGTTGCACCTTGGGGTGCTTTTCTCTGCTAAAGGCTTCATATAAGTTGTTTGGTGATGGCTGTGGTGTTGGTGTGCTTGTTGCTGACAGTGCAACCCCTGTGGGTTGATTACAAGTGTCTTTGCAGTAGATGACACAGATTACTGACCAGGTTCATGCTGACATGAAGCCTGTGGATCCAGTTCTTCAGGGTTATTGTCAAGTAGGTATGCCAGGGTTTACAGAAATAGTTAGTGGCGTCACAGTGAACATCAGATGAAATTGGTTTCAGTGATAGCACAAAATGGACAGTAGTGAATTGGCAGCCCAATTAAAATCTGTTGGAGTTATGGGGGAGAATCTTCTCCCTGTCTTGCGGGCTGGGTGGGAGTGGACGCAGGCGGGTGTGCAGCCGATCGCCACCCATGATCAGCTGTGCGCCGCCATCTTACATGGGTGGGCCAATTAAGGCCCGCCCAGCGTGACGCGCACCCAGAAGCATTCAGCGCTCCCTGTGCAGGTCGGAGAAGAGGGAGAGTCGGGGCCTGCGCGCGAAAGGGCACAGAAATCTCCCTGAGGCATGGAGCTGTCTCAGGGAGATAATTTTCATTATGAAAACTTAAAAAAAATGCAGCCGACTCTGGTGCATGCCCGCCGAACTGAAGATTGGATGCACACCCGACGTCCCCATGTGTCATTTTACACGTCGGCGATTGGGGCCTGCCCCCGCACGCCAACCAGAAGATTCAGGCCATAGAAAAGAAACCATATAGAACCTAAAACAGGCTGACAATTCACTATCACCCATGTTGCACAATCAGCAAAGATCATTTTTACCTCATACTCTTTGATTTCTTTTTTTAATCACTTTAAGCATTAAGTACCATGATTGAGCTTGAAGTGAAAGAACAGTGACTTGCAAAAGAGTGCTGTACTTAGAATAGTTTCCAATTAGTTGCTGTGTTCTGTCCGGAGATGGTTTGAACCCTGACATTGTAGGGGATACTTCCTCAAGTACCCAACCTCTTTACCAATGCTCCTGTTGTGCAGAACCCTTGAAAATGGTTTTCTGCTCTGTTAGTTTCTATAATATTGGTAATAATGAGGAAAATGCTTCTCTCATTACATAAACATGTCCTTCATTATCTAATACAAGAAGCACAAGAAATATTAACATTAGTTAACTGTTTTTTTAAATGCTGACTGAATGAATTGGCTTAAAAATCATTAACTTGTCCATAAGACTTTAGAAATATTTTTCAAGCCATCCCTTCAAATTGTGACCTCTGACATGTTAACCAAGGACACATGTGTTGCTTGCAAGGACTTCTACCAAACATGGGAAAGAGAAATAGGTTAAAATCTTTCATTAGCGAGCTGCAAACATGCTTAATAAGGCTTCTGCTAAAAGGTGAATGTCACTGATGCATAACTCAAGTAAAAATATGTATGTGGCATATTTTCAGCAGGGAAGCATTTTAAAAGTTAGCCAGAAAGATCACTGCCTTTTCCAAGGGCAGGTACCTTGGAAAATTCAAAGTTAAGGCTGGTGGGGGCTAATTTTCATCTTCACCACTTGGGCTGTAAACTGACAGAGCAGATCACCTGTTCATTATAGAACTCACATGCCTTTCATTTCAAAAACAGAATTACCTGGAAAAACTCAGCAGGTCTGGCAGCATCGGTGGAGAAGAAAAGAGTCGACGTTTCGGGTCTACACGACCCTTCAACAGAACTGAAGTATAATTAAGAGAGGGGTGAAATATAAGCTGGTTTAAGGTGGGGGTGCGGGGGGAGAGAAGTTGAGGGTGGGGTGGTTGTAGGGACAAGCAAGCAGTGATAGGAGCAGATAATCAAAAGATGTCACAGACAAAAGGATCAAAGAGGTGTTGAAGGTGGTGATATTATCTAAGAAAAGTATTAATTAAGAATGGATGGCAGGACACTCAAGGTACAGCTCTAGTGGGGGTGGGGTGGAAAGATTGACAAGGTATTAGTTGTAGGTTTAAAAATAATGGAAATAGGTGGGAAAAGAAAAATCTATATAAAAACAATACCTTGTCAATCTTTCCACCCCACCCCCACTAGAGCTGTACCTTGTGTGTCCTGCCATCCATTCTTAATTAGCACTTTTCTTAGATAATATCACCACCTTCAACACCTCTTTGATCCTTTTGTCTGTGACATCTTTTGATTATCTGCTCCTATCACTGCTTGCTTGTCCCTACAACCACCCCACCCTCAACTTCTCTCCCCCCGCCCCCCACCTTAAACCAGCTTATATTTCACCCCTCTCTTAATTATACTTCAGTTCTGTTGAAGGGTCGTGTAGACCCGAAACGTCGACTCTTTTCTTCTCCACCGATGCTGCCAGACCTGCTGAGTTTTTCCAGGTAATTCTGTTTTTGTTTTGGATTTCCAGCATCCGCAGTAGTTTTTTGCCTTTCATTTCCATTGATTTCAATAGGAATCAAATTCAAAATCAGGCAGGTTCTATTTTGGGCAGGCTCCAACAGTGAACCACCCAAGCAGATAAAGTGGATGTTAACCCCATGATTTCCTAAGTTCATTCTGCCGCTGCAACAACAGATTAATGTATTTAATGGTAGCACGAGGTGCATAACAGTGTTTTTCACTGACGCCATCATTTCTCACATTAATGATTATTTAGGTGCACATAAACTGATGCACATATAGAAATGGAAATTTAAAACAGTTAAAGCATCTAAACATATATACTATATTCTTAAATGTGATTTCACACTTCCTCCTCTATCATTCTGCAAGTATACTCCTCAAAAACATGTCAATCAACATACCGTTAATAATCATTTGGTTGGAAATGGAAAAAAAAAACAAACACTAGTTGAACAAATAAAAGGAAACATTGCTGTATCTTAACAGCAAAAGCCAATCCAGTAGTTCTGAACTTTCTACATTGTGACACACATAGGAATGGAGGTCCCCTTTAATAAAGCTGCTCTGTCATTTCTGGGTCCCTGAATGTAATTTTCTTCAGGTTATTAGATATAGGGAATATTATGAACGGAACACCTGTTGCTTGTAATTGAGATTCTTTTGCTGGCTTGGAAACAATGATAGATATTGTTTTTCTTTCCTCTTAAGTAAAGAAAAATGTTCACTTTCAAGGTCCTCTAAGGACTTCTTGTCACATCAGTGCTATGCTGAAATTTCATCTGGCATCAGTCAAAAACACTGCCTTGATGCAAAATCATTTAGACTGATCGTCATCACCTTCAGCAGAGTCTCTGTTGCATGACTGAACATCAAGCTTCTCCACTGATCCTCAATGGGCTTTCTACTCTTATTCTATTTTAATTATTTTTGATTAAAAAAAACAAAGTCAGTTTTTTTCTTGTGATGTTGCCACTTGTTGTAACATTGGTTGCACCCGGTATAAGAATCTGAGTGAGGGGTTTCCCTCACTCAGATAAATATCCAACAACATTTCCCTGCCTCAACAAGAAGTAGGAAGAGGGCATCCTGATGACTGGGCCTTTGCATTTGTCAATACTGAGCTGTTCTTGCAGAATTTATTTCATGGCAGATATTTATTCCTAAGATAATTCCAGCTGCATATTTTTTTGTTCATTCGTGTTATGCCAGCTTTGTTGGCAAGGCTAGCATTTATTCCATATCCTTAGTTGCCCCCGATTTGCTGATGGTGAGCCACTTTCCTGAATTGCTAGTCTGTATGGTGAAGGAAACAGAGGGTGCTGTTAGGTAGGCAAGTCTTGGATTTTGATTTATTGATGATAAAGGAATGGAGATGTACGCCCAAGTCAGAATGGTGTGTGACTTGTAGGTGGTGGTGTTCACATGGATCTGCTGCCTTTTTTCTAGCTGTTAGAGGTTGCAGATTTGGAAGGCGATGGCAAAGGCGCCTTGGCATGTTGCTGTAATGCATCTTGTAGATACTCTTTCGAGTTATCAACAGTCACAGATTGCAACTCTTTTGAGTACAATCACAGTTCTTGGTTTCCAGGAGTGGGACATGAACCCACAACCCTCTGATTCAAGGGCGAGGGTGCTATGAACTGAGCCACAGCTGACACCTCATGCATCTTGTAGATGATGCACACTGCAGCTAGGTACGTTAACTATGGTGTATGGAGCGATGAACAAATGGACTGCTTTGTCATGCAGGGTGTCAAGTTTCTTGAATGTTGTTGGAACTTCAATCATCCAGGCAAATGGAGAGTATTCCATCACGGTCCTGACTTGTGCCTTTAGATGGTGGATAGGCTTTGGGCAGTCAGGATGTGAGTTACTCGTCGTAGGGTACTCAGACTCTGGCCTGCCCTTGTAGCCACAGTATTTATGGCCCAGGTAAGTTTCTGGCCAATGTTGACCCCCAGAACATTGATGGTCGAGGTTTCGATCATTGTAACGCCAAAGCAGGTGTTTAGGCTGTTTCTTGTTAAAGGTGGTCATTGCTAGGCACTTGTGTGGTACAAATGTTCCTTGCCACTTAACAGCACAAACCTTTTTTTATTCCCGCGTAGGATGTGAGCATCGTTGGCATGACCAGCATTTGTTGCCAATCCCTGAATGTTGTCCTTGTATGCTGCATGCAGGCAGAGACTGCTTCCTTATCTGAGGAATTGCAAATATAACTGAATATTGTGCAAGCATCAGCAAACATCTCCATCTCATCATTGATGAAGCAACTGAAGATGGTTCAGCCTAGGATACTACCCTGAAGTACTCCTGCAGTGAGGTCCAGGGGTTGAAATATTAAGTCTACAACAAACACAACCATCTTTCTTTGTGTTAGATATAATTCCAGCCACTGAAGTATCTCCCCTGCAATCTGCATTGGCTTCAGTTTAAGTCGAGCTCCCTGATGTCATACTTAATGAAATACTGCCTTGATGTTAAGGGCAGTCACTCTCATTTCACCTTTGGAATTCAACTCATTTGTCATTTTTGGTCACAGCCTGTAATGAGGTCAAGAGCTGAGTGGGCCTGGCAGAACCCAAACTCAGCATTGGTGAGCAGGCTTTTGTTGAGTAACAGTCGCTTCATAGTATGGTTTTTTTTTATTCATTCATGGGATGTGGGCATCGCTGGCTAGGACAGCATTTAGTGCTGATCCCTAATTGCCCTTGAGAAGGTGGTGGTGAGCTGCTTCTTGAACCGCGGCAATCCATGTGGTGCAGGTACACCCGCAGTGCTGTTAGGGAGGGTATTCCAGGATTTTGAACCAATGGCAGTGAAGGAATGGTGATATATTTCCAAGTTAGGATGGTGTGTGGCTTGGAGGAGAACTTGCAGGTGATGGTGATCCCATCTATCTGCTGCTCTTGTCCTCCTAGATGGTAGTGGTTGTGGGTTTGGAAGATGCTGTCCAAGGCCCTTTGGAGAGTTCCTGCAGTGCATCTTGCAGATGGTACATACTGCTGCCACAGTGCTTCGGTGGAGGAAACAGTGAATGTTTGCGGATGGGGTGCCAATCAAGTGGGCTGCTTTGTCCTGGACGCTGTCAAGCTTCTTGAATGTTATTGGAGCTGCACTCATCCAGGCAAGTGGAGAGTATTCCATCACACTCCTGACTTATGCCTTGTAGATGGTGGACAGGCTTTGGGGGGTCAGGAGGTGAGTTACTCACTGCAGGATTCTTAGCCTCTGACCTGCTCTTATAGCCACAGTATTTATTTGGCTAGTCCAGTTCAGTTTCTGGTCAATGGTAACTCCCAGCATGTTGATAGTGGGGGGTTCAGCAATTCAGCAATGGTAGTGCCACGGAAAGGGAGGCGATGGTGTAGTGGTATTGTTGTTGGACTAGTAATCTAGAGACCCAGGGTAATGCTCTGGGTTCAAATCCTGCCACGGCAGATGGTGGGATTTGAATTCAATAAAAATTAATTAAAAGCCTGATGATGACCATGAAATTGATTGTTGTAAAAACCCATTTGGTTCACTAATGCCCTTTGGGGAAGGAAATCTGTCGTCCTTACCTAGTGTGGCTTATATATGACTCCAGACCCACAGCAAAGTAGTTGACTCTTAAAATGCCCTCTGAAATGGCCTAGCAAACCACTCAGTTGTAACAAACTGCTACAAAGTCACAAAAAATGAATTAAACCAGATGGACCAACTGGCATCGATCTAGGCACAGGAAACCATCGATCTAGGCACAGGAAATGACAACAGCAATCTCAGTCCTGTTGACCCTTCAAAGTCCTCCGTACTAACATCTGGGCACTAGTGCCAAAATTGGGAGAGCAACAGCCTGACATAGTCATCCTTACGGAATCATACCTCACAGATAATGTCCCAGACTCCACCATCACCACCCAAGGGTAAGTCCTGTCCCACTGGCAAGCCAGACCCAGCAGAGGTGGTGGCATAGTGATATATAGTCAGGAGGGAGTTGCCCTTGGAGTCCTTAACATTGACTCCGGACCCCATGAAGTCTCATGGCATCAGGTCAAACATGGGCAAGGAAATCTCACGCTGATTACCAGGTATTGACCTCCCTCAGCTGATGAATCATTGCTCCTCCACGTTGAACACCACTTGGAGGGTGACAAGGGCGCAGAATGCCCTCTGGGTGGGGGACTTCAATGTCCATCACCAAGAGTGGCTTGGTAGCACCACTACCTACCAAGCTGACCAAGTCCTAAATGACATAGCTGCTAGACTGGGCCTGCGGTAGGTGGTGGCAGGAACCAACATACTTAACCTCATCCTCCCCAACCCGCCTGTTACAGATGCATCTGTCCATGACAGTATCGGTAGGAGTGACCACTGCACAGTCATTGTGGAGATAAAGACCCGCCTTCACGTTGAGTCTACCCTCCATCGTGGTGTGCGGCTATGTTCTCTCTTGCTGGAGGTGGTCATTGCTGGGCACTTGTATGGCGCGAATGTTGCTTCCTAGCCTGGATATTGTCCACATCTTTCTGCATTTGGACATGGACTGCTACACTATCTGAGGAGTCGCGAATGGTGCTGAACATTGTGCAATCAACAGCGAACATCCCCACTTCTGACCTTGTAATGGCAGGAAGGTCATTGATGCAGCAGTTGAATATGGTTGGGCCGAGGACACTACCCTGATGAGCTCCTGCAGTGATGTCCTGGAACTATGATAATTGATAATTGTCTTCCTTTGTGCTAGGTATGACTCCAACCAGTGGAGGGTTTTCCCCCTGATTTGCATTTGCTGCAATTTCACTAGGGCTCCTTGATGCCACATTCCACTATTTTCCTGACCATTGAGAATAGGCTGAGGGGGCAATAATTGGCCAGAATAGACATGTTCTGCTTTTTGTGGGCAGGGTGTACCTCTGCAATTTTCAAATTTGCTGAGTACATGCCATTATTGTAGTTGTACTGGAATAGCTCCGCTAGAGGCATGGCAAGTTCTGCTGTATAAGTCTTCGGCACTTCAGCACAAGCCTTCAGGAAGATTTACATAATCTCAATAAACGGGCCAATATATGGGTAATGAAATTCAACGCAGGGTAATGTAGTATCATGCGAATAGCAATACTTGATGTCCATTGGTACCCATCTACACAATGCATGATCCCTCTTGAAGTTACTAAAGAATGCCATTACTTAGGAATCCACATCCAAAATATTTTAAAGTGAGATGTACAAAGTCAATTTGCAGCCTCCAAGGCATCCAAAATGCTTGGGTTCCTGAAACAGAACTTCTATCATTCTTCAACTACAACAAAGGAAATACTTTACCAGACATTGGCTAAAGTATTGCTGAAAAAAGAGGCATTCTGTCGAAGCACTTCATCTTGCACTCATCAGGACAGAATCACAAGAATACCAAATCTCAAAGGGAACGACACGCAAAGTACTGACTGTACTCAACCAGCCTGTGCTTGCAAACTAAAAACATAATGTCCAACATTAGATGTGGTTCTGCAATTGGACAACACTCACTAAACAACCCTGATTGTGCTAAGAATTACACTAATGCCCAATTTAAGATTATCAGTCAGGCTCACAGTGTGGCTCACTGAAGTGTGCTAGAAGCTCCATATACTCACACACAAGGTCCTGTCCTTTGTAAACAGAAGAACATATCCACACATTGTACCTTTTTCAACTAACCATAAGTTTAGAGGACAGCCATTCCCGGTTTATTTCCCATGGCAATGCCTGCCTTGACCATTCAGAGTTGACTTGCCTGGTTTGAATTTAATCAGAAGCTTTGCAGTTAACTATTTCCTGATGCATTCTGCATGGTAATGCCTCTACCAATCAGAATCCACTTGCCAACCAATGAGCACCCTCTTCTGATGCAGTATAAATTGTTGTTCTCTTTGAGATTTGTTATTCTTCCAATTCTGTTCTGATGAGTGCAAGACGAAAAGCTTTGTCAGCATGTCTCTTTTTCAGCAATGCTCAAGTTCTGTACTACCAAGCGGGCATTGGTTAGACCGTACTTAGAGTACAGAGAAGCTGCTTGGAAACCATATACTGCTGAAAATATTACCCTCCTTGAGAAAGTTCAATGCTGGGCAGCTTATTCGATTATAAACAATTACTCATAAGATTCCAGTGTCTCCCAGTTAGTCATGGTGCTAAGTTGGCAGAGTCTCCAGAACTGAAGAAAAGCCCATAGGTTGCCAGGCCTCTGTAGAGTTTTTAATGAACTAAATATTTCTAGGTTGTCCATTAAGCCCAAAAACGACTGAACTCGAAGAGTTCATAACCAACAGCTCCAAATGTGTACACGCCAACGTGTTTACTTTGTAAACTTCTTTTCCCCAAGAACAATTAAGGACTGGAACAATGAAACCTTAATCTCCATGCTTCTAAAGATTCATTTAAGGAAAACTTGTTGAACATTTTTATTTAATGTGACCATTGACTGCACTCATTGTGCATCTCCTGTGAAAATTCCCTGGTAGCCGACTATGGAGGGAACCTTACCAAATACCAAGTACCAAGTACTGCTGCCAAAATGTTGGCGCCCATAACCTTCGCTGTATCCATTGTGCTCAGGGATTGGCATCTTGTATTTGAAAGTACAGAATTTAACTGGCCAGAGTACTGTGTTTTCAAATGACACAACTGTATTTTTACAAATATTAAACATACTTGTCTCCTCTAAATCTCTTACCATGTTGATGAGAAACATCATGATGTGATGACAAAGGGGCTCCTAAGGAAGATCTCATTGATGCCTATGGTTTGAATATATTGGAGCGAGATTCCAGTAGAACTTATACACAAATAATAAAAAACTATCAACAGTGTGAAGCTAACAGTAAAATACATTGACAGCAATCTCTGTTCTATCCATCTGTCTAATTTTAATGGCTAAATGTTCCAACACAGTAACAATGTGAGGCTGTGGTAATGAATATTCCCGGTGTGAAACGTTGCCTGAAGGGAAGTGCAATATTTGATAGCCTGCTGTCACTCCTACTTTAGGACGGGAATACAATGACACAAGCCATTTTATCCTGCTGTTCCCAACAACAAAGCTCTATGATGCCTTAAAGTACATCACTGGTGTATCCTGACTAATTCTTCATTTTTGCGCCAAAGCTGATTTAATTGAAAAGTGTCTAGTGCTTCTGAATATAATATTCAAAAGAATATCTGTTTTTCATAATATCATGTCCACATACAGTTTTCACAATTCTGCAATACAACTTTGTAATTACTGCACGAAGCATGGTTGAGTTCAAGGTACAGTTTGTCATTCTCCTAGTTTGGTTAAGTATCTATTTTGCCAGTTTCATTATTTCACTGAAGTTAAAAACAGAAAATGCTGGTAAAACTCAGCAGGTTTGGCAGCATCTGTGGAGAGAGAAACAGATACATGAAGTTACGTGGAGGAGCGGTTACCATGTTGCAGAAAGTTCATAGATATGGCTATAATGAAGAGATGTGGCGATGGAGAAAGCCAGGCAGTGGGATGAGTTTTGTTATAGCGACATGGTTTCTTTAAGTACATGTTCCTACTGAGGGCAATGCGTTGCTGAACTCACCTTACTGTTTAATTGCCATAGATACTTCCATGAACATCATAGATGTACCCAACCAACAAACCACTGCAGAAGCAACATGTGCACAAGCAATGAATAAAAAATGAATACAAACACCAACACCAGCACAGAAAGTTAGATGTACAAACCCAGATGTCACCTATGTGTACTTCAAATAGGTGCCACTGTGCACTAAAACAGAAAAAAAAACATTCAATTTTTTATGGGGGCATTTAACTTCCAAATAAAAGTAATTTGATTTGTCCAAAATCCAGGGGCAGAATTTTACCCTTGGTGGGGGTGCTCGGCGGGCGCAGTCAGGGGCAGTCGGGAAGCCGAACACTGCCCGCGATCGGCAGCGCACTGCGATTTTACGCAGGCAGACCAATTAAGGCCCACCCAGCGTGAGACACGGCCTATGAATGAGCGTGAAGGGGCAGGCAGGGGCGGGGGTGGGGGTTTAATGTCCGCTGGGTCCGATGGTCACCCAGCCGATTCAAAAGCAGCCTCGGCAGCCCCTGGAAGGTTGCCACCGAAGGACTCGGAAGTCCTGTGCATGGATACAATAGCAGGTGGTCACAGCAGGTGGGAGGACAGGTCTGTGGGGCAGTCGGCCTCGCGTTTCTCAGATGAGTGCCTCGCTGCCCTCCTGGAGGAGTTGTCAGCCAAGAGAGAAACACTTGTCCCCAGGGGCAGGAGGAGGAGGCCCCCCCACCTCACCAAAAAGGCCTAGAAGGAGGTGGCATCCAGGGTCAGCAGCCACGGCGTGGTGAGGTGCACATGGGTCCAGTGCCAGAGGTGCTTTAATGATCTCGTGCAACAGGAAGGGTGAGTACGGTGTTGGCATGGGTCACTTCGCAGAGGAGTTAAGAGCTGCCCATCCTCCTGTGGACCTCAGAGGTGTTACAGTGTGAGTGGCAAATGTCAATGAGGCAGGATCTGGCCAAGGGGCTGAGCCCTGGCTCCTTGGACTGAGTGCCTTGTGGCTCCAGGGTCACGAATGGGCTGAGCCGTGCGAGTTGTTCCTCAGGCGGGATTGGCCAGGCTGAAATGGTGTTGCAGGTAGAGAGTGGACTAGTCAATGCTCCTCTACCCTTCCAGGAGGAAGCATCTCATAATAATGCAGAGGGGTCGCGGACTGGCGGCGGACCCCAACACCTCCTCATCCTCCAGTAGATATGAGCAGGAGGTCCTGGAGCTGGAGAGGCGCCCTGCACCACGGTCAAGCAGTCATGGTGAGGTTGGGTGCCAGAGGATGGTAAGAGTGCAGTGCACTGAGGTGAGAATGTGGCTTTTGCAACCACTGCAGTGTAGTCTCTATATTGATGTGAGCCTCGAACCTGGAATCCCCATTGATAATGGAAAGACGAGGGCACCATGATGTAGATCTCTGTCTCATCAGGGTGTTAGGCATGCACAGTGACAGTATAATGACTTCAACTAATGTCATGTCCTTCTTCTACCTTTTAGGCTCACCCGCAGCCCCTCGTTGTGAGGAGCCTGAAGGTCCACCCCTGACCCTGGAGGACATCATGCTGAGCACGCACCAGCGTCACACCCTCTCTGTCCAGCAGGTACCAGCACTTATGTGGGCATATGCTCGGTGTCTAGTATCTGGTGCACATTGGTGAGTGCACTTCACACTCACTTGAGGTGCAGGCGGAGGCAGAGAGTGCCCTGGGTGCTGGCAGTCGGAGGACTGCTGGGGACCAGGACAATACACAGTTGCTGGCTGATGATGGACCTTCTGAGTCATCCCTAAGGCAGCAGCTGTCGGATGTCCAGCAGGGTGTGCAGAAGTATCTGGTGGAGATACATGAGGGAATGCGTGCCATGGTGTCCGTTGTGGAGGAGTCCATGCGGAGCGTAACACTACATTGACCCTCTTGGCTGAGCACAATGCCTCCTCCATGGAGAGAGTGGCGACTCTCATGGAGAGGTTTCTCCAGGGACTCAATCAGGGGTTCCTGGGGTTGCACTCGGACCTGCAAGCCCTCACACAGGCAATGGCCTCAGCTGGTCAGTGTCAGTGTGGGAGATGGATTGGGCACCCAGTATCCCAGCTAGGTGCCCGTCCATCAATGGTGAGCAATGAGGTCCAAAGTGACCTGACGTTGGCGCACGAACTGCCTGTCGTCTCTGTGGGCTCCTCTCATGGCGCTCCGGATGAAGGCAGCAGCTCCTCCACCCCTCTGCCAGTGACCGTGGCATCTGATGAGGCTGGGGTGACTGGGGAGATGCCAGCCATGGCACTGGCCACTCCCTCCCAGGCGGGGCCAGCACAGGCTCCACGGGGTAGAGGACGCCCGCCAAGGTCATCAAGGCCAATAAGACAGCAGAGTGGGCAGGCTGACTCTAATGCTGGTGCCAGCGAGAGTGGAGCACCTAGGCGGAGCACTCGCAAGCAAAACCTTAAAGCACCTTAAGCACAACACAGCTTGATCATGGGTGATATTTGTTTCCACCATTTTTCTGTTGTTTTTTTAATGGTGTGATGTAAAACACCGGTCAATGTTAATTTCTGCAATGTGTGTCAGTCAGCAGTAAATTCGATTTTTTTTGCAACAGGCCTCTGGATGCTTCATTTGCTCTGTAGGTACAGGGTAAGCCATGATGTTATGTTGGACGTGTGACTCCTTAAACTTTATTGCACTGGCACAGAGTGTAGGTTGTTGACCAAGTAACTGGTCCTGTCAGGGATTGAGTATGGAGCCTTTAGCCCTGGCATGTGGTGGTGGTTCTTATTTGGTAGGCTAGCTGAAGGAGTATTGGATCAAAGCTTCCTGGGTGTCCCTGCCTCCCTGGAGGTTACCCAGGTCAGCATCTATCCCCTCAATGTTCTCCTGAGTGTGCTTGTCCTTGGACTCACTACTGGACTCATCATCTGTTGCCTGTGCAAGTGCATCAAGATCTTCTTCCTCCACTTGGTGCCCCCTTTCCAGTGCACAGATTGTGGAGAGCGCAGCATGCAACCACTATCAGTGACACACGATCTGGGGGGTATTGCAGTGCGCCCCCTGAGTGGTCCAGGCATTGGAAGCACACCTTGAGAAGACGGGGGTACTGTCTACCACCGCCCTTATGGAGGCGTGGCTCCTGTTGCACCGCTGCTCGGCCTCTGTTTTTGGGTGGTGGATAGGTGTCATGAGCCACCTTTTGAGTGGATAGCCCTTGTCACCCAGCAGCCATCCATCCAGCTGGGCTGGAGCACTGAAGAGCCCTGGCACCTGGGAGTGTCTCAGGATGTAAGCGTCATGGGAGCTGCCTGGGTACCTTGCACAGACTTGCAGAATCTGCATCCTGTGGTCACACACTATCTGCACGTTCATGGAGTGGAATCCTTTCCTGTTGACAAAGGCTCCTGGCTCACCCACTGACGCCTTGATAGCCACATGTGTGCAGTCAATGGCACTCTGGATGTGGGGGAACCCAGCAATCGCCGCAAAGCCTCTGGCTCACTCATCCTGACTGGCCTCGTCTGTACGGAAATGAATGAAAGTCAATGCACGCCTGAACTTCTGTCACCAGCTTGACGCAACTGTGGACAGCAGATTGGGAGACTCCGCAAAGATCACCCATTGACGCCTGGAAAGAGCCGGAGGCATAGAAATTTAGGGCCACCATGACCTCCAGAGCCACTGGCGTGGGGTGTCCATCCACACAGTCCGAGCTGATCTCAGGGCCGATTCTCTGATCACTGTCATGGAGGTCACTATCTCCCTTGAGAGACGGCGCCTCCTTCAGCATTGCATCTCAGACATATTGAGGTAGCTGCTTCGCCGCCTGTATACCCTGGCAGCAGGATAGTGGCGTCTTCTGTGGTCCCTTCCACCTTGGCCTTCCTGTTGGCCCTGCGCCCCTTGTGCCTGCACCTCTCCTCCCACAGGTCGCTCCGCTGGAAGCTGAATCGGGACACCTGACCTCCTCCTCCTTCTGACCCTCTCTTCCTGCTCAGAGGAGGTGCCTCTAGTGAAGACCACAATCCCCATTACCAGGGTAAGGGAAGGCTGTCTGATACCTGGAAGGCCCCACACTCTGTGAATCCTCTGGGGGCCTGGAAGACAACACTAAGTCCTGAACTGAAGCTTCTAAACGATCTGAATGCAGCGCTGAGGCGAAATGAAGCTGTCCTGTTCACAGAAGCAAGCAGCTGCAAATGATACCAAAACTACTCATTATTTGCTTTGTACAAGCCCACCCTCTTATCCTGCCCATGGATGAGATTTTGCAAATTGTGGCCTGCCCGCCTGCCGTTTTGCCCGTGCGATGTCCTGAAAATTGCACAGGCTTCATAAGCATGGAGACAATTGGTCTCTCAAGGGCCTTAGCTGGCCACTTAATTAATGGCGGGCGCGCCTTCGTCTTCATTGCGTGCCCGCCTAGCGAAATACTGTGAGAGTGCGCGGTGACATTGGGATGCCCATCCGATGTCAACACGCTTTATTTCACGCACAGGCATGTCGGCTAAACACCCACACGTCAAGGGGAAAATTCTGCCCCAGATATTTGTGAACAAGTCAGAATGACTACATTGTACAGTGATTTGGAACAAATCAGATTGAGGAACTACTTGAAAGTTCACAGGCCTATTTCCACTCACCTGGAGTCTAGCGTAACTCTTACCTCTCAACATACCAGCTTCCAGTATTATGCTGGATCCTGGCTGAACTAGGAAGGCAGGAACACAGGAACAGAGGTTGGCAATTTAATTTCTCATGCCTGTTCTGCCATTCACTGAGATAATTACTGATCTGTGACCTAACTCCATAGACCTGCCTTTGCCCCATGTCCTTTAATACCTTTGGTTAACAAAGGTCTACCAATATCAGATTTAAAATTAACAATAAATTTATCAACTACCATTTGCAGAAGAAAGTTTCAAATTTCTACCACCTTCGTGATTAAAAGTGTTTTACTAACTTCAATTCACAAATGATATTCTGTGTGGCTGTGACAAAAGTAAACTTTCCCTCTTCATCCTCCTCGACCTGCAGACATTGACACGGTTAACCGCACCATTCTCCGCCAATGCCTCTCCACTGTGTCCAGCTGGGTAGGACTGCTCTCACATGGTTCCATTTTTATTTACCTACTTGTTGCTAAAGAATCACTTGCAATGGCTTCTCTTCCTGTTTCTGCACTGTTATCTCTGGTGTACCGTACAGATCAATCCTTTCCCCCCTCCTATTTCTGACCTACATGCTGCTCCTCATTGAAAGGCATGGAGTTAGTGTTGACATGTATGCTGATGACACGCAGCTCTGTTTCACCACCACCCCTCTCCACTTATCAGACTGCTTATCCAACATTCAGTACTGGATAAGCAGAAATTTCCTCCAATTAAATATTGAGAAGACTGAAGCCATTGTTTTCTATTAGTCCTCACTCCAAACTCTCTGCCCTAACTGCTACCTCATCCCTCTCCCTGGCAACAGTCTGAGATTAAGCCACTCTGTTCACAACCTTTGTGTCACATTTGATCCTGAGATGAGCTTCCAACCTCATATTTGTGCCATGTCTGTCTGCCTTCACCACTGTCTCAGTTTATCTCTTGCTGAAACCCTCATCCATGTCTTGGTTACGTCTGGACTCAACTTTTCCACATGCTGCTAACTTGTCTCCCACATTCTATTCTCCATTAACTTGAAGTTATCCAAATCTCTGCTGCCCATCTCTTAACTCACAGCAAGTCCCGTTTCCCTATCACCCTGGTGTTTGCTGACCTACATTGGCTCCTGGGCAAGCAATGTCTTGATTGTAAAATTCTTATCCTTGTTTTCAAATCCCTCCATGGCCTTGCCCTTCCCTATCTCTGTAATCTCCTCCAACCCACAACCCTCTGAGATATCTGCACTCCTCTAATTCTGGCCTCTTGTGTATTACCAGTCATAATTGCTCCACCATTGGTGGCTGTGGCTTCAGTTGCCTAGATCCTAAAATCTGGAATTCCCTCCCTACACTACTTTGTCACTCTACCTCATTTTTCTCCTTTAGGACACTACTTAAAAGCTACCTCTTTGACCAAGCTTTTGGTCATCTGATGTAACATCACCATTTATGGCTTGGTGTCATACTTCATTTTAAAATGTTCCTGTGAAGTGCCCTGGGATGTTTCATTATATTAAACGTGCTCTCTAAATATGAGTTGTTGTTGTTCTGAAAGATTTGGCCCTACTTTTGAGACAATGCCTCCTAGTCCTAGATTCCCCAACCAGCTGAAATAGTTCCCCTTCAATAACCCTAAGAGTTCCCCTTAATATTTGAAAACTTTGAACAAACCACTACTTAATCTTGTGAATTCCAGGAATACAAGCCTATAGCTTTGGGTAACCTCTCCTTGTAATTCAATTTTGAGCCTAGGGCTGGAATTTTCTGTGCCTGCTGGCGTCGATCATGTTCGGCGGCATGAGTGGACAAAAGGGTGAGAAGGCCAAAAATCAGTTTCAGACATCAGGAACCTTGTTGTAATACATTAGTATTTTGTTATAAGGCCAGCTTGCCGGACTCATCCACCCCCTGCCCACCAATTGCATCGTCCACCTACATCAGCGGGAAAACACACCGACATGTTTCACAACAGCATATATAAGGTGTGCAGATGGCGGGCTGCACTTCGCTTGGGACTTTAAGGTTTGTTTGCCTACCTTGCTCTGGTCAGCTCTCGCAGTCATCAGTGTCAGGCTTCACAGATAGCACCACATAACTTTTAGGGGCTCACGGGCAGGTCTCTACCTACCAGATCAGCCATACATGGGTGGTTTTTCAATGGCTGCAGGGTAAGGGCTTGCTTGGGGAAGGGGGAGAAGTGGCGTCAGGCAAGGGAAGAGGCTGCAGGACGAGGGCTGTACTAGGTATCCCAGGGTGTGTGTAGGGACACATGTTGATCTGTTCAAGTGGCCTCAAGATGGTGAGGGCTGAGGAGGCAGTGTCCAGAGGAGAATAGGCCAGATGGAAACGTGAGGGTGTGTGTAAGAGAGTGAGTGGTGATGTCCCTTGAGCTGATAGTGAGTGAGTGATGGGCTTGAGCGTGTCAGTTTAGAGTGATGAGATGATTGCCTTACCCTGGCAGCACAAATGAAATCATTCATCCTCTATCTGCATTGGATGGCCAACCTCTTCCGTGCAACATTGGCACTGACCACTACTACCATCGCCTACCAAGCCGGCGTGGTAATGTAGCTGCCCCTTCTGCTGCCAGGGTGGGGACATAGGACATCCCAGCGGGCCTCCACGGTGCCCAAAAAGCGCTTGGGGGCTGAAGTCTTCTTGCCTTTCGGGGTCATGTCATCTTTGCTGCAATCCTGGGCTGGAAGCACTGAGCACAGCCATGCTTTAAATGTGGTGCCTGGCATGATGAAGCGGCAAGGTGACGCCTTGGCAGGTGAATTGGAGCCTGCCCGCCATCAAAATGGCGCGTATCCCAGGAATGCGTAATTAATGCGGTGGGTTTGGAACGATACGGCATGAACAGCCATCATTGTGGCTGACGGGAAAAATGCCCACTACTGCACTTAGTGCAAATCTGGGACGATTCTGCCCCAGGTATCATTTCGGTAAATCTACACTGTATATGCACACCTCACTTCCACACTCTCCCCCGGCTCCACTTGAACTTTGGAACAGGAAATCTTTGGGCAGCTCCATTTCTTGGGGTCAACCTGCTGTCATTAGCTTCATTAGGGGAAGGTGGAAGCTTTGTCCCTTACAAGGCTGTTCATGATAGTAAGGATTTGGTACAACTGAGTTCCTGGGCAGAATCTTCTGGTCTGAAACATAAGTTGGAAGGCGTGAGTGAAAGTGAGAGTGATTTCCACTTGGGGACGTGACCGCTGACTATGTGGGATTTTGTGCTGGTCAGCTCATTAGATTTGCATGTATGAGGAGCACAGTAAATCATGTAGTGCGGGCGGGAAGGATGTTGACATTCCCACTGCTTCCCCCTCAGCTGAACCATAGCAAATAGAAATGCAGGGTTGCCTGGAGCCAGCATCATGTATGTCTCAGGTGATCTGAGAACAAGTTGCAGGGACCCACCTAGTCAGCATAATCTTTGAAACTGTCCCTCTGGCCCTGAGCATTTCAGTCAAAGGGAAGTCCTGTAGCTAGCACTGGTTTACCTCCGGCCTGCCCCCACCCTACCATGGGCAAGCCCATTCCCGAGGACCACAGATGATTTCTCCTCTCGCTCATACATCCATATGCATGGAGACTGCAGCATTGACCAGGTTAATGAAAGCTGTGTCTGAGCATCCGCCCTCAAAAACTATTGCGCTTCCCGCCATCACCCTCATGGCATATTTGAAAGACCCTTTCCTTGCCATCATAGACGTACCTTCCACCCCATTATCAGCCACGACCATGTATCCAGCACCCTTGTGGTTCTAAACCAGCACATTGTTGTCGTAAACCCCCCACAACAAGCCCCCCACCCCACCATGGTCCCCGTTAGCTACCTCCTGCCCCCCTCCCATTATCCCTCCCTCCATCTCACTCACAGCCCCCACTCCCCCCACCTTGGGCAACTTGAGTTGGCCTTCAGTGCAGACTTTACTGCAGCTTCTGACCTTATTGGGATCTTGATGTTATGAGACCCATGCACCAGGGAGAAAACCTGCTGCCCTGTGGGCTTCACCATAGAGAGGAGAACATGCCTGAACATGGTTCTCATGTAATTGACTCATGAGTATTAGGGTGTCCCTTTAGTCACCAAATTGTGCTCACCTTGAACTCCACCCACCTGAAAAGGCCCTCCTCCCACTTCAAAAATTCACATGTACAGAGCAGCTGTATTGTGAAGAAGAGCTTTGAGAAAATGGTGCACATCATTTTCTAGACACACTCCACCACCTTCTACCCTCTCCCCATCATCCATCAACTTCTCCCCATCACCGCTGTTACCCTTGAACCTCCCCCTGTTACCTTTGAGTCTATAATCATCAACCTCCACATGCCTCCTCTCCCCTCTGAGCCTACACCAGTTACCAACTCCATGTTCACATTGACCCTGACCCCTTCCATTATCCGCACCACCTGTTTTGTCTTTTTCCATAACACCTCCATGAGACCATCCGCTACTGAACCATGACCTGGATGCTGCCCTGGACCCTACCGCATCCCACTCCCCCATCTCACTGTGACTGCACTCTTTGTTGTCCAGTACCCTCAGTTCAACCCCCAGGACCCCACCCCACTGTAGACAGCACCAACCCGGCCCTTTAGGGCCATCTCTTTCCTGCCAACCCCACCCGGAAACCAAACTCCACCCATTAACTGGAACCCCACACACAACATGCAAGACCCAATTACCTCCCTCCCACATCCCTGCAACCTCACATCCACTCCCTGACTCCGTCCCTGCCCTGGACTTCTTCCCTCCCTCAGCCAGCCCACCTGCCCCACGCTCCTTAGATCGCCACCTCGCCTTGTTGAACAATACACCTCAATACTCACTCCAACTCCAGCAAGTTGACTACCTTTCCTGCTGCACGCCATTTATATGCAGGCTTAAATCTGAGGGCACGTATTATTTGCTCGCTAATAATTTAATTGGGAAGGGGAACTTAATTCCGGCAAGCTGGCCTTTTAATCAGTATGCATGACATGCAGACGCATGCAAATGCACTTCCAAATGCTTGCTGTCAGGAAGCTTGACTTGCCTTCAAGCTTCCCTGAGCTTAATTGTAAAAGTTCATCCTACCATTGGGAAGCTGAAGTTTGGTCTTCCACTCAATTAAGATCCCCCCGCGCCCCCCTCCTTCCTTCCTGCTCCCGGGAGCAGCACAAGATTCCACCACCTGTTTCTTTCTCATGGGGCACACTTTACTTGCATGCCTAACATTTTACAATGGTACCTGCTTTGAGAATGAAGGATTTGCTTTTGATATTTCTCTAACTGAATGTATGCCAAATTCAATTCATTTTGTATTGTTGACTTGTCTTTGTATCCCTTAATACAGTTTAACAGTAGAATATCCCACTGGGATCTGAGACTGAATGCAACTCAAATTGATGTTTGTTTCAAGTTTACATTTCAAAGATTCCACTTAATAAAAATCATGTATGCTATTGACTCATTTTGCAAACTAACTGTAAAGCACTTAATCTATATTACTTCTTCCAACATAGAACTCTATTCAGCTCTATGTCAGTTTTTGGTTCATTGCATGGCAGAAAGTTGCTTAACCTACATTATCTGAATTCCTGAATGGACTGCAATTAGGAGTTCTCAATATTCTTTTGTGTTCTTTGCTAATACTAAATTTTAAAACATTTTCAAAGCATAGATTTTCAGTGTGGCTTTGCTTCTAGGATCAGCGGGGTATATTTAAAAGCACACTTAATATCTACTCTAAAATTATCTAATTCTGTTGGAGCATGATAATGCCATTTTATAAGTAGCTGAACCATGTCCTATGAGTGCTTTCAAGGTTGCTGGGCTACGCTGAATTCATTCTGAACCTCACTCTGAGAAGTTTAGCTTTGTGACATGATTCACATCATAGCAGAAAAAGTCATTCACACTGAAACATCACTGAAAAGCTTTGTCGAACACTCTAGGTTGGTGATAACCCTTAGGTAATTGTCAATTCAGAACAATAATGGTCATGAAGACGCAAAGCAGCTGATGTAATTTCAGTGTACGTCCTCTTCAGTCTGCAGTTCATAATGGTCAGTAAGTTAGAATTCATATGTGATGAGAGGTATATTAAAACCTAATTATATTTTAAATTATTTACTGTTTTCAATAGTTTTCTTTTATTTAAAGAACACAGTTGTGAATAATTTGTGGTTTCTTCCATTTCTACATAAAAAGTTATAGATTTCCTTAATTATGACCTCATTGACTATTACACTGGGAGAGCAAATTTCATGCACCTGCACCAACTGAGAACTGCAATGGGTAAAAAAAGGTCATTTACTCACAGTTATGACATGTTGCCCCAGAATATCCTGTTCCCTCACAATTGCATTTAAAGCTATCCCAGGTTTGCGTGCATCTTCCTCCATGCTCACAGTGATTTGGTAAGCACCTGTCAGAATGCAATGCAGAAAAGTTTAAGGTACTAACTGAAATACAGACTAATGTCTGTTCTATGCAAAGGTGTATAGGCACAACATTTTGGGAGTCAAACTCACCAGGATATCAGTTAACATTTCTAGAGCAATTAATCCTCGTTGAAGAATGGACTAAGATTAATTATCAATTTAATGAAAACAAATTGAATATGTAATAAGATAGCAAATGACAAAAATGAAAATGAGAATTAGGAAAAAATAAAGACGTCACAAATGCTCTGCATAATAATGCATTTTATGGATGTATTAACTTGCAGATAGATCTTTTTTTTCTGTTGTAGGGAATTACAACAGAGAATCTTTGAAGAAAGAAATATATGCTGACACAAAGTGTGAAAAAATATGCAATAAAATACATTAACATATGGAACATTGAAATATTGGTGATTACAGTAAAACAAAAATTACACCTACATTCTCAGCACATCAATCATCCCTTGCCATCACATATTCAGCTTTCCTTAAATTACATTTCAAAATGCATGCTTCGCTGCGTCATTTTTATTCTCCAAAAAACAGTGCTACACACTCTCAACAATCCACATCATCAATATTTTGGAGAAAATGTACAATCTAAGAAATATGCTTCAAAATTCTTCCAATGACTCTTCAGACACCTATCGATATTTCTTCTGCATCTACTACATTTTTGTCAGCTATAATTCAGAAAAAATACAACTTTTGAAGAAATTTATAAATAAAGAATATAGAAATTACTGTTGGAAACATATCCAGGAAAATGGTTAAGGTATTGGTAGGGCATGTTTCCCTTTAAACACAAGCGCTAATCCATTTATTTTAAAGGTCAACCCCTTTAAAGGCAAATGTTGAAAGCCAGGGTTGTGAGCACCCTACAACATGAGTTCCACTGGCTTAGTTGGCACCCAATGTGTCTATAAAAGTTGGTATGCCAAATGAGCTGAGGCATACCAGCCTTCAAATAAGTAGTGAGCTTTCCATGTGTTGTGCAGGCTAGGAAAGAAGTCTGGACTTCAAAGAAAGAAACATTTAAGAACAAATACTTGACCTACTCCCTTACAAGCTCTGGAGGAGTCAGGGTTGGAGGGCACCGACAGGATCTTGTCCCCATGGATTCTGTGTAGAAGAACATAGGATCAAGAGTAGGCCATTTAATCCTTCAAGCCTGTTCCACGATTCAATGAGATCATAGCTGATCAGTAACCTAATCTCACACCCCTTTGGATAACAAATATCTATCAAATTCAGATTTAAAATTTACTATTGATCTAGCAATTATGGGGCCCAAGAATTAAAATGTGATGAAAAATTTGAAGGTGGCAATGGTCGAGCCACGATTAGCATATTACATGCAGTTTTGGATATGTCATTATGGAAAGGACATCAAATCTAATGACCATTTACAGCATAGATTCATCAGAATAATGTCAAGAATGGGAAATTATAACTATGATGAAAGGTGTGATACTGGATTATTTCTACCAGAGCAGATAATGCAAAAATTAAATGATTCATCTTGGCCTCCTGCTGAGGTTCCCAACATCACAGATGCCCATTTTCAGCCAGTTTGATGCACTCCATGTGATACCAATAAATAGCTGAATGCATTGGATACTGCAAAGACTATGTGTCCTGACACCTTCCTGGCTGTATTGCTGAAGATTTGTGCTCCAGGACTTTCCACCTCGCTCACCAAGCTGTTCCACAACAGCTACAACACAGGCATCTTTGCAACAATGTGCAAAATTGTCCAGGTATGTCCTGTTCATTAAAAGCAGGACAAATCCAATCCGGTCAATTGTTGTCACATCAGTCTACTTTCAATTGTCAGCAAAGTGATGGAAAGTGTAATTTACAGTGCTGTCAAGCAACCCTCATTCACCAATAACCTGCTTACCGATGCTCAGTTTGGGTTCACCGGGCCACTGAGGTAAAGTCTTCGTTACCACCTTGGTCCAAACACGGACCAAAGGGTTGAATTCCAGAGGTAAGGTGGGGTGATGCCCTTGATATCAAGGCAGCATTTGACAGAGTGTGGTATCAAGGTGGCCTAGTAAAATTAAAATCAATGGGGATAAAGGGGAGAATTCTCCTTAGGCTGTAGTCATAGCAGCACAAAGGATGATGGTTATGGTTGTTGGAGGTCAATCATCTCAGCCCCAGGACATCATTGCTGGAGTTCCTCAGGGCAGTGTCCTAAGCTCAACCATCTCTTGCTGCTTCATCATAAGGTCAGAAGTGGGGATGCTCACTGATGATTGCAGTGTTCAGTTCCATTTGAAACTCCTCAGAGAATGAAGCAGTCCATGCCTGCATGTAGCAAGACCTGAACAACATTCAGGCTTGGGCTGATGGTAGCAAGTTTCATGCCACACAAGTACCAGGAAATGGCCATTCCCAACAAAAGAGAACCTATCTCCCCTTGACATTTAATGGCATTACCATTTCTGAATCCCAGGATGTAGATGGTGCAGATTCAGATAGTGGAGATTCAGACAAAAATATATTTCTTGCAGAACATTCTGATATTTCATAGAAAGTTCAGAAACTTAAAGAATAATTTCATTTTAGTTACAGAAGACCATAACAGCCAACAAGAAATTATTATGAAACATCAGCAGCATGGGGCACCTTTTATCATGCAACATTACTGTGTTTAATGATTTGAAACCCATCTAATTCATTCACTTGTTTTAATGCTGAATATTTAAATTATTGTAGATCATTTGTATACTATGTCTTTATGAATCCATTAACGGTATTTCCCTTCAGCTTCTAATGTCTGTTATAAAATCCCAGGATAAATTGCAGTGTTTGTACCATTTCTCTACGATGTCACACTGGAACTTTCAGCATTCTCAATGAGCTGAAACTGTTGGTTGTGATATAGGGAGGCATGCACCCACCAAGTTTCCAATGGCTGCCTCTCCCATCTCCTATCATTCTGGGTTAAATTTCTTCCTTGAGGTGTGATCTGAATGTTTCATGTTCCAAGTTAATAATTTCTGAAATCATTATTGCAATATTCAAGTTTGACTGGGGAAGAGCATACAAGTGGGTGCTTTAATTACATATGACAGATGGATGCATATTAAAAGGATTTCCATTTTTTGATAAGTTGTAATCAACTGCTTGACATTTAGAACAATGAAACAGTGCATCTGGGTTAATTTAAATATCTGATAGATTTGTGCAATCGACTCATTTAAAAACAAAGGATATAGAACACTTTGGGAACTCCATTAAAAATATCTACATATCTATATTAATCTTGGATTTGGCAGCATTTTGATACAGAATTTGCAATCATTCACAAGTAATTTTGTAATTCACGTCTAAGTAGTTTATTTCTTTTCATCATAATCTCTTTCAATTTACATAATGTTCAAAAAAGTATGTTGTGCGCTACAAATGTCAAATTTGAATAAATACCATAAGGAACACTTGAGAAGAATCCATTGATTACTAGAAAAGCTAATGGCACACAAATTGGGTTTCACAAATGCAAGCCTGAGTGCTACTTAAATTGTAAACTCTATTGTAATATTTATACATAATTAGAAATATTTCAACTCTTGAGCTTTCATGAATGTATTCAGCAGAATTTTAACATCACTTTCATTGCACAAACATAATTTGTTCCATGCCACATAAACACAGCAGTCATTGTGTAAAGTATCCTTGGAGTCTTATTTGTCACACTGGATGTTTTGCATGAGATGCTGATAATATGATATTCTCAATAGCAAGTAGATTCAACTTTAGGTGCAGCATCAGCCATTCTTTAAATGATGTTTTACCCCGCAAAGCAAGCCAAGCTCAATTGGAAAGTAACTAGGATACCTATCTCTTTCAGGAATTATGGGGGAACAACCCACACAATCCTCTCCTGCACTACTGAAAGCCGGTCATTGTCAATTGCATTGATTACAGGAGCATTCAGTGTAAGGTTCACTGCATAGGTCACTAAAGTTCCTTTTCCCTCTCTTCAAAGGCTGTGGTGTTTGAGGTTGGATGTTCTGGGGGGTGCGGGGGTGGTGGTGGTGATGGTGGTGCGTGGGGGGTAGTGGTAATAGGGGTTGAGCAGAGTGTGGAGTTTTCAGTCCTGGTGAGTGTACAGCAGGGAGGTTGATGTCAAATGGCACACCATGACATTTTGAAATTTCCATGGAGATCCTTGTGAAACAAGTGAAGAATAGAAAGGAGTTCCTCTCTTTCAGATGGATGAGAGGTGACCAATCTAATTAGACAACAACTGTTGAAACAGGTGGCTGGGCAGACTAATACCAAACAGATAGTTCACTAGGACATGCATACAGTATATCAAGAATGTTAACGAACCTCCCAAGATTGCCAAAGTGCAACTCCTCTTCACAGCTCTTTCATTCTCTACATATAGTTGCAGTGCTAAACTTTAACCCCAGCACTACCAATCCTTTCCCCTCTTGCTTGACAATTCTCTCCTTCAATCACAAGACATTTGATTATGTCTCCTGCTAATTCTCACAGACAAGTTGCCCACACTGTTGCATCTTCCTCTCATCTGCACACTATGTATGCCAAATTGCATCACACATACTCATAACCTTTCAAAAGGGCACACACACTAACCATCTTCCATTCTTCTTGCTGGAGAAATTGGCACATAATCAGTGGGAGACTGGATGAAAAAGAACATGCCAGATTGGAAACTCTGACACTAATGTCAATGCCCCATTGACACCATTTGCAGTGGGAGGACACACAGCATTGGAGACTGCAAGCGTAAATAGACCAGTAATGAAACAAAAACCATCCCAATGAAATCCCCTCTGAGTGTGTCCCAATCATATTTTATTTCCTTTTGCCCTTAACTGATCTCCCTAGCCCCCAGAACTAAGTACAGTTCACCTTTACTATCAATCTCTATTGGGTTATGAGTTAACAAAGCAGGAAATGAGTTAAGGATATTATAGCACCCCTATTTTTAAAATATACTTTAAATTCATTTGGAAACATTGGGCTGAAAAGCAATGGAAAATTGTGATCAATTTAAAGTACACCAATGGTAATATTTGATTGAAAATACAAAATATTTCGAGAGATACCTCATTAGGTACATCAGGCAAGTTTGGATTTTGAGTTGAAAATTAATGTAAAAATGATAAAACCAGTGACAATCATAAAAAAGACCTTCCAAAAGTTGATCTCGGCAAGACTAATATTGTGAATGGCTAAAATTGTTTACTTAGTTCATCTAATAATATTAGATGACCAAAGCAACAAAATATTTAAATACAAGTACAGTAATTGCTCAAGAAACACTCAACATGAATGTAACTGTGCAATGAAGCTGGCGATGAGGAGAATACTTCAGTGTGATGTGCAACTTACAACATTTTATAGGTGTGAAAACTGGAACTTGAAAACCAAAGGGAAGGGGACATGCTGAAAATTGGTAAAAATTGTTTAGCGAGAAGACTAACTAACGAGAAGTTCCTTGGACTAACACAAGAGCAAAGTGGTGTGGCTGATTATGGCAAGAAGATGATGTACTGTAGAGTCATATGGAACACTGCTACCATCTGAAAAAGGGGACAGAGCGAGAGACAAACAAAGAATATGAATAGATAACATGATGAAATAGGCAAGTGCAACATCAGGGACTAATACAATCCAACCATGCAAATGCAGGGAAGTGTGGGACACATTGGTTGCTGGCCTCCAGGACAGAGAAAAAGAGTGAAGTAAGCTGTTCAACATTAAATAAAATTGCAACAAGAGCAAAATACTGCAGTTGCTGGAGATCTGAAATAAAAATGGAAAGTACTGAAAAAACTCAGTAGATTTGGCAGCATTTTTTTATGCATTCACAGGATGTGGGCTTCGCTGGATGGGCCAGCATTTATTGCCCATCCCTAGTTGCCCTTAAGAAGGTGGTGGTGACCTGCCTTCTTGAACCGCTGCAGCCCATGTGGTACACCCACAGTGCTGGTAGGAATGGAGTCCCAGGATTTTGACCCAGCAACAGTGAAGGAACGATGATATATTTACAAGTCAGGATGGTGAGTGGCTTGGAGGGGATTTTCTAGGTGGTGGTATTCCCATCTATCTGCTGCCCTTTTCCTTCTAGATGGTAGTGGTCGTGAGTTTTGAAGGTGCTGTCAAAGGAGCCTTGGTGAGTTCCTGCAGTGCATCTTATAGATGGTACACAGTGCTGCTGCTGTGCGTCGGTGGTGGAGGGAGTGAATGTTTGTGGATCAAGTGGTATGCTTTGTCCTGGATGGTGTCAAGCTTCTTGAGTGCCGTGGGAGCTATACTCATCCAGGCAAGTGGGGAGTATTCCACCATACTCCTGGCTTGTGCCTTGTAGATGGTGGACAGGCTCTGGGGAGTCAGGAGGTGAGTTACTCATGGCACGATTCCTAGCCTCTGACCTGCTCTTTATATGGCTAGTCCAGTTCAGTTTCTGTTCAATGGTAACCCCCAGGATGTCGAGAGTGGGGGATTCAGTGATGGTAATGCCATCAAGGGGCGATGGTTGGATTCTCTCTTGTTGGAGATGGAGAGAGAAACAGAATTAATGTTGCGAGTCCAATATTACACTTCTTTGAAACTGAAGAAAGGTAGGAATATGATGGATTTTATGCTGTTGAAAAAGCGACGTGGGCTGGTGGAGCAAAAGAGAAGGTCAAGGAGAGGTTAGAGAACGGGGGAGATTAAATGACAGGGATGTTATAGAACAGAAGGCAAAGGGAGTGGTAATAGCAATATAAAGATACAAAGCATAGGTCCAGAGTAGGTGTTAATAGCAGAATAAAGGTCAGGACTGTCTGAAAGCAAAATGGCAGAATGTGTTAATTGCAGATTTGCTACTTAAATCTTCTTAGTTCAGGGCATAAGGGGCTTTGGCACCAACACTTTGATGCTTTGGCACTAATGTCTTACAGACATCACATTAGTTTATAGAAAACATAAAAATAATTCTTGAATGACATTTTATTTTCTGTATAATGACTTTGTATAATTTTAACTATCAGCATCAATCCAAAATAGGCTACAGGTAACAGGAAATTAATTCATGCCAAGAAGTGTAACATCCATTTAGCAATAGGTAACCTACTCACACATAGTAATGAAGCAATTTATCTTTATTTCAGCAAATATATTGTGACATCTCACTTATGTTATAAGATTCAACATGAAATTGTAATGTCATTCATTTCATACTATGCAGACACAAGTAGTTAGAAAAGGACTTAATGCTGTTTTGAATCATCAAATTTACAAATTTTGCTTTGATAAATTGCTATATAATAATCAAGGTAGGATTATCATATACAGTCACTGAAGATTTTGTATAGGTTAGTTAACAGTGCAACTTTAAAGTGACTTGAATTATTTAGGATTATGCAACAAGTCTCATGAAGAGTATGTATTTTTCCATAATTTATTTCATTTTTAAAAAATCATTTACGAGGCGTGACGTCACTGGCTATGCCAGCATTTCTTGCCCATCACTAACTGGTCTTGAGAAGGTGGTGGTGAGCTGCCTCCTTGAACCGCTGCAGCCCATGTGGTGTAGGCACACCCACAGTGCTGGTAGGGAGGGAGTTCCAGGATTTTGACCCAGCAACATTGAAGGAATGGCGATATATTTCCAAGTCAGGATGGTGAGTGGTTTGGAGGGGATCTTCTAGGTGATGGTGTTCCCATCTATCTGCTGTTTTTGTCCTTCTAGATGGTAGTGGTCATGGGTTTTGGAGGTGTGTTTGAAGGAGTGGTGGTGAGTTCCTGAAGTGCAGTAAACACTGTCGCCATTGTGCATCGGTGGTGAAGTGTATGTTTTAGGAGGTGGTGCCAATCAAGTGGGCTACTTTGCCTTGGCATGTGTCAAGCTCCTTGAGTATTGTTGGAGCTGCACTCATCCAGCCAAGTGGGGAGTATTCCATCCCACTCCTAACTTGTGCCTTGTAGATGGTGGACAGCTTTTGCAGAGTCAGGAGGTCAGTTACTTGCCGCAGCATTCCCAGCCTCTGACCTGCTCTTGTAGCTACAGTATTTAGGTAGTTAGTCCAGTTCAACTTCTGGTCAATGGTAACTCCCAGGATGTTGATAGTGGGGGAATTATTGATAGTAATGCAATTGAATGTCAAACGGTGATGGTTAGATTCTCTCTAGTTGGAGGTGGTCATTGCCTGGCACTTGTGTGGCGCAAATGTTAATTGCCACTTGTCAGACCAAGCCTGGATACTGTCCAGTGCTTGCTGCATTTGGACATGGACTGCTTCAGTATCTGAGGGGTCATGAATGGTGTTGAACATTGTGTAATCATTCGCGAACAGCCCTACTTCTGATCTTATGATGGAAGGAAGGTCATTGATGAGGCAGCTGAAGATGGTTGGGCCTAGGGCACTACACTGAGGAACTCCTGCAGTGATGTCCTAGAACTGAGGTGATTGACCTTCAACAACCACAACCATCTTCCTTTGTGCTAGGTATGACTTCAACGAGTGGAGAATTTTCCCCCTGATGACAATTGACTCCAGTTTTGCTAGGCCTCCTTGACGCCACACTCAGTCAAATTCTGCCTTGATGTCAAAGGCAGTCACTCTCACCTCACCTCTGGAGTTCAGCTCTTATGTCCATGTTTGAACCAAGGCTGTAATGAATTCAAAAGCTGATTCACCCTGGGAGAACCCAAAGCGAACGTCAGTGAGCAGGTCATTGCTAAGCAAATGCCACTTGATAGCACTGTTGATGACCTCTTCCATTACCTTAGTGATGATGGAGAGTAGACTGATGGAGCAGTAGTTGGCTGAGTTGGATTTGTCCTGCTTTTTGTGTACAGGACATACCTGGGCAATTTTGCACATGGCCGGGTAAATGCCAGTGTTATAGCTGTACTGGAACAGCTTGGCTAGGTGCGTGCCAACTTTTGGAGCACAAATCTTCAATACTGTTGCCGGAATATTATCAGGGCCCATAACCTTTGCAGTGTCCAGTGCCTTCAGCTGTTTCTTGATATCACGTGGTGTCATGGAGATATTAATGTATTTAATGTTATTGGAATTTTTTTTAACATAGAGATTTAGTCTGTGGACATGTCTGTGTGTCTTAATTGGATTAAAGCCAACTAGTCTGGGTGTTTTGATGTATAATAGTTTTGAGATATAAACACAGAGGTAGAGGACATTAGCATTTTGTTGAATAGAGCATTCAAAGACTGGGGGTGAAATCTTGCATCAAGCTAGGAGACACCAAACAATGTTTATATTACTAATAAAATTGGTGCTATGAAAGGGGTTTTATTGTTAGAAGAGGTGGAGTTCAAAGGGCCTGATGATACAATGAGAATTTACATTCAAAGGGGAGTGCTGGGTATAACAGAAAGCAGTTTTGTGTGTGCAGAGCAGAGGCATGTAACATCAAATCAGCTGTCAGCCTACAACTGTCTGCAAAGGAACCAAAGTGAAAGGAACCTCATTTTGAATTTGTAAGGTGAAAATGCTTTGCCTGGTGTCTGCTTAGAGTCCGTGGGTTGTTGTCGCCTTAGTGGAGATTAGTTTGGGAATTTGTTAAAAAGTTACGATGGTAGTAATTTGTAGCCATGTGTATATGTTTAACTTGTGTAAATTAATAAATGTCTCATGTAGTTTGATATAAAAACCTTTCGAGAACTGGTGGTCTTATTCCTGAACTTAAAGCTGCATCTCAGACATACCACTTGAAAATATAGGTTTTGAGTGTTGTTTAAAGTTTACCTCTGGAATTTTAAATAACAGCATTTACCAGCTGCTGTGCCATAACAATTGGGGGCTGTTGTGGGATAAAATTTATAATTCCTTGATTAGATTGGAATTGGTAAATCTTAGGGTTACGAGTATGAGAAGCACTTTGAACAGGATTTGATGAGGTTTTTTAGAAGTGGTGAGACTGCAAGGTGGCTTTGGCAATTGCTAAGACTTGTCTGGGAGTGAAATATATAATTCTGATTGGGTTGGAAAAAAATAACTAAAAGTAAGTTAACAGAGTTGCCAGATAAGTTAAAATTGGGGTTACCTGAGGGTGCTAGGAAATCAGATATAATTAAAAGTATAGCACAGCATCTACAGTTGAAAGTGAGACCTAACACTAGTGAGTCACAGCTGGAGGTAGTGAGACTTCAGTTACAAATGAAGACACTTGAATTTGAACAAGCAAAGGATCTGAAAAAGCTTGCATTAGAAGCAAAGGACAGAGAAATGGCTTTTAAAAGGGAACAGGTAGAAAGGCAGGAGAGAGAAAGAAAACAGGAAAGGGAATTAGAAATTGTGAAGACAGAGAAGGAGGAAAGAGAAAAAGAAAGAGAGGGAGTTCCAACTGAAAATGTTGGCAGTTAAAAAAGAGATGCCAGTAGGTGAGGGAGGACTTATCTCCAAAGTAAAACCCAGTAGGGAGATGTTTAAATTTGTACAGTCTCTTCCAAAGTTTGAGGGAAAAGATACTGAAGCATTCTTTATTTCATTTGAGAAGCTAGCTAAACAGGTGAAATGGCCACTTGAAAATTGGACGTTATTATTTCAGTCCACGTTAGCGGATAGGGCGCAAGACATATATGCTTCACTATCAGAAGAAATGTCAATGAATTATGATGTGGTGAAAAGGGCTATTTTGAGTGCATATGAGTTGGTTCCTGAAACATACAGGCAGAAATTTAGGAATATGAGAAAACAACCTGGGCAAACTTATATTGAGTTTGAAAGAGTAAAACAAAGGGCAGAATTTTGCCCTTGGTGGGCGAGCAGGCCCCACCGGCTTGGGGGCAAGTGGGCAGCCGAGCCCTGCCGCCGAAGCTGGGCCCGCCGCCATTTTGAGTGGGCGGGCCAATTAAGGCCCGCCTAGTGGCCCGCCCGACAGGAAGCTCATAGAGTGCACTGATCCCTGAGGCAAAGTGCTGTCTCAGGGAATTTACTGACGGGTAAGAAAAGTCAAAAAATAGAGAAATATTAAAATTATTAACATGTCTCCCTCATGTGACAATGTCACACATGCTAATAAGAAACACATAAAGTTTATTAAATTTTTAAAAAACAGACATGAAACTTCATCCCGCCAGTGGATGAAGTTTCATGAATAATCTGGAGCCCGCTGGGGCTCCTGGCCTGCCCAACAGCCTTAAGCTTGAATGGGCATGGTCTTTAACAAGGTTAATTGGTCTGTCAATGGCCTTAATTGGCTATTGACAGGTCGGCGGGCGGACAGCTGATTTCACTGTCCACCCGCCTTCCTGAAGATTTAAATGGACCGGGATGACGTCAGGGGTTCCTCCCGATGTCATCCCACATCATTTTCCCCTTGGCGAGTGGGTCCCGCCCCCAAATCGCCGAGGGGAAAATCCTGGTGAAAGTAATTTTGACTGGTGGATACGGGCGTTAACAATTGAGACAACCTATGTAGCGCTTAGGGAAGTAATTCTTTTGGGAGAATTTAAAGATTCAATCCCTTCAGTGATGAGAACTCATATGGATTGATTCTGTAAGGCAAGCAGCAGAGATAGCTGATGATTATGAGTTAGTTCATAGAGCTAAACCTTTTTCTTGTCACCTTTTCAAATTGGAAAAGGATACAAAGTGGGAAGGTGAAAAGAAGATAGGTAGTCAGGGAATAGAAGGAGTAGCTAGAAGTTCCCAGGAAGCTTTTTCTCAGAATAAAAAGGAAGGTGCTGAAGGTAGAACTGACATTCGAAGATTGAAGTGTTTTCATTGTAATAAAGTGGGGCACACAATGTAAGTGTGTTACAAATTGCAGGGAAAATATGTTGGGGTACAGAAAAGTTCTGGAAGTAAAAGTACGGTGGGTTCTGAGGTTCAGGCACAGGAGAAACCAGTGGTTTGTTTACAGGTGAAACAGGGAGAGTCAGTGATAGGTGAAGAAGTGGGAATGTGTTCACAGCTCACTCAAGAAATGTTTAAAGACTGTGTGTGAAGGGAAAGTCTTTCCATGTGTACAGGGTGGAGTAGGTAAAGATGTTAAAATTTTAAGAGACACAGGGGCTAGTCAATCCTTAATGTTGTGGGATAGTGTTATTTGTTGTTCAAAGGGAGTATTGCAGGAGCGGGTAATAATAAGTGTGGTTCATGGAGATGCTGAATATATTCCATTGTGGAAGGTAAATTAAAGAGCAAATGGAAAACAGGTGAAGTTATTGTTGGAGTAGTGGACACATTTCACATTTTAGGGGTTAAATTTATTCTGAGTAATGATATAGCTGGATTGCAAATGTGGGTGATGCCCATGGTAGTTGAGCAGCCTGTACAAGTGTTTTCAAGAGAGGTGTTACAAAAGGAACATCCTGGATTGTTTCCTGATTTTGTTGTTTCGAGATCAAAGGTCCATTGGGAAGAACAATAAAAACAAGAAAGGCAGGTAGGTCAAAGACTAGAAGAAGGTGTTGAAGTCCAACTAGCTGGCTCCGTGTTTGATAACATTGTTCAGGAGGGAGAAATACAGGATAATTCAGCTGATGTGTTTAACTCAAAGAGGTTAGTGGTGTTACAGAAAAATGATTTGCAATTAAAGCAGTTACATCAGAAACCTTATTCAGAAACAGAAGCAAAATGTATTCCTATATGTTATTACCTTCCGGGAGATATTTTAATGAGAAAGTGGAGGTTAGATCATGTCTCAGTAAATGAAAGCTAGAGGGAGGTGCATCAGATTGTTATCCCATTAGGGTATAGAAATGAGATTCTGAATATTGCTCATTAAATTCCAATGGGGGGGGGGGGGGCATTTAGGAATTAGGAAAACACAGGAAAAGATACAGAGGTATTTCTTTTTTTGGTGAGGATTGCACAGGGATGTAGGCAAATTCTGTAGAACCTGTCATACATATCAAATAACAGGAAAACCACAGGCAGTGACTAAGTCATTGCCTTTAATCCCAATACCAGCATTTGAAGAATCTTTTACTAGGGTCATGATTGATTGAGTAGGAATCCTCCCTCAGACTAAAAGTAGAAATCAGTATTTACTGACAATAATGGATGTGTCTCCCAGGTTTCCTGAAGTGATATTTTTAAGAAATATTACAACTAAGAAGATTGTGGAGGAGTTAATTAATCTTTTACAAGATATGATTTACCCAAGGAAATACAATCAGATCAGGGGTCAAGTTTCATGTCACAGCTATTTACGGAAGTAATGAACAGTTTGGGGATAAAACAGTTTAAGTCAACAGTTTATCCTCCGGAGTCACAAGGAGCTTTGGAAAGATGGCACCAAACTTTAAAAACTATGATGACAGCATACTGTCAGGATTATCCACAGGATTGGGATACAAGAATTCCATTCTTATTATTTGTATTTGAGATGTTCCAAATGCATCAACTGGTTTTAGTGCTTCTGAACTAGTTCAGGGTCATGAGGTAAGGGGACCACTGAAATTGATTCATGAGAAATTGATGGGTCAAAATTCAGAAACTATTCTCCTGGATTATATATCAAATTTCAGGGAAAGATTGAACAGGGCATGTGAGTTGGCTAGGGAACATTTAAAGACATTACAGCAAATTATGAAAGTGAAGGCAGGTAAGAAAGCTAAAACTCGCAGTTTCTGGAGGGAAAGTATTAGTTTTTTAGCAGTACTAAATGATTCATGAAATGCAAGAGTTAGTGGGCCTTACAGGATCTAAAATAAATTGAGTGAAGTTAACTATTTAATAAATACTTCAGCTAGAAGAAAGAAGCAGTGGGTGTGTCATGTAAATATGCTTAAAAACTTTGACAGGGAAGAAGAACAAAAACACATATTAGTGATGGTGGATGATGAGAAGGAGGTAGAAGTGTAGGACTCTGAAATTGATTTTCTGCTAATCAAATTGGATAATGAGGGAGTGCTTGAAAATTTAAATTAAATATTGAGTTACCTTCCAAACAAATGTCAAAGTGATTTGGAAAAGCTATTGCAGTCACGCAAACCTATTTGTGGAAATAAGTTGGGAAAGACACATTTAGCTATACATGATGTATGTATAGAAATTTCATTTTCAATAAGGCAACATCCTGATAGAATAAATCCAGCAAAGTTATCACAAGTACAAAAAGAAACTGATTTCATGCTTCAAAATGTTATCATTGAGTCTAGTTGCAATAATTGGAGTTCGCCTTCTGTAACTCTTTCGAGTACATTCACAGTTCTTGACTTTTTTTTGTTCAAAGTCCTGGAGTGGGACATGAACCCACAACCTTCTGACTCAAAGGTGAGGGTGCTATGAACTGAGCCACAGCTGACACCTACCGAAACCGGATGGAACACAACGACTGTGTGTGGAATATCAAAAAGTGAATGAAGTGACAAAAGCGGATTCATATCCAATACCACGGTTGGAAGATTGCATTGAGAAAGTGGGACAATGGAAATTTATCACAGAGATTGACCTGCTAAAAGGATATTGACAGGTACTGTTGTCGGAGAGAGCAAAAGAGATATCAGCTTTTGTAACGCCAAGTAGACTATGTCCATTTAAAGAATGCACCTGTGGCATTTCAAAGACTGACAAAGTAATTACAGGTCTAAGCAATTTTGCTGTTGATATTGATGATCTAATCATTTTCAGTCAGGCATGGGAGGAGCATTTACAACATCTGGAAGAATTATTTACTCAACTACAATAAGCTAATTTGGTGATGAACTTGGCTAAAAGTGAATTTGCAAAAGCACAAGTTACATGTCTAGACCATACCATTGGACATGGTAAAGTGGCTCCAAGAAAGGCAAAAGTCAAGGCTATCGTGGATTTCCCAGTGCCTACAACAAAACGAGAAGTTTTGAGATTTCTGGGCGTGAGTGGGTTTTACCGGAAATTTGTAGCAAATTTTAACCAAGTGGTTGCTCCATTGACTGAACTATTAAAAAGGAACAAGAAGTTTCAATGGACACTGTGGTGTCAGAAGTCATTTGATAGCTTGAAAACTGTATTAACTACCACACCAGTATTGGCAGTACCTATTTATGCCAAGTAATTCAAGTTGGTCGTTGACGCAAGCGATATAGGCAGTGGGGCTGTACTATTACAAGAAGATGACACTGGAATTGAAAAACCGATAGGGTATTTTTCACAGAAGCCAAATGTACAACAGAGAAGATATTCAACAATCGAAAAAGAGACCTTGGTGTTAGCATTGCAGCATTCTGAAATTTATGTTGCGAACAATTCATCAGAAACAATTGTTTATACAGACCATAATTCTTTGAAGTTTTTGGACAAATTTCGAGACAAAAGTGTAGATGGAGTCTATTATTACAACCATTTAATCTACGGATTACACATATTGCTGGAAGAGAAAATCTGTTCACAGATGTGCTATCAAGAGTTTGAAGCTTAAAGGAGAAATGCACATTTTTAAAAAAAAAACCTGGACGCTGAACTGGAGTGATTTCTGTTCATACCAAGGACTTGTTTATATATATGTTATGTTAATACATGCATCTGGTAATGTAATACTGTAATAAGTATAGCAGATAGTGCGAGATGGGTTATTTTTAAAAATGAAGCCGTCTTTTAGAATTATGATGGTTTATTTTGTGATAGGAAGGGGGATATCATGAAGCTATTAAAGTATATAATATTATTAAAATTATTTTAAATAGAGGTTTAGTCCGTGGGTGTGCCTGTGAGTCTTAATTGGATTAACGTCGGCTAGTCTGGGTGCTTTGATGTACAGTAATTTTGAGGTGTAAACACAGAGGTAGAGGACATTTGCATTTTGTTGAATAGAGCAGTCAAAGATTTGGGGGTGAAATCTTGCACCTAGCTAGGAGACACCAAATAATGTTTATATTACTAATAAAATTGGTGCTATGAAAGGGGTTTTATTGTTCGAAGAGGTGGAGTTCAAAGGGATTTGCATTCAAAGGGGAGTGCTGGGTATAACAGAAAGCAGTTTTGTGTGTGCAGAGCAGAGGCATGTAACATCAAAGCACCTGTCAGCCTACACTGTCTGCAAAGGAACCAAAGTGAAAGGAACCTAATTTTGAATTTGTAAGGTGAAAATGCTTTGCCTGGTGTCTGCTTAGAGTCTATGGGTTGTTGTTGGCTTAGTGAATATTAGTTTGGGAATTTTTTAAAAAGTTAGGATAGTAGTAATTTGTAGCCATGTGTATATGTTTAACTTGTGTAAATTAATAAATGTCTCATGTGTTTGATATAAAAACCTTTCGAGAACTGGTGGTTTTATTCCTGAATTTAGAGTTGCAACTCAAACATAACACTTGAAAATATAGGTTATGACAGTTGTTTAAAGTTTTCCTCTGGGATTTTAAATAACAGCATTTACCAACTGCTGTGTCACAACACGTGGAGTGAATCGAATTGCCTGAAGTCTGGCATCTGTGATGCTGGGGATCTCTGGAGGAGACCAAGATGGGTCATCCACTTGACACTTCTGGCTGATGATTGTTACAAATACTTTAGCCCTATCTTTTGCACTGCTGTACTGGGCTCCTCCATCACTGAGGATGGGGATATTTATGGAGCCTGCTCTTCCAATGAGTTGTTTAATTGTCCACCGCCATTCATGACTGGGTGTGGCAGGACTGCAGAGCTCAGATCTGATCCATTGGTTGTGGAATCACTTAGCTCTGTCTATCATTTGATGCGTATACTGTTTGGCACACAAGTAGTCCTGTGTTGCAGCTTCGCCAGGTTGACAACTTATTTTTAGGTATGCCTGGTGTTGCTCCTGGCATGGCCTCCTGCACTCTTCATTGAACCAGTGTTGATCCCCTGGTTTGATGGTAATGGTAGAGTGGGGGATACTCCAGGCCATAAAGTTACAGATTGTGGTTGAGTAGAATTCTGTTGCTGCTAATGGCCCATGGCACCTCATGGTTGTCCAGTCATGAGATACTAGATCTTTTTGAAATCTATCCCATTTAGCACGGTGGTAGTGCCACAAAACACAATGGAGGGTATCCTCAATGTGAAGGTGGGACTTTGTCACCACAAGGACTGTGGGGTGGTCAGCCCTACCGATACTGTCATAGATAGATGCATCTGTGGCAGGCAGGTTGGAGAGGATGAGGTCAAGTATGTTTTTCTCTCTTCTTGGTTCCTTCACACAGTCTAGCAGCTGTGTCCTTTAGGACTCACCCAGCTTGGTCTATCATGGTGCTACTAAACCACTCTTGGTGGTCGACATGGTTGTCCCCCACCCAGAGTACATTCTGCACCCTTGGCACCCTCAGTGTTTCCTCCAAGTGGTGTTCAACACTGATTCATCAGCTGACAGGGGGCGGTACATGGTAATCAGCAGGAGGTTTCCTTGCCCATGTTTGACCTGATGCCAAAAGACTTCATGTGGGCAGGAGTCGATGTTGCGGACTCCCAGGGCAGCTCCCTCCCGACTGTATACTACTATGCCGCCACCTCTGCTGGGTCTGTCCTGTGGGTGGGACAGGACATACTCAAGGATGGTAATGGTAGTGTATGGGACATAACCTGTAAGGTATGATTCCATGATTAAAACGATGTCAGGCTGCCGCTTGACTAGCCTGTGAGACAGCTCACCCAATTTTGGCACTTACCTCCAGATGTTAGTAAGGAGGACTTTGCAGGATCAACAGGGCTGCGATTGCCGTTGTCGTTTCTGGTACCTAGGCCGATGCCGAGTGGTCCATCTGGTTTCATTCTTTTTTATTGATTGAGTGGCTTGCTAGGCCATTTCAGAGGGCAGTTAAGAGTCAACCACCTTACTGCATATCTGGAGTCACATGTAGGCCAGACCAGATGAGGACGACAGATTTCCTTCCCTAAAGGACATTGGTGAACCAGATGGGTTTTACGACAATCAACAATGATTTCATGGTCATCATTAGACTTCTAATTCCAGATTTTTCCTTATCGTTCCTTGTAACTTGGACATGAGGGAACAGCAGTTTTTTCAGCTCCTTATCATTCCTCTCTCCCTCAATCTCTATATTTGCCTTGAGTTTTAAGAGCCAAAACTGAACACAATACATGAATACAGTCTGACCAATTTGCTGTACAGTTCAGCAGAAAATGCTTCCACTTCCATTCCACTGATTTATTTGTATGTTTCGGCATTATATTTGCTTTGTTGATTGCTGCTTCATAGTTACTTAGTATGCTAAGTGGCAAGCTGACAAATATCCCAGACATTTTTCAATTCCCGTTGTTTGTAGAAGAGCAGGAAAAATCAGATAGCAACTTCCCAATTTCCATGTTTAACTGAGCATGTGCATGTTACTGTCGACTTACTTCTGTAAAAAGGTGAACACTGACAGCCTCACCATTATCCTACCACAAAATTAGTGGGCTTTTTGAACTATGCAGAAATTATTCAGTACTTGAAATTTTATGTGGGAGAATATGAATTGGAAGGAACTGAAGAAAAAAAACTTCAAAGGATTCAGAAGATTCAGATATAATAAATAGCAATAGATATAATAAATACTTTGTTAGCTTTAGTATGATGAAGAAAAAACAAGATGGTTTTAGATTTCATTTGCATATCTGCAATAACTCTATGGAATATGTTTGAATAAACCATTAGGATCTGTTCTTGTCTGAAACAATTTGATCTAAGCATATCATTATCCCATCCTGCTGCAATGTTCCAGTGAAGCCCAATGCAAGCTGCAGAAACAGCACCTCATCTTCTGATTAGGCACTTTACAACCTCCTGGACTCAATGAGTTCTACAACTTCAGACCATGAACTCTGTCCTTCATTTTAAATTTTATCCCCCAAGTGCCAGTTTGTATCTTGTTTTCCTGGTTGTGCTTTCAGAGTTAACCTTTATTCTGCTATTAACACCTATCCTGGACCAATGCTTTGTGTCTTTACTACCATTACCATTCCCTTTGCCTTTTGGTCCATGACATCTTTGATATTTAATCACCCCCACCCTCTAAACTATCCCTGACCTTCCATTTTGTTCCACCTGACTTTGTTCCCCCCTTTTCAACAACATAAAACCCATTTCTATTTCTATCTCTCTTCAGTTCCGAAGGAGAGTCATATTGGGCTGAAAACATTGTGCAGAATTTTGCCTTCGGATGGCGGGCGGGCCCCACCGGCTCAGTGGCGGGCAGATGGCTGACCCCCGCCACCAAAACGGGGCCCGCCACCATTTTGAGTGGGCGGGCCAATTAAGGACCGCCCAGCGGCCTTCCCGACAGGAAGCGCTATGCGCATCCTGTGCGGGGGGTGGAGGGAGTCCTCAACTGTCAAAGTGCGCTACTGCTCCCTGAGGCAAAGTCCTGTCTCAGGGAGATTAGTGACAGGTAAGAAAAGTCAAAAAATAGAAAAATTAAAAAATTATTAACATGTCCCACTAGATGGGACATGTTAATAAAAATGACATAAACTTTATTAGACTTTTTAAAAACGGACATGAAACCTCATCCCGCCAGTGGGTGAGGTTTCATGCTTTATCAGAAGCCCACTGGGGCTCCTGGCCTGCCCACCAGCCTTAAGGTTGGACGGGCAGGTCTTTAATTATCTTAATTAGCCTGTCAATGGCCTTAATTAGCCATTGACAAGTGGACGGGCGGACAGCTGATTTCGCTGTCCGCCCACCTTCCTAAAAATTTAAAGGGACCGGGAAGACGTCGAGGGTTCCTCCCGACGTCATCCCGCATCATTTTCCCGTCGGCGAGCAGGCCCCGCCCCCAAATCGCCGACGGGGATATTCAGGCCATTAACTCTGTTTCTCTCTCCAAAATTGTTGCCAGGCCTGCTGAGTTTTCCAAGCACTTTCTGTTTTTATTCCTTAAAACCTACACCTTTGACCAAGCTGTTGGCTATCTGACCTAATCTCAATTTCAATGGTTCAGTGCCATGTTTTATTTTATAATGTTCCTGTGAAGTACCTTGGGACATTTTGGTGCCCTAAATGTGCATATAAATAATAAGCTGGTGTTGTAATCTTATTCTCACATGTCGCTGGCCTGGTTCTTAGGCTGGAAAGCTAAGGAATATCCAGTGGTGTTATGTTTATACACTCACATAGCTTTTATTTAAAGGATTTGTTGTTCTTCTTTTTGCAGGCTGGCTTGAGGCTGTGTGCCACTTCCTCAGTAGAAATAATGATCCTTAGCAAAGCATCACTTACAACAACTTGCATTTACAGAGCACATTTAGCATTGTGAAAAAGGTCCCAAGACACTTCACAGGAGCATTATTAGACAAAATTTGGCACTGAGATATTAGAAAAACACAAAGGGCAGAATATTAAGCTCGGCAGGGTGGGCACACACCCAAACCAGCCGAGCATAAAATGACGCACAATGACGTTGGGCGAACATCCCGACATCAATGCGCAGTCCTGCGATATTTCGTTCGGCGGGATCGCTCCGGAGTCGGCAGCACACCCGCCGACAATTGAAATGACTGTTAAGGCCATTAAAAAGGTAATTAAATTCAAATTTACGGTGCCCGTCCAACCTTACGGTTTGCGTGCAGGCGAAAAAGTCAAGTAGTCTTTGCATTTTTTAGGAAACCTCATCCATGGGCGGGTTGAGGTCTCCTAAAGCAAATAAAAGTTTTACACTTTAATTAAAAACATGTCCCTGCTCATGAGACAGAGTCACATGAGGGGACATATTTTATAACATTTTTGTTTTCTTTATTTTTTTATAAACAGCGGTTCATCTCCCTGAGGCAGCTCTGTGCCTCAGGAGATTATGTAGCGTGCACTCGCACGCTGGCGTGAAGTCCGTGCTCGGCCTGTTCGCCCCCCTTCCCCTGATCGCACAGGTAATGCTCAGTGCTGCCGCTCACATTCCACGCTGGGCAGGCCTCAATTGGCCCGCTAGCGCGAAATCGCGGTGCGGTGCCGATCACGGGCGGCAGTCGGCATCCTGACCGCGCCCGCCCGCCCCCACCGAGCCTGCATGCCAAGGGCAAAATTCTACCCAAAAAACTGGAAACACTCAGAAGGTCACGCAGCCTCTGCAGAGAGTTGTACAGAGTTAACTCAGTTCTGTGAAAGTCGTCAACTCTGTTTTTGAGCTGCTCAGCATTTCCAGCATTTTCTGTTTTTATTTCAGATTTCCAGGGTACGTACTGGATAGTAGGACAGGTAACAAAAGTTTTGGTCAGAGAGATAGGCTTTAAGGAGACTAAAAAGTCTAAGTTTAAGGAGACTAAAAGGAGAGAGAGGCAGAGAGGTTTAGGCAGGCAAGTCCAGAGCTTAGGACTGAGGCAGCTAAAGGCACAGCTGCCAACTGCGGAGCGATGAAAAGCAGGAATCTGCAAGAGGCCAGAATTAAAGGAGTGCAGATGTCTCAGGGGGTTGTAGGGTTGAATGAGATTAGAGAGCTAGTGAGGGACGAGACCCTGGGGGAAATTCAAAACAAGAATGAGAATTTTAAAATCGAGGCATTGCTGGACTGGAAACCAATGCTAATCAGCAAAGACAGGGTGATTGGTGAACAGGATAGACAGCAGAGTTTTGAATCAGTTCAAGCTTACAGAAGGTGAATGGTGGGAGGGCAACTAGAAGAGCCATGGAATAGTCAATGCTCTTCTAAAAGTAACAAAGGCACAGGCCCAATGTATCTAAATCAAAAGGCTGCATCCATATCTGCTAATTGGTCAGAACATTATTCTAGTAAGTTAGATGCCAGAAAACAACTCAAGCATTAACACTTTGGTTGGGATTTCAATTACAGATTTGGGATCATGACTTCTGGTCCTGGTCCTGCTCTGTGTCGGCAATGCACATCTGTTGTGATTGCAATTGAAAAATCACTTATGTTACGACCACAGCCGATGTTATTCACTGAGCAAGCCAAATCCCAGAGGGAAAGTTGTCTTACCGATCATCATTTTTTTTTGCATTTTGAAAACGAGGGGGAAACTATTAATCCCAGAAGCATAGAATTGCAATAACACTTTTAAGATTTTAAAATGATAAGATTTATTAACAAGAAGAAAAAACTTAAGCACTTAAGATCATAAGACTATAAGACATAGGAGCAGAAGTAGGCCATTCGGCCCATCGAGTATGCTCCACCATTCGATGAGATTGTGGCTGATTTGATAATCCTCAATTCCACTTTCCTGCCTTTTCACCATAACCCTTCATTCCCTTGCTGATTAAAAATCTGTCTACCTCAGCCTTACTATTATACTGGTAATAGTACAACTTAAAACAGTATAAGTTGTATTATTAGTACATCATATTTTGAAATATGATTACATCATCGTCATACATCAGTTTGGTGCAAAGCATTGTTCAGTTTGACAAAAATAAACAGGATTTGCTCAGTACTCATTGACCCACATCACTGGCGTCAACAGCCATTTTAAACTGCTTTGTATAATCAGGTACTGCTAAAGAGGCATAGATGTTAGTACGGCTTTCTAGCTGTCAAAAGCAGTCTGACACTCCTGTGTTCATTTGAAGCTCCTGTTCTTTTCCAATAATCCAGTCAGTAGAAGAGCTTCACTGCTGAAATTTAGCATGTATTTCTCATAAAATCCACTCATGCCCAGAAACGACCCAGCTTCTACAGTCCACTACGGTAAAGAATTCCACAGATTCACTACCCCCTAAGAGAAGAGATTCCTCCTCATCTCTGTCTTAAATGGGTGACCCCTTACTCTGAGATTATGCCATTTGGTCCTAGACTCTCCCACAAAGGGAAACAACCTCTCAGCATCTACCCTGTCACGCCCCCTAAGAATCTTATATGTTTCAATAAGGTCTTCTCTCATTCTTCTAAACGCCAATGAGTACAGGCCCAATCTAGTCAACCTCTCTTTATAAGAAAATCCCTCCATACCCGGGATCAGCCTAGTGAACCTTTTCTGGACTGCCTCCAATGCCAGTACATCTTTCCTTGGATAAGGGGACCAAAACTGTTCACGGTATTCTAGGTGCGGTCTAACTGATGCCTTGTATAGTTTTAGCAAGACCAAGTACACAACATCTCACTCTCTTCCATTCTGCTGTTGAAAACATCCAAAGGAAATTCAGGAACAGACTGTTCTCTGAAAACAAAGACTTTTCTGGCTTGAAACCGGATTGCTGCTTCAAATTCACAACTTTTCTCAGCACAGAGTTGGTCTCAGGGCATCTTCCCCACATAGCCAACACAACGCAACTAAACATCTTTCCTTAAACGTCTTTCCTTTCCCCTTTGATCTTAGACTCCATTGTTCTAAGCACCTCTTTGAACTCAATTTTCCCAAAGTATAAAAATCCCTCATGTTTTCTTATTGTCCCCACTTTCAGGTAAAATAAAATTCAATAACCTTTCCTTGTTTACTTATGAAATCTTTGTAACTTCTAAAATTCCCTTATCACTTCTAAACTCCCTTTGAAACTGAACAACTGAAAAATCCAGTTCCTACTTATCTTATAACGCAAATTTCAAACCCAACCCATTTACTCGTACATTTAACTTCACCATAGCCTCTCGTTACAAATGTACGCATCTAGTATTCTACCTTTCATCTCTCTGCTCCCACAAACAAGCTGTCTATACTAACCTTTCCTCAGTTTAATTACACATACACACACAGCCTTCTTTACAGAATGTCACTATATTCTCAAAAATATTAAAAAATAACATCCATCTTCACACCTCCCTTAACAGAAAAAAATGAAACGTCTTATCTGAAAAAGACGTTTTCATTTTCTAAACCCATTTCATATTACTTCTTATGCTTATCAAAAAAGCTATTACATTATGGTGCACATACATCAACCATGAAAATATATATATAATTTGTTTGTAAGAATAAAGTTTATTCGAGTCCATTCTCAATTCCCCAACATCCAAGTCCTTTTGAATTAAAGCTCTTCACAAAGCATCTGCAATTAAATTCTCTCATCCAGCCACATGCATGATTTTTAAATTGAATGGTTGCAATAACAACTCCACCAGAACAGCCTGGCATTTTTTATCTCTAAACATTTCCAGAAACCTCAAACAATTGCGGCCCGTATATACAACTGTCTCTGAAGGAATGTTCGCAACATACACTTCAAAATGCTTCAATGCTAAAACCAAACTTAAAGTCTCTTTTCCTAGAGTTGAATATTTCTTCTGATGCACATTCAACTTCCATGAGAAATACCCTACTGGCTTCTCAAGTCCCAGTTCATCTTCCTGCAGCAACACAGCACCAACACCCACATCACTGGCGTCAACAGCCATTCTAAACTGCTTTGTATAATCAGGTACTGCTAAAGAGGCATAGATGTTAGTACGGCTTTCTAGCTGTCAAAAGCAGTCTGACACTCCTGTGTTCATTTGAAGCTCCTGTTCTTTTCCAATAATCCAGTCAGTAGAAGAGCTTCACTGCTGAAATTTGGCATGTATTTCCCATAAAATCCACTCATGCCCAGAAACCTCAAAACTTCCCATTTCGTTGTAGGTGCAGGGGACTCTACAATAGCTTTTACTTTCGCATCTCATGAGGCCACTTGACCATGCCCAACAGTGTGGCCCAAGTATGTAACTTCCGCTTTTACAAATTCACTTTTAGCCAAATTTAACACTAAATTGGTTTCCTGTAGTCGGTCAAACAGCTGCTTTAAACGTCATAGATGGTCCTCCCAGGTTTGACTGAATATCACTAAGTCATCAATATAGACAACACAATTGCTCAGCCCTTCAATCATTTTGTTTGTCAGTCTCCGAAATGTTGCTGGTGCATTTTTCATACGAAACGGCATTACTTTGCATTGATATAAATCATCCGGCGTCACAAAAGTTGATATCTCCTTTGCCCTTTCTGATAAGGGTACTTGACAGGATCATCACAGCAAGTCAACTTTTGTGATAAACGCTAACTGTCACACTCTCTCGATACAATCCTCTAATCGTGGAATAGGATATGAGTCCGCCTTTGTGACTGCGTTTACTTTGCGGTAATCAATACATAGGGCGGGATCATCCCAGATTTGCACTAAGTGCAGAAGCGGGCAGGAAGAAAGATGTTTTACCTGCTGGCCGCAATGGCGGCTTTTTGCACCATATCGTCCCATTCCCACCTCCTTGATTATGCAGCCACAGGAAACATGCCGGCTCACTGGCAGGCGGCCTCTGATTTGCCTGCCACATCATTAACTTGCTGCTTCCTCACGCAGGACTTTATATTTAAACTGCAGCTGTGTGCACACTTCTCAATGATTGCAGCCCAGGAGGGCACTGGTGAAGACATGGCCCCAAAAGCCAAGAAGAGTGCAACCCCTGATTCAGCATCCCTGGGGCATGTGCTGGACACCATAACCCCGCTCTAGCCGCAGGAGGCCTATCAGTCTCACCACTCAGGCTTGTGACGCGGTGGCAGAGGTGGTCAGTACCAATGCTGCACACAAGAGGTCAGCCATCCAGTGCACAAAACGGATGAATGATCTCGAGGTAAGGCAACCATCTCATCACTCTAAACTCTCACACTCACAAGGCCATCACATATTCACTGACATCTCACTCACAGCCAGCTCAAGGGAAATCACCACTCACTCTCTCACACATACCCTCACATCTCCTTCTGGCCTCATCTCCCCTGGATTCTGTCTCCTCAGCCCTCACGATCTTGAGGCCACTTGAACAGATCAACATGTGCCTCCACACACACCCTGGGAAAACCCCCCTTCCCCATTACAGCCCTCGCCCAACAGCCTCTTCCCTTGCCTGAGACCATTTGTACCCCTTCTCCAAGCCAGCCCTGGCCCTAAAGCCATTGAAAATCCACCTCTGCCTTACAGTTGGTCTGGTAGGTAGAGACCTGCCCAGGAGCCCCCCTAAAAGTGATGCAGTGCTGCCTGCAAAGCCTGGTACTAATGCCTATGAGTGCTGACCACAGAAAGGTAGGCAAACAAACCTCAAAGTCCCAAGCAAAGTGCAGCTTGCCATGTATGGAACACATCGGCATGCAGTTATGCCGAGGTGCCTGGAAGATCCAGTGTGGGAGGATGATTCTGCCAAGCAGGGCATATAATTAGATGTAAATATATTAAAATGGTGTTACTGACGTCTTGCAGTGGGAAACGTGGCCCGCCATTGCGGGTGAAGCAAATGATTGCAAACTGATTTCACAACAGCTTAAAGCCGATTTTTGATCTTCTCGCCATATTATTCATATTATTCATGACGCCCGATGCCAACTGGGGCGGAAAATTATGATCACAGTCTTTGCGACCCAACCAATTTTGACACAGTTACAGTGGATGAACTCCAATTACTTTGGGCTCTATGATGTCAATTTCAAGCATAAATTGAATTTCTTTCTGCATTTGAGCCAATTTTACTGGATTAAATCTATATGAGCGCTGCCTTATTGAAACTGAATCCCCCACATCAACATCTTGCAAAGCCAAATTTGTTTTCCCTGGTCCATTCCCACAAATTGCTTTGTGTGATTGCAACAGCTCTTGTAAATCACTTCGACAGTTTTCTGAAAGGTAACAATATCACATTTAGATTCTTCAGTACTTCCTCATTGTCTAATCAGAGGAAGGTTAATTTCAGAATCTTTAATTTTGGTTTCCTCCTTTTTACCTACCACTACCAGTATCTCCTTCTGTTTATCCTCTCTGTCAAAGTAGCTTTTAAGCATGCTTACATGGCACACTTGCTGACTCTCCTATCTCAGGTATTCAATACATAGTTTAACTCAGAGTCTCTTTTTGATCTGATAAGGTCCACTAAACCTTGCCTTTAATGGTTTGCCTGACACTGACAACAATACTAACACTTTTTCTCCAGCCTCAAAACCACAAGCTTATGCCCCTTTATCCACATTTGCTTTCATCACTTGCTGTGATATCTTTAAATGTTTCTTAGCTAGCTCACACTTACTTCATTTTTCTCTGAGTTTGGCCACATAATCCAGGAGAGTCATTTCAGAGCTTTGACTCACTAATTTCGCCTGAATCAATCTGAGTGGTGCCCATACTTCATGACCATAAATTAACTCAAAAGGACTGAACCCTGTTGACTCATTAGGGGTATCCCTAATAGCAAACAATAAGAATGGAAACCCTGGATCCCAATCATGTGGGTAGTCTTGACTATATGCTCTAATCATAGTCTTTAAAGTTTGATGCCACCTTTCTAAGGCACCTTGTGATTCGGGTGATAGGCTGGTGACCTAAATGCTTTATTCCTAGGCTTTTCATTACTTCTTTAAACAGCTGTGACATGAAATTCGAATCCTGATCTGACTGTATTTCTTTTGATAATCCATATCTTGTAAAGGATTGGGTCAACTCTTCTACAATCACCTTTGATGTGGTTTTCTTTAAAGGCATTGCTTCTGGAAATCTTGTGGACATGTCCATGATTGTCAGTGAATACTGGTTTCCATTTTTTAGTCTTACACAATCAGTCAGGACCATGTTAAAAGGTTCTTCAAATGCAGGAATTGGAATTAAAGACGCAGGTTTAATTACTGCTTGAGGTTTTCCTATCACTTGACCTGTGTGGAATGTTTGACAGAATTTAACTACATCCTTATGTAGTCTAGGCCAATAAAAATGCTTTTGTATGTTAGCTTGAGTTTTCCTAATTCCCAAATGTCCAGCTATTGGGATTTCCTGAGCCACTCCTAAAATTTCATTCTGGTACCCAGATAGTATCACTACTTGGTGCACTATCACACATTTTACATCTGCCAGGGCATGAGGTGGTCTCCATTTCCACATTAACACATTGCTTTTTAAGGTAATAACATTCTGGAATGTATTCTGCCCCTGTTTCCGAATAAGCTGTCTATTGTAGCTTTTTTAAATTCTGGATTTTTTTTTTCTGTAATTCTACTAACTTCAATGAACTAAACACCTCAGTCTCATTCTCTCCAAACTCCCCTTCCTGAATAATCTTTTCACAGATTGATTCAGCCAACTGAGGTTCGGTATCCTCCCTTGTCTTTTAGATTCTTCCTCTTACTGTTTAAGTTTGTTTGTTTGTGACCTTATCGCCACACAATCCAGGATGCTCCTTCTGCAAACCTCTGTTGATTGCAGCTCAAGAGGTTCCTCTACGACAGTCGGTGTAGTCAATATTTGCGATCCAGCTATATCATTTCCTAGCATAAATTGAACCCCTGTAATAGGCAATTTCTTTACTGCTCCGACAAACACCTCTCCTGTTTTCAAATAACTTTTTAAAATTTACTCTGAAGAACAAAATAGGCTTGAACCCCCCATGAATTCAACTAACTGACATTTTCTCCTGCAATGACCCTCTGGTCTGCAGAAGGCACTATCCCATAACATTAATGACTGGCTAGCCCCTGTATCTCTTCAGATCTTAACGGTCTTTCCTGCTCTTCCCAGAACACATGGCTATGCTTTCCCTTCACATATAAAATCTTCAAACATCTCTGTAACTCGACCTTCAGAACTCCCTTGGGTAGGTTGCAAACACATTCCCATCTCTCTGGCTAATAATGACTTTTCCTTTTTCACCTGTACAAAGGTTACTAATCTGTCTTGCACTTGCATCTCAGAACCCACAGCACTTTTACTGACAGAACTCTTCTGAGTTCCTATCAATGCAACCGGTTTCCCATTTATCCTCCAACAATTTGATCTTGTATGCCCAGCCTTGTTACAATGGTAACACATTACATTTCTTCCTTCACCTTTTCCTTCAACCTTTCCATTTTTAATAGACTGGTGTCCTTCAAATGGCTCCTTGTTACTAACACTTTTAGCATCAGTAGGTTTTCTTTACTTCTAATTTCCTTGCTGACTCCCATATGATCCTTTTCCTACACTCAACTGTCTATGTGAAATATCATAAGTGTCAACTAAATATGTCTTGATAGTTACTGGAATACTATTTCTAAATTCGTCCATAATCGTAATCTCTCTTGCATTTTCAAAAGTCTTGTCTAATTTTAATGCCCTATACCATTTATCCCAGAGAGCTTATTTTCCTCTTGCAGTCTATAAATGTCTGATTAGGTGTCTTTCTTACGGTCCTAAACTTCAACTGACAAGCTTCAGGGACAAGTTTATACGCATTTAGTATTGCCTTCTTTACTACCTCATAGTTTGCAGATTGTTCTTCTGGTTAGCTAGCATCCACATTCATTGCTGTACCTGACAAAACACTCTAACATTATATTCCAAGAACTCTAGGCCAATTCAATTTCATAGCAATCTTTTCAAATGCGGTGAAATATCTTTCAACTCCATCCTCCATAAATTTAGGCACTATCTGAAGATTGTAGTCAAATGAAATTCCTCAAAGGAATCAAACTCACCAGCTAAATCACTATCTCTCCTTTCTTCCTGTATTCTAAGTTTTTCCCTGGCCAGGGTATGTTGTCTGTGCTCCTTCTCTCTCTGACACTCAAGCACAAGCTTTTACATTTCCATTTCTTGCATACTTCTCTTTCTTGCTCCGCTTTTTCCCATTGGAGTTTTTTCATTTCTATGTCTTTCAAACTATCCTTTTCTTTTGCTTTCTCCTTTCTTTTTAACATGAGCTTTTTCATTTCTCTTTCTTCTTCTTTTTCTTCCAGTTCAATTTTTTCATCCTTCTTTCTTTTTTTCTTCCAGTTCAAGTTTTTTGCCTTTCCCTATCTCTTTCTATATCAAGCTGCTTCATTTATAACTAAAGTTTTACTACCTCCAGCTGTGACACACTAGTTTTAGGTATCTCTTCCAACTTTAAATGGTGGGCATCAGCCTTACTGAATTCTGTTTTTATTTCCAGCTGCACTTTATCTGCTAACTCTCTCAACTGAGTTTTAGTCAAAGATTTCAAATACTCCACTGATCTTCCACTCCCAGGAAAGTTTTAGCACTGCCAAAGCCATTCTACAGTCCATCACTTTAAAATCCCTCAACACAAAACCCCTGAGTTCAGTACTCTCCTTGTACTTGTATCCTTTGGATTCACAAGCTCCAAACCAATTCAGGAATTTTAATATCCTGCTAAAAGCCCCAATATTTGTTATGACCACAGCCAATGTTATTCGCTGAGCAAGCCATATCCCAGAGGGACACCTATCTTACTGATCATAACTTTTTTTTTGCATTTTGACAAGGGAAAAACTACTAATCCCAGAAGCATAAAGTCCCAATAACACTTTTAGGGTATTAAAATAAAACATTTATTAACGAGAAGAAAAAAAAACTTAAGCACACAGGATTAAAATTACACAGGGAGGAATCGTCCCAGATTTGCACTAAGTGTGGTAGCAGGCAGGTAAAACAACGTTTGCCCCGTCGGCTGCAATGGCAGCTTTTCACTCCTTATCATCCCAAACCCGCCACATTAACTATGCATTCCAGGAAACACGCTGTTTCCATGGTGGTTGGGCTCTCACTCGCCTGCCATGTCATCACCTCGCCACTTCATAATACCAGGCGCTATATTTAAAGTGCAGCAGCCCGCATACCTCTCAGCTCTTCCAGCCCAAGACTGGAAGACAGGATGGCTCCGAAATGCAAAAAGATTGCAGCCCCCAGGCTTAGTGACGTATCCCTCGAGTGCCTTTTGGAAGTCGTGGAGGCCCGCCGTGATGTCCTTTACCACCTCTCTTGGCACAGGAGGAGCAGTGACATCACCAATCCAGCATGGCAGGCAGTGGAAGCGGTGGCCAGCACCAATGCCTTACAAAAGAGGGCAGCCATCCAATGCCGCTACAGGATGAATGGTCACATCCGTTCCACCAGGGTAACTCACTCTTCTCATCACTCTCACCCCACACTCACAAACCCATCACATATCCACAGGGATCTCACACCTCATGGGACAACACCACTAACATTCACATACACCCTCACATCTCCGTCAGGCTCATACCCTCTTGAGCTCGCATCCTCATCTATCCATGGCTCTGCTCACCACACAAACACTCCATGCAGTGCCATGCTTCCTGCTCACACTCTCTCCATGGAAAAACCTGTTCACAACAGCGGGGAGGGATCCCAGACTGGGAGTGGAGTGGCCCACATTAGGCCCCTCACTCACTTTGAGGAGCGTGCCATCAGGCTGACTGGTGAGGACATGGACCGTACCTACAGTGACGGTGAGGTTGGTGGCGAACACCCTCATAAGGATCCTGCACCACATCATCCCTCTCTCAACGCAGCTATGAGTGCTCTCTCTCCTGCTTTTGACTTGCTGCCGTGCACTAATTATCTCTACATCGGTTCGCAGGGAGCTCTGCCAAGCGACCGACACCCTCAGCCAGTCCCTCAGCTCCATCCGCATCCTCACGTCCAGCCAAAAGGACACCTCCACCATTGAAGAGCTGGAAATATGCAGCCTGGAAGATCCATCACAACGCTTACCCACACCCTCCATCAGTGCAGAGACACACACGTCGGTGGGGCCTAGATATACAGCAGGCTCAGATTCACAACCTGGAGGCTGCTTCATGGACACCTATCCACAGCAGGAGGAGGCAGGTTCAGCCGAGCTCCCTGGCACTCGGAAGACAGCTGGGGAAGAGGCCTCTGTGAGGTCTGAGTCAGATGACCAACCTCTGGATTTGGCCTTCCACCTCATCGTGGAGAATCAGCAGAAGGTGCAGGAACATCACGCAGAGCTGTTGGAAGCCCTCAACAGAGTGGCACGTGTGTCAGAGGAGTGCATCCACCTGCTCTCTGATGAAGTGGTGCCCACATGTGCGCCTTTGGAGATCTCATGGAGAGGATGGCGGGTGCCATGGAGACCCTGGTCCAACAGAACACAAACACGCATGCAGACCTGTACTCCATTGTGGGAGCCATGGGCGAGTTCCTGCGGTACCAATGTGAGATGTCCCTCCTGGTGCTCTTTCCCCTCAACAAGTCAGGCCGGGGTCTCGGGCACCTGAAGGGAGGAGGAGCGGCAGATGTACATTCCTAGGTCATCCCCCCAGGAATCTCAGGGGCTGTCCACTCCCTCCAAGTCCCCTTTGCCTGTGAGCCCCTCAAACTCGTCCTCTGTCACGGCAGAGGGAGCAGCCAGCCAATGAGTGATTCTGGAGGGAGAAGTGTGTGTATGTGGCAGGGCCTTTCGGAGCCTAGTGTAAGCACTCTCCTACACATGTGGATCCTTCCCATATCACACTCATCTCAATGTCCTGAGCATATTCAATGCTGCCTGCTGGGGTTCGCTTTCAGTTGGCCATCTGAGTTGACCTGCATCTTTGCCTACACACTGACAACACTCCCATGCAGCACCTGATCTTGCCCCCCACGACTCTCGTTTCACTTTCGATTTGGACAGCATAGTTATAATTCGGTTTTACTTTCACTCCTCAGTTCTTTCCCCTCCCCCAGTCACTCATTTTCTTTCCCCCCATCACAGTTGACCTCCCCCCGGCATCACCTTCCACCTCCTCTCCGTGACCTACCAGCCATAACCCTTTTCCTTCCGGTAAAAGCAAAATACTGCGGATGCTGGAAATCTGAAACAAAAACAGAAAATGCTGGAAAAACTCAGCGGGCCTAGCAGCATCCGGGGAGAGAGAAACAAGTTAATGTTTCGAGTCCGTATGACCCTTCTTCACTCTGAAGAAGGGCCATACAGACTCGAAGCATTAACTCTGTTTCCCTTTTCCTTCTGGGATGTCTTGATGAACATGCACGTTCCCTCCCTTCCTGAAAATCCCACCACCATCCACATTAGCCTCCCCGATTTTCCCCTTCCCATCCCCAGGGTCCATGTCTGCCTCCAAGTTCCCACCAAATACCCTCGCCATCCCTTCTATCGCTACCATCCAACTCTCGCCCTCTGACCCTACTGCCTTACTGTAACCTCGGTCATTTCCACCATTCCCTCATATCGCGCCCACCCTCAGTTTGATCTACGGGAGGCAGCCATTGACCCATCAGACCCCTCCATTGCGCGTTCACCTGGACACCCCCTCCCCACCGGACCCCTTCCCTCTCTGGAATCCCTTCCCCCTTCTGGACCTCTTACTCCCCGGAACCCCTTCCCCCCTCTTGACCCTTTCTTCCCTGGGAACCCCTTCTCCACAGAACCCCTTCCCCCCCGCCTTAGTCCTCCCACTCCCCAGGCTCCTCCCTGTACCCCGCTGTTTAGTCCTCCCCTTTCCTGACTCCCTCAAACACCCTTACCTCTTCCACCACCCTTAGTCCTCCCCCACTACCAACTCCTTCCTTCAGTCTCATCTCTTCCTCCAGCCTCATTTCTTCTTCCAACCTGACTCCCTCCCCTCTCCGTACTCCTTCCTGCCCCCAGACTCCCTTCCCTCTCCTTCCCTTACTCCTTCCACCCCATTACACCTACCTCCCCAGTTGCCATCTTCTCCCCTGTTACCCCTTCCTCCCCTGTACTCCCTCTCCTGACACCTTCATTTCCCCCTCCCAATCTCACCCCACCCACACCTCTTCCTCTCCCAGTCAATCCTAGACCTTCCTCTCCCACCCCCTCGACAATCATCCATTGTGAGTATCAATAGTGACTTTTCAATTTCCATGAGCTGCTTCGCAGCAGAGCCATGTCCATGAGAATCCACCAAGCATGTCATGGACATTCGTCCAGTGTACTGTTGCTGTCGGGCTCCAGCATCTTCTGCTCCTTGGATGTCCGCAATGTGAGCAAGGCCCTGGTGGTAAGTCCCGACTTCTGGATGTCACACTTGTCAAAATGTGTTCTGCACCGACGTGTTTTCCCACTGACGTGGACAGACAATTCAGTGTGGAGGGGTGAGTCCGCAGGGATGGCCTTATAATGATATGCTGATGTACTACAATGAGGTTCCTGATGTCCGATGATGGGTAACGTGGCCTGCCATCGATGGGCTGAGGGCGCGATCACAAACTGGTTTCGCAATGTTGTGAAACCGATTTTTGGCCTTTTCGCCATATAGTCCATTCAAGCCACAAAACACACCAATGCCTACAGGCACAGATGATTCAACCCACAGTTAAAACAGTATTACAAAGCATTCCCCAAAACAACCATTTGGTCGGAACACATAAATAAATTACTTGGCAACAGCTCCCTTATAGATTTTTAACCATAAAAATCCTGTAATATTACCCAAGGCTGCTACTTTAATAAAGCATATCACACGGCTTCTCACTCTTTTCCTCTGTGCTGTTGAAAAAGTCTGAAGGAAGTTCAGGAAAAGACTGCTCTCTGAAAACAAAGACTTCTCTGGCTTGAAACTGGATTGTTGCTTCAAATTCGCAACTTTTCTCAGCACAGAGCTGGTCTCAGGGCATTTCCCCCACACAGTCAACACAACTCAATTAAATATCTTTCTTCAAATATACTTTCCCCCATTGATCTTAAACTCCATTGTTCTAAGCACCTCTTTGAGCTCAATTTTCCCAAATGTAAAAATCATGTTTTCTTATTGCCTCCACAATCGGGTAAAATAAAATCTAATAATCTTCCCTTGTTTATCTATGAAACCTTTGTAAGTTATAAACGTCTCTTGTCAATTCTAAACTCCCTTTGAAACTTAAGAACTGAAAAGTCAAGTTCCTACTTATCTTATAATGCAAATTTCAAACCCAACCCATTTACTCGTATATTCAACTTCACCATAGCCTCTCATTACAAATGTATGCATCAAGAACTTTTACCTTTCTTCTCTCTGCTCCCACAGACAAGCTGTCTTTACCAACCTTCTCCCAGTTTAGTTACACACACGCTCACAGCCTTCTTTACAGAATACCACCATATTCCCAAAAATATTTTAAAAAACATCATCTTCACACTTAATTGGCCCAGGGTTGCATTCACTATCCATTTAGCAGTTGCAGGCATGGGAAGGAGGTGGGGCACAGGAAGCAGTGGGCCCAATTTAAAGGATGAGTGGCAGCCATTGCTGTGGTTACCATTTGACTCAATAATGGAAGGGGAAGCTGAGCAGAGGGCAATGGGTAGGGTGCCCACGCCAGTGTATCCTCCTGTTTCTCTGATGCCTCACTCAAGGTGCTGCTAGAGGCAGTGACAGCATGGAGCAGCATCTGTTCCTTGCCAGCGGCAACAGAGAAACCTGCAGTGAGGCTTATGAGACCAATAGTAGAAGAGTGGTGAGGAGAAAATGGGTCCAGTGTAGAAAAAAATTCAATACCTGCTTAGGTCTGTCAAGGTGAGTCCAAAGATAGATCCAGATGGCATTCAGTCACAAGAATGCAAACAAGAAGGAAAGCCTGGAATGCATAGAGTTCTCCTGACCATAGGAGAAATGTGTATAGGGCATCATCAGTGACCCATAAGCATAGTTTATGATCTGAGTGCTATCGGACCACAGGCCACAGTAAGTCTGTAACATCTTATGAGAATGAAAAGCTGCACGTGGTGAAGGAGAGAGGCATTGTCCTAATGGCATCTTCCTTCACCTTGCAGGCCAAAAGGGAGGACAATGCCATGAGGAGAAAGAAGGCATGTTTGGATAGTGGGGTCCCACAACTCGCATCATTAACTCATCTTGAGGAGCTGGTCCTTAATCTGGCCAGAATGGCAAGCCACTAAGGCACTGCAGTATTGGGGTCCAACATATACAGGTTGAAAAAAATCTGAACATCTCCAGATTTAGAAGGTACAGAGACATAGCTGCAGGATAACATAGATTGGGACCTGAATTCTGAAGGATACATGACATTTAGGAAGTTAAGAATAGGTGGAGGCATGGCTCTGTTAATTAATGATGGTATTAGCACATCAGAGAGGGATGACCTAAATTCAGGAAACCAGGATGTAGAAGTGGTTTGGGTTGAGATGAGATGATAAAGTCATTAAAGTGGGAGTGGTGTACCTAATTGTAATTACACACACATATATAGAGTATAAAGGAAGGGGTAATGGGATTTTGTCAGAAAGGTACAGCAATAATTATGAAGGATTTTAATCTGCATATAGACTGGAAAAATCAGATGGACAAAAGTAGCATAGATGAAGAGTTCATAGAGAGTTTTTGAAATAGTTTCTTAGAACAGCATGTTCTGGAGCCAATCAGAGAGCAAGCTATACTAGACCTGTTATTGTGCAATGAGATAGGTCAGGGGGTGGGGGAGTTGGCAGTCGGGGGGGATCAGAGGCCAAGGGCGGTGGCGGCGTGGGGGTTTGGAGTTCAGGAGGGCTGGGGGTCGGATGTCTAGGGTTCTGGAGGTTGGGGAGGGTGAGGGAGCTCTGAGGTGTGTGGGGGGAGTCCCGTGGGGGTCGGTCTGGGTGTTTTCAATAGCTACCAAGAAGTTAGAAGAGCATTTAATTCTTCTAACATTTTTTGGGTGACTATTGGTGTAACCCCTGGTGGAGTTTGTGATTTAAGTCACATTTTTGGATGGTTCCCAGAGCATGGCAATTGTCCAGAGCAAGTTTGCACTTCTGGGAAATTGCAGTGCAAACCCTTACCTGGGTACACCCAAGAGGGATTTCCCTGTGCATCTTTGGAGTAGCCCCCAATCCGATGCTGGGGGGCTCAGAAGTTATGGCTCAATATGATTAAATTTTACAATCAGTTTGAGGGAGAGCTGAGCGGGTCCAAGACCAGTACTTTAAACTTAAATAAGGGCAATTATGAGGGCATGAAAGTAGAGCTAGCTAAAGTGAACTGGCAAATGAGGTTAAGATATAGGTCAATAGCGATTCAGTCGATATTTAGGGATATTTAAAGGGATATTTAAAAGAAATTCTAAGGGGAGGACCCAACATCCGTGGTTAACTAAAAGAATTAAAGGCAGTATCAAACTTAAAGAAAAAGCATATCCTTGCGTAAAGACAAGTGGTGTGTCAGAAGATTGGACAGAATATAAAGAACAGCAAATAATGACTAAACAATTAATGAGGAGGGAAAAATTGAAGTACGAGAGAAAGCTAGCTAGAAATATAAAGACGGTTAGTAAGAGTTTATATAGATAGTTAAATAAGAAAACAGTTCACAAAGTGAGCATTGGTCCAATAGAAAGTAAGTCTGGGGAACTAATAATGGAAAGTAAGGAGATGGCAGATGAATTGAGCAGGTATTTTGCATCGGTTGTCACCATAAAGGATATGAGTAACATCCCAGAAATATCTGTAAATCAGGAAATGGAAGGGAGGGAGGAACTCAGGAAAATTACAATCGCCAGGGAAGTATTATTGAGCAAATTGTTGGAGCTGTGGGCTGACAAATCCCTGGGTCCTGATGGACTTCATCCTAGCATCTTAAAAGAAGTGGCTAGTGAGATAGTTGATGCGTTGGTTTTAATTTTCCAAAACTCCCTAGATTCAAAGAATGTTCCATTAGATTGGAAAATCGGAAATGTAACTCCTTTATTCACAAAGGGAGGGAGACAGAAAGCAGGAAACTATGGGACAGTTAGCTAGACATCTATCATAGGGAATTTATTAGAAGCTATTATTAAAGATGTTATAGCAGGGCACTTAAAAAAATTCAAGGCAATCAGGCAGAGTCAACATAGTTTTGTGAAAGGGGAATCATGTTTAACCAATTTATTGGAGTTCTTGGAAGGAGTCAAGTGTGCTGTAGATAAAGGGGAACTGGTGGATGCACTGTATTTAGATTTCCAGAAGGCATTTGACAAGGTGCCACATCAATGGCTATTACAAAAAATAAAAGCTCAGAGTGTAAGGGGTAACATGTTGACATGGATAAAAGAAAACAGGAACAGAGTGTTGGCATAAATGGGTCTTTTTCTGGTTGGCAGGATATAACGAGTGCTGTGCCACAGGGATCAGTGCTAGGGCCTCAACTTTTATAAAATTATATAAATGACTTGGATCAAGGGACCAAAGGTATGGTTGATAAATTTGATGATGACACAAAGATAGGTCAGAAAGTAAGTTGTAAAGAGGGTGTAAGGAGGCTACAAAGGGAAATGGATACATTAAGTGAGTGGGCAAGGATCTGGCAAATGGAGTATAATATGGGGAAATGTAAAATTGTCCATTTCAGCAGGATAAATAAAAAAAAACATATTATCTAAATGATGAAAGATTGCAGAGCTCTGAGATTCAGAAGGATCTAGGTGTCCTAGTACATGAATCACAAAGGGCTCGTATGCAGGTACAGCAAACAATTAGGAAAGCTAATAGAATGTTATCGTTTATTGCGAGGGGAATTAATTACAAAAGTAGGAAGGTTATGTTTCAGCTGTACGGGGCATTGGTGAGACCACATCTGGAGTACTGTGTACAGTATTGGTCTCCTGATTTATGGAAGGATGTAAATACGTTAGATGCAGTTCAGAGAAGGGTGGGTTGTCTTACAAGGAAAGGTTGAACAGGCTGGACTTGTATCCACTAGAGTTTAGAAGAGTAAAACGTGACTTGATTGGTGCCTTAAAGATCCTGATGTCTTAAAGATCCTGAGGGGTCTTGACAAGGTGGATATGGAGAGGATGTTTCCTCTTGTGGGAGCAGCTAGAACTTGGGGTCACTTTAAAAATAAGGGTTCACTTATTTAAGAAATGAAGGAGAAATTTTTTCCCTCAGAGGGTTGTGAATCTTTGGAATTCTCTTCATCAAAAGGCGGTGGAAGCAGAGTATCTAAATGTTTCCAAGGGATAGATAGATTATTGATAAGCAAGGAGGTGAAAAGTTATCAGGGTAGGCAGGAATGTGGAGTTGAGGTTACAATCAGATTAGCCATAACCTTACTGAATGGCTTAGCAGGTTTGAGGGGCTGAGTGGCCTACTCCTGCTCCTAATTCCTATGTTCATATGTTCGTATGTTCATATGCACGGCAATCCTCCACATTCAACAAGCTGACAATGCATAGCTGTAACCTTATCATTTTAAGCAGCAGAAGCATCTGTTGATTGTGCCAATTTCTCAGGACCATCTTCTCTTATGTCTCTCACAGGGTCAACTGCAGAGGGGATGGAATTGACACATCATGAACATATTCAGAGGAGGAAGAAACAATGGAACCTGCAAAATCACTTCTTTCTCGCGCACCTTCCACCGGTGCAGACACTCGGACTTTGATGGATCCTTGCGCATTATTAAAAATATTGCCACATGGGCTAGTCCACATCACTTCAGAGCAGGAGGAGATGGTGGAGCCAGAATCATCTGTAAGCAGACCCCCTTGGAGGATGGAGGACAGACAAACCCTGCTCAACAGGGTGGAGATGTAAAGCCTAGGAAGTCATGAAATAGACGGCTCTACATGGAGAGCCAGCATCAGATGCCCACATGTCAGAGTTACCAGAGGCACTGTGGAGTCATGGGATGAGAATGGAGGAATCCATTCATCTCGTGTGCTCCAATATGTCTCTGTGCTTTGAGTGCATGAGCTCACCCATTGACAGAGTGATCAACCTCATGGAGAGCCATATGTGGCATCACTCCGACTAGATAACTGAATAGCATGCTTACATGCACAAAATGCATGTCAAAATCTGTCCCATTGACCAGTTCATGGCGCAAATGATGCAAAGAAGCATGTAGTGGTGTCAGCTGTTCTCCAGGTGCTGGTTCTTTCTAGAAATCGAGGACGCTATGAAAGGGTTGAGGTGGTGACAGGTGTTGATGACAGGGCCACCCTTCAGGGAGTTCTATCATCATCATCCACTTCCATGACCCCTCCAAAGGACGAAGCATCTGCAGAGCTACACCCTGTGACTGAAGCTACCCCTGCAGTAATGCCAGTGCAGCAGGCTATAGAGATGCCCCCAACGCGAGCATCTCAGAGGCAAAGCGGCACAAGTCAGCGGTCTACATGGACCCCATTCTGAACCATGGTGGGACTGGTGGCGGGGTGGGGGACGCAAGTCATAGTGAGTGGAGGCCAACACATTAATAATGTCATTTTGTGGGCCATTTGGGCGTTTTTGTTGTCAATAATATAAAACCGTTATGTGCTAAAGCACGGAGCACGTTTTGCACTAAAGCAAACTTGTGTGTTTCCATTTCATCGAAAAGCAGGAGAATGGAAGATATGAGTTAGCAAAGCAAAGCAGTGTGTTGGGGAAAAGTATTCCAGGCAGAGATTCTGGAGCCTTTCAGTGTTTGTGTCATTCAAGGTTTCTGACTTCTGTTCTTAATGGATCCTTGCTCTTAGCCTGATGAAGGAGAATCTCCTCTCCAAATATCCTGCAGACTGAGTTTCACTCAGGTGAAACATATCTGGATCGGAGTGGCCCGAGCACCCCTGCCATCCAGACTCTGCCTTCTGAGCTTACAATAGTGACATCTGTGCAAAACATGGGGATCATCTTCCAGTTCTCCTTAAGCTTCTTCCTCATCTTCATCCGCTTCTTCCTTCTCCTCCGAGGAGCTGTGCTATTCCAGTGCTTCTCCTTCTTCAAGGTTCACACCTCTGTGGAGGGCCATGTTATGGAGAGTGCAGCAGATCACAACAATGTGTGAGACCTGTGGGGAGTCTACTGCAGGGCACCATCCAACTAGGCATAAGCTGAACCTCATCTTCATGAGGCCAATGGCCTGCTCAAAGATGATCCTTGTGAACAGGTGGCTTCAGTTGTAACTGAGCCTCTGTGGCAGAGTTATGCACCAAAGTCATCAGACAGGTCCTCATGGGAATAAGCCTTACCATTAATCCATAGATTACCAATGGCTCCGTGAAGAGAGACAGCACCTGTGATTGCCAAAAGAGGAAGGTGTCATGGCAGCTTACAGAGTAGTGCTTGCTGTGGTCACAGGCCAGTTGGACATTTAGGAATTAGAATCCCTTCGTGTTGAGGAATCTCCCTTACTGGTCAGTCGGTGCCTTGATGCTACATGGGTGCAGCTGATGCACCTGAGGGAATCCAATAAGGGAGGCAAATCCCATGGCCCTTAAAGCATGCATGCCACTATCCACTTTGAATTCAATGTGATCCCCCGCCACCTCAAACAGAGCATCCGTTACCTCCGTGATGTAATCATGTACTGCAGTTTATGAGATGCCACCAATGTCTGGAAGGGCCTAGGTGCAAAAAAACGGCACTGTGACTTAGACAGCTATGGGAAGGCCATGCTGAAGATACAAACTGTCGGATGACCCTCAATGCGAGCAGACAAGTCAGCAACCACCTACTTGGAAAGGTGCAGATTTCTGCAACACTGAGATTACAACATATCCATGTAGCATAATTCTCCTTTGGCAGTAGAACCTATGCTGAAGGTGTTGCTTTCATTGCCTTCCTGTTCCTAGTTCCTGACCCCTGAGCCCTTGTTGCCCCTGCTCCTTTGGATGTCACTCCTCATCACTAGTTGATCCTCTCTCAGAGTAGTTTAGTTTCATTTCTTGTTATGTCTTTCCTTCCAAATGGAATATGGAGTCTTCCTGAGCCCCACTCTCATGAACTCGTGAGGCCTGTACACAGAAGGACACCTCCCCCCCACAAAGCTGCCCCCATCCCCAAAAATGCCCTTATCTAAGGTGAAGCAGTATTACAAGTAATTCTCCTGACACTGTACAACTGTTTGCCTGTGACTGAGAACCTTCTCTGAGCTTTCCTTTGTTAATGGTGCCTCTTGCTGCTATCTCGTCATCCTGACTCCTTACCCTGTAGTAGTTGAGACCCTGTGTAAATCCGATGCCTTAATAAGAAAATTCCAAACTGGCCCTTAATGAGCTGACAAGCTCGTTAACAACCTTAACTAGCCATTTACACATTTTGGATGGGTTTCCTCCCCTTAGAGCCTTTTCAACTTTCAGCGTTTAAGTTTTGCATTGGGAAACTGGCACGGCATTCCGAGGGGCGAGTTCAAGCTTCCCTCTGCATCTGCTCATTCTCTCACATTTAAATAAAAATCCCAGAATTTGATGCAAGAATTGAGGGAGATTGGCATAATTGAAACGACTGCTTAAAGCGCTAATTCTGCACTGCTGGTGGAAACCTAATTTGCCAATAGTGCATATTGAAAATTCAGATGCATTCTGTTGATGCTTTCCAATTATTATATTCAGAAGATCATGGCAGTATTGCCTGAATTAGAAAATGTGCTGCCAGCAAGCAAGACTACTACAGCAAGACTGACTGGTAAAATTACATGGTATCCATTACAATGGGATCCAAGGTTATTATGAAAAGTTTTGGTGACTGTTTTGTCAGGAATCCAAGTGTTTTTTATGATCTAACTCATCACTTATTTTGCAAGAGTTGGAAGAGAAGCTTCTGTGTTTCATTGGCCACAATGAAAGCCAAATCTGCCTGTTTTGATGCTTACTCACTCCAATGGACTGAATGGCAATGGCCTCGTCCATGCCGCTGCAGACTGTCAATTCTCAATCTTCAATTGGATCGAGAAACAGAGCAACAAGACTCACTGGCTCTTTAAGCAAATCTTTATGTTTTAATCAGGGGCAAAATAAGTGTTTCAATTGACCTCAGCATTCCTAGAATCACAGAATCATAGACATGGCACAGAAGAAAGCCATTCAGCCCATCGTGTCTGTGCTGCTAACATTCAAGTAACTAGCAAGTAATCAGCATGGAATATCAGTGTTTTATCTTTATATGCTACTTTACTGTTTCTGTAATTCCCGCAGAAAATGTGATAACTCTATTTGAATTATGAAGTTCATGTGCTGCTTATAAAGAGGTCTTGCATTGTATCTGCTTACTTTATGAGCCTTGTGCTTCAAAAGGTGTACACTTACTGTGCTTGTGTGACATTTATCTGCACTGAACCACCAAACCATGATATACACTGAAAAATAAAATTCCTCGTTGTTCATTTACCTGTCAATGATAGCACACATGTCAATGTTAACATTGGTAAACTGTCCCAGCTTCCCTTGCTCAACAGCATGTAAGTCAGCCAGCTGATCATCCACATGAAGGAGTTGCATGCAGCCTTGAAAGGAACGCCGAGAGAGACTTGGTTTTGTGTTATTCAGTAGACCAGGGTAACCTGAAATAACAAAAAGTATATCAATTTCCTGTGTTGTGCAGACATTACTCAGAAATTAAAGATTCCTGGGGGGTTATTTCATTACAATGCATTGCAGTAAGCTATTTCAATTCCTCTTAGCATGAAAGGTTCCAACTTTTAAACTGTAAATGAAATATTAATTTGTTAGGCCACTCTAGACAAACCAAAAGCATTGATTACTAATGCAAAATTCAGGTTTTCATCACTGACATTTGTGAGAAAACAACACCCTTAAACTGAAGAGAACACACAATGCTTTAATGAAGGAATAATATGTTCTGTAATTGCCAATCCTATCTCAGTGTAATTCATTGAAAAGTCATGACAATGATAAGGTACTTAATGAATTAGGTTATATTACAATATCCATTGATTTTTTTAAAAATCGATTAGCATTTGAGTTAGCATTCCACCTGATGTGAGCACAGTATTGAGATCCCTTAACTGACTACAGAACTGACATTTCACAATACTAGTGACGGAATCAGAACACAACGCTCAACAAAAGACAAAACTCATTTATCATACCGTAGCTATGTTTAATAAAGTGAAATACATTTACTACATGATAGTCATTGTAATTTAAAATGTCATTTACTGGTTAACGTGCTTTCAAAGGTTGATGTAAAGATGTTACATAAATGCAAGTGCTGCAAATATATATACATATATTTTAAATACCATCGTATAGTAGATTTTTTTTCACTGTCCTGGGAATACCATATCACATAATGGAACTGCTCTTCCATTATTCTTTATTTGGCCAATATGTATTCCACTATTTATATTAAAAATCTGGCTTTCCCCTTTCATATCATCAGTAATCAAATCAAAAGTTTTTGAAGAAAATGTGCCTGTGTGAGTTCAATTCATCTTAAGGCCTGCATGTTGTAAACTCAATAAAATGCACAAAGCCCTTTTCTTGCTGAGCTCTGTATCATTGTATATATCCATAATAATGTGCTTCATCAGGTTGTGGGAGCAAATTCACATCTTTATATTCTGCATGGGTGAATTCAGACTTTAGCTGGCTGACAGCAGATCTGCTGAGTGGAGACATTGTTTCCTCATGGGAGGGAAAGAAAGTTGTCAAGCGGTTGAACTGGGGTTCCCTATTTCCCTCAACATCTGGTTTAAAAGTAACATAGAGGCCTAGAACAGGTTAACTAATTCAAATGGTAAACTGTGGTTTGTAGTGTGACCTTGAGAAAGGAAAGGTCACATAAAAATACCCATTTCCATTTTTTGCTGTGACAGTTTTAGATATGTGTGTACCATTTTTTGTCTTTATCCTTTCATGGGATGTAGGTGTCGCTGGCAAGAACAGAATTTGTTTCCCATCCCTAATTGCCCTTGAACTGGGTGGCTTGCTAGGCCATTTCAGAGGGCAGTTCCGAGTCAACCACATTGCTGTGGGTCTGGAGTCACCTGTAGGCCAGGCCAGGTAAGGAAGGCAGATTTCCTTCCCTAAAGGACAATAGTGAGCCAGAAAGGTTTTTACAACAATGATAGCTGTCATGGTCACCTTTACTAATACTAGCTTTATATTCCAGATTTATTAATTTAAATTCCACCAGCTACCGTGGACCCTTCAGATAAATGTTCAATTATACTGACTTGATGATTGACTATGCCTCTATCCATTGACACGTCAGTAATGTGAAGATATTAACACTGATTTTGATGTTTGTTCCTGCCAGTGGGAGACTGGGGCCTCATTTACATTCCACTGGTGAGTGACAAGTGCCAAGCAGGCACATTGCTGTAGGTGGCCAATGTTCAAATGGCAGAAAATCAGCTGGCACCCAAACGACTGTAGCCAAAGGTTAGAGCCGAGGCCAGTAGAGGCCTGAATTTTTTTTGTGGGCTTCTACTGGTACCATTAAAAATACATCTTCTGGGTTATTTTCTAAGCAGACTCCAGCATGCTCCATCCATTTGTAATTAGAAATCGCAATCTAAATCCTATACACGTCAGATGGCACAGATTTATATGCATTAACAAGGATTCAATCTGTATCCAGTGATTGCCTGGGTGAAGGGTGGAATCTGGTTGCAAATGGAAGTGGTGAACACAACAGTTTTATTTTAGGTCTTTTACTGCCCTGTTCCCACCAGGCATAGCCTGTTCCCATCCCATGGGTGAGTATAAGGGATCCTGATTTCTTTGACTTACGAACGTACAAATTAGGAGCAGGAGTAGGCCACTTGGCCCCTTGAGCCAACCCCGCCATTAAATAAGGTCATGGCTGAACTGATTGTAAACTCAACTCCATATTCCCGTCTCACTCTGATCGCCTTTCACTCCCTTGTTTATCAAGAATCTATCTAAGTCTGACTTAAAAATATTCAAAGACTCTGATTCTACCTTTTGAGGAATAGAGTTCCAAAAGACTCATGACTCTCTGAGAGAAAAAATTTCTCCTCATCTCTATCTTAAATGGGCGAACCCTTATTTTTTAACAGTGACCCCTAGTTCTAGATTCTCCCACAAGAGGAAACATCCTCTCCACATCTACCCTGTCAAGACCCCTCAGGATCTTATATGTTTCAATGAAGCCGCCTCTTACTCCTCTAAACTCCAATGGATAAAAGCCTAGCCTGTCCAACCTTTCTTCATAAGATAACACTCCCATTCCAGGTATTAGTCTAATAAACCTTCTCTGAACTGCTTCCAACACATTTACACCATTCCTTAAATAAGGAGACCAATACTGTACACTTACTCCAGATGTGATCTCACTAATGCCCTGTACGTAGGGCAGGTTTTTCGGGTCAGCGAACGGGGGCGGGGCCCGCTCGCCGACGCGTAAAATGATGCGGGGATACGTTGGGCGTGCGTACCGACGTCACCCCGCGTCATTTAGATTTTCAGTTCAGTGGGCACGCAGCCGATTCGGTTGCACGCTCGCCAAACTGTCAACGGCCTGTTAAGGCCATTAAAAAACTAATTAACATCATTGATGTACCGGCTCGTCCAACCTTAAGGTTGGCAGGCAGGCCGGGAGCCCAGGCGGGCCTCAGAGAAAGCATGAAACCTCATCCACAGGCGGGATGAGGTTTCATGAGGGTATTTAAATTTTTAAGAAAGGTTTCAATAAAACTTATGGACATGTCCCAACTCATGTGACAGTGCCACACGAGGGGACATGGCAGGGAAAAATTTTAAACATATTTATTAAAAGTTTTAAATCGGAGCCAATCTCCCTGAGGCAGGGCACTTTGTTTCAGGGAGATCTGTGCACTCTTTCACACGCATGCGCGAAAGAGCGCACTTCCGGCTGAGGGAATCTCCCCCTCCACCTGCACAGGGAGCGCATAGCACTTCCTGGCGGATGTCACGCTGGGCAGGCCTTAATTGGCCCACCCACTTTAAATGGCTGTGCTCCCCCAACCGGGGGCGCAGATTGGAAGGCCGCCCACCGGCGCCCACTCCCGCAATCTACCCCCCCACGATGGGGGCAAAATGTTGCCCATAACTTAGCTACTTTTGTATTCAATTCCCCTCACAACAAACAATAACATTCTATTAGCTTTCCTAATTACTTGCTGTACCTACATACTAGCCTTTTGCGATTCATGCACTAGTGCACCCAGATCCCTCTGCATCTCAGAGCTTTGCAATCTCTTACCATTTAGATAATATGCTTCTTTTTTATTTTTCCTGCCAAAATGGACAATTTCACATTTCCCATATGGTACTCCATTTGCCCCAGATATTTGCCCACTCACTTAACATATCTATATCCCTTTGTAGCCTTCTTATGTCCTATTCACAACTTACTTTCCTACCTACCTTTGTGTCATCATCAAATTTAGCAACCATATCTTCAGTCCCTTTATCTAAGTCATTTACATAAATTGTAAAAAGTTGACACCCCAGCACTGATCTCTGTGGCACTCCACTTTTTACATCCTGCCAACCAGAAAATGACCCATTTATGCCTACTCTCTGTTTCTTGTTAGCTATCCAATCTTCTATCCATGCCATTAGGTTACCCCTGTGCCATGAGCTTTCATTTTCTGCAACGACCTTTAATGTGGCACTTTAGCAAATGCTTTTGGGAACTCTAAGTACAGTATATCCCCCTATTTCCCTCTATCCTCAGCATGTGTTACTTCTTCAAAGAACTCCAATTAATTAGTCAAACATGATTTCCCTTTCACAAAACCATATTGTCTCTGCCTGGTTACCTTGAACTTTTCCAAATGCCCTGCTATAACATCTTTAATAATAATGTGGTAATCTGAGGTGCAATACACCTTTAAGAGAATGTTAGCAGATTGACCATGTGATTGTATTACTCAATTGCTGTGTAGCACTGGCTACAATGTTAATCAGTAGTTTAGAATAGGATCTGGTTTGAAAAGCACACGTGTTAGTGCTCTGTTACATGTGTTAATAAACAGCATGTGCTTCATCTTACATTGGTCTCTGCACCTGCAGTATCTTGTTTACCAACTCACTCACCAGTAGATAGGTGTACGACCGTGTTCGCTGAGCAAAGTGACCCGATAGAAGGAACATAACAACTGGCGACGAGGCAAAACACAAGTCGACGGCAACAAAGGAAGCCGCGGAAATTCAACAGAAGTAAATCAGCCGTACTTTGCAAGGCAATTGTAAATACAGCCTCTATTATAGTCGAAGTTATCTCCCTCCAGCATGCCACAGTTTGGCTGTATTGAACTGTTTGATCAGACCACCGATGACTGGTCACATCATATTGAATGCCTCGTATTCTTCTTTTTGGCCAACGACATATCGGGGGAGGAGAAGAGGTGAGCGATCCTCTTATTGACATGAAGCAGTAAAACATACGGCCTAATTCATATTCTAACAGCACCCAATGCCCCAGATTCCAAGAGCTTTGATGAGTTGGTAAATCTTGTGAAAAGCCACTTTCAACCAAAACTCTCGGTAACAATGCAGCGTTTTAAATTTAATTTGAGGTGTCGCACCCCTGGAGAGGCAGTCAATTGCTATGTAGCAGCCTTAAAACAACTTAAGAACACTGTGATTTCGGGACATCGATTAACAACATGTTAAGAGACTGATTAGTATGTGGGATTAATGAAGACGCCATTCAAAAGAGGTTGTTGCCAGAAATGAATTTAGACTTCAGCAAGGCACTGGAGTTGACGCTCACAATGGAGAGCGCAGTCAGGGATTCAGAAGCAATCAAGGGAGCACAAAATGGCTCCTCCTTCATATTGGGAGGGAAGCACTGGTTAGAAATAGTGCGCTGGGTTCCGCGGAAAGGCGGGAAACAGCTATCATTAACAGACCGGCAAAAAGCAACGGTTTAACAGAGAAAACCTACAATACTAATGGCAGAAATGGAACCACACAGCCAGCAAGCGAACAACAATTGAAAAGAATCGAGTGTTTCTACTGCTATCGTAATGGGCACATTATGTGATATTGTAAACTCAGATTAAGACAAAATTTTAAGCAGAAAGGTAGAAATCGTGAAATTCACATAATAGAGGAACCAGAAGAAACAGAGTCAGATTTTTACTCACTACACAACTTAAAAATGGGTGAAACAGAGCCAATCTACGTGGGCGTGAAAGTCAAAGGGAAACCCATCCGAATGGAGGAGGATACGGGGGCATCCACGACAGCTACAGGGGAACATGCCTTCAAATATCTGAAAGGAGGAGACCACTCATTAAATCTGGAAAATTCAGATGCTAAATTAAAGACATATACTGGTGAAGACATATGAGTAAGAGATATATGCATTGTTCCAGAACAGTATGGAAATCAGTCTGTTAATTTACCCCTGATAATGGTCGCAGGGGATGATCCAAGTCTACTTGGTTGGAACTGGCTTATGGAAATAAAGTTGGAGTGGACTGAGAGTTTTCAACTCATAATGAAAGACCTGCAAGAATTAATACAGGGATATGCCTCCGTTTTCAGGGAAGAGCTCAGCAAGATTCAGGGGCTGCAAGCGAAAATCCATGTGGATCCTGGGGCAACCCCCAGATTCTTGAAGGCGGGGCCAGTCCCCTACGCATTACGAGAAAAAGTTGATGGCTGGAAAGGTTGGGAGTCTTACAACCTGTACAATTTTCTGAATGGGCAGCGCCATTAATTCCAGTACTAAAGCCTGGCCAGAGTGTGCGAATATGCGGGGACTACAAGTTGACTGTTAACAAAGTGGCCAGGATAGACAGGCATCCTATACCAAATGCTGATGAATTTAACTCCAAGCTGGCAGGGGGAACCGCATAAATGAAACTTGGCATGAGCCACGCTTACCAGCAAGTCGAGCTAGAAAAGGCCTCTTGGCCTCTCGGGATTTTGTGACTATCAATACGCCAAGGGGGTTATACCAAGTTACCCCTTGGAGTCTTATCGGCTTGTGCAATTTTCCAATTGACTATGGAAAATTTACTTCAAGGTCTGCCCCATGTTGTGGTTTATCTCGATGATGTCCTAGTAACAGGACTAGCTAATGAAGAACACCTGGCTAACTTGGAAGAGGTACTGAAGTGGTTCTCACAAGCTGGAGTACATTTAAAAAGAGAAAAATGTATCTTCCAAGCAAAAGAAGTAGTTTATCTGGGTCATAGGGTCGATTCGCAGGGCTTTCACCCCATGGAAGACAAGGTGAGAGCTATTTGTGAGGTGCCAACACTGAGAAGCACCACAGAACTCAGAACCTTCTTGGGAATGATTGATTATTATGGGCGTTTTCACCCAAATTTGTCAATAGTTCTGGCTCCATTATACGGATTGCACAAGAAAAATCACAGGTGGGCTTGGCAAGCTTCACAACAACAGGCTTTTATGACAATAAAGCAGTCGCTACATTAATCATCCCTGTAGGTACATTTTGACCCAAAGAAGGAATTCATTTTTGACCTGTGATCCATCCCCTTGCAGTGTAGGGGCAGTACTCTCCCACCGGATGGCTCTGAACGGCCCATTGGCTATGTCTCAAGAACACCTGGTGTGACAGAATGAAGATACTCACAAACATTTACAGCGAGAAAGTGTGAGAGAAGCAGCGTGGTCATTTACAGTGAGAGAGTGTGAGAGGATTGGGGCCTTTAACAGTGAGAGAGTGTGAGAGAAGCAGCGTGGTCATTTATAGCGAGAGAGTGCAAGAGCAGCGGGGCCTTTAACAGTGAGAGAAGAGTGTGAGGCCATTAAAGAGCATGAGAGGGAAAAGAGCGCAGAGAGCAGCTGATTAGTGAGTAGGATTGGTGAGTACTTCTAGTCTTTAAAGTAAAAGTAAGGTCTTTAGTTTGTGTTTAAATGTCTAGCCTTTTTTTTCCCCTTTCTCCTAAAGTTAGCTTGTTAAGTATAAGATCGCTACTGGTCTGTATAAAAAAAATAATTGCAATAAAAAGTAAAGAGTGTTGATACTAGAGTAATTAATTAATAAATTGAATAAAATACGATAGCGAAAGTAGGATGGGTGATTTGTTGCTGCTGCAGCATGTGGGAGCTGCTGGACACCAAGGTGATCCAGAGCTAACACTTCTGCACCAAATGTTTGCAGCTCAAGGTATTTTGGATCCAAGTTAAGGAGCTGGAATCCGAGCTGCAGACATTGCGCCACATCAGGGAGGGAGAAAGCTACCTGGACACTTTGCTCCAGGAGGTGATAATACCCCTCAGATTAGGGAATTCAAATTTGGTCTGTGATCAGGGACAGGAGGGTGTGACTGCAAGTGAAGCAGGTATGGGAACCCAGGGGGAAGCATTTGAGAAGCCTCGGGCCCTGCAACTATCCAACAGTTACGAAGTTCTTACAAGCTGTGTGGCCGAGAGCAGGGACTGCAGGGACGATGAGCGAACTGACCACAGCACCATGGTACAGGGAGCCATTCAAGTTGGGGGGAGGAAATGGGAAGATAGTAATAGTACAGGTCGGAGTAATTAGGGGAATACTGTTCTCTGCAGCTGTAAGCATGAGTCCCAGAGGCTGTGTGGCTGCCCGGTGCCAGGGTTAAAGAACATCTCCTTAGGGCTGGAGGAGGAACTTGGAGTGGGAGGGGAGGGATCCAGTTGTCGTCGTCCATGTTGGTACCAACAACATTGATATGACTAGAAAGGAGGTTCTGCTGTAAGAATTTGAACAGTTAGGAGCTAAATTACAAAGCAGAGACTCCAAGGTAATAATCTCAGGATTGCTACCTGTGTCACGGGCAAACTGGCACAGGATAAATAAAGTCAAGGAGTTAAATGCATGGCTCAGAGATTGGTGTGGGAGGAATGGATTTCAGTTCATTGGGCACTGGCACCAGTACTGGGTTAGAAGGGAGCTATTCCAGTGGGACGGGCTTCATTTGAACCGTGCTGGAACCAAATAGCTAGGGCTGTAGAGAGCGCTTTAAACTAAACGGAGGTGGGGGAGGGTTCTGGAAAGGGGATATGTAGGCTTACAAAGCAAAAAGACATGAGAGCCTTGCAGGGCAGCTACTTAGGTAATGATACCCTGAGTGTGAGAGGAAGGGACAGAGTGTACAAACATAAAAAAAGCAGCAATTAGGGTCAAACGAGTAAAAAATGGTATAAGGGCAAAATTAATGGCCCTTTACTTAAATGCACGTAGTATTCGGAACAAAATAAATGAATTAACGGCACAAATAGAGGTTAACGGGTATGATCTTATAGCCATTCCAGAGACGTGGTTACAAGGAGATCAATGCTGGGATATTCAGGGGCATGTGACTTTTCGAAAGGACAGGCAGGAAGGAAAGGGTGCTGGGGTAGCTCTGTTAGTACAAAATGGAATAAGTACAATAGAAAGAAAGGACCTTGGATCAGTAGATATGGAATCAATATGGGTGGAGATAAGAAATAACAAGTGGAAGGACACACTGGTGGCAGTAGTCTATAGGCCTCCTGACAGTAACTATACTATAGGACAAAGAATAAATCAGGAGATAATGAGGGCATGTAAAAAAGGCAGTACATTAATCATGTGTGACTTTAATCTTCATGTAGATTGGGAAAATCAAATTGGTAGAGGTAGACATGAGCAAGAATTCATAGCATGTATTGGGACAGTTTCTTAGAATAATATGTTGTGAATCCAACCAATGATCAGGCTATTTTGGATCTGGTAATGTGTAATGAGACAGGTTTAATAAATAAACTCAGAGTAAAGGATCCCCTAGGAAACAGTGACCATAATATGGTAGAATTTAGCATTCAGTTTGAAAGTGAGAAACTTGGGTCGGAAACAACTGTGCTAAACTTAAATAGAATGGAATGAGGGCAGAGTTGGCCGGAGTGGACTGGGAAAGCAGTTTAGTAGAAAGGACGGTTGATGAACAATGGCAGATGTTTAAGAAAATAGTTCATGACTCTCAACAAAGATGTATCGCAGTGAGCAAGAAGGATTCAAGGAAGGGGATAAACCAACCATGGTTAACCAAGGAAGTTAAGTACAGTATCAAATTGAAAGAAAAAAAACATACAATGTGGCAATGATTAGTGGTAAGCCAGAGGATTGGGAAAGTTTTAAAAACCAACAAAAGATGACCAGAAAATAATAAACACGGAAAAAATAAACTTTGAGGGTAAACTAGCAAATAATATACAAATGGACAGTAAGAGCTTCTTTAAATATATAAAAAGGAAGAGGGAGACTAAAGTGAACATAGGCACCTTAGAGAATGAGGCTGGGGAAATACTAATGGGGAACCAGGAAATGGCAGAGGAGTTGAATAAGTACTTTGCTTTAGTCTTCATGGCAGAGGATAATATTGCATTCCAAAAATAATAAATAATCAAGGGGCAAAAGGCGGGGAGGAAATAAATACAATAACCATCACTATAGAAAAAGTACTTGGAAAACTAATGGGCCTAAAAGCCGATAAGTCCCTTGGACATGATGGGTTGCATCCTACGATATTAAAGAAAGTAGCTACAGAGATAGTGGGTGCACTGGTAGCAATCTTCCAAGAGTCCTTAGATTCTGGAAAAGTCCCAGAGGATTGGGGAATGGCCAATGTAACACCCTTGTTCAAAAAGGGAGACCAAAAACAGATAACTATAGGTCAGTTAGCTTAACATCTGTAACTGGGAAATATGCAACACCTGCCCCTTCACTTCCTCTCTCCTCACCGTCCAAGGGCCCAAACACTCCTTTCAAGTGAAGCAGCATTTCACTTGCATTTCCCCCAACTCAGTCTACTGCATTTGTTGCTCCCAATGCGGTATCAAATTGAAAGAAATAAAACGTACAATGTGGCAATGATTAGTGGTAAGCCAGAGGATTGGGAAAGTTTTAAAAACCAACAAAAGATGACCAGAAAATAATAAACACGGAAAAAATAAACTTTGAGTGTAAACTAGCAAATAATATACAAATGGACAGTAAGAGCTTCTTTAAATATATAAAAAGGAAGAGGGAGACCAAAGTGAACATAGGCACCTTAGAGAATGAGGCTGGGGAAATACTAATGGGGAACCAGGAAATGGCAGAGGATGTAAAGGATTATAAAGGATGTAATAGCAGAACATTTAGAAATACATAATCTAATCAAGCAGAGTCAGCATGGCTTCATGAAGGGGAAATTATGCTTAACAAATTTATTGGAATTCTTTGAGGAGGTAACAAGCAGGATTGATAAAGGGGAACCAGTAGATGTAATATATTTGGATTTCCAAAAGGTGTTTGATAAGGTACTGCACATAAGGCTACTTAATAAGATGAGCCCATGGTGTTGGGGGCAGTATATTAGCATGGGTAGAGGATTGGCTAATAGAAGACAGAGAGTTGGGATAAGGGGGGCATTTTTGGAATGGCAACTTGTAACTAGTAGAATGCCACAGGGATCAGTGCTGGGGCCTCAATTATTTACAATATATATGAATGACTGAGATGAGGGAAGTGAATGTACTATCGCCAATTTTCCAGATGACACAAAAATAGGTGGGAAGTCAAGTGGTGAGGATGACACGAGGAGTCTAAGTGGGCAAAAAAACTTGGCAGATGGAATATAATGTGGGAAAATGTGAGGTTAAGCACTTTGGCAGGAAGAATAGAGGTGCTGAATATTATTTAAATAGAGAAAGACTGCAGAAGGCTGCAGCACAGAGGGATTTGGGAGTCCTTGTGCATGAATCCCAAAAAGCTAACATAAAAGTTCAACATGTAATAGGGAAGGCAAATGGAATGTTGGCCTTTATTTCAAAGGGAATGGAGTATAAAAATAGGGAACAAAAACAGAAATACCTGGAAAAACTTAGCAGGTCTGGCAGCATCGGCGGTGAAGAAAAAAGTTGACATTTCGAGTCCTTATGACCCTTCAACAGAACTAAGTAAAAATAGGAGAGGGGTGAAATATAAGCTGGTTTAAGGTGGGGGTGGGGTGGGGGGAGAAGTGGGTGGGGGGGGGGGAGGTGGTGGTTGTAGGGACAAGCAAGCAGTGATAGGAGCAGATAACCAAAATATGTCACAGACAAAAGAACAAAGAGGTGTTGAAGGTGGTGATATTATCTAGAAGAATGTGCTAATTAAAAATGGATATCAGGACACGCAAGGTACAGATAGCTCTAGTGGGGGTGGGGTGAAATAAGACTAAAAGGGCATAAAAGGTATAGATTTAAAATAAATGGAAATAGGTGGGAAAAGAAAAATCTATATAAATTATTGGAAAAAACAAAAGGGAGAGGGAAGAAACGGAAAGGGGGTGGGGATGGAGGAGGGAGTTCAAGATCTAAAGTTGTTGAACTCAATATTCAGTCCGGAAGGCTGTAAGGTGCCTAGTCGGAAGATGAGGTGCTGTTCCTCCAGTTTGCGTTGAGCTTCACTGGAACAATGCAGCAAGCCAAGGACAGACATGTGGGCAAGAGAGCAGAGTGGAGTGTTAAAATGGCAAGCGACAGGGAGGTCTGGGTCATTCTTGCGGACAGACCGAATGTGTTCTGCAAAGCGGTCGCCCAGTCTGCGTTTGGTCTCTCCAATGTAGAGGAAACCGCATTGGGAGCAACAAATGCAGTAGACTGAGTTGGGGGAAATGCAAGTGAAATGCTGCTTCACTTGAAAGGAGTGTTTGGGCCCTTGGACGGTGAGGAGAGAGGAAGTGAAGGGGCAGGTGTTGCATATTTTGTGTTTGATTGGGAAGGTTGGGGTTGAGGAGTAGGGGGTGATGGAGGAGTGGACCAGGGTGTCACGGAGGGAACGATCCCTACGGAATGCTGCCGGGGTGGGGGGTGAAGGGAAGATGTGTTTGGTGGTGGTATCATGCTGGAGTTGGCGGAATTGGCGGAGGATGATCCTTTGAATGCGGAGGCTGGTGGGGTGATAAGTGAGGACACTTTATCTCTGACACTTCCCTTCCCTTCCTTGACCTCTCTGTCTCAATTTCTGGTGATAGACTGTCCACCAATATCCATTACAAGCCTACCGACTCCCACAGCTACCTCGACTACAGCTCCTCACACCCCGCTTCCTGTACGGACTCCATCCCATTCTCTCAGTTCCTTCGCCTCCGTCGCATCTGTTCTGATGATGCTACCTTCAAAAACAGTTCCTCTGACATGTCCTCCTTCTTCCTTAACCGAGGTTTTCCACCCACGGTAGTTGACAGGGCCCTCAACCATGTCCAGCCCATCTCCCGTGCATCCACCTTGTCACGTCTTCTCCTCCGTCCCAGAAACATGATAGGGCCCCCCTTTTCCTCACTTATCACCCCACCAGCCTCCGCATTCAAAGGATCATCCTCCGCCATTTCCCCCAACTCCAGCATGATACCACCACCAAACACATCTTCCCTCCATCCCCCCTGGCGGCATTCTGTCGGGATCGTTCCCTCCGTGACACCCTGGTCCACTCCTCCATCACCCCCTACTCCTCAACCCCAACCTACGGCACCTCCCCATGCATACGCAAAATATGCAACACCTGCCCCTTCACTTCCTCTCTCCTCACCGTCCAAGGGCCCAAACACTCCTTTCAAGTGAAGCAGCATTTCACTTGCATTTCCCCCAACTTAATCTACTGCATTCGTTGCTCCCAATGCGGTTTCCTCTACATTGGAGAGACCAAACTCAGACTGGGCGACCGCTTTGCTGAACACTTTCGGTCTGTCCACAAGAATGACCCAGACCTCCCTGTCGCTTGCCATTTTAACACTCCACCCTGCTCTCTTGCCCACATGTCTGTCCTTGGCTTGCTGCATTGTTCCAGTGAAGCTCAATGCAAACTGGAGGAACAGCACCTCATCTTCCGACTAGGCACTTTACAAACTTCCGGACTGAATATTGAGTTCAACAACTTTAGATCTTGAACTCCCTCCTCCATCCCCACCCCCTTTCCATTTCTTCCCCCTCCCTTTTGTTTTTCCAATAATTTATATAGATTTTTTTCTTTTCCCACCTATTTCCATTTATTTTAAATCTATACCTTTTATGCCCTTTTAGTCTTATTTCACCCCACTCCCACTAGAGCTATCTGTACCTTGCGTGTCCTGCTATCCATTCTTAATTAGCACATTCTTTTAGATAATATCACCACCTTCAACACCTCTTTGTTCTTTTGTCTGTGACATATTTTGGTTATCTGCTCCTATCACTGCTTGCTTGTCCCTACAACCACCCCCCCACCTTCAACCAGCATATATTTCACCCCTCTCCTATTTTTACTTAGTTCTGTTGAAGGGTCATAAGGACTCAAAACGTCAACTTTGTTGTTCTCCGCCGATGCTGCCAGACCTGCTGAGTTTTTCCAGGTATTTCTCTTTTTGTTTTGGATTTCCAGCATTTTGTTTTTATAAAAATAGGGAAGTCTTGCTAAAACTATACAAGGCGCTAGTTAGACCACATCTAGAATACTGTGAACAATTTTGGTCCTCTTAACTAAGGAAAGGTCTATTGGCATTGGAGGCAGCCCAGAGAAGGTTCAGCAGGTATGGAGGGATTTTTGTATGAGGAGAGTTTAAGTAGGTTGGGCCTGTACTCATTGTAGTTTAGAAGAATGAGAGGTGACCTTATTGAAACATATAAGATTCTTAGGGGGCTTGACAGGGTAAATGCTGAGAGGTTGTTTCCCCTTGTGGGGGAGTCCAGGACCAGACGGCATAATCTCAGAGTAATGGGGCACCAATTTAAAACAGAGATGAGGAGGAACTTCTTCTCTCAGATGGTAGTCAATCTGTAGAATTCCTTACCGCAGAGGGCTGTAGATGCTCGGTCGTTAAGTACATTCAAGGCTGAGATAGACAGATTTTTAATCAGTAAGGGAATCAAGGGTTATGGGGAAAAGGTAGGAAAGTGGAATTGAGGATTATCAGATCAGCCATGATCTCATTGAATGGCAGAGCAGACTCGATGGGCCAAATGGTCTACTTCTGCTCCTATGTCTTATGCTTTTATAGTCATATAGGGAAAAAAGGCTTATCCATTGAATTTGGCTTTAAGAAGTTCCACCAATACATCCATGGTCACCACTTCACCATTGTATCCGATCACAAGCCACTGCTAGGCTTGCTTGGGGAAGATAAGGCATTGCCCCCAATTGCCTCTGCACACATCCAAAGGTGGGCACTGATTCTGGCTGCTTACAAATATGCTTTTATCCTCCGGCCGGGAATCCTGATTGCAAATGCCGTCGCACTGAGCCGATTACCTCTTAAAGGCTGCAATGTGAACATCCCAATTCCCAAGAACTTGTCTTGTTATGAAGCTTTCTGGATTTGTCACTAGTACATGCCAAACAAATAAGAGAGTGGACAGACCGCGATCCAATTTTGTCTCGCGTAAGGGAGCAAGTCTTATAGGGATGGTCTAACGAGCCAAAGCCTGACGAAATGAAGCTTTATTTTAATAGGAAACACAAGCTCACCTGCCAGGATGGCATCTTGCTGTGGGGAGCAAGAGTCTCCGAGAGGAAGAGAGTGATTATTGACTGGATTGCATAGTGCTCACCCCGGCATCTCTAGAATTAAAATGTTGGTGTGCACCTACTTATGGTGGCCAGGGATGGATACAGAAATTGAAAACTTAATCAAGAGCTACATACAGTGCCAACAGGTACAGAAATTGCCCCCTTTGGCTCCATTGCATCCCTGGGAATAGCCAGGAAGGCCATGAGTTCGCCTCCACATTGACTACGTGGGGCCTTTTTGGGCACACTGTTCCTCTTGATTATAGACGCTCACTCGAAGTGGATGATGTATACGACATGAGATCACCCACATCTGCTGCCACCATAGATAGATTGCGTCAGCAGTTTACGATACATTGGTTATCAGACATAATAGTGTCTGATAATGGAATGGCATTCTCCAGTGGCGAATTCCAAAGATCTACAAGTCTCAATGGCATACACATGTTAAGACCTTGCCTTACCACCCTGAATCCAATAGTACGGCCAAGATGGCAGTCCAGACCTTCAAGTCCAGAATGAAAAAATTGGATCGATTGCAACTAAATTATCACGTTCCCTACTCAGCTATAGGACCACACCACACACGACCACCAATATTGCCCCCACAGAATTATTGATGAATAGACGTCTCAGGACACGTTTGAGTCTCATAAGGCTGAATTTAGGGGGGAAAGGTAGAAAGGAATCTGGATGGCCAGAAAAATGGGCACGATTATCACAGTCATGAAATAATTTTTTTTAAAAATTAATTCGCGGGATGTGGGTTTCGCTGGCTGGGCCAGCATTTATTGCCCATCCCTAGTTGCCCTTGAGAAGGTGGTGGTGAGCTGCCTTCTTGAACCACTGCAGTTCATGTTGTGTATGTGCACCCATTGTGCTGTTAGGGAGGGAGTACCAGGATTTTGACCCAGCGACATTGAAGGAACGGCGATATATTTCCGAGTCAAGTTGGTGAGTTACATGGGGCTGGTGGTGTTCCCATCTATCTGCTGCCCTTGTCCTTCTAGGTAGTAGTAGTCGTGCATTTGAAAGGTGCTGTCAAAGGAGCCTTGGTGAGTTGCTGCAGTGCATCTTGTAGATGGTACACACTGCTGCCACTGTGCGTCGGTGGTGGAGGGAGTGAATGTTTGTGGATGAGGTGCCAATCAAGTGAGCTGCTTTGTCATGGATGGTGTCAAGCTTCTTGAGTGTTATGGGAGCTGCACTCATCCAGGCAAGTGGAGAGTATTCCATCACATTCCTGACTTGTGCCTTGTAGATGGTGGACAGGCTTTGGGGAGTCAGGAGATGAGTTACTCATCACAGCATTCCTAGGCTCTGACCTGTTCTTGTAGCCACAGCATTTATATGGCTAGTCCAATTCAGTTTCTGGTCAATAGTAAGCCCCAGGATTTTGATGGTGGGGGATTCAGTGATGGCAATGCCATTGAACATCAAGGGGCGATGGTTAGATTCTCTCTTGTTGGAGATGGTCATTGCCTGGCACTTAAGTGGCATGAATGTTACTTGCCACTTGCCAAGCGTGGATATTGTCCAGGTCTTGCTGCATTTGGACATGGACTGTTTCAGTATCTGAGGAGTCATGAATGGTGCTGAACATTGTGCAATCATCAGCGGACATCCCCACTTCCGACTTTATGATGGAAGGAAGGTCATTAATGAGGCAACTGAAGATGGTTCGACCTAGAATACTACCCTGAGGAACTCCTGCAGTGATGTCCTGTGGCTGAGATGACTGACCTCCAACAGCCACAACCATCTTCCTTTGTGCTAAGTGTGAATCCAACCAGCAAAACAGTTGTCCCCCTGATTTCCATTGGCTCCAGTTTTGCTCGGGCTCCTTGATATCACACTCAGTCAAATGTTCCCTTGATGTCAAGGGCAGTCACGGTCACCTCACCTCGGGAGTTCAGCTCTTTTGTCCATGTTTGAACCAAGGCTGTAACGAGGTCAGGAGCTGAGTGACCCTGGAGGAACCCAGACTGGGCATCAGTGAACAGGTTATTGCTAAGCAAATGCCAATTGATAGCACTGTTGATGACCCCTTCCATTACTTTACTGATGATGGAGAGCAGACTGATGGGGCAGCAATTGGCTGGGTTGGATTTGTCCTGCTTTTTGTGTACAGGACATACCTGGGCAATTTTCCACATAGCCATGTAGATGCCAGTGTTTTAGCTGTATTGGAACAGCTTGGTTAGGGGCGCAGCAAGTTCTGGAGCACAAGTCTTCTGTACTATTGCCGGAATATTGTCAGGGCCCATAGCCTTTGCACTATCTCGTGCCTTCAGCCGTTTCTTGATATCACGTGGAGTGAATCGAATTGGTTGAAGACTGGCATCTGTGATGCTGGGGACTATGAGGGGAAGCCGAAATGGATCATCCACTCAGCTCTTCTTGCTGAAGATTGTTGTGAATGCTTCAGCCTTATCTTTTACACAGCATATGCTGAGCTCCTCCGTCATTGAGGATGGGGTTATTTGTGGCGCCTCCTCCTCCAGTGACTTGTTTAATTGTCCATTCACGACTGGATGTGGCAGGACTGCAGAGCTTAAATCTGATCCATTGGCTGTGGGATTGTTTAGCTCTGTCTATCACTCGCTTATGCTGTTTGGCACGCAAGTAGTCCTGTGTTATAGCTTCACCAGAGTGACACCTCATTTTTAGGTATGCCTGGTGCTGCTCCTGGCATGCTCTCCTGCACTCTTCATTGAACCAGGGTTCATCCCCCAGCTTGATGGTAATGGCAGAGTGCCAGGCCACGAGGTTACAGATTATGTTTGAGTACAATTCTGCTGCTGCTGATGGCCCACAGCGCCTCATGGATGCCCAGTCTTGAGTTGCTAGATCTGTTCGAAATCTATCCCATTTAGCACAGCAGTAGTGCCACACAACACAATGGAGGGTATCCTCAATGTGAAGGCGGGACTTCGTCTCCACCATGACTGTGCGGTGGTCACTCATACTGATACTATCATGGCAGGAAGGGTCGGTGAGGATGCGATCAAGTATGTTTATCCCTCTTGTTGGTTCCCTCACCACCTGCCGCAGACCCAGTCTAGCAGCTATGTCATTTAGGACTTGGCCAGCAGTGGTGCTACGAGCCATTCTTGGTGATGAATATTGTAGTTCCCCACCCAGGGTACATTCTGCACCCTTGTCACCCTCAGTGCTTCCTCCAAGTGATGTACCATATGGAGGAGCACTGAATCATCAGCTGACGGAGGGCAGAACGTGGTAATCAGCAGGAGGTTTCCTTGCCTGTGTTTGGCCTGATGCCATGAGACTTCATGGGGTCCAGAGTTGATGTTGAGGACTACCAGGACAACTCCCTCCCCACTGTGCTGCCACCTCTGCTGGGTCTATCATGCCAGTAGGAGAGGACATACCTAGGGATGGTGATGGAGGAGTCTGGGACATTATCTGTAAGATATGATTCCGTGAGGATGACTATGTCAGGCTGTTGCTTCACTAGTCTATGAGACAGCTCTCCCAAATTTGGCACTTGCCCCCAGATGCTAGTAAGGAGGACTTTGCAGGGTCGGCAGGGCTGTGATTGCCATTGTCATTTCTGGTGCCTAGGTTGATGCCAGGTGGACTGTCCGTTTCATTCGTTTTTTGTGTCTTTGTAGCAACTGAATGGCTTGCTAGGTCATTTAAGAGTCAACCGCATTGCTGTGGGTCTAGTGTCACATGTAGGCCAGACCAGGTAAGGACAACAGAATTCCTTCCCTAAAAGGCATTAGTGAACCAGATGGGGTTTTTACAACAAGTTTCATGGTCATCTTTTAATTCCAAATTTGTTTTTAATTGAATTCAAATTCCACCACCTGCCGTGGCAGGATTCAAACCTGGGTTCCCAGAGCATTACCCTGGGCCTCTGGATTACTAGTCCAGCGACAATACCATTTTGCCATCGCCTCCCCATTTCTTCAACAACTTCACTGTTGGAGGCACAATTTTTGCAAAGAACTTTGGAGATGGGCCCAAATGGCTAGCAGGTGAAGTTAGTGCAGTGACAGGACTTCTGTCCTATCACGTATCAGTTAAAGGTGGATAATTAGGAAAAATGTAGATCACCTCAGGAAAATGGAAACACGTCTACAAGAAGGGATATACCAAGCATTCCCATTGGAACGAACACCACATGTGGAAGGAGCTCCACTTGGGTTGGAAGTACCTTTGGGATCCGTTGAGCCTGAGAGGGTCAAAGAAACAAACTTACAGGTTCCTACTGGAAAGGCTAGTGGACAGTTGACTCCTGAGAGGGAGGCCTTGGATAAACCGTCTGAGATCATAGAACTATGAAGTTTGTTATGATTGAAGGAGGCTCCAGAGAGACTGAATTTGTAAATAATTTATTTATGTAAATAGTTGATATATTGTAAAGATTGCAATTTGTATTTTCAAGTAAAGGGGGAGGGATGTGGTAATCTGATGTGCAATACAACTTTAAGAGAATGTGAGCAGATTGACCACATGATTGAATTACCCAATTGCTGTATAGCGCGAGCTACATTGTCAATCAATAGTTTAGAATAGGGTCTGGTTTGAGAAGCATACACGTGTTGGTGCTCTATGACTTGTGTTAATAAACAGCATGTGCTTCATCTTACATTGGTCCCTGTCCGCAGTATCTTGTTTGCCAACTCACTCACCAGTAGATAGGCATGTGACCGTGTTCACTGAGCAAAGCAACCTGATAGAAGGAACATAACAAGTATCTTCTAACATTTTTCCCATTACAGATGTTAAGCTAACTGGCCTGTTTCCTGCTTTCTGTCTCCTTCCCTTTTTGAATAAAGAAGTTACATTCACTATTTTTCAATCTAATGGAACCTTCCCCGAATCTAGGAAATTTTGGAAAATTAAAACGAGTGCATCAACTATCTCACTAGCCACTTCTTTTAAGACCTTAGGACCCGGGGACTTGTCAGCCTGCAGCTCCAGCAATTTGCTCAGTACCACTTCCCTGGTAATAATAATTTTCCTGAGTTTCTCCCTCCTTTCCATTTCCTGATTTATAACTATTTCCGGGACGTTACTTGTATCTTTTATGTGAAGACTGATGAAAAATACCTGTTCAATTCACCAGCCATCTCCTTATTTCCCATTATTAATTCCCTAGACCCATTTTCTAAAGGACCAATGCTCATTTGTTAATTCTTCTCTTTTTAAAATATCTATGGAAATTCTCATTATCTGTTTTTATATTTCTAGATAGCTTTGTCTAGTACTCTATTTTTCCCTCCTTATTAATCTTCTGATCTGCTACCAATTTTTGCACAATTATATGCTTTTCCTTAAAGTTTGATATTATCTTCAACATTTATAGTTAACCATGGATATTGATTCCTCCCCATGCAATTTTTCTTTCCCATTGGAATGTATCAATTTTTGTATTCTGAAATATTCTCTTAAATGTCTGCCACTGCATCTCCGTTGATCTATTGACTTGTACTGTAACCATTGGATCACAGATTTTCCCACATTTAAGTCAGGTGCTGGTTTTATTTTATTTCCTCTTCCCATGGTGATCTACTTTTACCTCTTACGGAGTGGTTTGGAGGCTTGACATTGTGTAGGCCTCCAGGAAATAGCCCTAAAAAGCCCGGTGTTTCCTCAGTTTCAGGTAGAGGTTGTTCATTACCTGTTCTGATTGATATGTGCCCATAGGTGCCTTATCTACATTTCGTATTGTGAGTGCTGCACTGCATAATGGTGAGCAGATGGGCTTTCCTGCAGCTCACACAGGAGAACGGGGATAAAGTGTGTGTTACAAGGGAAGCTACGCTTCAGTGAGTAGAATCATCAGGCAAAACAACAAATTAAATCTGATGGGACTAGGGAACAGGACCCAAATTGTCAAAATAGAGCGGTAACAGTAACAAACACAGAGACAACATCCAAGAACATCTGTTAAGACCTACTTAAAATTCTACATGAAACATAGTTCTCCCATTATAACCTATATATTCCACTGTTCCTCAACCAATGAAGGATGGAATGTATGTGGCCAGTAAACTACTCATGTCAGGCAATTTTGCACAGTGGTCCAGGAGATTAAAAGGCCAACGGCTCAACCAGCGATTCCTAAACTGACATTATGATAAAATGTTGAGCAAATGTCACAAATTTAATTAAAATATACAAGCATGAAGCACTGTAATTATGTGGGGGGCTTTAGAAGCTGGCATTGTTTTCCTTAGAGAAAATAAGGAGAAACTGTTTATACTGACAGGAGTGACAGCAACCAGAGGACACTCATTAAGATAATTGGCCACTATAATTGGTAAAGAAACAGAGGAGGCGAGAAGAATTCTTTTTTATGTAGTGAGATTAATTTAAAATATCTGAAAAGTGAAAAATTGCATCAGTCTGGGGAAAGAAGAGGGGATTGGGACTAATTGGATAGTTCTTTCAAAGCGCTAGCAAAGGCACGATGGACCAAATTGCCTCCTTCTTTGCTGGATGACTCTATGAGTACAGGACAGAGAAAGTGAAAGATAAGGAAAAACAAACCTTTGCAAGAATTTAAGTGGCTGGCTTCAATCTTTTATTTGTGTGGGCTGAAACTTCTGGTTGGCATGTGGGGATGGGCCTGACACGCCAATGGGTAAAATGACGCGCGATGATGTCGGGCGTGCGTCCTGATGTCATCGCGCGTGATCTCGATATTTCATTCGGTGGGCGCATGCCGGAGGCGGCTGCGTGCCTGCCTTAACGTTGGCGGGCAGGCAAAAAGCCCAAGCAGCCTACGTGTTTTTCAGGAAACGTCATCCACCGGCAGATTGAGGTTTCCTGAACCTTTTATAAAATAAATAAATAATTTTTCCAAACTTCACAAACATGTCCTAGCTCATGTGACACTGTCATAAGAGGGGACATGTTTAAATAAATTTTTACTTTATTTATTAAAAAGTTTTATAATCCATTCAATCTCCCTGAGGCAGTTCCGTGCTGAGCGCTACTGGCCGCTTGTTACGCTGGGCGGGCCTTAATTGGCCACGTAAAATGGCGGCGCACAGCCAATCTCGGGCAGCGATCGGCTCCGCCCAGCCCCCGCCTGCTCCCGCCCAGCCCGCCCACCATAGGAAAAATCCTCCCCTGTGTACCAGAAGAATGCTATAGACAAACAACCACAGCAGTCTCACTTATACAAATAATACAGCAGTTGGATTTTAGAATACTGCATTCCCATTACCCTGGAGTACAAAGTGTAGTGCTTTTGACAGCTGCTTATGTTTATTTGAAGAAAATCAAAGTTTATACTCCTGGTAAGGCTTTGTAAAGTTACTTGGTCCCATATGAAAAGATATACATGATAATAGACCCCAGTAGTGGTTTACAAGGCAATATTTCAATTGAGTGGTCCAAATAATGTCATAAATACTTTGTTAGTCCATGTATTTGAAGAGGACATCGAGATTGAGTTACTGCCTTCAACCTGCTGCTGGTTATAATGTACCTTCATAATCTACAGCCTGAAGTCTACTTACAAATATTCTGTGCTCGTGCAAGATAGAGCAGGTATGACTGAGGTGAAGGGACAGAAACTGTAAGTATGTAGTATTAAAAAGAATTGAAACATTTCAGATCATCCTAAAGCATTTTAAAGCCTATACCATAATATTTGAAGTGTTGCCTTTTACAACAGAAGTGACTGTTTCTTTTTTCTAGCAGAATGCAGGAGAAAAATTGCATCTTTAAACAGGGTGCATTAATAATTCCATCTCTAATACTAGCCTGAGTGTGTGTCCAACAGGTCGATGCAATGCATCTAATGTGTGGCTGAAGAGAATAAGCGTGCTTTCACTTTTATCTGCTGGTTGACTTCTCATTTTCAGCCCACACTGCAGGCTAGCAGCAACGTGACAAAGAGAACTGAAGGTCTTTTCCTGTTAGTATACAGCCTCATCATCGTCAAGTCCTCAGCTGTGCCTCCTTGTGGCAACACACGAAACTGGTTCCCTCACGTCCCCGAGCTGGCCCCACAGACATGCAGTGTGCAGGCCCACTGGCATATTGGCACACTCTGGCAATCATGAACCAAGCTCTGAACTATGAACAAGCAGTTCCACTGTCTTGTGGATACCTCGGGAGTGTGGAAGGCTAAGGGAGTAAAGCCTGACAAAAAATCTGGAATGGAGCCCAAAGGCAGAATGATGCCGAAATGTGCACCTTTTCGGCAACTCCTGCAACCAGGCCAAACATGGTGCTTTGCATTCCTTTGGACTCAACAGGGAAGGTCGAGAGGGGGACCCTGACATTTGAGCACCCCAGCATCTTCAAACATTCTGCCCAGGATTATACCCTGGAAAGGACATTCCAGTTTCGCTGCACAGCATTAACATATCACGGGAGACAGCAGTTACAAATAATAATTCCAACTCAATTGGTGCAGGGAGCAGGTGCTACAGGCTGCCCCCAATGGTTGCAGGAGCCATCATGTCCTCCTGGTCAGCCACTATCCATCTCAAGTCGGGCAGTCCCCAACAAGGTGTTGACTCACCACAGACCATTTGCTTCAATGGGTGTTTGGAGTTTAGAGTCTCCGCTCAACAAGTGGACAGAATCCATTGCACCAGTCAGACAAACAAAACAAATGAAAATGCCAACTCTTTGATTGGCAAGCTAGAACATCAGGACCAAGTGCACAGGGTTGACAGGTCAGTTGCAGCTGGTTGATAATGCACACAAGACAGTCGTGATCAAAATGGAACTTGATAGCCTGAACATCGATATAGCTTCCTTTCAAGAGACCAGGCTCGTTGAGAGTGAATCACTGAAATAAAAATATTACACATTCATCTGGCAGGGGAAGAGTTCAGAGGAAGCACATGGGCACAGTGTAGACTGCACTGTAAGGAACTCACTACTCTTGTTGATAGAACCCACTATTAATGGTTCAGAATGTGTTCTCGCCATCTGTCTGTCAACTCAAACAGGGTCAGTTAACCTCAAGTGCTGTTTTCCATTACAGAGGCAAAAGACGAATTTTATGAGGAGCTTGACACTGCTATCAGCAGAATACCTAAGTCAGAACATCATTGCCTACAAGGAGATTTCAATGCAAGAGTGGGCATGGACCATGAGGCATGACCTGGGAAAGGTAAGTGAGAAAGGGCAGAAACTATTTGAGCTTTGCTGCTACCATGAGCTCTGTGTAACTAACAGCTTCTTTCAGAATAAACCATGCCACAAGATGCCCTGGAGACATAAAAATTAGGGTATTGGCATCAGCTGGATCTGGTCATCACCAGAGGTGACTCTCTGAACAGCATTTTCAACACACTGACTGAAATACAGTTCACTCCCTGGTATGCACCAGGGTTAGGGTTCAGCCCGTAAAGTTTTCTTCATTCAAAGTAGAAATGCCATCCTCGTATCAATGTCAGCCATACTGTGTACCTAGACAAAAACCAACTGTTCCTTGACTCAATTCAACAGGGCCTCTCTGGCATTCCCACACAGAGTGCAGAAGAGACACCATCTAAAATAACCCACTTTTAACATATGGGAAGTAAGAGAGGAAAATGTTGACTGTTTGGAGGCTAACATCACTGTGATGGAACCTGTCATTGAAGTCAAGTGGTCCACTCTCATAAATTACAAGAGAGATCCGAACGAGAAGACTCGATGCATTAAGAGATGCTTGAAGCAAAGCCCAACAGACTGCTGGTCTGCTGGTTGCTGCATCAAAGACTATTGGTTACAACACTGCAAGAATATTCAGATGTTCTTCAACACAGGGAATACCAGGGACACATATGAAGGGATCAAAAGGGCAACAGGTCCATCAGAAGAGAAAATGGATCCATTGAAAAACAAAGGCGACAAGGTCATCACAGGCTTCAATAAACAGTTGGAGAGATGGGTGGAACACCACTTGAATTGTACTCCAGGGAGAACATTGTTATCAAGGAAGCTCGATGACATGCCGAAAAGATGCACATTTAGACATTATGTATAAGAACGAGGGCAACCATAGCGATTGCAACAGCTATTGAGGCATCTGTTAGCTGAACATCATGGGAAAAGTATTTGCCCGCGTTGCCTTTGTCAGACTGCAGATCCTGGCTGAGTGCATCTACCCCAATCAGAACTGGAAGATTTACAATTGGTAGTACAGAACTTGAATATTGCTGAAAAGAGAGTCATGTTGCCAAAGCTATTGAACCTGCACTCATCAGGACAAATGCAAGAATGCCAAATTTCAAATAATCACAACCATTTATACAACAGGGGAAAAGTGTACTGATTGGTTGGCGAGTTGACTCTGATTGGCCAAGGCTTTGCCAAGGAGAAAGCAATAGGCAACTATAAGCTCCCCCAGCTCCCGGGTAATTCAAGAGAGGCACAAGGCTTAGACCTATTATTTTTATTTGCAGAGAACGGATCCCTGTGTATGAATGTATGTTGTTTCTAGCAAGCTTAAATGCGCCATGTTACAAGTTTGACTGATTATCTTAAATTGGTTGTTAAGGTAGCTATTAGCACACTCAGGATTGTTCAGCAAGTGTTGCCCAATTGCAGAATCACATCTAACAGTAGACAGAATTTGAACAACAGGTTAAGTTCATGCTGCTACTCTGCAGTGGCTACATGGGTGGTATTTCTCATTAACAGGGTACTGCTGTCAATCCAAACAGACACTCCACCTACCACACAATTGAGCATCTTTGTGTATCAATTTCAGTGTCGGTGCAATGCCAGGTATGTAGGCTGTACATCCCAATGATCGGCTGATTGAATCAAACATGCATGTTTCTTTGGTTATTTGTAACAGGCAGAGTATAGATCATACCCAACCAGCTTGCGCTTGCAAAACCCAAAACAAAATATCTACAAAACTCTGAAGAACTGACAGAGTGCTGTTCAGAATGCTCGCCTGAGATCTGAGACCTGAGATCCAAAGGTGCACCAAGCCCTCATGCTAAATGTGCCACACTAGCATTCCATACCAAGGAACACCTTTAATGGCAAATGGACAGACTCTCTCACAACTGTAAAGTTTGATTTCACCATCATCATTAAGAAGACAAATATCATAGTCCACGATGTTGCCACACCACCATGTATCAGCATTGACAATTTGATGCAGGAGGTTATTTATATCATCACATATCTGGACTCCACAGTCACCAGCTATCTGTCACTTGATGATGAAATCAACACACACACATCACAAAAGCTGCAGCTGTTATGTCCAGACTGAATGACAGTGTGTGAAAAAAACAGAAATCTGACTGAGAACAATAAAATGCGGGTCTACCAAGCCTGTATCCTCAGCGTACTCCTCTACAGTGGTGAGACCCAGACAAAATATGCTCGACAGGAGAAGAGGCTGAACAGTTTCCACCTTTGCTGTTTCACTACTCTCAACATCTCTTGGCAGAACAAGGTCACTAACTCGGAGGTCCTGCAGCGTGCTAATTCCATCAGCATATACTCATCGCTAAGCTAATGATGTCTGAGCTGTGTGGCCATATTCATTGCATGGTTGACGGCCATACACTCACATCTGTTTTAGGCAACCAGCCTTGCATTAAAAAGTCACCAGCTGTCAATTTAGCAGCCATGCACTTAAAGAAAGGATTGGGTGAGGGGGCTTCTGTTCTTAAATTGGTGAATTTTGTGCCCAAAAAAAGGTGTGACAAGGACCAATTCCCCTACCTCCCTATAATTAAAAAAAAAGCAATCATCGTAATACAGGAGGGACAAGGAAGGCAACGTAAATAGAAAATGAGTTACTTGTAGTATGTCTTCCTGACACGTGAAATCAATAGATTTAGCCACTAACACTTGTGCGATTCGCATATAGAAATTGATAAAAAAATAAAATGATTCAGTAAGAAGTGCCCAACCACTGTACTTCATAAGGGCCAGCAGCAGCTAATGGAGGTGTTTATGTTCATGCAGTTTTCAAGTTAATTTGCACTTAAACTATAATAGTGTTAAATTACTATGAACGTCGGAACGTAGGGCTTAGGAGCAGCAGTAAGCCATTCAGCCCTTCAAGCCTGCTCAGCCATTCGATAAAACCACGGCTGATCTGAACTCCACTTTCCTGCCTTCCTCCGATAATCCTTGACTCACTTGTCTATTAAAAAGTCTCTGTAACTCAGCCTTGAATAAACTCAATGGCCCTGCCTCCACTTTTTTCTGGGGAAGAAAATTCCACATACTAACGACCCTTTGAGAGAAAAAAAAATCTCCTCATCTCCATCTTAAACCTCTTATTCTTAAATGTATCCCCTAGTTCTAGTCTCCCCCACAAGAGGAAACATCCCACTGGTACCCAGCCTATCAAGTCCCCCCCCAGGGTCTTATATGTTTCAATAAGATCACCTCTCATTCTTCTATATTTGAATGGGTATAGGCCTAACCTGTTCAACTTAAGCCCTCCATCCCAGGAATGATTCGAGTAAACCTTTTCTGAACTGTCCCTAACACAATTATATCCTTTCTTAAATAAGAAATAATAAGTACACAGTACTCCAGATGTGGTCTCACCAAGGCCCTGGACAACTGTAGCAAAACTTCCCTACTTTTATATTCCATTCCCCTTGCATTATTCGACAACATTCCACTTGCCTTCCTAATCACTTGCTGTACCTGCGTACTAACTTAATGTGATTGCGGTACCAGGACACCCAGATCCCTCTATACCACCAAGTTCTGCAATATCCCCCCATTTAAATAATATACTGTTTTTCTATTCTCCCTGCAAAAGTGGACAAGTTTACATTTTTCCACATTATACTCCATCTGTCAAATTTTTGCCCACTCACTTAACCTATCTATGTTCCTTTGTGGGCTCTTTAACCTCCTCTCGGCAACTTACTTTCCTGCTTAACTTGGTGTCATTGGAAAATTAAGCTACCGTACATTCAGTCCCTTCATCCAAACCATTGTGGAAAAAAATATTTAATAAATCAAGAAAACAAGAAAGATGCAAAATTTTTCACGCTTACAGTACTTTATTTGAGAGCGGAGGTGGACGGTGATAAGGAATTAAATCGCAGCAATAAGCAACATTCACATGCAAACAACGCTTTCTCCTGCAGGAAATACATCATGGACACCTTCCTTTGTTTAAACTTCATTTTGGGCATTTTTTGTTTTCTTTGGAATTCTCTAAAGATGGCTTCCACTTTTTATTTTTAAAACCACGGATAAGTGAACCGGTGTACAAAGACTTTTGTGCGGATAAGTGAATTTGCGTTTCAGGAAGTCGTGAACTGTAGAAATTTACTGTAAAGGGAAAAAAATATGCATTTTTAATCAGAATATCTCTTTCACTACCAGTCTGCGATCTGATTTTAAATAATTGAAATAACTTTATAAATATATACAGAATACATTGGTCAGTAAATACTGATCTCCCCAGTGTCGGATTTGGGGCGGGGGGTTACCCCAAAGATGCGCTGGGGAATGCCCCTGGCAAGCTCCCAGGCAAAGGTTTGCACAGTAATAGCCCAGAAGCGCTAACTTCCTCTGGACAATTGCACTGCGCTGGGAACCATCCAAAGATGCAATTTAAATCGCAAACTTCAACGGCTCCACCAGGGTTAGACCAATAATCACCCAGAAAAAGTTAGAAGAATTAAACCTCTTCTAAACTTCTGGGTAACTGTTGTCAGGACCCAGACCGACCCCACAGGACTCCCCCCATTTCCCTCTCAACCTCCGACAAACCCACCTCCCCCCCACCCCCACCGACCTTAGCACCACTACCCTTCCTGACCTCGGACACTGACACCCCATCTCAAACACGCTGCCCAGACCTTAAACTCCCCCAACCTCCAGATGCCCCCACCTCTCCTCCTGACCTCCGATCCCCCTTGACCTTGGAACCCATCCCCCCGCCCCCGACCTCGGACGGCACCCCCAACCTTGGACCCCCGACCTCCAGACACCCCCAACCCCCAAATCCTATCTACTTACCTTAGACACTCACCTTCCCCTGCCTTGTCAATTTCCCTGGTCCTTTAAACTTACCTGCTTTATGGCAGCAAGAGCTCGAAAAAAGGGGGCATGACCTCCTTGAATACACTGGACCTAGACTTTGCTGGGGCCTGCGAGGAGTCTTTCCGTGCAGGCCCCAAGCAGCTCCGGTGAACAGAAGTGGCAACGCAATTTTCAAGACCAAGTAAGTGTGCACTTATTTCTTCTAATTTCTGCGGGCCAGCACTTGGCTGAAATTCCTTGATATTTTATGTTATTCTGCCCGATTCTGCGCAACCAAGCAGGCTCCAGGCCACCATTTTTCCTTGAAAGTATTGTGAAATATATGATGAACATGTGCCGTATAACTTATTTCCCTAGTGCGTAAACTCTGTGTGTAGACATTTTAAAAAAATTATTTGGCAAGTCTTGCGTGCCCTGCTAACCTCTGTAATGCAGTCACATGAGAATTTTTTTTCTAAGACACCCCCAAATATGTTAAGCAGGAAAATATGGTGATTTATCACAGAAAATGTGAACTCCATGTTAGCTATTCAGATGACTGGCAGGACATTTACAAAAGTTGCGCAAGTTGAAGAGCGTAAAAGTAAGGCATGAATATTACTTTAAAATAAACAGCACAGGCTCATACAAGAATGCCAGCACTTGCTAGAGATATATATATATATATATAAAATACTGCACTAGAACAGATTTTTTAACAAGTGGAACTAAAATAGCAGAGATATATTATTCATGACAAAGTGAACATGCTGCAGCAAGGAACCTATGGCCAAGATTTTACGGCCCCGCCGTGGTGTGTCTCCCCCCCAACAGATGCGGCGAGCCATTTAAATCTCTTCTCAGTCCGGTGGGACTGTAATATCCCGCCAGGTGGGAGGGGCCATAAAATCCTGGCTCATGGTTATACTTAGGTTTAAAAGGAAAATTGACACATAATATAAAGCACAAAACTCAATAGGCAGTGGACTATAGGAAATGAAACAACAATGCAGAGGCAGTGGTTGATTTTCTATAGGAAGAAGATTGCAGAATGTGTTGGGACTGCAAAAATGAAAGGATTGTGTATAATTGATGCACACATTCACTATACAGCCTATAATATTGTCACTATGTTCATAAATGTGATTGCACAGAAACACGTAAAAATATAGACAATATAGTACCCATCAAGACCAAGGGTGCAGAGGTGCTGCTGAAGTTAACAGCATGACACCATTAACATTTTTAGCTCCATTTCTCACCCACTGTCTGAGAAAATGGCCAGGATGTCACAGCTTGATACCCTTGAGGACTGTCCCCAGAAAACAGGAGGTCGTGGAGGCCCTGCAATTGGGATGGCTAGGGGGAAGTTCAGAAATCAGGAGAGCTGGGGATGGGGGGAGGTAGTGGTGCATGACTGGCATTCGGGGTTGGGAGAGTGTGAAATTGTAGCCGGTGTTTTGAGTTGGTGGTAGGGGGTGTGTGTCTAGCACATCAGTGGCTGGGGGAAAGCCATAGGCTTTCTTGAGGTGCTGGGGGTAAGCACACCTACTCCTCCAGGCCCACTAGGAGTGCTGCAGCAGACACTTACCTTGGGGAACTAATAGATCCTGGCTCCCTTTCATTGACAAGCCTCCTGACTCCTGGAAAACCTGTGCAGCAACAGTCAATTAAGAGCCTGGCTTCTTCATGGCAGGAAACTTGAACTCCCATTAAGGTTGCCAACCCTCCAAGGTTGGCCTGAAGTCTCCAGGAATCAAAGTTCAATCTCCAGGACATTGTTGCGTGAAACCTTGGAGAAAAATCATCAGGACACTAAAGAATATTATTTTCTCGGTCATTTTCTTTGAACATTACTAGATATAAAAATATTGAATTTGGTCAAGTGTCATCCAGTTAGGTAATGAGTGCTTTTGCTTTCCAATTGGCACAGGAAGGCAGTCACAAGGATGGATGTGTTTGCTGATTAATGGCTGGAGTGTAGGCCAAGCAATATGATGAAGCCTCCAAGAATAAATTTAATCACAGTTGGCAACCCTAACACCCATGTAGCTGGTGCTATCAAAAAAGCAGTGAATGCATGTACAGCATGAGGTCATGTTCCCAATGATTAGTTCATTAACCCCCTACCTGACGATCATGGGCGGGTTAGTATTAAGGCCAATATTTCCCCAATTTTACATTCAGGTTGGTCCCAAATCCATCAGGGTCACCTTTCCTTCTTTAGTGTCACTCTTGTAGTGTACATGGACATTTGAAGGAGTCCCTGTGCCTCCAATTGGTTCTCCTGGTCAAAAGATAATGGCGCAATAACAACAGCCAGAAGACTGACTGCTGGCACCCAACGTACTGACCCTAAACCTTGTAATACACCCATCGGTCATGTACACTCATGTACAAGATGCCATGAGCACGACTAAAATATTTAAGTGAGTTATCTTGCAATAGTATGTCAGCTCTTCTATTTGGATATGAGCAGCATCTCAGGTGCAGCAATTCGAGTGGTGCTCTTGCAGAATTGCTGTATCTTACCCACAATAACCTATTGAAATATGTCCAGTATATGTTGCCGGCAGTGCCTTGATTCGAGGTTGATGTCTACTCAGCGCAATAGATTTCTGCCATGGATCTTCAGGAGAACAGGCTGATTCTTGATTCACAGATCCTTGGGCACAGGATGTCCCATGAGGTAGTGGGATTCTGAGTGCAGGATTTGTCCCTTATCTTTCCTTCTCTGTCGCTGTGCATCATCATTGAGGCACTGTGACTCAAAGTGTAGTGCAGCTTGATGGACAAGTTGTTGCCATTCTGAAGGACTGCTAGCAAGCTCCTGCCCAACATTAATGTTAATGCTGCCATGCTTCAAGGAGAGCTTCAGAGTGTCTTTGAAGCATTTTCTTTGTCCTTCCCTGGAACGTTGGCCATTTGAGAGTTGAGAAAATAAGATCTGGTGGGGGAGACAGTTTTCAGCCCTCCAGACAGAGTGTTCAGTCCATGAAAGTTGATTTTGTTTTGTCTGAATGCTTGTGAAGTTGACTTCAACAAGGACACTAATGTGCCCATTGAATTGGGAGGATGCAGTGGCAGCATTGCTGATGGAATTTCTCTAGTGCTCTTATGTGTCACTGATACACAATCCAGGTCACATTGCAGTGCATGAGTGTGGTGACGACAACTGTTCTGTACACTAGGACTTCTGTTGACTTGCGGAGGTCTTTGTTGTCAAACACTTGCTGCCGTGGTTTACAGAAGGCTGAGCTGGCACAACTGATCCAGTGTTGGATCTCCTCATCAATGGTGGCCTTTTGAGAGAGGTTGTTGCTGAGGCAAGGGAAGTGCTCAATATATCCCAGCCATATAAATACTGTAGCTACAAAAGCAGGTCAGAGGCTGGGAATTCTGCAATGAGTGACTCACCTCCTCACTTCCCAAAGCCTGTCCACCATCTACAAGGCACAAGTCAGGAGTGTGATGGAATACTCTCCACTTGCCTAGATGATTGCAGCTCTAGCAACACTCAAGAAGCTTGACACCATCCAGGATGAAGCAGCCAGCTTGATCAGCACCCCATTTGCCTCATTAAGCATTCAATCACTCCACCACCAAGCACATTGGCAGCAATGTATATCATCTACAAATGCAGTCCAGCAACTCACCAAGCAACACCCACATCCTATGAAGAATAAATTTTAAAAATTATATTGAATGTGGAATATTTGGATGACCGGGTATGCGCTGATAAATGAGGTCTGCATACAAGAAATTCAGCTGGTCCTTGAATGTTGCCCCAATTTATAAAATGCTCACAAAAAGCATCACTGACCAAGGACCAGCCTCACTGCATCCATTGAAAGTAGGCATCAGAACAGGTATGACAGGAGAAAACCAAAATAACATTGAAAAAGAAGCATAGGTAAGCTACAAAACACGGTGAAAAAGAGTAGGAGTGATGTGAGCTGATAAGACAGTGCTTCAGTATGCATCTACCTTGAATTGTGTGTTAAAACAGGCCTTTACGGACTTGTTGTGTCATGGATTAATTACCCCACAGCCATTTCCAATGTGCCGATGCTTTTGGAAGGTGGTACTGTAGCTTAGAACAACCATGGTTTATACTACAGTCATTTAGCGCTTGGCAACACCAGTGGTATCTGCTGTGGGGATCTCAGTTGTACAGGCTTTACACACATTTGGAACATTACTCATGAATGCTTCCAGCACTGCAATGTTGTTCAATTCTAAAATACAATCATACCAAGCTTTGGCCCACTTGAAAAATAGTTATAAGCAAACACGAGAAAGGAATTCTGGGATCTCATCAATACCCATTGTTCAATGCTCTCACAGATCAATGTATTATGAGAAAATGCCCTCCAGAAATGGGGGCATGTTCAGCAATGAGCCCACAGGGATGAAAGCAAAGGAAATCTCTGGTACTCTGTTGCTTGGAGATAGAGATAGGGGACTTTCTGCATCCCATACAGCTTTCCAGTTGACTGCACGGCACCCAGCAGCGATATCCCTCTCAGTTAACACAGTATATAATTGTCGGGCACCTTCACAAAACATAAGGGAGTCAAATTTCACACGCTCCCTTTTATCAGAAGTGCAGTGGACACAGCAAACCCACTGCAATGCCTGCGTCACCAGAAGTAGAAGCCATCTTCAAAGTCAGGTCTCATTAAAATAAAATTGATGAGTGGCCAAGGCAAAATGGGAAATTATTGTGGTGGCAGAGGGGTGGGGAGTCAGATGTTGGTGCGTAAGAGCTGATTGGGCAGTTATGATTTAACAGTGAGGTAAGGTGATCTTGGGGGTAGCGTGTGGTTGTAGAAGATCCAACAGCAGCCAGGGTATTTTTTGTGGATGAACAGGAGGAGTATTCATGCTTCTATTGGCCCTTAAAAATCTCTGGCTTGGTCATATACACAGTTGTGGCCAGGGTTTTCACAGTATGGACAGCATATGCTTTCACTCAAAAGGTGCATCAGGGTCCTTGGGTTATCATGGAATGAGGCTCTGCTGGTATTGGGTGAGGGCTCACTTTGATATTTCCCAGCTTGCTCCGAGATGGCAGCAGATGGGATGATGGTGAGTATGCAGAGGTAGTTTATCAAGGGCTCACACTACACATATCTTTACTGCATGCACCAAATAGAACGTATATTGTAACTAAATAATAAAAGCCTGTCCACCATCTACGAGACACAAGTCAGGAGTGTGATGGAATACTCTCCACTTGCCTGGATTAGTGCAGCTCCATGAAATCGAGAAGCTCAACACCATCCAGGATAAAACAACCTGCTTGATCAGCACCCTATCCACCACCTTAAACATTCACACCCTCCCACAGCCAATTCACAGTAGTAGCTGTATGCACCATGTACAAGATACACTGCAGCAACTCAATAAGGCTCCTTCCAAACCCATGACCTCTACCAACTCGGACAGAGGCAGCAGATGCATGGGAACACCACCACTTGCAAGTTCCCCTCCAAGCCACACACCACCCTGACTTGGAACTGTATCATCGTTCCTTCACTGTTGCTGAGTCAAAACCCTGGAACCCCTTTCCTAACAGAACTGTAGGCGTACCTACACTACATGGACTGCAGTGGGGTTCAGGAAGGTGGCTCACCACCACCTTCTCAAAGGCATTTAGGGATGGGCAATAAATGTTGGCCATACCAAAGATGCTCACATCTCATGAAAGAATTAAAAAAAACACTAAAAAGCATTTGAGGTTCCAAAATATTATTCTCTTCAGAAGATTTCAATTGTGTACAACAAAAGGCCAAGTGAGTGATTGCTTCTTTAATTTAAATTTTATATTTGGGAATTTATCTCATGATCACCATCAAATCAGCCTTGCAATTAAAATTCAGTTTTCTTTAATTGTAGAGATTATCCACCAATAAACATCTTTTCACCATTTGATAACCCCTTTATATTCAGCTCCCAGAATGGAGATAGGCTACTCCTCTGAGAAAACTCATCATGTTATTAATGGGTGGCATTGACAATCGCTGTCTAATCTGTAATATGATTGATTGATTACTTCAAATTGAAACTGCATCTAATGCAGAGGGCCATTAAAGAAAGGAAAATAGTTAATTGACTGTAAAAATCTATTTTAGTATCAATTTGCATGTTTGACAGGTATATAACATTGATGTCATGTTATTATAGGGAAAAAGAATCAAGTATTTCAAAATTCCCCACCACTTTATTCACTTTCCTTCAGATTTGGTAATCCTTTTTTGCAGATTTGTAAAAGGCATTACAAATCATGTGTAAAACTGATAGGAGATTGACAGTGTGGGTTAGAAATCTGTGCTTCTGAGATAGTTGGAGATTGAGAATACATTGCATAATTAAAATCTAAAGACCAGGTTTTATTAAAAGGTGAATTTTTAAGAGGTGATTAACTATATTAAAATGAATTAAGGTGTCATTTGTATGGCACCACCCAATTAAAGTATGTAACAGGAGAAAGAAATGGCAATCCAAATTGCCTAGAAGTTGATTGGCTATTTCTTAATTGAATTTCATTCTAGAGTTAGGCTAGGTGTGCCAATACGCAGTCTTCCAGCTTCTGTCATTGCCGTTTTACACAAGTGATAAATCTTAATTACATCTACCTGGGACTCACTTGACATGTTTTACCATTTAACATGCAAATTGAAGCTGTTTATTGTCAGGAAATAAGTACCAGATTAAAGGGGTATTATGCAGAGGCAGATCGTGGATGGGGTGGGGGGGAGTGCAGGGAGAGGGTGGTGGGGGAGAGGGAGGGAGGTGGGGCGGGGAGAGGGAGGGAGGTGGGGGGGGAAGGGAGGGAGGTGGGGGGGGAAAGGGAGGGAGGTGGGGGGGGAAAGGGAGGGAGGTGGGGGGGGAAAGGGAGGGAGGTGGGGGGGGAAAGGGAGGGAGGTGGGGGGGGGAAAGGGAGGGAGGTGGGGGGGGAAAGGGAGGGAGGTGGGGGGGGGAAAGGGAGGGAGGTGGGGGGGGGAAAGGGAGGGAGGTGGGGGGGGGAAAGGGAGGGAGGTGGGGGGGGGGAAAGGGAGGGAGGTGGGGGGGGGAAAGGGAGGGAGGTGGGGGGGGGAAAGGGAGGGAGGTGGGGGGGGGAAAGGGAGGGAGGTGGGGGGGGGAAAGGGAGGGAGGTGGGGGGGGGAAAGGGAGGGAGGTGGGGGGGGGAAAGGGAGGGAGAAGGGATGGAGGTGGGGGGGAAAGGGAGGGAGGTGGGGGGGAAAGGGAGGGAGGTGGGGGGGAAAGGGAGGGAGGTGGGGGGGAAAGGGAGGGAGGTGGGGGGGAGAGAGGGAGGCAGCAGAGAGCGAGGGAGAGGGAAGGGGGAGAGAGAGGTAAGGGGGTGAGAGGGGAGAAGGAGAAAGGTGAGGGATGTGACAGGGAAGAGAAGTGAGGCGAACTGGAGGTGGAGGGGGGAGAGGGGGAGTGAGAGGGGGAGAGGGGGAGCGGAGGCAGAGGGAGAGGAAAATATAGAGCAAAGGGTTAACTCTAAGATAATAGTGAGCGTGTGCAAAAGAAGCTATGTCACAGTGATATCACTCACTGAGAGAAGATGTCTGAGCAACATTTCAGAGCTCGAGCTGTATGTTAATCTTATTTAACCTTTGTAAGTAGTTAGCATGTAAATAAATTTTTTTGAACAAAGTCTATTACGTCCAGTCTCATGAAGCTATTAATATATATAATATTATTGGAAAATATTTTTCTTTTAAAATAGAGGTTTCGTCTGTGGGTGTGTCTCAATTGGATTAAAGCCAGCTAGTCTGGGTGCTTTGATGTGCACTAGTTTTGAGATGTAAGAGAGGTAGAGTGCATTTGCATTTTTTGAATAGAGCATTCAAGAAGTAGGGTGAAATCTAGCATCTAGCTAGCAGAAACAAAGCAATGTTTATATTACTAATAAAATTGATACTATGAAAGGGGTTTTATTTTTAGAAGAGGTGGACTTCAAAGAAGCTGGTGATACAATGAGAATTTACATTCAGTGAGATGTGCTAGATATAACCAATAGCAGTTTTTTTGTGTGCAGAGCAGAGGCAATGTAAGATCAAAGCAGCTGTAAGCCTACAACTGTCTCCATAGGAGCCAAAGTGAGAGGAACCTTATTTTGAATTGTAAGGTGAAAATGCTTTGCCTGGTGTCTGGTTAAGTCTGTGGGTTGCTGTTGCCTTAATGGAGATTAGTTTGGGAATTTGTTAAAAGTTATGATTGTAGTAATTTGTAGCCATGTGTATATATTTAACTTGTGTAAGTTAATAAGAATTTTTCATTTAGCTTGATATAAAGCCTCTCAAGTACTGGTGGTCTGATTCCTGAATTTAGAGTTGCATCTCAAATATATCTTAAAATTATAGGTTATGACAGTTGTTTAAAGTTTCCCTCTGGGATTTGTAAATAACTCAGATTTACAAACTGCTGGCTCGTAACACTAGCAAGGATTTTTCTAGCATAAGCAGCTAACAAATACCAAGACAAACCCATGATAACAGATAATGGCAGCATCGACTACACCCACAACAGAATGGAAGAAAATAGTGGGAAAAACCTCAAGTGAAGCCCAGCAACAGTGCAGCTCAGCAGGACTTCCAGGCCAACATAGCCAGCAACCAGAGACCACTGAATAATGATGGCAAACCATAGGCTGAATTTTCCGTGCCCGCTGGCGGTGGGCATGATAGGTGGTGTAAGCGGACAATACGGTGCGATTGGTTTCACAATGGTGGGAAAGCAGGTCGCGATTGTCCACTCAACCCGCTGATGTCGGGCCGCTTATCCCGCCATCGGTTATCGGTAACCTCATAGTGATACAGCAGCATATCATTATCAGGCCATCCCGCCAGGCTCTTGCACCCCTGCTGGATCGTCTGTCCACATCAGCGGGAAAGCACGCCGATGTTTTTCACAACAGCACATAAGCGACATGCACTTGGCCTGCACTTTGGGTGAACTGGAGGTGAGTGCGCAGCATTGTTTTGCAGAGCTCGCCAGGCTCGCCTGTTGCTTTGCAGGCTTCAGGGGCGCTGGGGGGTCAGGATTAAATGCCACCCTGCCTTGGAGATGACTTTTGAGGGTGAGGAGGATCAGGGGGCAAGTGCAGCCTTGTCATTGAGGCAACTGGTGGCGGGGGTGGTGGTGGTTAAGTGCAACCCTGCCTCTGAGGCAACTGGTGGCAGGGGCATTGTGCAAGGCCAGCCCTGCTGTTGAATACAGCGCACAATCATTTGGTGTGGGTGGGGTGGGGGGGCGGTAAGGTGGGTGAGGGAAGCGGCCATGCGTTCATGAAACCTGTAGAAAATGACCATTCCTCTGCATTGAGACAGTTCAGGTGCAGCCACATTGATATGATTGGGATCAGGCTCCTAGCCCATCTGCCCGCTCGAGCAACACAGAGGCATCAAAGTGGCACCAAGTTCTGCAGAGCTACCCTCCGCCCCCAGCACAGACTGCAAATTCATGAGCACTTTAATGGACTGCAGAGCAGTTGTTCTGCATATGTTGTACGACCTCCTCACTAAAGCTGGTCATGTAACAGTCACTGCTGGAGGCGCTCATGCGATGTCAGCATCCCGGTTTGGACCAGTCTCCCCCATGGTTCAAGCTAACAGGGCAGCCGTGCAGCGCACTAATCTCTGGCCATCCAAGTGGTGGCCAGCACTGTTCGGGAAGTTTTAAGGGGCCATCACACTTAACCAAGACAGGTTCTTAGTACACCCATGCTAACCACCTGTCTCTTTCTTTAATCCTGCAGGAGTACAACATTAGGGTCATGGAACAAAAACAGAAACAGAAATACCTGTAAAAACTCAGCAGGTCTGGCAGCATCGGCGGAGAAGAGTACAGTTGACGTTTCGAGTCCTCATGACCCTTCAACAGAGTGTTCTGTTGAAGGGTCATGAGAACTCGAAATATCAACTGTACTCTTCTCCGCCGATGCTGCCAGACCTGCTGAGTTTTTACAGGTATTTCTGTTTCTGTTTTTGTTATGGATTTCCAGCATCCGCAGTTTTTTGTTTTTATCAGGGTCATGGAGCCTGGCGAACTAGCTGTATGCCTGATGGGCTACAGAGCATGAAGAAGATGGAGGAGAGAGCGACTGAGGATCCTGGCTGCGCAGAGGCAGGAGCAGCAACCTCAGAAGAAGAAGGTGTGGCTGGGACTCCTGCACAGGCCGCCCAAGGGCCACAGTGAGCCGTCACTGGTGGGCGTCTAGTGACACCCAGGGTCTATAGACGTCGCCTTTCATTCCGGCCGGTGACTGAAAACCAGTGTCGCCGATGACTGGTTGCTCACATCTGCCATTTACTGCAGGATATGGCACCAAGGGGACATGGAGGGCATCCACTGCCAGTGGCTGTGAAAGTGATCACGGCACCCAATTTCTATTCCAGTGGCTCCTTTCAGGGCTCCACAGGGGACCTCTGTGGGATTTCACAATCTGCCACCCACAAATACATCCATGAGGTAACGGATGCCATCTTCACAAAGGCACACAACTTTGTGCGTTTTGTCCGGGACCAGGACAGCCAGGGTGCAAGAGCGATTGGATTCGCCCAGGTCTCGGGTTTCCCACAGGTGCAGGGTGTGATTGACTGCACTCATGTGGTGCTCAGATCGCCGTCGCAACACATGGTGGACTTCATCAACTGCAAGGGCTTCCATTTGCTGAATGTGCAGCAGGTGTGCGACCACCAGAAACGCACGGTGCAGGTGTGTGCATGGTTTCCAGGGTGTGTGCACGATGCCTACATCCTGAGTCGCTTGCAGATCCCTGGAGACTTCCAGGGTCTACAGAGGCTTCTCGGATGGCTCCTTGGGGACAAGGGCTACCTGCAGAGGCCGTGGTGATGCCGCCCGTGCGGCGGCCTCAGACTGTAGCAGAGTGACACTATAATGAGGCTCATGCAGCGGCTCACAACTTGGTGGAGCAGACCATCGGGATGTTGAAGATGCGGTGCCTGGACCGGTCCAGTCTGGTGGAGCCCTGCAATACAGTCCGTAGCGGGTGTCACGCATCGTTGTCATCTGTTGCGCCCTTTACAATCTGGCACTCCAATGGGGATAAGAGCTGGCTGAAGGGGAGATGGAGGAACTGCACGTCTCATCTAATGAGGAGGACGTCACTGGGGATGAGGCTGAGGAGGTCCTAGGAGACGACGATGATGGTGATGAGGCCCTCGCAAAGGCAGATGAGGCAGGCGCGCTTGGAAGGCCCTCACAGCTGCTAGATTTGTGGAGGATGATGACGACATGCAGTGAGGTGACCCCATAGTTCCTCACATTGCATTTGTGAACATTTGACTCCAGTCTGGCTTATGGCAGCGCAAATGCCCTCTGTGAGAATGTTCTTGTCATGGAGACGCGGTGGAGGCCCTAATAGTCACTCAATTGCAGGAGGATGCTGATGACATGCAGTGAGGGCATTCCATAAATCTTCACATAGCCTCTGAGAATGTCTGACTCCTGTCTGGCCGAGGGCAGCTCACTTGCATTCCATGATCAGGGTCATATTATAGAAATGCAGCCATAAAACTTTAGAAGCATCTGATGCTTTGTCCTGTGAAAGTGGACACTTCACTCACGGCATGGTTGTCTGATGGATGTTGCACTTCTGGATCGTCACTTGGCAGAACACCACCAACCTCACCGTCAGCACAGGACTAGTCCAGCTCCTCGTCTGCCAGCTGGATGGCGCTGTTTTCAAAGTCCGTGAGGACCTTGATTTCGGGCATTCCGCCATTGGTCTGCGACCTCTCTCTCTTGTTGTGTGCCAAGTTGTCCTGCATGGATAGCGATGGAGAAAGTGTAAGTAGGATGCCTGCCAGGCCAGATGACAAGTATACCTGGCCTGTGTGGGTGTTGAGTGGTCCAATGGCTGGGTTGAGGACAGTGATGGTGGGTGTGAGAGAGTGAATGGTGAAGTCCCTTGAACCAACAGAGAATGCAGGCCCTGTGGATGTGTGATGGGTTTGTGAGTATGTGAGTTGAGTGATGAGATGAGTGACTTACCCTAGCGGAATGGAGGAGATCATTCATCCTCTTGCGGCCATATGACTCATATCTCACTCTACGTAAAAATATTGTTTTTGAGAGGACAAAGTTTAACTGGCACAGTCAAAAACAAGATGAAGGGATTTACCCATTCATCAGTGTCTTGTACCACCTGGTTGAGAATCCTGAGTATGGAACACTAAAAGACGACCTGATCAGAGATCAAATAGTCATTGGCGTTTTAGATGAGGATCTCTGACTCCTTACAATCCAGGGAAGATTTTAATTTAAGCAAAGCTGTACAGCTAGCCAGACAGGCCAAAGAGCGGAAGCAGAATAAAGCTTTTGTTTGTGATGCGAGGGAAATTTCCCAAGAACAGACCAATGAAGTTGTTCAATTTGTGGGTTGAACCTCATTTCAAGAAATTCCAGAGCTTGACAACTAGGGAAGTACTTTCTTGGGAGAATTCCAGAAAGATCAAAGCCAATTTTGGAGTGCTGATATTGAGATAAATGGGCATCTGACCGAATTCACGCTAGACACAGGAGCTGATGCCTCAATGTTATCTGACAAAGTTTCATGACTGTATAAAGTGACACTGCAACCATCCTCTATTTAACTCCAAGGTCCAGAGGGGACCAAATTAAATGTTCAAGGCCAGCTAGGGATGACAATACAATATAAAGATAAAGTGATTCCTGAAACATTGGATGTCATCAAGAATCAAGCATACTCTCTGTTAAGCAGAAAAGCCTGCACAGCTCTAAACCTGCTTCTAGAAGTTGATGAGGTCAATGCAAAGACACAAGGAAATGAATTTAGAAGAAATTCCCCACACTCTTTACAGGCTTTGGTAAGCTGAAGACTGTGTATCACAAAATAATCAAAACAGATGCTACGCCTTTCTGTCTATTCATGCCAAGGAAAGTCCCACACACTCTTCTGAAACGGGTCAGGATAGAGATTGAGGTGATGCTGTAACAAGGAATAATTTCACCGGTCACTAAACCAATCAGATGGTGCTCTGGTATGGTACCAGTCCCAAAGCCCAATGGATCTATTCATACCTACATTGATCACAACAAGGTAGTTGAAAGAGAAATACATCCAATAGCATTGGTGGATGAGAACTTGGCCAAACTTGCTACAAGCACCTTCTTCACCAAACATGACACCAGCAGTGGATTTTGGCACCTCTTAGCTACTTTTATTACTCCCTTCGGATGGTACTGTTTTAACTGTCTGTCATTCGGTCTCATGTCAGCCCCTGAAACATTCCAGAGGACAATGTCCAATATGTTGCAGGGCATTGACGGTGGATTCTTCCACATGGATGATATCTTGATCCACAAAGCTGGAACACAACAAATGGGTCAGGGAAGTCTTACTCATGAAGCTGGCTTGATGTTCAATGACAAATGTGAGTTTTCCACGCCCCATAATAAAGTTCCTAGGCACATTATCCAAGCAACTGGGATTTTTGCAAACCCACAAAAAATGAAGGCAATAAGGGAATTTCTACCATTTAGAAATCAAACAGAGCTACAAAGAATTATGGGAATGATCAACCCACTAGGCAAATTCCTGCCTCACTTAACCCAGATAAATGAACCCCATAGACATCTTTTATGACAGGACCAGGCATGGTACTGGGCTGAGAATCAGCAGCAGTCATTCGAACAAATTAAAAGGAGAGGCAGCTTAAACTGTCACTTAGAAAGACACGGATTGATCAGGGATAGTCAGCATGGTTTTGTTAGGGGAAGATTGTGTCTTAGTAACTTAGTAGAATTTTTTGAGGAAGTAACAAGGAGGATTGATGAGGGTAGTGCAGTGGATGTTGTCTACATGAATTTCAGAAAAGCATTTGACAAGGTCCCACATGGCAGACTAGTCAGGAAAGTAAGATCTCATGAGATACAGGGGAAGGTGGCAGGTTGGATCCAAATTGGCTCAGTGACAGGAAACAAAGGATAATGGTCAATATTTACTTATATGTGGGAGGAATGTTTGGGAAATTTGCAGATGACACAAAAATTGGCCATGTAGTTGAGAGTGAAGAGGCTAGCTGGCGACTTCAGAATTACATCACTGTTTTGATTGAGTGGGCGGAGAAGTGGCAAATGGCATTCAATGTGGAAAAGTGTGAGGTAATGTATTTGGGAGGGCAAACAAAGCAAGTGAATACCCAATAAACAGGAAGTTATTGAGAGGGGTTGAGGAAGTGAGAGACCTTGGAGTGCATGTCCATAGGTCCTTGAAGGTGGTAGGACATGTGGACAGGGTCAGCATATGGAATGTTTTCCTTTATTGGCCAAGGCAATGAATACAGAAGCAGGGATGTAATGATGGAACTGTATAAAATGCTGGTTAGGCCACAGCTGGAATTTTGTCTACAGTTCTGGTCATCATGCTACAGGAAGAACATAATTTCTCTGGAGAGAGTGCAGAGGAGATTTACAAGAATGCTGCCAGGGCTTGAAAATTGCAGCTATGAGGAGAGATTGGATAGGCGAGGGTTGTTTTCCTTAGAACAGAGGAGGCTAAGGGGTGACCTAATTGAGGTGTACAAAATTATGATGGGCCTAGATAGGGTAGATAGGAAAGACTTGTTTCCCCTAGCTGAGGGGTCAATTAACAGGGGGCATAGATGTAAGGTGATTGGTAGGAGGATTAGAGGGGACATGAGGGAAAGCTTTTTCACCCAGAGGGTGGTGGGTGTCTGGAATTCACTGCCTGAGTTGGTGGTTGAGGCTGAAATGCTCAACTCGTTTGAAAGGTACCTGGATCTGCATCTGAAGTGCTGTAACCTGCAAGGCTACGGACCAGGTGCTGGAAAGTGGGATTAAAATGAGCGGCTAGTTTCTTTTTTCGCTTTTTGGCTGACACAGACACGATGGGCTGAATGGCTTCTTTCTGCACCATTACTTTTCTCGGGTTCTATACTAACATCCTTAGAGGTCCTAGCCCACTACGAAATGAAATTCCCATGATTGTTGCAGCCGATGCATCTGCAACAGGACTGCGAGCAGTGCTATTCAAGGTCTAAAGTGATGGCAAAAGAAGACCTCTTTACTTCACATCCAGATCATTAACAGAGACTGAACAGTGCTATACTGTTATCACAAAGGAAGCCCTTGCAGTAACTTGGGCATGTGAGAAATTCGCTGATTATGTACTGGGCCTTCACTCTAAGATTCAGACCGATCACAAGCCATTAGTAACATTATTAAACACAAAGGAAATTGAAAAAAAGATGCCACCCAGGATTCACTGATTCTGGCTTAGACCCATGTGCTACTGAGTCCAAACAGGGTAAATATCAGACTATGGCCGATACACTGACCAGGATGCTCCCACTCACTGGTACACAAAGACAAAACCCTCATAGCACAAGCCGAAGCCTTTACACCCTTGACTACCAGATGCTTGCCAGCAACAGACCAGGAGTTGCGCAAATCTCCTACAGCCCAAACACAAGAGGGCGAGTGCATCGAGATTCAAACATACTACCTGGATGGATGGCCACAGTCCCTTCCAAGTAACCCCATACTGAGACAATATTTTGAACAGCGGCACCACTTCAATGTCATAGATGACCTCCTGGTATATGACAGAAGACTGGTAGTACAACATGCTCTTGGTCTGGACGTCCTCCAGAAGATCCACCAAGGACATCTTGGCACAGCCAGGTGTCGAGCCACACACAGCAGTCTGTGTGATGGCCAGGCATTTCACACTCAATTGAACAATGGGCTCCAGCTGTGTCACCTGTGCTATCCATGGGCAGAAAGAGCCACTTCTGTCATCCTCCTCCCCATCAAGGCCTAGGCAATGCCTAGGCATGGATTTTTTTGACTATAAAGGGAGAATATTGCTTCTAGTAGTTGACTGTTACTCACACTGGATAGAGGTGCAAAAGCTACATGGCCCCACCTCTGAAGAAAACATTCTCTACACCTAGAATTCCAGACATAGCCATATCCAAAAATGGACCACATTTTGCAAATGAATGCTTTCAATCCTTCATAAATTTGTATGGATTTGTGCATGCCACAAGTTCCCCAAAATACCCCCAGGCTAACGGAGAAGCTGGGCAAAGAACATGCACCTTCAAAGACCTTTTAAAGAAGAATGACGACTTTGAGCTTACTCCATTCATCTATTGTTCAACACTCTTACATAATGGGTTTGCCCCATGTGAACTCCTGATGGGCTGCAGGCTTAAGACTCAACTTCCCTTCCTGCCCCACATCTTGCTACTGAATGTCACGGGAGAAGACCATGATTGGGCCAGGAAGAAGTCTACTGAGCGTGTCAGGCTCGTGTATTCAACTAGAATCACAGAGCTCAAGACCTTCCAATTCTGATAAGTGGAGAGAAGATATGGATCAGAGAGTAGAACTGTGCAGGTACAGTAATTTAAAAACTACAACAACCGAGATCCTACCTGGTCAGGACACAGTTAGGCATCATTCAGCAAAACAGATCAGCCTTAATCTTAATGGACAGGAAACCATCAACAGCATGGACAGAGCTCCCAGAAGAGAGTACCACACCTACGCCATCACAAATGAAGGAAACCAGGAGTGACAGCCCTCTCAAAATGACCTCAGAGCAACAGGATTCCCATCTACCCAAGAAAGAGTTCTGCATTCGTTCAAGGAGACTGGTGAAATCAACAAAGAGCCTTTCCCTTTAAGAGAAGAGACTTTGTGGGGAGGTATTGGGGAATGGGTGTAAAATAGCCTGGAATAAAGACTTGGGGAGAGCTGTAAAGGGTTAACTCTAATAAGAGCATACTAGGCATGTGCAAAAGAAGCTATGTCACAGTGATGTCACTCACTGAGAGAGGATGTCTGAGTAGCATTTCAGAGGGCAGCTCTATTTATATGTTAGTCTTATTTAACCTTTATAAATAGCATGTAAATAAATGTTTTTTCAATAAGAACCATTGCCTCCAGTGAGGTCTCTTCTAGAACAAGAAGTTAATGAATCCCAAAACAAACTCATGATGACAGAGGAAGAGCCACAAGTGTTACCATGAAATATGGTCAAAGGCACTTAAGGCTGTTGCATTGGGTACCGGAGCCCTGTATTGATGGATGCAGAGGCAAGTGCCCGATGATGCACTTGAATAGGGGACAATTAACAGTGAGAGAGTGCGAAAGGAGCTGCGGGGCCATTAACAGTGAGAGAGTGCAAGAGGAGCAATGGGGCCATCAACAGAGATAGAGTGTGAGAGGACCAGTGGAGCCATTAATAGCGAGAGAGTATGAAAGCAACAGAGGGGGCCATTAATAGCAAGAGAGTGCAAGAGCAGCAGAGGGGCCATTAACAGCAAGAGAGTGTGAGAGGAGTACAGTGTGGTTGCTTAGATACTTGCACATGATTACAAAATGTTGCCTGAAATAATGTGAAAGAACCAGATTGAGATAAGCACTACTACCTCTAAGTTCTGTGATATTTTGCAGGAACAATTGCATTCTGGCTTTGGGCACTTCGGAACACCGACACCATGTAGTGCACATCGTAAAGAAACATTGCTTATGGGTGCTTCTTAAAGTTTGAACCTAAAAGCCCCCATGCTACCACTGCAAACAATTATACAAATGTACAAAATGTTCCTTAAGGGCAAGGAAAACCGATCAATGCTCGTACAATGCAGCAAACAACATAATCTCATGCATGGAAAGTCTGATTGCAGGAATATAAATCTCATTTGAGTAGCAACTGTGGTGAGATTAATACACAATTAATATGCAGACATTACAAGTTCAAGAACCTCACAGTGAGTTTGAGGGTGAGCTGCCATGTTTGCAAGGTTGATTTGGAATAGTGCAATCATCCTTGCAACTTGTGCTGATATGAAATTAACAGGATATCTCTTCATCACCACAAGTTGCTGGACGAATTACACTTTAATAGCGGTGAGAGCTATTAAACTTGCTTCTTTTTGGCAGCAAAATCTGGGTCAATATTTACAACTACAGTGACTATAAATAACTACTAAAACATGCTAACACGGAAATATTTGCTGCTGACTGCAGGGTGCTAATTATTCCGGAAATTACATCAATTTAAGTTTTAATCTGGGATTTTGTCCTTTATGCGAATAAATGAAGACATTTATAAGTAATTAAGGAAAAGAATGTAAATTTCTAGCACAATTAATATAAATAACACAAAACAGATTTGGAAAGCTGGCAAAATATAAGAAATATAAAGCCCAATTCACAATCTAAAGTGCTTTGATAAACAGTTAGTCAAAACACCATCATATGAAAACTATAATTAGTTGCCTATACATTCCATTATTCATAGCATTATTATTTCTGGTGAGGCTAGTTGTGAAAATGTGCAATTGTGTGTCTGAAGAATGAATTCAAGAGTGCTGGGTAGGTAAACTAAACGCTGAGTGCTATTAGATAAGGTAATTTAACCCAAGAATACTCAAAATAAATGAAATTCATCAAGACTAAAAATTGCTGAAATAAATAGCTTTGGCACTTTGAAATTGTCTAATTGAATACAGATGAAATAAAAAGACTCAATTTACATCAGTGAAGGTACTGTACTGAGAATTGCAAATGTTACATCCTTGTTCAAAAAAGGGTATAAAGATAAACCCAGCAACTACAGGCCAGTCAGTTTAACTTCAGTTGTGGGGAAAATTCTAGAAACAATAATTCAGGGCAAAATTAATAGTCAGATGGACAAACGTGTGTTAATTAAGGAAAGCCAGCATGAATTTTCTAAGGGTAAATCATGTTTGACTAACTTGAAGGAATTTTTTGAGGAGGTAATAGAGGCAGTTAATGAGGGCAATGCTGATGATGTGCTCTACATGGACTTCCAAAAGACGTTTTATGCAGTGCTACACAACAGATTTGTGAGCAAAGTTATAGCTCGAGGAATAAAAGGGACAGTAGCCATGTGGATAGGGAATTGGCTGAATGACAGGGAACAGAGGATAGTGGTTAATGGATGTTTTTTCCTGCTAGAGGAAGGTTTGTAGTGGAGTTCCCCAGGGCTGAGTGTTGGGACCCTTGCTTTTCCAGATATATATTAATGATATAGACCTTGGTGTACAGGGCACAATTTCAAAGTTTGTGGATGATACAAAACGTAGAAGCATCATGAACTATGCGGAGCATAGTGTAGAACTTCAAGTTGGCGGAATGGGCAAACAGATGGCAGATGAAGTTCAATTTAGAGAAGTGTGAGGTGATTCATTCTGGGAGGAAGAACATGGAGAGACCATATAAAGTAAAGAATACAATTCTAAAGGGGTTGGAGGAGCAGCGGCACCGGGGCGTAAATGTGCATAAGAAGGTGGCAGAACAAGTTGAGAGAGCAGTTAATAAAACATACAGGATCCAAGGCTTTATTAATAGGCGCATAGAGTACAAGAACAAGGAGATTATGTTGAATTTGTACTAGTTTGGTCTCAGCTGGAGTATTGCATCTAGTTCTGGCACTGCATTTTAGGAAGGATGTGAAGGCATTCGAGAGGGTGCAGAAAAGATTCACAAGGATGGTTCCAGGGATGAGGAACTTCAATTATAAAGGTAGATTGGAGAAGTTAATGCTGTTTTCCTCAGGGGTAAAAAAGGTTGAGAGGGGATTTGATAAGGGTATTCAAAATGATGAGGGGTCTGTGCAGAGTAGATATGGAGAAACTGTTCTCACTCATGAAAGGATCGAGAACGAGAGGGCACAGATTTAAAGTACTTAATGAAAGAAGCAAAAGTGATATGAGGAAAAACTTTTTTTACGCAGCAAGTGGGTGGTGTTTGGAAAGCACTGCCTGGTAGTGTGGTGGAGCTGGATCCAACTGAAGCATTCAAAAGGGAATTGGACTGTTATCTGAAATGGAAGAATGTACAGGGATACGGGGAGGGAGCAGGAGATTGGTACTAAGTGAGTTGCTCATTCAGGGAGCCAATGCAGACACGATGAGCCAAATGGCCTCATTCTGTGCCGTAACAATTCTGTGATTGATTCTATAAGAGTTTTGTTTTATCTCTGACCTGCACCCGTTATAACAATGCTTCTTCAGCTGGGTGGGTGGACAGGATTTTGGGACAGCCAAGTGTTTTTGCTCAATAATCATTCAGGATCAGGATCAGGGCACCACTGGCAAGGGCAGAGTTTAGACTCTCCTGAGTAAATAAGAAACAAATGAACAAATTAACTAAGTGGCACTGTAACAAAAAAAAACTTCAAAAAAAACTTGTCAAATTTCAATTAAAATACCACTTTTTGGAGCCATTCATGCACTCCAGCCCAAAAATTAGGATTGTTGAGAAGTGTCATTGGCAGGATTTGATCCTACATTTGGAGACACCAATGGATTTCTATCCAGTGCTTTAACCACTCAGCCACAGTGGTAAATTCCCAATTGTTTTGGGTAGGTGATGCATCACAGCTTACTGAGGTTCCTCTGCTTTTCAAGACCTCCACTCCAACTAAAGTATTATTCAACGAAGAAACTACAGGCCTGCTACAACTTGTTTTCTTCTTCATCTGTATTTTATCTTTGTCTGTGAGGTATTGTGTGTGAGCCATTGCATTGAAACTTCTGGAGAAAATGTGTAACAATAAATAATCTTCTTTATTTTTAAGCTTGCTGCTGGAAACTATTTAACTGGGACATGCTGAGGGGAAGGAAATACACACACTACCCTCACACATGAAAACACTTTGATCATAGGCAATAATAGAACACATAGGCCTATAATTTTGTCTGCGCGTCAGGTGCAGGAGCAGTACATCAGGAGCATGGGGCCTGGTGACGTAACTATATGCCTCATGGCTTACAGAGAGCAGAGACGCAGGAGAAGAGAGTGTCAGAAGCACCTGGCTAGGCAGAGGGAAATGCAGCTCCCTTCGGAAGTAGGGGCGGCTGGGGCTCCCGCACACGATGCTGAAGAGCCACAGCGAGCCTTCGCTGATCGGCACCTGGCTAGACCCAGGGCTTATAGACGGCGCTTGTCATTCCTGAAGATGACCTGGAACCAGTGTCGCCGAAGGCTGCACATGACCAGGGAACTGGGCGGTCACATCTGCCACCTGCTGCAGGATTTGGCGCCATGGGGACATGGAGGGCATCCACTGCTAGTGGCCGTGAAAGTGATCGCGGCGCTCAATTTTTATGCCAGTCACTCCTTTCAGGGCTCCATAGGTGACCTCTGTGGGGTGTTGCAAGCCTCCACGCGCAAATGCGTCCATGAGGTCATGGACGCCATCTTTGCAAAGGCACACAACTTTGTGCATTTCGCCTACGATCGGGAAAGCCAGGAAGCAAGAGTGCTGGGATTTGTCCCGATCTCAGGTTTCTCACAGATGCAGGGTGCCATTGGTGGCACTTACGTGGCGCTCAGAACTCCGTGGCAACAAGTGGTTAACCACATCAACCGCAAGGGTTTCCATTCACTGAACATTCAGCTGGTGTGCAGCCACCACAAATGAATCCTGCAGGTCTGTGCAGGGACCCCAGTGAATGTCCACGACTCCTGCGTTCTCAGTCGGTCTCAGATTCCTGACGTCTTCCAGGGTCCACAGAAGCTGCAGGGATGGCTCCTCAGGCAGAGGACACAGCTGATGACACCCGTGCAGTGGCCTCAGACTGCAGCAGAGCAACATTATAATGAAGCTCATGTTGCAGCTCGTACCTTGATGGAGCAGACCATTGGGAAGTTGAAAATGAGGTTCAGGTGCCTGGACCAGTCTGGTGGAGCCCTGCAACATAGTCCACAGAGGGTATCATGCATCATCGTCGCCTGCTGCGCCCTTTACAACCTGGCGCTGCAACGGGGGCAGGAGCTGGCTGAGGAGGAGATGGAGGAGCTGGAGGTCTCCTCTGATGAGGAGGACGTCGATAGAGATGAGGATGAGGAGGTCCTCGAAGGCGACAATAACTGGCCAGATGAGGTAGACACACTTGGGAGGCCCTCATAGCTGCTAGATTCGTTGAGGATGGTGACAATATGCAGTGAGGAGACACCACAGATCCTGATATTGCATCCATGAATGTGACTCCAGTCTGGCTGATGGCAGTGCACATATCCTCTGTGATATGGCTCCTGTCATGGAGGCGCAGTGGATACCCATCTTCCCTACATTCCAGCGGGATGATGAGGACATGCAGTGGGGACAATCCATAGATCCTCAGACTTATGTGAAGGTCTGACTCCTGTCTGGTTAATGGCAGCTCACTTGCACTCTCTGAACAGGGTCATATCATGGAGATGCAGCGGAGAAACTTTAACTTCTCCTGACCCTACGGTATCCTCCCTGAGCTGAACTCTTCAGGACCACATTGTCACCAGACACAGATGCTGATGAGATGGGGGTGGGGGCAGACGCACCTCAAAGGTGCTGGGAACACACAGAGAGTGACAGAACTCTGTGTCACCGGCGCAGGACATGCTGGCAGCAATGATAAGCCTCATCATGGTGCAGGCATGACTGATGTGACCAGTGACAGTGAAGGCTCACCATCAGTGTGCTGGGAAGGTTGCACAAAGCACAGGGAAGAGGCCGTGAACTGAGACACCTGCTTTTATCCTGTGCAGGGATCAAGGTTTCACATCTGAGTGACACAAACATTGCTCATCAGAACAAGGAGCCATAGGCAGGGAAACACTCTTGCGAGTTTATTAACAAAGTGAACATTATGTAAAAGTGATTAACACCCATGCTCAGGTTGTGCAATTACATTGTCTTAACCTTCCTAACCCTGCCGCTACTTAGTGCTCCCCGGACATCCAAAGCGGAGGTGGAGGCAACCTGCTAACTGCTACGCCCTGCCTGTGTTGACCTTGATGGGCGTCCTTTGGAGGGCAAGACCTGGAGGGCCTTGGCCAGCTTTTGGGGTCCTGCTGTGTGGCAGTGGCACCCTCATCGACCTGTGGAGCTGGAGCTGCTGGGGTCACAGGCAGAGGGGATTCAGATGGGCCGGACACTCCCGGAGTCATCTGGGTGGATGGCCCCCCAGGATGTCAAGCTGCTGGCCCTCCTCTCTGTGGGTGCCCGATGGCCCCTGGCTGACTCCTTGAGGAGAAGGGGAAGTTGGAGTCAGATCGAGCTGCCCCGCACCCCTCCCATGTTGACACTGTTGGAGGCCAACTATGGCATCAGCGATGGAGTTGAGCCTACACAACAGTGCAGGATCAATGTCCTGGACCAAGGTCTCCATGGCAGCGCCGTCCTACCAGTGTTGACCTCAGTGCGTTGGCATGCCGGTGCTATCACCTCGGATTGAAGGTGGAGGGACTCCACCATCATGCCTTGCAATCTGAGGAGTACAACGGACATCTGTTCCTGATGTTCCCGAGCTTGCCTTTGCAGCTCCAGCAACTGAGGTATGACCAAGTCCAGAGGCTCATCATCTGACTTGGACTCAGCAGATTTCTGGTCTCCAGCAGTACTCCAAGTGCTGGAACTTTGGGAAGTCCCTGCCGCCGCCTGCTGTGAATCAGACAGTGTGATGTGCTCATGAGATTGTGACCCCGAGGCTACTCTAAAGCCTGGTCCCACCGAGGTGTGTGTCTCTCACAATTTCTGCAGATTCCTCTTCTGAGATGTTTTCGGGGTTTGAGTCGAGGACCTGGGTTGTGGACTCCATTTGCTGTTTCCCAGATATGCCTGCGAAAGCAGGAAGAGATAATTAGTGTATGGCAGTGGCCTGTGAAACAGGACCCATCAGTCATGGCATGGTTGTCTCATGGATGTTGCACTGCTGGATCCTTACTTGGTAGAACACCGCCAACCTCACCGTCAGTACAGGAATGGTCCAGATCTTCGCCGGCCAGCTGGATGACTCTATTTTCAAAGTCCAAGAGGACATTGATTTCAGGAATTCCTCCACCAGCCTGCAACCTCTCGCTTTTGTTGTGTGCCAGCTTGTCCTGCATGAATGCGGATGGAGGGGGTGTAAGCAGGATGTCTGGCAGGCCAGATGATAAGTATGCCTGACATGTGTGGGTGATGAGTGGTCCCATGGACAGGATGAGGACAATGAATTTGTGTGTGAGAGATTGAATGGTGATGTCCTTTGAACTGGCAGTGAGTCAGGGCCCTGCGGATGTGTGATGGGTTTGTGAGTGTGAGTTGAGAGTTATGAGAAGAGTGACTTACCCTGGCGGAACAAAGATCATTCATCCATTTTGGGCACCGGGTGGCTGTCCTCTTTTGCAGGGCATTGGTGCTGACCACCGCTGCCACCATCTCCCATGCTGGATATGTCACCTTGCTTGCTGACCTTTGCCCAATCCGGGGGTAGAGGAAATTGTGGCAGTTCTCCACTGTGTCCAGTAGGTGCTTGAGGGAGGCATTGGTAAATCTGGGCACAGCATGTTTCCTCCTTTTGGCAGCCATGATTTTGCAGCAGCTTCCTATCCCTTGAAGAGTGCTAGCTCTGTGCAGGGGCGGCATTTAAATATAGCACCCGGTTTAGTGAGCGCATGATATGACGGCTGGGCGCATGAATGAGAGGCCACTCCGCCAGCGACCCGGCGTGTTTCCTGGGAATGCTTGATTAATGAGGTGGGATTGAGATGATACAACATGAAAAGCCACCATTGTGGCCGGCGGGTAAAATGTCCTTTTTCCTGCCCGCTACCGCACTTAGTGCAAATCTGGGACAATTCCATCTCGAGTGTTGTGGGGCTGAAGGAACTTATGGAGATAAGGAGGGGCAATTCCATAGAGGGAATTGATAACAAGGATGAGAATTTTAAAATATAGCACCCGGTTTAGTGAACATGTGATGTGACCGCGGGCGGGCGAATGAGAGGCGAGTGACAGGCAACAGAGAGTAGTGATGAATGGTTGTTTTTCAGTTTGGAGAAAGGTCTGTAGTGGAGTTCCCCAGGGGGTCAGTGTTGGGACCCTTGCTCTTCTTGATATATACAAATGACCTAGACTGTGGTGTGCATGGCATGATTTCAAAATTTGCAGATGATACAAAGATTGGAAGCATTGTCAACTGTGATGAGGATAGCCTTAAACTTCAAAAGGACATAGAGATGTTGGTGGATTGGGCAGACAAATTGCAGATGAAGTTCACTGCAGAGAAGTGTGAGGTGATTCAATTTGGCTTGAAGGATGTGGATAGACAGTATAAAATAAAGGGAAAAACTCTAAAGGAGGGACCTTGGTGTATGTGTACATAAGTCATTAAAGGTAGCAGGGCATGTTTAGAGAGCAGTTAATAAAGCCTACAGTGTCCTATGTTTTATTAATAGGGACATTGAGTACAAGAGCAAAGAGGTCATGCTAAACTTGTTTAAGACACTAGGTAGGCCTCATCTGGAGCACCGTGTCCAGTTCTGGGCGCCATATTTGAGGAAGGACATGAAGGCACTGGAGAGAGTACAGAGGAGATTCACAAGAATAATTCCAGGGATAAACAATTGTAGCAATGAGGATAGATTGGAGAGTTTGGGTCTGTTTTTCTTGGAGAAAAGTAGGCTGAGAGGAGACTTGATACAGGTATTCAAGATCCTGAGGGGTATGGATATGGTAAATATTGAGAAACTGTTCCCTCTTAAGAGTACATCAAGAACTAAAGGGGACAGGTTCAAAATAATAGACAAAAGGAGTAGAAGTGATGTGAGGAAAAAATTTTTCATCCAGAGGATGGTTGGAGTCTAGAACGAACTTCCTGAAAGGGTGGTGGAGGCAGGTCCTATCGAGGTATTCAAAACGTAATTGGATTTCTACCAAAAAATAATGTGCAAAGTTACAGAGATAAGGCAGGAGAGTGGGATTAGGTAAATTGCTCTTTCAGTGAGCCAGTCCAGACTCAAAGGACTGAATGGCCTCCTTCTGCACTGTAAAGGTTCTGTGATTCTGTGAAAATCAAGTTAGAAGCTGAAAAAAACTTCATAAAAAAATAAAAAATGTGTTCTCTATAACAGAATGGCTAAATTTTACATTCCACAAATATGACATTAATTTCTCAGGGCCTGAGAGGGTTTTCAACAATAATTATGAACTTAGTATGCCATTAAAAGAACAACTACACATTCAACAAGGTGTAACTTTTTCAAGGGTTTTTGCAGCAAGGCCAATAGCGTAAAATGCCAAAGTGTTGTCTGTTCAGTGATTGATTACAATCTATCTAGACCTCAATAGCGTATCTGATGGAGAAGTGTAGAATCCCTTATAGCAATGTCTGGATTTCTGCATTTCACTGCACATGTGTGTACTCCAAAAGTTCCTGTCAGCTTCAAAGAAGTGATGTTGGCAAATGCTGACAGTTTTGCTGTCAGTACTATCGCAAAATCTGAATCACAGTAATGATCAGAAAAAGGTTGCAACTTTTGTCAAGTCTAAGAGACAGAAAGTAGAAGCAAGACTTGAATTCTTATATGAATTTTTGTTGGTTATGAAACTTCAATGAAATGGGGTCATTTTATGAACCCTCTGAGGCCACATTGGAGAATCAAGGTGACAATGTTGCAGCTCTGCCCTAACCCAAGATCCTTGCAAGTGTGCAGCACTCCATAGAATGATGGATAGGAAGTGGAAAAATTGACTTAATTTTAAAAATCAGTGTTTGAGAGGTCACTTTACAGACTTGTGCGTAACTGTAAAATGGTGGGCAGGTCAGAAGCGGGCTGCTGGCAGCAGGAAGGCCAACCAGGGAATTTTATGGGCCTTGCCCTGCCTACACACCTGCCAGCAGTGCCCATAAAATTCTGCCATTAATCTTTAAATAAACCTGCCAAAATATAGCTGAATTAATAACTAAAAGTCAGTCCACATGTTGGAGCTTGCAAATTGTGAATTACTTTGGATGAACAGAGCTGTCATGCTGAAGTTTATATAGTTCACAAATACCTTTCCCAATAATTATACACAAAATCCTACAGTCACTGAACCCAAGTCACAATTTGATCCTACTTTTTTTTCATAACTCTTCGCAAGCTGAGTCCTAACGTGCAGTTAGCTGATTCACACTTCATGCAATTTGTTACTTGGAGCTGCCAGACAGCAGCTGCAAAGGCCAAGTGTAAAGACTGAGATGGCACGTCATTTCAAGTTCAGATGATTATGCAAATACAGTGCAAAGTGATAACCAAGGTGTTGATAATTCCTCGGAGCTACATCTCAACACTTATAATGAAATATTATATTAATATGTGGCCTTTGGAAAGTGACTCGCACTTCAAATTTAAAACCAGTGTTCTAACAAAAAGCTTAGTGAACAGATATCACTCTGCATTTCCAATTAAATTCAAAGTTAATGAAGTAAATTAGGGTATATTTTTTGTTAGAGTTTATGAGCCATAGACCATGCTGTAAAAAGGAAATATTGGTTGCACATTATCTAGTGCATCACAGCTGAGTGCATTGCGAATCAAAGTAACATGGATATAATATTAGAAACAAATCAGAGTGCAACAATTAAGGACTTTCTGACAAGTCTTTTAGGTTAAGCAATAATGAATATGGGATGCATTTTTGAAGAGTAATAGGCAGCCCTAACCTTTGCACCCAGTTCTTTGATCCATACTCCCATCAAGTGAGGCTCTGCTGGGAGCGGAGTCTCCAAAAACCTGCCCAATCAGGTTTTATAATGACAGTGATCGTTAGGCACAAGGCCAAGTAATATACATCCCAAAATGGAGCTCGTTTATGATTATGATAAAATAAAGGACTTATGAAGTTTCTACAATAGTAAATGATTTAATTCTGGAACGGTCATTGATAGTAGCAACAACTTACATCATTCAATGCAATATTTCAGGGGCTCTATTTGAAATTCAACAACATCGTATTAGCTAGTGACAATGTTAATATTGATCTCACCATATCTAAATCTGAATTTAGATTCATTGACCAGGGAAATAACTTTCAGAAAGAAATCACATCTATCAATAAGAAAGCTTAAATTGACAAATTGCAATGTAACTCTTGTGTGAATAAATCTCAACTAGAGAACTGAATGATATTTTTATTACTCATAACGCCATCTTTTTTAGAGGCGTTGTATCTATCCCTGTTTCATAGGGTGGTGCATGGATCAAAAGACCATATTTTCAGTTGTGGTAGAAATCAGTTCAAAATTAAAGTCATACTTTGCAGCTCAATTTCCTAAATGAAGTAAGAATGGTCTGTTACAACTAATTTAAAGGACAGATATAATCCGGTATTAAATAGAATATTATGAATCTGGAGATAATAAGGCTGATTGTTGACAGCAATGGAAATAATAAGGCTCAGAATTTTTCTCTCGTCAGGCAGGCGCACACCTGACCAGAATGAGAATAAATTGACGCGCAATGATGTCAGGCGAGCGTCCTGACAGCATCGGCACTCGTGCGATATTTTGATCAGCGGGCTCGCCGACAATTAAGCAACCTATTAAGGCCCTTAATCAATTAATTGACTTGAATTTTTCACTGCTGGTCCAACCATTCAGTTGGATGGTGGGCGAAAAGGCCAAATGGCCTTTGCATTTTTGGCGAAAACTCATCCATGGGCGGGATGAGGTTTCAACCAGTGATTTAAAAAAAATTAAAATCTTCTAACACTCATAGTTAACATGTCCCTGCTCATGTGACAGAATCACATGAGGGGACATGTTTTCATTATTTTTAATATCTTTATTTTTACCGTTAAAAACCTTCACCTCCCTGAGGCAGCTCTGCGCCTCAGGGAATTTTTACTGCATGCACCTCCGCTTGAGCACACTTCTGCACTCGTGCTCCTGCCACCCCCACCCCAGCAGCACTGAGCACTGCAGCATGCGTTTCACGCTGGCTGGCTGTTAATTGGCAAGCCAGCGTGAAATCGCGGTCAGGGCAGTGGTCGGCTTCTCGGCCGCTCCCAGGCCCACCTGCCCGCCGCACCCGCCCGACGAGGGCAAAATTCTGCCCATGGTGATGTAGTGGTGTCCTCCTTCAAGGTTGAGATTACGTTCTATTCCTGAAGAAAAGTTAAGAGGGTGGGATTTTTGTTTTAACAAATACCAAAGTTTTCAAGGAGTGTTTATACTAACAAAGGAGATAGAATATTTAAAAAAATTAATTCACGGGATGTGGGCTTCACTGGCTCAGCCAGCATTCATTGCCCTTCCATAGTTGCCCTTGAGAAGGTGGTGGTGAGCTGGCTTCTTGAACTGCTGCAGTCCATGTGGTGTTGGTACACCCAAAGTGCTGTTAGGGAGGGAGCTCCAGGGTTTTGACCGAGAGACAATGAAGGAATGGTGATATATTTCCAAGTCAAGATGGTGAGTGGCTTGGTGAGAAAATTGCAGGTTGTGGTGTTCCCATCTATCTACCACCCTTGTCCTTCTAGATGGTAGTAATCGTGGGTTTGGAAGGTGCTGTCTAAGGAGCCTTGGTGAATTCCTGCAGTGCATCTTGTAGATGGTACACACTGCTGCTACTGTGTGTTGGTGGGGGAGGGAGTGAATGTTTGTGGATGTGTTACCAATCAAGTGGGCTGCTTTGTCCTGGATGGTGTCAAGCTTCTTGAGTGTTGCGGGAGCTGCATTCATCCAGGCAAGTGCAGAGTGTTCCATCACACTCTTGACTTGTGCCTATAGATGGTGGTCAGGCTTTGGGGAGTCAGGAGGTGAGTGACTCATTGCAGGATTCCTAGCCTCTGACCTGCTGTAGCCACAGTATTTTTATGGCTAGTTCAGTTCAGTTTCTGGTAAATGGTAACCCCCAGGGTGTTGATAGTGGGGGACTCAGTGATGGTAATGCCATTGAACATCAAGAGGCGATGGTTCAATTCGCTCTTGTTTAAGATGGTCATGAACATGAGAAACATTGAGTAGCTATATATTAATGTCTTCTCATTGGTGTTTGTCTTATAAACTTTGATATTTCAGATGAAAAAAGTTCTAAAAAGTTTTCATATTAATATTCAATTAATCATATATGATAGGGTTGATAGACAAATTCAACATTACATAATCCAACTATTTTGAACAATATGGCATGGAGAAAATGCATAGTTTTCTGAGTCACTAAAATAAAACAAGTGAAAGTTGCAACTGTCAGACATCTGAAAGAAAAACAGAAAATTCCAAGAATACACAGGTCAATCAGCATTTGTAAGGAGAAAAGTTGTGATGTCTCAGAGTGCCATAACCTTTCTTTACAGGTGACTGTGTTTATCTAGCATTTCCTGTTTTGCAGTGACTAAATGACTGGGGTAGATTCCAGTTCATGATAGGGCACACTATGGAAGGAGCAGACTTTGTGCACTGAAACTTCAGAGAAGTGTAAAAATAATAGAGTAGTAATAGTGGGGGATTTCAACTTCCCTAACATTAACTGGGTTAGTCATAGTGTGACAGGTTTAGACGGTGCGGAATTCTTAAAATGCATCCAGGAGAGCTTTTTAAGCCAGTATGTAGAAGGTCCTACAAGAGAGGGGGTGGTCCAGGACTTAATTTTAGGGAATGAAGCCGGGCAAGTGGTAGAGGTATTAGTGGGTGAGCATTTTGCAGATAGTGATCATAACTCCATTAGCTTCAAAGCTGTTATGAAAAAGGACAAGGATGGGCCAGAAATCAGAGTTCTAAATTGGGGGAAGGCCGATTTTAATAAGATCAGGTATGATTTGGCCAGAGTGGATTGGGAACAGCTACTTTTAGGTAAATTTGCATTAGGGCAGTGGGACTCATTCAAGAAGGAAATAGGGAGAGTACAGGGCCAACATATTCCAGTAAAGATAAAGGGTGGGACCAACAAATCCAGGGAGCTCTGGATGTCAGGGATATACAGGATTGGGTAAAGAGAAAAAGGGAGGCTTATGGTAGATACTGGGTGCTCAAAACAGTGGAAGCCCTAGAGGAGCATAGAATGTGTAGGGGAGAACTTAAAAAGGAAATTAGGAGTGCAATAAGGGGGCATGAATAAACATTGGCAGGTAAAATAAAGAAAAATCCAGTTATTTTACAAGTACATTAAGAGTAAGAGGATAACTAGGGAAAGAGTAGGGCCCAGTAAGGACCGTAGTGGGAGTTTGTGTGGGGAGCCGGGAGACGTAGGTATACTTTGTGCCGGTGTTCACAAGTGAGAGGGATGACGTGGGAATGGGAATCAGGCAGAAGGACTGTGATATAATGAAAGAAATTAGCATAGAAAGAGAGGAGGTTCTAAGTGGTCTGGCAGGCTTAAAAGTAGATAAATCTTCAGGCCCGGATGAAATGTATCCCAGGCTGATGAGTGAGGCAAGGGAGGAGATAGCAGGGGCACTGGCAATAATTTTCAATACCTCAATGGCCACAGGAGAGGTGCCAGAGGACTGGAAGGCAGCCAGTGTGGTACCATTATTCAAGAAGGGAGGAAGGGATAAACCAGGGAACTACAGGCTAGTCAGTTTAACCTCAGTGGTGGGGAAACTATTAGAAGCAATTCTGAGGGACAGAATTAATCTACACTTGAAGAGGCAGGAATTAATCAAGGACAGTCAGCATGGTTTTGTTAAGGGGGAGGTCATGTCTGACCAATTTGATTGAATTTTTCAAAAAAGGTGAACAGGTGTGTAGATGAGGGAAATGCATTTGAGGTAGTCTACTTGGACTTTAGCAAGGCTTTTGATAAGGTCCCACATGGGAGACTGATAACGAAGGTAAGAGCCCATGGGATCCAAGGCAATTTAGCAAATTGGATCCAGAATTGGCTGAGTGGCAGGAAGCAGAGGGTGATGGTTGAGGGGTGTTTTTGTGACTGGATGCCTGTGTCCAGTGGGGTTCCACAGGGATCAGTGTTGGGTCCCTTGCTGTTTGTGGTATATATAAATGAGTTAGACTTGAAGGTAGGAGGATTGATCAGTAAGTTTGTGGATGACATGAAAATTGGTGGGGCGGTAAATAGTGAAGAGGATCGCCTTAGATTACAGGGGGGTATAGACGGCTGGTCAGGTGGGCTGGTCAGTGGCAAATGGAATTTAATCTGGATAAGTATGAAGTGATGCACTTGGGCAGGGCAAGCAAGGCATGGGAATACATGATGAATGGTAGGACCCTGGGAAGTACCAAGGATCAAAGGGACCTTGGTGTGCATGTTCATCGGTCCCTTACGGTAGCGGGACAGGTAGATAAGGTGGTTAAGGAGGCAAATGGGATAATTGCCTTTATTAGCTGAGGCATAGGATATAAGAGCAGGGAGGTTATGCTGGAACTGTATAAAAGGCTGGTTAGGCCACAGCTAGAGTATTGTGGAATCCGCATTATAGGAAGGATGTGATTGCACTAGACAGAGTGCAGAGGAGATTTACCAGGATGTTGCCAGGGCTGGAGAGTTTTAGTTATGAGGAGAGTGTAGATAGACTGGGGTTATTTTCCTTGGAGCAGAGGAGATTGAGGGGGACATGATTGAGGTGTATAAAATTATGAGGGGCATAGATAGGGCAGACAGGAAGGAACTTTTCCCCTTGGTGGAGGGATTAATAATCGGGGGGTATAGATTTAAGGAAAGGGGCAGGAGGTTCAGAAGGGATGTGAGGGAGAATTTTTTCACTCACAGGGTGGTGGGAATCTGGAACTTGCTGCCTAAAAGGGTGGTAGAGGCAGAAACCCTCATAACATTTAAGTAGTGTTTGGATGTGCACTTGCAATGCCATGGCATACAAGGCTATGGGCCTAGTGTTGGAAAATGGGATTAGAATAGTTAGGTACTTGTTTGACCGGTGCAGACTCGATGGGCCGAAGGGCCTTTTTCTGTGCTGTAGACCTCTATGACAGTTTGACTTCCTGGTCCTGAAGGCCGGTAATGGCTTTTCCCTGATCAGTAGGTTTAGATCAATCAAGGAGAAGCCATTTGAGACTACTCAGAGACAAGCCATTTGGCACCGATTCGGAATCAGTCCTCTGGGTTGTGGTCGGTAGGGCCATTAACAATCAAAGGAATCCTGACAGACGTAAGATAAAAAGTTTCAATCTGGGAAGTTCACGTAAGATCTGCAGAAGTTTTGAAAATGTGTGTAAAAATATTGTAAAATATATTTTATAAGTGCATCTTATAACCTAGTGGGTTTTCAGAAAAGAAAGAAGTATCTCAGGATGATATATTAGGTCATAAAATTTAGATGACAATACAGAAACATGATCAATAGATATGACAGACTAAGCTGAATAAGTCAATGTAAAACATGTCCTATATTTAAAATTCTTTAAATACGATCAGTATTAGAAATCCAACAAATCCAAGAAAACAGTAAAATGTGTGGATTATCAATCTGCTACTGCCCTCTATAACAGCAAGTTAGTGTTCCAATTGTTTACAATAGCAGCTCAAATTTAATCCTGCAGATCAACTGCAATTTCATGAAATTCTTGTGTTGGAACCTTCATTCGTGCTTTTGTTACCTCTAGACTTGATTATTTCAATGTAAACTGGTCTCCCACATTCCACACTACATAAAATTGAGGTAATCCAAAACTCTACTGTTCATGTCCGAACTCGCACCAGGGGCAGAATTTTCTGCCTGTCGGGCGGGCAGGCCCGACTCAATCTCCGACAGGTGGGGAGCCGATCCCCACCAGCGAAGTGGGACGCACCGCCATTTTACGTGGGCGGGCCAATTAAGGGCCGCCCAGCGTGACATCTATGCGTTTCCTGTGTGGGCGGGGGTTATTCCCTAAAAGCGGGAGTGCGCTCTTTCGCGCATGTGCATGACCTTAAGTTTGGACGGGCAGGTCCTTTGATTGTTTAAATTATCCTGTCAATGGCCTCAATTGGCCATTAACAGGGCAGCGGGCCCACAGGTGATTTTGTTGTGCCCCCGCCTTCCTGAAAATTTAAATGGGGCGGGATGACATTGGGGGTTCCACCCAACGTCATCCCGCGTCATTTTATGCGTCGGCGAGTGGGCCCCGCCCCTCCTCTCGCCAACAGCAAAATTCTGCCCTAGGTCTTAGTCACCCCTGTCCTTGCTGATCTACATTGGGTCCTAATAAAACAGTATCTTACAAGAACACAAGAAATAGGAACAGGAATAGACCATATGGCCCTTCAAGCCAACTCTGCCACTCAATATGATCATGGCTGATCTTGGACTTCAACTCCACTTTGCTGTCTGTTCCCATATCCCTTGATTTCCTGAGACATCAAAAATCTGTCTATCCAAGCCTTAAATGTATTCAACAATGGAGCATCCACAACTCTCTGGGACAGAGAATTCCAAAGATTCACAACCCTTTGAGTGAAGTAATTCCTCCTCATCTCAGTTCTAAATGATTATTCTGAGACTGTGCCGTCACGTTTTAGATTCCCCAACCAGTGGAAACAATCTCTCACCTACCAAGCCCCTTCAGAATTTTGTACAGTTTCAATGAGATCGCCTTTCATTCTTCTAAACTCCAGAAAAAATATGTCCAATTTGCTCAGCCTCTCATCATAGCACAACCCCTCATCTCAGGGACAAATTTAGTGAATTTTCACTATAGTGCCTCCAATGCAAGTATATCTTTTCTAAAACTACACACAGTACTCCAGATGTGGTCTTAACAAAATTATTTTAAAATTCTTGAATTTAAAATTCTCATCCTTTTTTCCAGTTCCCTCCATGGTCTTGCTCCTCCCTAACTCTAACTTTCTCCAGCCCCACAACCCTCTGAGGCATCTGCACTACTCTAATATGGCCTCTTGAGCTTGCCTAATTTTGAATGCTCCATCATTGGAGGCCGTGTCTTCAGCTGCCTAGGTCCCAGGCTCTGGAATTCCCTCCCTAGGCCTCTCCAACTCTCTACATTACTTTTGGCCTTTAAGACACGCCTTAAAAACAACCTATGTGACAACCTTTTAGGTCATCTGAACTAATGGGCTGAATTTCACCAACCCTGACTTAGAGGTGGGAGAGGAGTGAAAAACACTGGAGGGCCATGTCAGGACAGTTCCTGATACAGTCCAGCTGTCAGGGAGGTTTCCCACCGGTGGGCTGGGAGCTGGATCAACTCCTCACTATGCGGAGGAAGGCAATCAATTTAAATAAAGTTCCCTCTTAGAGGTGATTTATTGGGCTTCCCAATTTTGCCGATGGCAGGGCAGCTGCTGCCATGTAGGAAGGCTGTCAGCTTCATGGAGCCAGCCTCTCTGCAGCCATCCGAGGGGGTAATTGGAGCTGGAGGCTATGTTCCCCAATTAGGGTTCTGTGGAGAGGAAAAGCAGGTCCCACGGCCCCAACTGGCCATTTGGAGGGATTCCCCTCTGATCGGAGTGGCTTTCCTGCTTGGCCCACTCAATGTTTTATTTGTACTTGCCTCTCAATCAGGTTATTGCTCAGTAAGTGCCGCTTGATAGCACTGCCACTGACACCTTCTATCACTTTGCTGATGATTTAGAACAGACTGGAACAGCTTGACTAGAGGCATGGCTAGTTCTGGAGCAAAAGGTATTGCAGTTGGATGTTGTTAGGACCCATAACCTTTGCTGTGTTGGGTGCCTTCAGCCACATTTGATCTCATGTGGAGTGAAATGATTTGGATGAAGACTATCATCTGTGATTTTGGGGAAATCGGGAATTCTTTCAGCCTTGTTTTTTCACACTGATGTGTTGGACTCTGTCATCATTGAGAATGGGAATGTTTGTGGGGCCTCCTCCTCTGTTTAATTGTCCACCACCATTCGTGATTGGATATGGCAGGACTGTGGAGCTTTGATCTGATTTGTTGGTTGTGGGATTGCTTTGCTCTGCATATCATATGCAGCTTCTGCACTTTAACATGCATTTAGAATTGTGTTGGAGTGTGATCGCCAGATTGGCATCTCATTTTTACATATACCTAGTGCTTCTGGCATATTCTCCTGCGCTCCTCATTGAAACAGGGTTGATCCTCTGGCTTGATGGTAATGGCAGAATGAAGGATATGCCAGACTATGAGGTTAGAGATTGTGATTGAATAGGTTAGTGATTGAATAGGTGGACCACAGCACCTCATGGATGCCCAGATTTGTACTACTAGATCCATTTTAAATCTATCCCATTTATAACAGTAGTAGTACCAGACAATATGAAGGGTATCCTCAGTGTGAAGATGGGACTTCGTCTCCACAAGGACTGTATAGGATATTGGTATTCCACCAATATTGATGCATTTGTGACAGGTAGATTGGTGAGGGTGAGGTCAAGTAGGTTTTTCCTTCTTGTTGGTTCTCTTGCCATTTGCCACAGGCCTAGCCAGACAAATATGTTTTTCAGGACCCTACTCAGTCAATAATGATGCTACCAGTTAAGGGTTGAGAAACAATTACGCATATTCACATATGTGTACTTCAATCATGACAAATTGTTTTCTTTTGTCTTCCCCAAACAAAACCAGTATAAAGTTACTGGACAAAAAAGTGTTCATATGGTTCAATGGAAGATAATTTAAAAGTGATTTAAAGAAAAGTGAATTAATAAAGGGAGATCAGAAAAGACGATTTAAATCTTTCACATTTTAAGATGCGCCATTATAGTTGGCCAGCTATCAGTAGCAGAATGGGAGTTATAGCCCCTTTTCATTTCCTCTTGAAGAGATGAGTGTTCTGGATAAGACAACCATTGTTGTTAGCTATTAGCGTGAACAGAAAATAGATCCTGTTTCAGCTGGTCTTAATATCTCTTTCATCCTGTGTGTGGCCAATCTGTCTTCTAAAACTGAGTGATATTGCATGATGAAAAGGAAACTCCAAAAGAAAAAAAACAGCTGCATTGCAGCTCTTGATTGAGCAGAGTTTTGGTTTTGATAAAGGTAAAATGTCCCATGGTGTTCTGGTTAAAGAACTGTACACATGGCCACTTAGGATTTGTAATGAATCCTTTTGTAACTCAGCCAGTGTGATATCAGATTCCCACCACTCCCCACCGCCCCCAACCACAACTATGTTTATGTTTACGTAGAGAACACTGAATAATAGATTAAACAATAGGTAGAGATTTCCTAATCAAAGTCTTCAAATGAAATCAGAAACCATGTGGTCAAAACTTTCTCAATCAACATACCCAGAGCTGAATTAAGGATACATTTCATTTATAATTGCAGTTTAGTTTTGGTGTAAAGCAGAAATCACCTAATGGCAGTGTACATCTGGAATTTAGGAGCTGATCTGACTCCAGAACAAGTCGTAGTGAAACAGGAATTTGTAGTCTCACGTAGCTTCAGTTCAACATTTCACAGATATAAAGACCAGTGCAGTACTAAACATAGCATACAAAATATTCAATATGCTCTACATAATTTCGAAACTGACTGGACCTTAATTGAAATGTTTCTGGTTCAGGAATTATCCAATCCCTGCTTTCTAAATATTTAGATCTGTAACTTGGGGAGACAACTCTGTGTATGTGTTTATCCAAGCTTGTGCAGAGCACTCTCATTAGTACTATTCTTAAGTCCCAACCCGACATAGTTCTGCCTGGCTGACATCAAAACTACAGCAATAATCAGAGAGCTGTCATGCAAATGCATTCCATTTCTATACAAACTAAAACATCAACACTTGATGCCAACAGTCTGAAGTTTGTGGGCAAAGGTTGCAGTTCATTCATAAAAGTGAGCCTGGATATAGGGCCCCTTCCCCTTGGCGAGGCACCTATCAAAGTCTTGCTGCTCGTAGAAGAAATTCCCATCTCTGATATGCATTTGTTGAAGTAACTTATGTTAACTGAGGCTCCACCTTAACTTAGCTGAAGAGCAAGAATTGCTAATTTGAATTCAAGCTGATGAAGAGTGCCCAACATATTGTACAATTGACAGCAGGACTCAGGTGGGAAGAGGGAAGAGGCTAGTTACCAGGGTGGGTGGTTGGAAGGGGGTGGGGGGGGGGGTGGGGAGAGAGAGAGAGAGAGAGAGAGAGAGAGAATAAGCTAACAATGAGGAGTAGTGGGAAATGTATGATGATGAAGGAGAAAGTAAATGGGGAATTTAATTGTCAGATAAAAAGGGGGTGAAGAGGGTAGAATCCGAGTGCAATGTTTTAGGATAGGGAGGAAAGTGAATGTCAGCATCAACTGAAAGGGAGTGGAATATAAAAGCAACAGTATTAATGAGGGGTTTAGCAATAAGTCCCATCCTTATCCGAGAAGGGGTATAGAGTATCCATTGGACTGGATGGAGTGGGAGAAGACTTCCATTTTAAATTGAGTGGGGAGAAGGGGCGTGCGTGTGTGTGTATAGGAAAATATGCACTGGAGGCCGAAGTCAGAGACATTGAGCATTTGGGGAGGGGAGTTGTAGTGCTACAACAAGTTTTATAAATATGGAAAGTACAAGGTAATAGAGAGATTGAAACATATGGTTGAGTCAATACATGTCAGTGAAGACAGAGTTGATAGTTGAGCTAATTTGATGTGGGATAAGATATGTGCAGTAGAATTCTAGGCAAGCTGAAAATTAGAGGGTAGAGAATAGGAGGACGACCAGGAAAAGATTGCAGTAATCAAGTCTGGAGGTACCAAAGTATAAGTGTAGATGTCAATTGCTTGTAAACTGAGGCTGTGTTGGAGGTAATGTTAGCTGTATTACAGCATTGATTGTACTTCAAAAGTTATTCATTAGTGCAGTATAAGGGTATTTGGGTTAGTAAGGGTTAATGTGGACTGGGGAAACAGTACTACCCACAGTATGATGTAGAGAGTCACACTAAAGTAGGCTGAGTGTAGATAGAGTCTGAGAGAAGTTGGCATGAAGGTAGCGCCTAGTTAGTACTATAGCTTGGAGATATATATATAGTTGTGTGTTAACAACGAATGGTTTATGTTCAGCCACACAAGCTTCCAGACCTCTCAGTGAGATGCCAAGCAACCTTATAACATGGTGTCAGCAAGTGAAGGACCCCAAAATCACAAGAAATGAAACAGTAAAGAAACTGCAGCCTGACCTGAGCAAAGTGCACCTAATTTAAAGACACAGCTGGAGATAACCAAAAAAACCTCCACTGCAAATGTGGAGGCTGAAAGGCAGAAGAAAGGTCCACTGTGCAGCTGAAAAGGATTCTACCAGAGCAAGTGAAGGTCCATTGCCAAAGATGTTTGAACACAGATTCAAAGGACCTAACCAGGTCACAAAAAGGGTGAGCAAAATCCAAACCTGATCGAACACAGAGTTAAAAGACCTAGCCAGATTACAAAATGGTGATTAAATTCAAAAGCTGATCGTATGCAGAGTCAAAGGATCTAGCCAGATCACAAGAAGTATGAGCAAAATTCACTAAAAGGCTAAACCAACCTTTTTAAAAATCATCAGGGCACTATACAAGCAGACCATGCCCATTGTTTAGACAGTGCAGCTTGAATGGTGCTGTGGCTGGGTCTGGAGTTGGTATCATACCATGTGGTGGCCAAGCTCAAATTAATTTTAAAAAATTTAAAATAGTGGGTTGATCAAAAAAAAATAACCTTTAAGTCAATTTCCCAAGCTCAGAGAAGCAAATTGCTGGCCAAAAGTTAGTTTAAAATGTTTCCTGCAGAATTGCAAAGTTTTAAAAACAGCTCCAAGATCACAACAGGGTCTCGCTGAAACCCACCAAGCGCTGGCAGAGGAGACAAACCGGTTACTGTGGAGCCATCTTGGGGAAAAAAAATAAAGCTGTAATCCCCTATTCTGAAAAACATCCATGGGTAGTAAATGAAAACTACCTGACCAATTTGAGCTCATGCAAGGGCCTAAGCTGATGCAAAATTGGGCATCATGGAAGAGAACAGTTTTAGAATACAGGAGTACATCAGGATTAAGTAGGAAATCAGAGGAAGTGAAGTTAATACATTCTTGTGCTTATTTGGTGTATTTGCAACAATGTAACCATAAGACAAGGTATGGACGAATCCTCAACCACACTCGGGGAAGTATTAAAAGCCTTTGACAGGTATTTTAAACACCAGGTTGTAGAGATTGCAGACCTTAAAAAAAGCATAGAACCACCCCAATAAAGCACCAAAAGGTCAAGGAGAACCAAGAAGAGGGAGACAATACTCAACCAAAACACAACACAGTTGCAGTCAATGTCAGCACAATGAAATGCAGGAGCCAAAGAGTTTAGTGTAGATGAAAGTCAAGGCTGAAAAGCAGCCGAAAGGCTTAAACATAGAACTTTTTGAAAATGCTTACATAGTACCCAAAGTACAACAGCAGGTTGCAGTATGAAGCAAGCAGATGGCAGTGAATGAAGAATTGTTATCTGATGTAACCCTAAAGCAACAAAATATACAAAAAAGAAAATGAAACACAGGAAAACGTTCAAAGCTAAGTTGCAAGAGCAAAAACAGAAGCACAGCCAGGCACAACATCAAGCAGAAAGAAGTCGTTGCAATGAAAGACTCTTTAAAGAATCAATACGTGGAAAAGCATGAGGAGTTAAAAAAGCTCTTGAGTACTACTTCAGAACAAGCTGTGTTGGAACTATCAGTAGTGACAAAGCAATACACAAAAGCACAATGTGAGTTGGCAAGGGGTCAACAGGAAAATAAACAGTTGAAAGAACAGCTAATTGCCTTTCAAAACCAAATGCTAAAAGAGTACATAACCCTTCAGCAGCATCAAGAAATGAAGACTGTCTTGAAGAGCAGAATAGAGGAACAACAGAAAAAAGTTGAGGAGGCTCTGCTGAATTACAAGAAAACTCAAGAAACAATTGAGTTTCACAAAGAAAAGGAAAACCCATTGAAGGGCCTTCACATTCTCCAAAGATCTCTCAGGTTGAAGGTTCTTCCTCTGGAAAATTATGAACAGAAGCCAAATGAATTTGATGTCACTCTGAATGAACTAAAGCACCAGCTGACAGAGAAGATTCAGCATTTTCAATATTCAAGGACGAAGCCAAGAGGTACAAGAAAGAGACTGAAGAGCTGAAGAACCATTGCAAGGAAAAGCCATAGAGCTTTCCAAGCTGTGAGCGGATTCTGAAGCCATGAGTAGCACGATGGCAAAATTGAAACAGGTTAAGACCTTGCTGGAGATAGACCTGGTCAACACTGAAACCAGAAGGAAAGACAAGACGAAGCTCTGCTGCTGACAGAGAAAGAAAAGACAGAAATACGATCAGAAAATGTAAATCTGATGCTCAAGATCAAGAAGCTAGAAAGAAAAGCATTGGATGCCACAAACGCACTTAGAACCATTGAATTGTTGAAAAATGACATGGCTGAAATTAAAATCAAGAAAAAGTTGAACAGTTGCAAGAGAAAGTAGAAGTTCTCAGCAAGAAACTTGAAGTGTCTCAGAAACAATTGTCAGAAATAAAATTAAAAATGTAAGTTTGAGCACAGAGGAATTAGGCTCTGCTAGGGAAATGCTATTCAGTGTAGAGAACCAACTTTCATGTACAGAAGATGAGTTTGCTCATGAAAAATTAGAACTTGATGAACTTCAAGTATCAGAAATCTCTATTAAGTGTCACAAAAAAATGCCTGGAACAGGAAAAAGAATTACTGATAAATCAGAACAGTTGGTTGAATGCAGAATTAACAATCTAAACTGATGAAACGTTGAAACTTCATCATGAAAAGAGCAATGAAATTCTTGAACTTCAGTCTGAAGAACAGTAAAGATGAAAGCCGCAGCATGGAAGAGCAAATCCAGACGTTAAAAATCAGATAAGGAAAATTCTAAGAAACAGATTGAGGGTCTAACAAATGAATTGAAAAAGTTTAAGAAGCAGTTGGTGATCATGGAAGAAAGACTCTGAAAGGAACTGAATGCCCAGATGAAGTTGTTAAGCTTGTATAAGGGTTCTGCAAATAACTCTGAAACAAAGATAACTGAATTCAATAGTTGCTGAGCTGAATGAAAAGATTAATCAGCTTGAAAAATAACTGAAAAATAAAAGAATAAATAAATATTTGGCTAAAATTGTGAAACAAGTGGAAATTAAGGTTCCATCTTTGAAACGTCAAATTCCAGGAAGGGCATGGCAGACCCCATGGCAAAAGAAAACTTGAGCCCACTCTGTCAACATTCCCTCTGGAAGGAACAGGATAAGCCCGTGATATCCAATTAAAGAAAATGGATGGTTGACAAAGAAAAGCATAACACAAAAGAGCACAAGAAGTGAACCAGATGTTGATGCCTGAGTATTTGAAACACCAGGTACTACAAATTAACTCTAAACCAACAAAGTCATCCTGAAGCAGGAACAGGTTCAAGGGGTTGACTGGCTTACTCCTTCGCCTAATATGTATGTTTGTATGTCATTCTGGAAGGGTGAGATGAGCTGGGCTAGATGGTTTTTGTCATCCATAATTATCTTGCAAAGAGGTTGGAATCATGGCTAGAGTTCTGTTTATTTTGATGCGAATGCAAGTTTACTATGAGCAGGCTTTGTGGGGTAAGATTGCTAGGACAGGAGTGTGTAATGGGCTCATAGTAAATCAGTAACCTGTTTATCCTGATATGATTCTCAAGAGCCTTTTCCATTGACTTCAGTCCTTTTGACTATTTACCTATGATCTCACTCTATCCTAGTGCTTTTACGAGCTTTTTGAGGAATTAAATATCACGATAAAGCTGTGTTGCATGGTCAATATTGAAAACATATTGCAGTGAGAAGCAGCAGAGTCTTCAGACTTACTGATCAAGAAAATACAGATGCAATTGTGTGCCACTCAGTCTTGGTCATCTGTCATCTTAAAAGGTGTGTTGCACAGAGACACCCGAGGACTCCAATACTTCTCACTGACAGTGAAGACCTATGTGATTCAATCATTCCACTTTGTTGCTCAGAAGTCATTTGATCTTTCTACCCAGTGATCTTACTGATAAACTAGAATGCAATTACACCCCTTCAAAGAAATAATTATATTGAATAATTTCATTCACCTAAAAAGGATAAATTCTTCTAATTCTTCTACAGAATGGAAAAGATCTTGTGCAGGTTATCTGGGCTGCATAATTGAATCTTTCGCCCAAATATAAATTCACTGTCACTGTGTTCATACAGTGCAATGTGTGGCACATGTTAATGAGGGCTGAGGAAGTCACCAAAATCAATGTTATGGTCTTGTCATGAAGATATTAATGTATATAATATTATTTGTAATTATTTTTAAATTGGACTTGTAGTAGGGTCTGTGTCTGTGGGTGTGTGTGTGTGTTAACTGGATTAAAACCAGCTAGTCTGGGTGCTTTAATGTATAGTAGTTTTGAGATGTAAACAGTAAAGTAGAGGGTGCATTTGCATTTTGTTGAACAGGACATTCAAAGACTAGGGGTGAAATCTTGCACCTAGCCAGGAGAAACCAAGCAATATGTTTATATTACTAATAAAATTTGTACTATGAAAGGGCTTTTATTTTAGAAGAGGTAGAGTTCAAAGGGCTGGTGATGCAATGAGAATTTGCATTCAGGGGGAAGGCTAGAAATATACGGAAGAAGAGGTTTGGTGGTTTCATTTCTGAATTCAAAGTTGCATCTCAAACATATCAATTGAAAATATAGGTTATGACAGTTGTTTAAAGTTTACCTCTGGAATTTTAAATAACTCAGCCTTTACCAACTGTTGTGTCATAACAACTGGGGGCTCTGGCCGGGATAATATTTATAATTCCCCGATTGGTTTGGAATTGGTGAATCTTAAGGTTACGAGTATGAGAAGCACTTTGAATTCAGAAGTTGGTGAGATTTTTTAGAAGCGGTGAGACTGCAAGGTGGCTTTGGCAATTGCTCAGACTTGTCTGGGAGTGAAAGCTATAACTCTGATTGGGTTGGAAAAAATAACCAAAAGTAAGTTAACAGAGTTGGCAGATAAGTTAAAATTGGGGTTACCTGCAGGGGCTTCAAAATCATATATAATTAAAAGTATAGCACAGCATCTACAGTTGGAAGTGATGCCTGACACTAGAGAGACACTGGAAGTAGTGAAACTTCAGTTTCAAATGAAACAGCTTGAATTTGAACAAGCAAAGGAACTGAAAAAATTTGAATCAGAAGCAAAGGAAATAGAAATGGCTTTTAAAAGGAATCAAGTAGAAAGGCAGGCGAAAGAAAGAAACTGGAACTGGAATTTCAGGAAAGGAAAGAGACAGAAAGAGAATACCTGCATAAAATGCTGGAAGTTAAAAAAGAGATCTCGGATTCTGAGGAGAGTTCTGATGATGAAAAGACCTTTAGCCTAAAACCCAGTGGGGAGACGTTTAAATTTATACAGTTGTTCCAAAGTTTGAGGAAAAAGATGTTGAAGCATTCTTTATTTCATTTGAGAAGATAGCTAAACAGCTGAAATGGCCACAGGAATACTGGATGTTATTATTACAGTCTAGGTTGCTGGGTAGAGCGCATGAGGTATATGCTTCACTATCTAAAGAAGTATCGGTGAGTGATGGTGTTGTGAAAAAGGCTATTTTGAGTGCATATGAGTTGGTTCCTGAAGCATACAGGCAGAAATTTAAGAATATGTGGAAATAGCCTGGGAAATCTTATATTGAGTTTGAGAGAGTAAAACAAAGTAATTTTGACCGGTGGATATGGGTGTTAAAAATAGATACAACATTAGTAAATTAATTAAATTCTTTTGGAAGAATTTAAAGGCTCAATCCCTTTGGTAGTGAGAGCTCATGGAGGAACAGAGAGTTCAAACTGTAAGACAAGCAGCAGAGATAGCTGACAATCATGAGTTAGTTCAAAAAGCTAAACCTTTTTATCGCCACATTTTCAAATTGGAAAAGGATAGAAAGTGGGAAGGTGGAAGGCAGGTAGGTAGTCAAGGAAGAGGAGTGGTTGGAAATTCCAAGGAAGTTTTTTTTCAGAATATAAAGGAAGGTGCTGAGGGTAGGAGTGACATTCAAAAATTAAGGTGTTTTCATTGTAATAAAGTGTCACAAAGTCAGTGTGTTGGAAATTATTGGGAAAATATGTTGGAATTATTGGGGTATAGAAAAGTTCTGGAAGCAAATGTACTGTGGACACAGGAGAAACCAGTTGTTTGTATACAGGTGAAACAGGGAGAATCAGTGATAGGTGAAGAAGTGGGAATATGTTCACAGTTTACTCAAGAGAATTCTGAGGAGCAGGTTGCAGAAATATTTAAAGACTTTGTGTGTGGACGGAAAGTCTTTCCATGTGTACAGGTCTTAAAATTTTAAGAGTCACTGGGCTAGTCAATCCTTAATGTTGTGGGACGGTGTTATTTGTTGTTCAGAGGGAGTATTGCAGGAGCAGGTGAGGTTCATGGAGATGCTAAATCTATTCCATAATGGAGGTAAATTTAAAGAGCAAATGGAAGAGGTGAAGGTATAATTGGAGTAGTGGAAAAATTGCCCATTGCAGGGGTTCAGTTTATTCTGGGTAATGATATAGCTAGATCACAAATGTGGGTGATGCCTAGGGTAGTTGAGCAGCCTGCAGAAGTGTTTTCAACATAGGTGTTACAGAAGGAGCATCCTAGATTGCTTCCTGAGTATGTGATAACAAGGGGAAGAATTTTCCCCCCGATGTGGGGGGAAGTGCAAGAGCGGGTGCGGGCAGGCGTACCTCCGATTGGCACCCCTGATCGGGGGCACGCTGCCATTTTACATGGGCGGGCCAACTTGAAGTCTGCCAAGAAGCGCTATGCGAAAGAGCGCACTCATCTCCCTGAGTGCTGCCTCAGGGAGATCGGCATCAAATTTAAAAATGGTCAAGGTGCACAGACAAAATTTCCCTGACATGCCCTCATGTGACACTGCCACATGAGTTGGGACATGTCCATCACTTTTAATCAAACATTTATTAAATTTTTTAAAACCCTCATGAAACCTCATCCCGCCCATGGATGAGGTTTCATGCTTTTTCTGAAGCCCATCAGGGCTCCCGGCCTGCCCGCCAACCTTAAGGTTGGGTGGGCAGGTCCATTAATTATTTCAATTACTTTTTAAGTGGCCTCAGTAGGCCATTGACAGGTTGGCGGGCACACAGCTGATTCGGTTGCGTCCCCGCCGACCTGAAAATTGAAATGATGAGGGCTGACGTGGGGAGTTCCACCCAATGTGATCCCGCGTCATTTTATGCATCGGTGAGCGGGCCCTGCCCCCCACTCACCGACCTAAAGATCCTGGCCAAGGTTACAGGCACACAGGTTGAAACAAGAAAAACAAGAAGGGCAGGCAGTTCAAATATAAGAAGAAGGTGTTGAAATCTAATTACCTGGCACTATGTTTGATAATATTGTTCAGGAGGAAAGATTACAGGAATTCAGCTGAAGCGTTTAACTCAAGGAGATCAGTGGAGTTACAGAAAAATGATTTGCAATTAAAGCAGTTATAGCAGAAAGCTTATTCAGAAATAGAAGCAAAATGTATTCCAGTATGTTATTACCTTGAGGGAGATATTTTAATGCGAAGACGGAGGCTGGATTGTGTCTCAACAAATGAAAGCTGGAGTGAGGTGCATCAGATTGTTATTCCGTTAGGGTAAAGAAATGAGATTCTGAAGACTGCTCATGAAATTCCAATGGGGGGACATTTAGGAACTAGGAAAACACAGGAAAAGATACAGAGGTTTTTTTTTTGGCCAGGATTGCATAGGGATGTAGTCAAATTCTGTAGAACATGTCATACATGTCAAGTAACAGGCAAACCGCAAGCAGTGATTAAGCCGGCACCTTTAATCCCAATACCAGCTTTTGAAGAACCTTTTACTAGGGTCATGATTGATTGTGTAGGACCCCTCCCTAAGACTAAAAGCAGAAATCAGTACATTTAAACAATAATGGGTGTGTCTACCATGTGTCCTGAAGTGATACCTTTAAGAAATATTATAACAAAGAAGATTGTGGAGGAGTGAATTAAATTTTTTACAAGATATGGCTTACCTAAGGAAATACAATCAGGTCAGGGGTCAAATTACATGTCACAGCTGTTTAAAGAAGCAATGAATAGCTTGGAGATAAAGCAGTTTAAGTCAACAGTTTATCATCCGGAGTCACAAGGAGCTTTGGAAAGATGGCATCAAACTTTAAAAACTAATGAGAAAGTACTGTCAAGATTATCAACAGGATTGCGCTACAGGAATTCCATTCTTGTTATTTGCTTTCAGAGACGCTCCTAATGCATCGACTGGTTTTAGCCATTTTGAACTAGTTTATGGATTGAGGTAGGGGGACCACTGAAATTAATTCATGAGAAATTGGTGGGTCAAAATTCAGAAACTATACTCTTGGATTACGTATCAAATTTCAAGGAAAGATTGAACAGAGCACGTGAGTTGACTAAGGAACATTTAAAGATATCACAGCAAGTGAAGAAAGTGAAGGCAGATAAGAAGGCTAAAATTCGCAGTTATGTTTCTGGAGAGAAAGTATTAGTTTTGTTACCAGTACTAGGTGATTCATTAAAGGCAAGATTTAGTGGGCTTACAGGTTTAAAAAGAAATTGAGATAGAAGAAAGAAACAGAGGGTATGTCATGTAAATATGCTTAAAAAGTACTTTGACAGGGAAGAGGAACAAAAAGAGGTATTAGTGATGGTGGATGATGAGGAAGAGGTTGAAGGATTCTGAAATTGGGTTTCCTCTAACAAAATTGGGTAATGAGGGGGTACTTGAAAATTTAAATGAAACATTGAGTTACCTTCCAAGCAAGTGTCAAAATGATTTGAAAAAGCTATTGCAGTCACACAAATTTATTTGTGGGAATACATTAGGAAAGACACATTTAGCTATACATGATGTCTCTGTATAGGCTTCATCTTTAATAAAGCAACATCCTTGTAGATTAAATCCGGAAAAGTTAGCACAAGTCCAAAAATAAATTGATTTCATGCTTCAAAATGATATAATTGAGTCTAGTTGAGGTAATTGGAGTTCGCCTAGTGTGCTGGTACCGAAACCGGATAAAACACATTGCATGTGGACTATCGAAAGGTGAATGCGGTGACAAAGGCGGATTCATATCCTATACCACGGTTGGAAGATTGCATTGAGAAAGTGGGACAATCGAAATTTATCACAAAGATTGACTTGTGCCAGAATATTGCCTTCGGCGTGCGGGGGCAGGCCCGACATGTAAAATAATGCGAGATGACGTCGGGCGTGCGTCCCAACGTCATTTAGATCTTTTGCTCAGCGGGCGCACGTCAGAGGCGGCTACATGCCCACTGAACTGTCAATGGCCTATTAAGGCCATTAAAAAAGTAAGCAAGCTTATTAACACCGCTGCTCATCCAGCCTTAAGGTTGGTGGGCAGGGGAAGAGCCCAAGCGGCCTTCGCGTTTTCCAGGAAACCTCATCCACGGGCAGGATAAGGTTTCCTGAAGGATTCGTAAAATTAATAAATAAATTTGGTAAACTCGACAAACATGTACCAACTTATGTGACACTGTCACATGAGGGGACATGTTTAAATAATTTTTAACTTTATTTATAACAGGAAGATTGCTGCACTCTTTCGCACGCATGCGCGCAAGTGCGCAGGTGCTGACTTTCCCTTCCCCCCCTGCCCGCACAGGTAGCGCTGAGCACTACTAGCTGCATGCAGCCGATCATGGGCGGCATTCGGCTCCACACCCATCCCTGCCCGCTCCTGCCCAGCCCGCCCGACATAAATAAGATGCAGCCCTTGCTAAAAGGATATTGGCAGGTACCGTTGTCGGAGAGAGCATAGGGATATCAGCATTTGTAATGCAAAGTGGACCATATCAGTTTAAAGTCATGCCATTTAGCATGAAGAATGCACCTGTGACATTTCAAAGGCTGACAAGCAAAGTAATTGCAGGTCTAAGTAATTGTGCTGTTTATATTGAAGATCTAATTGTTTTCATTCCTACATGGGAGGAGCATTTACAGCATCTGGAATAATTATTTTCTCGATTACATGAAGCTAATTTGGTGATGAACTTGGCTAAAAGTGAATTTGCAAAAATGCAGTTTATGCATCTAGACCATACCATTGGACATGGTAAGGTGGCTCCAAGAGATGCAAAAGTCAAGGCTGTCATGGATTTCCCAGTGCCTACAACAAAACGAGAAGTTTTGAGATTTCTGGGCAGTTTTACTGGAAATTTGGACCAAATTTTAGCCAAGTGGTTGCTCCACTGACTGAACTATTAGGAAAGAACAATAAGTTTCAATAGACACTAGAGTGTCAGAAGTCATTTGATGGTTTCAAAACTGTATTAACTACAACAACAGTTTTGGCAGTATGCAAAGCAATTTAAGTTGACTGTTGATGCAAGCAATATAGGCCTTGGGGCTGTACTGATACAAGAAGATGACACTGGAATTGAAAAACTGATAGGGTATTTTTCATGCAAACTGAATGTACAACAGAGAAGATATTCAACAATCGGAAAAGAAACCTTGGGTTTCGTGTTAGCGTTGCAGCATTTTGAAATTTATGTTGCAAATAATTCATTAGAAACAATTGTTTATACAGACCACAATCCTTTGAAGTTTTTAAACAAATTTCAAGACAAAAGTGCAAGACTTTTCAGGTGGAGTCTACTGTTACAGCCATTTAATCTACAGATTGTACATTTTGCTGGTGGAGAGAATCTGTTCACAGATGCGTTATTAAGAGTTTGAAGCTTAAAGGAAAATTGGACATTTAAAAAAAAAACTGGACACTGAACCGGAGTGATTTCTGTTGATACCAAGGACTTGTGTATATATATAATGTTAATGCATGCAACTGGTAATGTAATAATGTAATAAGTATAGGATATAGTGTGAGATGGGTTATTAAAAATGAAGTTGTCTTTTAGAATTATGACGGTTCATTTTTCAACAGGGAGGGGGATGTCATGAAGATATTAATGTATATACTGTTATTGGAAATCATTTTAAAATGGGACTTGTAGTCAGGTCTGTGTCTGTAGGTGTGAGTGTGTGTTAATGGGATTAAAGTCAGCTAGTCTGGGTGCTTTGCTATATCGTAGTTCTGAGATGTAAACAGTAAAGTAGAGGATGTATTTGCATTTTGTTGAATAAACCATTCAAATGCTGGGGGTGAAATCTTGCACCTAGCTAGGAGACACCAAGCAATATGGTTATATTACTAATAAAATTGGTACTATGAAAGAGGTTTTATTGCTAGAAGAGGTGGAGTTCAAAGAGCCTGGTGATACAATGAAAATTTGCATTCAAAGGGAAGGCTAGGTGTATACAGAAGAGTTTTGTGTGTGGAAGTCAGAGGCATTCCGCCTGTAAGTCTACAACTGTCTGCGAAGGACCTAAATTGAAAGGAACCTCATTTTGAACGTGTAAGATAAAAAATGCTTTGCCTGGTGTCTGTTTAAAGTCTATGGGCAGAATTTTCCCCCGTCAGGGGGAAGTTGATGGGCAGTGCATGCAGGCGCACTTCCGATTGGCGCCCCCAATTAAGGCCCGCCCAGCGTGACGTCTGCAGGGAAGTGCTATGCGCTTCCTGTGCAGGCAGAGGGGAATCCCATAATCGAGAGTGTGCTCTTACGCGCATGCTTACAAAAGAGTGCACTCATCTCTCTGAGGCTAAGCACAGCCTCAGGGAGATCACCTCTACTTTTAAAAGTATTAAAAATAGAAAAAAAATTCCGTTACGTGTCCCCTCATGTGACAATGTCACATGAGTTGGGACATGTTCATAATATTCAAAAAAACTTAAAAATTTTTAAAACCCTGCATGAAACCTCATCCCGCCTGTGGATGAGGTTTCATGTTTTTTCTACTTCCCGCCGGGACTCCTGGCCTGCCCACCAACCTTAAGGTCGGTGGGCGCGCAGCTGGATTTGCTGCACCCCCGTCTTCCTGAAAATTTAAATGGAGGGGGGTGACGTCAGGAGTTCTGCCCCCGCTCGCCGACGGTAAAATCCTGCCCTATGGGTTATTGTTGCCTTGGGGAAGATTACCTGGGAGTGATTAATTTGGGGATTTGTTTAATAGTTATTATGGTAGTAACTTGTAGACATGCATGTTTTTAATTTCTTACTAAAATTAGTAAATGTTTAATTTAATTTATATAAAAGACCTCTGGAGGCTTGGTGGTTTCATTTCTGAATTCAGAGCTGCATCTCAAACATACCAATTGAAAATATAGGTTATGACAGTTGTTTAATGTTTCCCTCTGAGATTTTAAATAACTCAGCCTTTACCAATTGCTCTGTCATAGCAGTCTGCACAGCGTTATAAACAGCTAATAGGATATCTTTCTGTCAAATTAACATTATTGCACAATGCTGTTAAAGTAAAATTTGAACTCTTTGGTTTGTTTAATAGTCACAGTGGGATCACCTATAGGGTGCACACAAACTAACACTGCATTATATCCTTGCTGCTCTTAATATTAAGGACTCATGCTGCATATATGTCAGACAATATTTGTAACCAGATGCCAACATTTATCATTTTACTAGTACCTTTCTTTGATTGGTGAATTGATTGGTGAATCTTGAAAGGCTGAAAAATATTATGCATGATTGAGGAAGAGGGTTAAATATGGGGAGGAGGGTTAAATAGAGGGGTGGGGGAATAAGGGACCTGGAAAGACGAAAAGCACCAGGGCCCATGATTTCTCTCCCTGACCCTGGAGACAGGTGATACTACAGCAATTAAGTTAGCCAGTCTTCACGTTGGAATGGATATGGAATCAGAACCTCTACTCAGGGTCTAATTGCGCGGTGAGGTTGAGAACAGCTTGGTTCTTCTCAGACAGTGACCAGTGCATAGGATGGAAACGGTGGCTAGGAGTTTGTGCTGGGGTCTGAAGATAAAGGCTTCAATTTTCCCAATAATTAATTGGAGAAAATTTCTGCTCATCCAGTATTAGATGTTGGAGAAGCAGTCTGACAAATCAGAAATGATGGAGAGGTTGAGGGAGGCACTGATGAGGTAGAGCTGGGATACATCAATATACAAATAGTGTTTTTGAATAACATTGCCAAGGGGCAGTACATAGGTAACAAATAGCAGGTGGACAAGGATAGATTCTTCAAAAAGCAGATGCGTTTCAAATTGTGGATGCTGGAAAGATGAAATAAAACAGAAATGCTGGAAATACTCAGCAGGTTATGGCAGCATCATTGGAAAGAAACAGAGTTAACGTTTCAGATCTGTGATCTTTTATCAGAACTGGAAAAAGTGTGGATAGGACAAGGACAAAAGGTCTGTGATAGGGTGAAAGTCTGGAGAGATTGAATGACAGAAAAATTAGTCTTTCAGGGCCAAAGAGAATGGTGATGGGGCAAGAAAAGAAACAAAGAAACAAAAGATGTACCAAGATGTGCCAGGGGCTGAAGGAAAGAAAAAAACATGAAACAAGCAAAGAAAAGGAAACAAAATAAAACAGTGATTATGGTGTGAAATTGTTGGATTCAATGTTAAGTCTGGAAAGCAGGGAAGTTCATAAGCGAAAGTTGACACACTGTTCCACAGGTTTACGTCGAGCTTCGCTAGAACAGTGCAATAAAACATAGGTTCTTGTTGGACTCCAGAGATAAGACAGCAGAAATAGAAGCTACTTCAGGAGATTCCCTGGCTACAACTGGATAGATAGGAATGTAACACCTGTTCTTGTCAGAGTTTCTAGCTACGGTAAAGAGAAGCTGCAACCCCAATCATTAGAGCTATAGACAGCATTAAGAGAAAGGTTGATTCAGTGGCAGTGAGGCTAAGAGATGTGAGTTTGACAGGGCCCTCAACCGTGTCTGACCCATTTCCCACACTTCTGCCCTCACCCCTTCCCCTCCCTCCCAGAGCCAAAAATAGGGTTCCCCTCATCTTCGCTTTCACCTCACCAGCCTCCATATTAACAGGATCATCCTCCGTCATTTCTGCCACCTCCAGCATGATTCCACCACCAAACACATTTTTCACTCCCCTTCCCTGTCAGCATTCTGAAGGGATCATTCTGCAACACTCTGGTCCATTCTGCTATCACCCCCAACACCTCATTCCCTTCCCATGGAACCTTCCCATGCAATTGCAGGACGTGTAACACCTGCCTCCTCCCTCCAAGGCCCCAAATAATCCTTCTAAGTAAAACAGTGATTTACTTGCACTTCTTTCAATTTGGTTTCCTGTATTCACTGTTCCCGATGCAGTCTCCTCTACATTGGGGAGGTTAAATGCAGACCCCGCTCAGTCCACAAGCATGACCCTGACCTTCCAATTCAATTAACCATCTTGTTCCCATGCTTAAATTTCTGTCCTCAGCCTGCTGCAATGTTCTTGTGAATCCCAATGCAAGCTGGAGGAACAACACCTTTTCTTCTGATTAGGCGCTTTACACCCTTCTGGAATCAATATTGAGTTCAACAACTTCAGACCATGAACTCTGTCCTCCATTTTGATTCTTTCCCCCCCAAGTGCCAGTTTGTATTTTGTTTAAATAAAAACAAAATACTGCAGATGCTGGAAATCTGAAATAAAAACAGAAAATGCTGGAAAAACTCAGCAAGTCTGGCAGCATCTGTGGAGAAGGAAACAGAGTTAACCTTTCCAGTCCCCATGACTCTTTTTCAGAGCACTATATCTTGTTTTCATGTATTTTTCTTTCAGAAAGAGCTGACCTTCATTCTGCTATTAACACCTGCCCCCGATCAATGCTTTAATTCTTTACTACTACCATTATCACTCCCTTTGCCTTTTGTTCAAGCATCTGCGAAATTTACTCCCCTGCCCTCTAACCTATCCCTGGCTTTCCCTTTTGTTCCACCTGACTCCCCTCTCCCCTTTTTCAACAGCATAAAACCCATCACATGTTAACTGTCCTTAGTTCCAAAGAAGAGCCATATTGGACGCGAAACATTAACTTCATTTTTCTCTCTGCACAGGTGCTGCCAAACCTGTTAAGTGCTTCCAGCACTTTCTGTTTTTATTTCCGATCTTCAGCATCTGCAGTATTTTGCTTTCATTTATGGAACAAGGTGTTTGATGTGCACTAATAGTTGTCAGTAAATTGTTACAAGGTTTATTTTATAAAATATTACTTTTCAGCTTTCAACTGACTGTAACTTTTACAATTTGAACTGAGACAGAGCAAACTGCTTAAAAATGCAAGGCTACACTCCAAGGTGAAGGGGAGAAACAACAAATCACCCTCAGGGGAGTGTGAAGAGAAAGAGATTTCCTATGATCCAGGCACCATCAAAACTCTCGCAATGCCTGCCCCAGACAGACACACCCAAAACTTTTTGGAAATATACAATGGTGGAGTATTTCAATGCAAGGCAGCCAGCCAGTGCAGGGAGATCGAAAGTGACGCAGGCAGTGTCCAGAATGTCTTCTGCAGAGGAAACAAGCTAAGGGCTTTCCCTCTGTCTTTTTTGGAATAAGTATGTTACCCGGTTCGAGTAGCTAATCTACCAAAAACCTACCAGTGAACTGAGACCTTGTAATAATTGCAACATCTTCTACATCTGGATAACCTAAATTGGCTGCACCGTTTAAATCCATGCCTCAAGGACAATCAAAGGACACTTAACCATGTATTCTTTTATCTGTTTGTACTGGGCTCTAACTCCCCTTATTTCTGATACCTGTGTCTTTGTGTGTGTGTGTGTGTGTCTGGGCCCTAATGACTGCATGAGGCCGAATGTTTGACGTTGTATTTCATCATTTTTCTCGGGCTTAGAGATTATTAAATTTGCCCTTTCTTAGACTCAAGAAAACCTTGTTTGATTGGCTCCTTATTGCTCACAGTTTAAATATTTAAATACATTCTAATTTTGAAAAGGAATATTCTTATGAAAGGAAGCTTAAACATTTGTTGTGACCAACCAAGGAGGTTGAATAGAGGGGAACCAGTTCACCCCTTTTCACCTAATCATAATAAAATGCAGATATACTTACTAGGGCTCCCAAAATCCCAACTAATGGTTCACCTTTATGACTGAAACATACTTAGACATTTGTTAGTGACCTGGGGTGCAAATTTCTTGAAGTTGCTCATCTGCAAGCATGAACATGGTTTCCTCCACATTGCAGAGGAAGATATGGCAGCAGAATGGGATCAGCTCCAAGGAAATTCCTCATCATGTACTTTAGCTGCATCTTGAACCATTGTCAAGGCCCTCGTTCTACTCTATTGAAATGGGTAATTTTCCAACCGGATAACACTGAATTGCACCTAATTCAATGGGTTTGTTGGTGCACTCGTGCATTTTAGTAAAGTGATACCTGGTGCAATTCCATGACTAAGTAGGCCTAAAAAGCTGGCATTTTGGATTACTAATTAACTCCAAGCTCAACATCAAAAACAGTGGTGTAGAGTTTTTAACTGAGTGCTGGAACAATGGACTGATATCTGCTTTAAACTTGTCAAGAAAACATTGTAATGCAGGAAAAAGTACATGAATTTTCCAGTGCAGTAACTTGTTATTCCACTGACACTAAACATATTTGCCCAGATTGTCTGTTCTCCAGAGGGTCCCCACACAAGGGGCAGAATTTTCTGAGCTCGCCGGCGGTGGGTTTAATACGGTGGCATGCACAGAAAATATGGCGGGACCCACTTCACAATAGCATGAAGGCAGGTTGTGATCTTCCACTCAGCCCGGCAACCGCGGGCCATGTTTCCCGCCATGGGTCGGCGGGGAGCTAATTGTAATACATTAGCATATAATTAAAAGGCCATCCCGCCAAGCTCTTGGAACCCTGTCGTATCGTCCGTCCACGTCAGCGAGAAAACACCCCCACGTGTTTCACAACAGTACGCAGGCAATGTGCATTTGGCGACCTTCACTTTGGGGGAACTGAGGTGAGTGAGCAGCAGGGTTCTCCACAGCTCACCCGTTGTTTACAGGTCTCAGAGGCGCCAGGGGAGATTGATGCCTGGCCCGCAGGCGACTGCTGAAGGGGGTGGGGGGGTTGCCCAAGGGAAAGTGCTAGCCAGCCTTGGAAGCGACTGCTGGAGGTGGTGGGGGTGTGGTGGGGGGATGGGGGGGGCGGGGTTGGGGGGGGTGGTGGTGTGGAGTGGTGGGCGTCAAGTGCTGCCCTGGCGCTGCATCCAGCACACAGGCAGTCGAGGTGGGGGGCAAGTGAGTGAGTGAGGGAAGTGGCCACTCATTACGGGCACCTGTATAAACTGCCCATGCCTCTGCAACTGAGACAGATCAAACACAGCCACAGTGATATGATTGGGGTCAGGCTCCTAGCCTGCCCACCTATGCAAGCAACGTGGAGGCACCAAAGGGCCGCCAGGCGCTCCATACCTTAAATCCCGCCCCACACCCTCCAGCACAGACTTTGAGTCTGCCACCGCTTGATTGGACCGCGGAGGGCTTGGACTGCACACGTTGTACAATCTCCTTGCCAACACTGGCCATGTAGCAGTCACTGCTGGAGGTGCTAACAGACCCTTGCAATCTCAGCATCCTGGTTTAGACCAGTGTCCCCCTTGTCGTAGGCTGACAGGGCAGCCATGCAGCGCACCAATCTCTGGCCATCTGAGGGATAACTAGCAATCTCCGGGAAGCATTAAGAGTGGCGGGGGGGGTCACACAGGGCCAGGAATGGTGCTAAGTACATCCATAATAACCATGTCTCTCTCCTTCATGCTGCATGAGGACCACGTCAGGATCATGGATCCTGGTGACCTAGCTGTATGCCTGATGGCCTACAGAGACCGTAGAAGACGGAGGAAGAGCAACTGAGGCACCTGGCTGTGCAAAAGCAGGAGCAGCAACCTCTTGAAGAAGGGGCAGCAGGGGCTCCCACGCATGCTGCCCAGGAGCGACAGTGAGCCGTGGCTAGACAGTGCCTAGCGACATCCAAGGTCTATAGACACCACCAGCCATTCCTGCAGATGACTGAGAACCAGTGTCACCGAAGACTGCGCATGTCTAGGGACCTGGTGGCTCACATCTGCCACTTACTGCAGGACTTGGAGCCAAGGGGACATGGAGGCATCCACTACCAATGGCTGTGAAAGTGACCTCAGTGCTTAATTTCTATGCCAGTGGCTCCTGTCAGGGCTCCACAGGTTACCCCTGTGGGATTTCACAATCCGCCACCCACAAATGCATCCATGAGGTCACAGATGCCATCTTCTCCATGGCACATAACTTTGTGCATTTTGCCCGGGACCGGGACAGCTAGGATGCAAGGGCCTTTGGATTCCCTCTGATCTCGGGATTCCCACAGGTGCAGGGTGCGATTGACTGCACTTATGCGGCACTCAGGTCTCCATCACTACACTCAGTGGACTTCATCAATCACAAGGGCGTCCATTCACTGAACGTGCAGCTGGTATGCGACCAGCAGAAACACATCCTGCAGGTATGCACACAGTTTCCAGGAAGCGTGCACGACGCCTATATCCTGAGTTGCTCGCAGATCCTGCAGTCTTCCAGGGTCCACAGAGGCTGCAGTATTGGCTCCTTGGGGAAGGGCTACTCGCAGAAGCCATGACTGATGACACTCGTGCAACGACCTGAGACTGCAGCAGAGCGATGCTATAATGAGGCTCATACAGCTCGCAACTTGGTGGAGCAGACCATTGGGATGCTGACGATGCGGTTCTGATGCCTGGACCAGTCTGGTGGAGCCCTGCAATATAGTCCGCAGAGAGTGTCACACATTGTCGTTGTCTGCTGCGCCCTTTACAATGTGGTGCTGCAACTGGGTGAGGAGTTGGCTGAGGAGGAGATGGAAGAGCTGTACGTCTCCTCCGATGAGGACGCCGCCGCCGGGGATGAGGGTGAGGGGTCCTCTGTGGTGACGATGACGGGGATGAGATTTGTGGATGATGATGATGATGACGACATGCAGTGAGGTGTCCCTGTAGATACTCATGTCGCAGTTGTGAATGTTTGACTGTGAGAATGCTCCTGTCATGGAGATACAGTGGAGGCCCTAATAGTCGCTCGATCGCAGGAGAATGATGACAACATGCAGTGAGGACACCCCATAGATCTTCACATATCCTTGAGAATGTCTGACTCCTGTCTGGCCGTGGGCAGCTTGCTTGGACTCCATGATCAGGACCATCTCAGAGACGCAGCCATGAAACTTTAGACGCATCTGATGCTGTGTCCGCCTTCAGCACCTTAGCCCTTCAGGAGCTGGTGCACAGCATCACTGGTCGCAGATGCTGGTGTGATGGGGTGACCTTAAAGATGCTGAGAGCACACAGAGAACTCTGTGGAGCCTGCCTATTACATTCTGGCAGCAATGACCAGCACCACTGAGGTGCAGGCATCAGTAATGTTTCCAGGGAGTGTGAGGCTGGACCATCAATGTAGTCTGAAGGCTGCATAGAGCACAGGGAAGAGGCCCTGGACTGAGACACTTGACTTTTATCTTGTGCAGAAAGGTTTCAGATCTGAGTAACAAGAACACTGCTCATCAGAACAAGGAGACACAGGCAGGGAGACTTTCTTAGGAGTTTATTGACAATAGTGAACAGTATGTACAAATGATCAACACCCGTGCCCAGACTGTGCAATTACTTTTACCAAACTTTCCTAACCCTGCCGCTATATCTTGGTGCTCCCCGGACATCCACAGCAGAGGTGGAGGCTGACTCCCTATCTGTGATGACTCTGGAGGGCCGAGACTTGGAGGGCCCTAGTCTGCTTTCAGAGCTCTGCTGTATGGCAGTGGCACCATCCTCGGCCTGTGAAGCTGGATCTGTGGAGGTCACAGGAAAAAGGGAGTCAGATGGGCCAATCACTCCCAGAGTCACCTGGGTGGATGGCCCCAGAGCATGCACCTGCTGATCCTCCTCCCTCTGGGTGCCCAAGGGCTCCTACCTGACTTTGTGAGCGGAAGGGGTAGCTGAAGTGAGATTGAACTGGCTAGCACCCCTCTTGCGTGCACACTGTTGAAGGCAAACTATGGCATCAGCGATGGATTTAAGCCTGCACAGCAGTGCAGGAGTGATGTCCTGGACCAAGGTCTCCATGGCGGTCACCATCCTGCCAGTGTTGACCTTGGTGCGCTGCAATGCCCATGCTATCACCTCAGCCTGAAGACAGATGGACTCCTCCAACATGCCTTGCAATCTGAGGAGTGCAGTGGACATCACTTCCTGTTGATCCGTAGCTTGCCTTTGCAGCTCCAGCAACTGTACCATGACCAAGTTTAGAGACTCATCATCTGAGTCGGACTCAGCAATGTTCTGGCCTCCAGCAGTGCTCTGAGTGCCGGGGACCTGGGAAGTCCCTGCCACCGCCTGTTGTGGATCAGAAAGTCTGATCTGCTTACCAGATTGTGATCCTGAGGCTACTCTAAAGCTAGGTTCCACTGAGGTGTGTCTCTGCACTGGTGGAGGATGTGGGTGAGCGCAGTGACAGGACTTCAGGGAGGGCGCCTTCAGATTCCTCTTCAGAAGTTTCTTCGGAGCTTGATTGGAGGCCCTGGGTCATGGACTCTGTTGGCTGTTTGGCAGGTGTGTTTGCGAAAGCAAGGGCGATAATTAATGCATGGCAGTGGCCTGTGAAAGAGGGCACATCACTCACGGCATGATTGTCTGGTGGATGTTGCACTGCTTAATCCTCACTTGGCAGAGCAGCGCCAACCTCACCATCAGCACAGGACCGGTCCCGGTCATCGCTGGCCAACTGGATGGCTCTGTTTTCGAATTCTGTCAGAACTTTAATTTCCGGCATCCCTCCACCTGACTGCGACCTTTCCCTCCTGTTGTGAGCCAGTTTGTCCTGCATGGATAGAGATGGGGTGAGTGTATCAGGACGTCTGATGATAAGTATGCCTGGCCTGTGTGGGTGGTGAGTGGTCCTATGAACGGGATGAAGAGAATGACAGTGTGTGTGAGAGAGTGAATGGTAATGTCCCTTGCACTAGCAGTGAGTGTGGGCCCAGTGGACGTGTGATGGATTTGTGAGTGAGAGAGTTTGGAGTGATGAAGAGAGTGACTTACCCTAGCAGAACGGAGATCATTCATCCTTTTGCAGCACTGGGTGGCTGCCCGACTCTGCAGGGCATTCACGTTGACCACCGCTGCCATCGCCTCCCAAGCCGGGTTGGTGACATTGCTACTCATCCTGCAGCCAGAGTGGGGGTAGAAAACATCCTGGCAGACCTCCACAGCATCCGAGGCACCTGTCGTTGAAGTGGGGGCCTGCAGTCTTTTTGCCTTTGCTGGCCATGTCTCCCAGGCAGTGGTGGTGAGCTGGTGGCGATGAGCGCTTTGCTGGCGGCTCCCTTTTAAAACCGGCAGCTGGTGTGATGCAACAGCGGGGTGATGGTGAGTGGGCGAATGAGAGCCTGCCTGCCAAGGAAACGGCATGTTTCCTGGGAATGCATAAATAATGGGGCGGGCTCGGGAAGACACGGGGTGAAAACCCACTATTTTCATCAGCGGTAGAACTCCATTTGACCCGCCCGCTACTGCACTTTGTGCAATTCTGGGAAAATTCCGCCCAAGAACTGTAGGGGAATTGCCCGAGAAGTTTCAACTTCTGTTGGCCAATTAACTGTGTCTGGATAGTTCTGACTTACTTAGCAGAACAATTAACCAGAAAAAGTAGAAGGATTAAAACCAGTTCTAACTCCTGGGTAGCTATACTACTGAGCACCCCACCTAACCTCCCACTGGACTACCACCCCCACCACTCAACCACCACCCCCCCTAACCACATCCCTGACTACCACCTCCACCTCCAAGACTACCACCACTACCCCATGACTACCCCCCAAATCCCGCAGACACCCGACTACCGCCTACTCCCCCAACCCCCCTTGAGCACTCCCCGAACACACAGTCACCCCTGACCTCCCTAGGCACCCCCCTGTCAGTTACCCAATTACAACCCCTCCCCGACCCCTCCGCTCCCAACTATCCCCCCCCAACCCTGCAACTACGCCCCCCCATCCACTCCACTATCACCCTAAGCCCTGACTACCCCACTACTCCCCAATAGCCCCCCCGACCAGCCAACTACCCCTCATCCCTGACTACCCCTCCGACTCCCCCGACCACTCCTCGACCACCCAACAACCCCCCTACACCCCACCACCCCCCCACCACCCCCCCACCCCCAACCAACACATCCCTGACTCATTCTATCCCCAAACACTTAGCTTACACACTTAGCTTCTCTCCTAGTTTGTTAAAATGGCCGGGACATTTAAACTTACTTGAATACGGCAGCTCATGCCCTATAAAAGGGTCGTGGCTTAGTTTGACAATCCTACACTACACTGAAGGACTCCAGGAACAGCTCTCATTTGAATAAATGCCGCATTAACTAATTCCTATCAGAGAATTTGTAATTTTAAGGTTTATTTGTTCTGTGCATAAGGAGTTGTCAACTGGTGTAATTTTTCAAGTTCAAATGCTCTCTTTAGTTCAACATTATTCAAAGTTCAAAGGGTTTTTTTTCTCAATAACAGCAATCAAACTGGTGAGAAGAGGCTGGAAGAGTTACTGATGTTATTCAATGTCCACCATGCAACTCCCTGACACCATCCCACACTCTCAAGTGTGAAAGATCACATAAGAGTTCTTACTTGTTGTTTGTACAGCTATCTTATATTGTTAATCGATAGAGGTCAGCAAAGAGCCCACAGTAGAATAGGGTGTCTGAACATTTTTCATAGGCATGTCCAGTATGTCCTATACTGCCTCTGGGCAAAATGTGACATTTAAATCCATGTTCCCATTGATTTTCATGTTATCTCAAATAGCTCTGGTTTAGGATTTTATTACTAATGTAGCAAAGGTACTAAAAATAAATTGTACTGACAAACCTCCACCCCCAAATTTCAAACATGACAAATCAGTAAATAAAAGGCATATAAAGATGAAAACTCAGAGCACCAGTGTTTTTTGGCCCAATGGGTTCCGTTTCTTGTCCAAAATGGCACTGCGGCATATGCACATAATTCTGGTGTGGCCTTCGCTGGATGCCATCTTAGCATGGGGCAAACAAGATGAATCTGGAACCACGACTGAAGCAGGCATTAGGCCACTAACATAAGCAGTAAGGGGCCTATTCCTGCTTTTGTTCCCTCTTGTGACTTTGATTTGCAGCTGAGGCAGCAGTGTTAAGCGCCTCTGGGAGAAAAAAAAAACAGGGAATGAAAAAAGGGTAACTACTCACCATAATCAAAGCTGCTCCGGTCCTGAGATCTCTGACCTCACTGCCAGCTCTGACCTCCAAAGGCTTCACCCTTCTGGGTGCTCCCAGTCACCGTGCTGCAGGGTGCGGTCTGAGGTGGAGACCAGTTTGACGATCGGTTGAATACTGGCCACTGTAGTGGTGACGGGCGATGTACTGGCCATTGTCCTCAGCTTTATCACCTGCTGAGTGCTGGAAGAGCCGGAGCTTGAGGACATCACCATATAGTTGGTTGGCGACGGGGTGAACTGGGTCAGGGCAGACATGACGTAAGCAGCATTTGCATTGGCAGCATGAGGGAGCTGGGCACCTTGAAGATGCTGGAGCTGGTCGAGGGTTGTGACGACTGTGAGCTTTGGGAGATCATCAGAGTCAGTCTGGAGGAGCCGGATGCTGAAGACATCATGATGAATTTGGTCGCCGTACCCCCGATCCTGACCTCCTGACCTCCTAGCCTCCACACTCCCCCTCCCCCACGTTCCCCCCTCTCGCCCCCTCTCCCTCTCCCTGCCTGCAATATTGTTTCCTGACCTCCTATCCCACCCCCCCGATCAAACTCCAAAGCCCCCACAACAATAGTGCAGGCCCCCCATGATGTTCTTTCCCAACCCTGCAATCCCCCATTACACCCTGAGACCCAGCTATTCCTCCTCCAGACCTCTGCGATCTTACCTAATCATTTAGCTGAATGCTGGCACATGAACCTGTGTGGGCTCCTTTCTCTGTGCCTTCTAGATTAGGATCAAAATTACATACTCCTCAAACCTCCCCATTTGAGTACAGGCTTTTGGCCCTCTGCAGGTGAGCAACCCCAAAATAGAGATTTCCAAATATCTAGGCCATTGGATTTGAGTTGCTCGGCTAAGAGGGCCAGTTTGCTGGGGCTTGGGGTTACTTTGAACCAAGGGTCAAAGTTAGTCACAATTGTTTGAAAGATAAAGAAAGCTTTATATTATTTATTAATCAGCAGCTTCAGAATAATTTGGGAAAAATGTTTAATTTACATTACTACAGATGCAGCCTTGTCTCAGCACTGTGATCTAATAGCTTGGAAACATAATCAGCAAATTGCCCATTAGAATTATACTTCACTGAAAGCAGGAGTGTACATGTGACTTCTTAACACGCACATGAAAGAATTGCTCTCGACTAAAAATACACAAACTCAGCACTACAATCCAAGTTACTTCTTTACCATGTTCCCTGCAAATATTCCACATTCCTGCTTTTCCTGGCTCACAGAGAAAACATTAGAAGTTTAAAGAACTTACCTTTCTGGGCTTGGATCCATTTCACAGCAGCAGTTCCCAGTGCAATCAACACTGTGCAGCCCTCTCATGATCTGGAGTTAAATTTATGTCGGGTTCCGAAAGGCTTCATCAGACCTCAATCTTTGAATATTTATGAGTCTCCTGCATGCTGGTGAAAAGGACCTTACCTGCTTCCTGATGTCCAGGAGTTAAGTTCGCTGTGGAGAGACTGCAGTGCAAATGGGAGGTAAATATTCTGCTCCCATTTTAACCCCTACATACCCTGTTCTTGTCAGGGACTGGGATGGGGGAAGCAGGGTGGGGGTTAAAATTGGCGCTGAACTGTGTTTTTAAGGGTGTTCTGAATAAATATAATCCTAGTATACTGAAGCAGTCTCAGCAAAATTAATTATTTCTCTTGGGTTCAGCATGCTGTGATATCATTTATTATTAAAGGAAAAGAATAACACAAATATATGTGAGAGAAGTTGCAAAGACACAATGTATTAGGAAAACAAATTGCACATCAATACATTCCAGCCTTTGTACCCAGATTCTGGAGTTGCATATTTTTATCTGTACTTCTGCCTGAATATCATGTTGTTGTAATGAAATGTAATTTCTAATATTCAACAAAACGCAAGAAAAAAAGTTCCACTATTAGTTTCATTTTTATACCAAAGGAAAGATTGTAAAAATTGACTATGTTAAGTAGTGAAGAGGTGGTACATGTCAATGTTTTGATGTACGAAACAGTGCGATGTGGATTCATATCCATAATTTTCTATGCAATGAGCTCCTGGCCATTGGGTTCTCCAGAGGGAACAAAAATATCAAGGAGCTTGCCAGTTCTGACCTCCAGGCTATTCTTGCACATCTCTGGGTGGCTAAATTAAGCTTATGTGTGGCAGAGCCCTCAGAACATCCACCAATTTCCTTGATTTCTTTCAACTCAGATATCATCATATAACAGAAACCTTAACATTTTTATTCCTCTTAATTTTTGTGTGGAATTGGAATGAACTTCATATATCTTTTATAAAAAGTGGTATGTTTAGCGCACACTTTAATATATAAAGTTAATGTATACACTTATTTGATTCAAATGTCATACTCATTAGAGTTCGTATTAAAATATTTTGAATATTTTCCATCAAAGACATGTGCCTCTCATCCATTGACACTTGCACGAATCACGCAGACTACCGTGTTCTAGATGGCGTTGAGCTTCTCAAGTATGATTGTGACTGCACTGATGTAAGTGAATGACAAGCATTGCATTAGACGGTGGGTAGGCTTTGAGGGGTCTGAAAGTGAGACAATCGCCAGCAAATAACCAGCATGTCCTCTACTTGTGTAGCCGTGGTGTTGACATGCTGGTCCAGTTACACCTCAGGTCAATGGTGACCACAGGATGTTGGCAGAAAGGGAAATTGGCAATAGTGGTGCTAATCAGCAGTTGATGGGTGGACCTTTTCTTACTGGAGATAGTCATTTCCCAGTACTTATGTGATGTGACTGTAGCCTACCACTTGTCAGCCAAGCCTGGATGTCATCCAAACTCTGCTGTAGGCTGGCATTGATTGTTTTGTGTTTGGAGGAGACTTCAGTGGAGTTGAATGTTGCCAAGTCATCAACAACCACCCTTATCTGACTTTATTATACAGGAAAGGTCACTGATGGAGTAACTGAATGAAGCTTCCTCAGAGAGAGATTTGCTGACTTTTGCACACCCCCAGTCAAGGACATCCACTTTGAGGCCTTTGCCACATTTGATTCTCCCATCCTCTTTGACACCCATCTCCCTTTTAACATTCCAATTAGGCTGTAGGCTACTGGAGAGAAATGCCATTGGAGATCAGTTGGTATTTAACAAAAATGTTCACAGGGTTTCTATAAGCTCAGTGTGGGGTAGTCTCCTTATAAACTAGCCTCTTATCATTCTTCAGTGCCTTGTTTACCATTGCCATCTTAGTCAAGAGATAGCCTCTGCCCATGCAATTTCCAATCCTACGCTGACTAGGCATTAGGATATGATACTCTGTTGATCTTCTGCCATATTTTTCATTGGAAATTGTCAGTTTTTTGCTCCAAAGAGGTATTCATCAGAGATTGAAAACTAATTGTGCATTTATGGCCACACTGTAGCCACTAATACACCATGTCTTTTCTGCATCAGAAGGGGGATATTTTCTTTATTCATGAATAGCAGCATGTACACAGTGTTATGAAGATGCGTTATATTGAATATTAATTTATAATGTCATCGGCTGGACATGTATATATATTGAGCCTTTTGAAAAAAGCACTACTACTAAGCAAACATCATTGACCTACAGCAGCTACTATGTTGTATTTGCAGAGGACACAAGCTGCTTTATGGGTCGTGAGTAAAGCAGGGTGTGAATATTTTTAAGGCATAGCTAGATAGATTCTTGATTTACAAGGGGGTGAAAGATTATTGGTGGTAGGTGGGAGGTTACAATCAGATCAGCCATGAACTTACTGAATGGCAGAGCAGGCTTGAAGGGCTGAGTGGCCTACTCTTGCTCCTAGCTCATATGTTTGTATGAGACACAGAGTCCATGGAGCTCTCAGTGACAGTGGCTAAGAAAAGCTGAGATTGAAATGAAAGATCACATGAATCAACTCTTGAATGAAAAATAACTGGATTTGAACTAACAGACAGACTACCACAGGGCAACAGCCTTACCCCCTCTCTCTGAAACCTCTCTCATCAAAGCTGAGCAGTTTGTGATTTGAAAGGCCACTAGAAGACCTCATTGCTGCAAACCATGAGTTTTTAAAGAAGGATTCTGAATCAACCTCACTGTCTCCCAGAGAAAAGAGAATCAACCAGCCATGACTGCAGAACAACTGATCCAGTGAGAAAACCAGGTACCAGCAGCTACTGTGGAAAGCAACCTTTCAGCTGTAAAAAAGCATCCGGAAAATCCATGAACAACTTTTTTTGTATAACTTTAATTTTTACTTCACCAAGTTTTAAGACCTGATACTCTGCAGAGTTTTTTTTTTGCATACTTGGGAAGTGGTTGGGGGGGGCGGGGGGAGGGGAGCTGGTGGTGGCAGAGTGGGTGTGGTGGTGGCTTTTTGTGTGTTGTTTTTACATTGGGTAGTTGGACATATTTGTACATTTTAAACCTTTTGTTGATAATTTTTGTATCTTTACCTGAGTGAGTTTTAGCAATAAAGGCCATTGGGCAGAATTTTCTGCCTACTGGGCAGGTGGGCCCGACCCAATCTCCAGCGGGCGGGGAGCCGATCCCCGCAGGAGAAGCGGGCCCAGCCACCATTTTAAGTGACGCCCGGCGGGAAGTGCTATGTGCTTCCTGTGCGGGCGGGGGGGATTCCCCAAATGCGATAGTGCGCTCTTTCGCACATGCGCACAAAAAAGCCCACATCTCCCTGAGGCTAAGTGCTGCCTTAGGGAGATCGCTGAAAGTTGTACAAACATTAAAGATAGAAAAAAAAATCCTTAACATGTCCCCCTCATGTGATGATGTCACACGAGATGGGACATGTTAAACTTTTTTAAACCCTACATGAAACCTCATCCCGCTGATGGATGAGGCTTCATGTTTTTTCTATTCCCCGCCGGGGCTCCTGGCCTGCCCGCCAACCTTAAGGTTGGACGGGCAGGTCCTTTAATTGTTGTAATGATCCTGTCAATGGCCTCAATTGGCTATTGACAGGTCGGCGGGCCCGCAGCTGATTTTGCTGCGGGTCAGCCTTCCTGAAAATTTAAATGGGGCGGGATGACGTCAGGGGTTTCCCCCGACATCATCCTGTGACATTTTGCGCATTGGCGAGCGGGCCCCACCCCCTGCTCACCGACAGCAAAATTCAGCCCTTTATTTGTTAACCTAAGGAACCTGGCTGGCTTATTTCTCACACTGAGCTACACAGTTAAATAGATATATATATATATATATATATATTGAATTGGCAATACCACCTCCTTTTTAAATTCAAACTCTGTTTAAAGCAAACCAGGAGTGGGACAAATAGAGGAGTCACATCACCCCTCTTAGCCTGGTCGCAACAATAAAGAATACCTTTACAATTTTGCAACCAATAGTGAAGGGGAAATTTTTCCCCAATATATTTTCTGTCAAATACTTATCAACATAAATTGAAGATCGAAGAACTGAAGTTTTACATTCAGGACAGAGGGGGGGTGCCATTTAGTAGACCTTCCAAATGTCTTGTCCCAACTGAAATGCTCCTTGATCTATACTTTTGCAGAAAATAAATCTCACTTGGGTTTCAGGACATCAACAGCTCAGAGCATTCGAAATGGGCACTGTAAATTCCTTTGAATACTTCAAAAGATTATAACAGCATTGTGACAACATTTAACGTCAATATATTTACAGTCTTCCTCAGAAATGTCAGTGTCAATTCCAGAGAGGAATCCCATGTGCACATCATGAAATTAAAATTCTGATATAAAAGATCAAATAAAATAAAATACACTGATATTCTGGTTGTTGCTTTTTTAAGGGCCGAAATTATATAGGTTTTTTTTCTTCTGAAGAATCACCTGTTTTCAGCCGTACACATTATTCACTGAAACCATTCAAAAAGAATGTTTTTTACTCATGTTTCTCCAGGTTTCTCCACACTGATTAAAGGTGCAGACTTGTCTCAGGGTTAATTTCCTGGGCTTCATACATCATCCAGTGCCTCACTCAAGTAGTTATTCATCATCGTCAAGCAGAGACAATCAGTGGTGACGGGCTACTCAAACACAGGGAGACTGATCCTGTCCTCACCTGACAACCACACGTGCATTTCCAAGAAGCAGTCATTGGATAACCTTGACTGATACTTTTCCCTCCCTCATCCAGAAACACTGTGGTCAATTATAGTTGCTTGATTGTTGCCTCAGCTGAGATCTACAGGGAACAATTTTGTCTTTTGAAACCCCACATGCAGAAAGCTCTTAGTTAAAGAAAACATTTCACAGCTTGGGAATGTATAAATCAATCATAGATCTTTGTGAAAATATTTTACCCAAGCCACATGGCAAATGTTATCCACAAAGTTCAATTACATAGGCATTGCAATTTGACTCCAGATCACAGGATGACTTTTCACAGCCACTTATGGATGGAGCAATCATTGACCATGGCAGGTGGAACTTTTAATGCCAACCACATTTTCATAAATGCAGTGAGATTTTTTGTTATTATTATTTCATAGGATGTGGGTTTCGTGGCTGGACAAACATTTATTGCCATTGTCCATCACTAGTTGCCCTTGAGAAGCTGGTGGTGAACTGCATTCTTGAACCACTGCAGTCCATGTAGTGCAGATACACCCACAGTGCTGTTAGGAAGGGAGTTCCAGGATTTTGACCCAGCAACATTGAAGGCACGGCGATATACTTCCAAGTCAGAATGTGATCCTGAGGTGAACAATGCATCCTTTGAAGGATATTTAAAAAGGTTGTATCTATTTTTTAATCAAGATTTAAACATTACTGCTGGTCAACTGTTGGACAAATGGATGAGGAAATAGCAATACATGCCCCAAAACTTCTAAGGGCAGAATCTTCCCAGGTTTGCACTAAGTCCAGTCGCGGGCAGGAAAAAAGACATTTTACCTGCTGGCTGCAATGGCAGCTATTCACGCCATATTGTCCCAATCTTGCCTCATTAATAAAGCATTCCTGGGAAATGCACCTTTTCGATGGCGGGCAGGCTCTCATTTGCCTGCCACGCCAACCACTCGGCGCTACATTGCACCGGCCATCATATTTAAAGTGCAGCCGTGCGAACAAATCTCAGTGCTTCCAGACAAGGACTGCTGCAAAGGCGATGTGTCCCTGAAAGGCAAGAAGGCTGCAGCCCCCCCCGGTTTAATCCCTTGAGTGCCTTTTGGACGCAGTGGAATCCCGCCATGATGACCCCAACCCCAGCTCTGGCCGCAGGAGGAGCAGCAACATCACCAATCCGGCTTGAGAGGCGATGACAGCAGTGGTCAGTGCCAACGCTCTGCAAAATGGCACAGCCACCCAGTGCCACAAGAAGATTAATGATCTCCTCCATTCTGCCAGGGTAAATTACTCTTCTCATCACTCTCAACTCACACACTCACACACCCATCACATATCCAGAGGGCCCTCACTCATTGCCAGTTCAAGGGGCATCACCATTCACTCTCTCACACACACCTACATTATCCTCATCCCATCCATGGGACCATTTACCACCCACACATGCCAGGCATACTTATCATCTGGCCTGGTGGGCGTCCTGCTTGTACTCTCTCCATCTCTAATCATGCAAGACAACCTAGCACACAACAACAAGGAGAAGTCGCAGATTGGTGGAGGAATGCCTGAAATCAAGGTCCTCACGGACTTTGAAAATACAGCCATCCGGCTGGGTGGGGAGGATCTGGACCTTTCCTGTGCTGACGGTGAGGTCGGCGCTGCTCTACCAAGTGAGGATCCAGCAGTGCAACATTCATCAGATAACCATCCTGTGAGTGAGGTGTTCTCTTTCACAGGCCACTGCCGTGCATTAATTATCTCCCCTTGCTTTTGCAGACGTATCGGGGAAACAGCCGAGGGAGTTCACAACCCAGGACTTCATATCAAGCCCTAAAGAAACCTCTGAAGAGGAATCTGAAGGGACCCTCATTGAAGACCTGTCACAGTGCTCACCCACACCCTTCACGAGTGTAGAGACACACGCCTCGGTGGGACATAGCTTTAGAGTAGCCTTGGAATCACAATCTGGTGAGCATATCACACTGTCTGATCCACAGCAGGCAGCGGCAGGGACTTCACAGGTATCCCTCACTCGGAGGACTATTAGAGGCCAGACATCTGCTGAGTTTGAGTCTGGACGAGCCTCTGGACTTTGTCATGTCTCAGTTGCTGGAGCTGCAAAGGCAAGCTTGGGAACATCAGGAAGGGATGTCCGCTGCACTGCTCAGTTTGCAAAGCATGATAGAGGATCTGTCCACCTTCAGGCTGAGGTGATAGCACCGGCATGTCAATGCACCAAGGGCAACACTGGTAGGATAGCGGCTGCCATGAAGACCTTGGTCCAGGACATCGGTCCTGTACTGCTGCACAGGCTGAACTCCATCATTGATGCCATAGTTGGCCTCCAACTGTATGTATGTGAGAGGGGTGCAGGGTAGCTCAATCTCACTCTAGTTACCCCTTCTCCAGAAACCCTCGGGCACCCATAGGGAGGGGAATCAGCAGGTGCACACCCTGGGGCCATCCATCCAGGTGACTCTGGGATTGTCCAGCTCATCCGAATCCTCTCTTCATTTGACCCCAGTAGCTCCAGCTCCACAGGCTGAGGAGGGTGCCACTGCCACACAGCAGAACCCCAAAAGCAGGACAGGGCCCTCAAGGTCTCGGCCCTCCAGAGGACACCTGCCAAGGTCATCACATACAAGGCATAGCATTTAGCAGCTGCCTCACCTCTGCTGTGGATGTTGGGGGAGCACCAAGGCATAGCAGCAGGGTTAGGAAGGTTAAGAAGATGTAACTCTTTTGAGTTAAAACAATTAACTAAATTAACAAAATAAGGGATAAATCAAGCACAGCCCCTAAGTCAGGTCAGCTGTAAAACCAAGGAAAAAGTTTAAAGGAAACTTAAAAACATCAAACCAAAATGTGATTAAAGGGGTCAACAAAACACCCCAGTCCCCGCAGCGCCCACTGGGCACGGAAGGCCTCGATGGTGCCGGCAGACACCGCGTGCTCCCTCTCCAGGGACACCCGGCCGCGAACGTAGCCGCGGAAGAGGGACAAACAATCGGGCGGGACTGCCCCCTCGATCGCCCGCTGCCTGGACCTGTTAATGGCCAACCTGGCCAGGCCCAGGAGCAGGTTCACGAGGAGGTCCTCCTCCTTCCCGACCCCCTTCCGCACCGGGTGTTAAGAAGATGTAGTTGCACAGCCTGGGCAGGGGAGTTAATCACTTGTACATAATGTCCAGTATTATAAATAAACTCCCAATAATGTCTCCTTGCCTATGGCTCTTTGTTATGATGAGCAGTGTTTGTATCACTCAGATGTGATTCCTGCACAAGATAAAGTCAGGTGTCTCAGTCCAGGGCCTCTTCCCTGTGCAGCGTGTAACCTTCAGAGCAAAGTGATGGTCCGGCTTCACAATCATTGGGCACATTACTGATGACTGCACCTCAATGGTGCTGGTCATTGCTGCCAGAATGTCGTGGGCAGATATCATAGAGTTCCGTCATTCTCTGTGCTCTCAGCGCCTTTAAGGTGGGGTTGGCCTCCATCTTGTCAGCATCTGTGACCAGTGACACGATGCTCCTGCAGGGGTCAGGTGCTGAAGGCTGACAAAGGACCAGGTACATTTAAAGTTTGCCAGCTGCATCTCCATGATATGACCCTGATCACAAAATACAAGCGAGCTGCGCTCAGCCAGACAGGAGTCAGGTAGTAACAGAGGCTCGGTGAAGATCTATGGAGTGTCCTCACTGCATGTCGTCATCATCCTCCTGGAATCAAGCGACTATTAGGGCCTCCACTTCATCTCCATGACAGGAGCATTATCACAGAGGTTATGTACGCTGTCATCAGACAGACTTTAATCAAACGTTCACAGATGCAATGTGAGGATCTACAGTGTCTCCCCACTGCATGTTCACAGAATCTTAACTGCACAGAAGGAAGCCATTTGGCCCATCATGTCTGCACTAGATCTCCAAATAAGCATTATGACCTACTGCCATTGTCCTGCCTTTTCCCTGTATCCTTGCACATTGTTTCTATTCAAATAATCATCTGATGCCCTCTTGGATGCCTCGATTGAGCCTGCCTCTACCACACTTCCAGGCAGTGCATTCCAGTCCCGAACCACTCATTGTGTGAAAAAGTTTTTTTTCACGTCACACTTGCTTCTTTTGCAAATCACTTTAAATCTGTGCCCTCTTGTACACCCAAGTCTTTCTGCTCCTGCGCCCCTTCAAAATTTCACCCCCTATTTTATGTTGTCTGTCCATGTTCTTCCTACCAAAATGCATCACCTCACACTTCTCCGTATTGAACTTCATCTGCCACCTATCTGCCCACTCCACCAGCATATCTGTCCTCTTGAAGTTCCACTCCATCCTCCTTGCAATTTACAACACTCCCAAGCTTCGTATCATCTGCAAACTTTGAAATTGTCCCATGAACACCAAGATCATTAATATATATCAGGAACAGCAAGGGTCCCAATACCGACCCCTGGGGAACCCCACTACAAACCTTTCACCAGCCTGAAAAATATCCATTGAACATAACTCTTTGCTTCCTATTTTTCAACCAATTTTGTATCGACATTACTACCGTCCCTTTTATTCCATGAGCAATAACTTTTCTCACAAGTCGGTTGTGTGGCACTGTGTCAAATGCCTTTTCAAAGTCCATGTACACCACATCAACAGCATTACCCTCATCAACCTTTTCTGTTGCCTCTTCAAAAAACTCCAGCAAGTTAGTTAAACATGATTTCCCCTTTAGAAATCCATGCTGGGTCTTCCTTATCAGCCCATATTTTTCCATGTGACTACTAATTCTATCCTGAATAATTGTTTCTAGAATCTTGCCCACCACTGAAGTTAAACTGACTGGTCTGTAATTGCTGGGTTTATCCTTACAACCTTTTTTGAACAAGGGCGCAATCTTTGCAATTCTCCAGTCCTCTGGCAACACCCCTGAGTCTAGGGAAGACTGAAAGATTATGGCCAGTGTCCCTGCAATTTCTATTCTCACTTCCTTCAATATCCTTGGATGCATCTCATCCGGTCCTGGAGCCTTGTCAACTTTAAGTGCCGACAGTCTGTTCAATTATTCCTCCTTATCAATTTTGAACCCTTCTAGTGACAGAGTTTCCTCATCTGTCACCATGGCCTGGGTAGCATCTACCTCCTTGGTAAAGACGGGTGCAAAGTATTCATTTAATACCTCAGCCATGGCCCTTTCATCCATGTGTAAATTCCCTTTTAGGTCCCGAATGGGCCCTTCCCTCCTTTTATTATTTATGTTATTATTTTATAGATTTCTTTGGGATTCCCCTTTATGTTGGCTTGCCAATCTTTTCTCATAATCCCTCTTCACTTCTGTAATATGCTTTTTCACTTCCCCTCTGAATTTCTGTATTCTTTTTGGTTCTCAATTGTATTTTCTACCTGACACCATCAGGTCTTCATCCTCCACAAATCTAGCAGCTATGAGGGCCTCCCAAGTGCACCTACCTCGTCTGGCCAGTGCGATAGCCTCAGCGCCATCATCGTTGCCTTCGAAGACCTCCTCACCCTCATTATCGTCAATGTCCTGCTCATTGGAAGAGACCTCCAGCTCCCCCATCTCCTCCTTAGCCAGCTCCTCCCCCCGTTGCAGTGGCAGGTTGTAAAGGCCGAAGCTGGCGATAACGATGCGTGACACCGTCTGCGGACTGTATTGCAGGGCTCCACCAGACTGGTCCAGGCACCAGAACCTCAGTTGCAGCACCCATTGGTTTGCTCCACCAAGGTGTGAGTTGCAGCATGATCCTCGTTATATCTTCGCTCTGCTGCAGTCTGAGGCTGCCGCACAGGTGTCATCAGCCATGTCCTCTGCGGGTAGCCCTTGTTCCCCAGCAGCCATCCTTGCAGCCTCTGTGGACCCTAGAAGATGTCAGGGATCTGAGACCAACTGAGAATGTAGGAGTTGTGGACAGTCCCTGGAAACTATGTGCAGACCCGCAGGATGCGTTTGTGGTGGTTGCATACCAGCTGAACATCAGCAAATGAAAGCCCTTCTGGTTGGCATAGATGATCGGTTGCTGTGACAGAGATCTGAGCACCACGTGAGCGCAGTCAATGGCAGCCTGCACCTGTGGGAAACCTGAGATCTGGGTAAATCCCGGCACTCTTGCATCTTGGCTTTCCTGATCCTGGATGAAAAGCACAAAGTTGTGTGCCTTCGCAAAGATGGCACCCATGACCTCATGGATGCATTTGTGGGTGGAGACTTGCGATATCCCATTGAGGTTACCTGTGGAGCCCTGAAAGGAGCCACTGGCTTAAAAATTGAGCGCTGCGGTCACTTTCACGGCCATGAGAGGTGGATGCCCTCCATGGCCCTGTGGTACCAAATCCTGCAGCAGCTGGCAGATGTGACCGACCAGTTCCCTAGACATGCGCAGTCATTGGTGACACTGGTTCTCAGTCATCTGCAAGAATGAAAGGTGACGTCTATCAAGCCTGGGTCTAGCTAGGCGCTGAACAGCGATGGCTCGCTGTGGCTCTTCAGCGGTATATGTGGGAGCCTCAGCCACCCCTTCTTCATGATGGTGCTGCTCCTCCCTCTGCCCAGCCAGACACCTCCATCACTCTCTTCTCCTTCATGTCTGCTCCTTGTACGATACGAGGAATATAGCTCGGTCACCAGGTTCCATGCTCCTGATGTACTCCTCCTGCAGGATGAAAGAGAGACGTGTGGGTTAGCTTGGGTGTTCTAAGAACCTGTCTTGGTTAAGTCTGAAGGCCCCTTAACATATCCCGGAGTGTATTGGCCACCACTTGGATGGCCAGAGATTAGTGCGCTGCATGACTGCCTGAGACCCCACCCGCCTCTGCCCCACTCCACCTGACCGATTGGCAGCAGCTTTGCCCATTGGACTGCATACTGTGCTCTCAGCTCAGCTGCAGATATTCTCCTAACCCACGCTGCAAAGCTGCACTGTTAGCTTGAACCATGGGGAGACTGGTCCAAACCAGGATGATGACATTGCAAGGGGCTGTGAGCACCTCCACCAGTGATTGCTCCAGGGCCAGCTTTTGCAAGGAGATTGTACAACGTGCTCAGTCATGCAACTGTCCACTAAAATGCTCATTAGTTTGCAGACTGTGCCCGAGGAATGTAAAGGTCTGGAGCATTTGGCGGCACTTTCATGCTTCTTTGTTGCTTGAGTGAGCAGAAAAACTAGAGGCCCAACTCCAAGCATGTCAATGTGGCTGAGTCTGAACTGTCTCAGTTGCGGAGCAATGGTCACTTAATACAAGGTTTCCCTAATGCGTGGCTGCTTCCTTCCCCCAACCCCGCACGTGCTTGTGCACTACCATCACCGCAGTGCAACCCTTTCCCCACCCAAGTCACTTCAACCACAGTGCATTCCTTGCCCCGCCACCAACAAGTCGCCTCAACTACAGTGGAGCCATTGCACACCCCCAACTCATCTCAAATGCAGGGCAACCCTTGCCCTGACACCGCACTGTCAGCCAGCTGAGAAAAAGAAACTTGCCTTTCCCCTCACCTGAATGTGCAGCGCCTCAAACTTGAAGTCCAACAGGCGACCTCAGAGAACACTGCGCAATGTTACCTTCGAGTTCCCCTCGAAGTGCATGTCTTTTATATGCTGTTGTGAAACTGATGTGCTCGGGTGATCCAGCATGGGGGCATGATTCCGGCGGGCTGGGCTTATAATGATATGCAGATGTATTGCAATGAGGTTCCCAATGTCCAACGGCAGGAAATGCGGAACACAATTGATGGGAAAAGTGGATGATTGCAAACTGGTTTCATGACTTTGTGAAACCAATTTTTGGTCTTCTCACCATATTGTCCGCTCATGCCGCCAAATATGCCCAATGCCAGTGGGCATGGAAAATTCTGCCCTTAATGTTTCCTGGGAAGCCTTGTTGCAGCAGAGGGGGTTGAGCTTCTTTGGCACACAGGCCACCATCCTTACAGCACAGAATATTCATGTGACAATGGCAACACATGTCAATATGGAGTTCAGGGAGAAGTCAGCCAAGTAGTCATCTAAATTATGCGTTCAAACAATGTGATACATCTCCCTCAAATGGGATGATCAGATCCTGATGCAAGTCTCAGCAGTGATGGCCTGTATCTCTGCCAAAGTTCACGGAGCTGGGGGAAACAGCACGATGAGCAGGCCATTGGAATGGAATGTCTGGGCACTTCCCTGCTTAGGAAGCTCAAAGAGTGCAGAGGGAGGGGTCAGGGGATGGGCTGTCAGGTTTCCCTCCAGCAAGGCTAAGAGACTCTCTTCATAAGGGAACCACTTGCAATATTAAAAAAGCAAAGTCCCTCCTCATCTTTCAGTATCTAGGTCCTGATCCAAACATTCCATGTTTCACAATGTTAAAGGTTTAGAGGAGTCGTATTGCCACTTACATGCCAAGTTACCCATATGGCATGGTCCCTGTTGTAAGGTGTTGATCTAGTTTGATAGGTCTTAAGGTATTCGTCGTCTTACGCTTTCAACAGTAAGTACTTATATACATAGGTACAGTAAAGTTCCAAGAATGGAACTGTCTCCATTCTTGGTTGTACACATGGCTCTATACTAACCCCTAGGTGCGGGTCATATGTTCTCTTACATCACTGTTACGTGGTACTATACTCAGTCCCAGGTTAACTTTTTATGCGTCAAACCCTTATACTTCACCTCCCCCTTTATCCAACAGTTAAGAAACCTATACTTATCTTTGGATGTCAGGAACTCCAGTTCCTGACCAACCTCAGGCCTCTTGCGCATGTGCCAGCTGGGAAATTGCCGCACATGCTCAGTTTGGGTTTTTTCCGCTCTTCAGGCCAGGGACCAGCCCTGTGCGCCTGCTCAGAAGAAAGACAGAACATCGCATAAAGGCAGGTCAAATGACCTGATATGGCGCGCCATCATCTTATAGGTGCTCCAGGGAGCAGGACAAGGGACGGGGACAAGGAGAAGGTCTCAAAACAGGGAGGGGGACAGGGATAGATCCAAAAACGAAGTCCAGGTAAGGGACAAAGCCAGGGACAGAAATAGTTCCCTGAAGTGAAGTTAAAGAAAGGAGCAGAGTAATAGGTTCTGAATTCAAGAAAAAGCTACAGGGAGCTGACTTTAAGTGATGTGGGCACTAAAGGGGCTATGAAGATCCAAGAAGGCATTTGAAGGTTGGTGATTCTGTGGTACGGGCCACTGGGGAAAAGGTACCTCTTTGGAGCAGTGGTGTTCTGCTTGGCATGGCTAAAGATCTGAGGTGGGGCATGGAAGGTGAAGTGTACTCGGAGATCCAGGGGAAAAGAATTTTGAAAAGCAAGGTTGAAACCCTGAGAGGTGGGTCGTTGTTGAAAATGCCCAAGTGGGAGGGACGTTTGAAGAGAATTCCAAGGCAAGATCTTCGGTTGTGGAGATTGGAAATCCTCATGAGAAAGACAAAGTTTCAGTGAGATTGGCTAGCTCATAATGTGACAAAAGCCTGGGTGGATTGTTGAGAAATCCATTTCGGTCATCTATTGTGTAGTGTGATGTGTCCAACCATTGTTCGCCTGTTAATTCACATGTACCTATGCTTACCCTGAACGTTACAGTATAAGATAGATGTTGTAAATTGTTTTATCTTTCTGAATTGTATAGTAAGATTTATTTGTGTTTGTTCTGAACCCTTGGTATCTTGTAGCTTTATTCATTTAGTAAGTGTCTTGACTCTCAAACTTTATCTACTTTAAACAAAATGTTATTGGTCCCTAACTGGATCTCCCCACACCATCCCACCACTGTGTGGTTGGTTTATCCCATTTTTTACGGGGAGAATGAACTCTCAGCTCACCTATACAGTATGTTTTCTTTTCTCGTGCGACTCAGTGCGAAGCACTTTGAGGTTGATGTTTCAATAATGGAACTGTCGTTCCCACTTGTTTCCTGATTGTACCCAAATCTTTGATTACTCTCTTACTTTCCAATTGTTTTTCAGAGCTTATGAGTCTTTTCATTCTGGTAAGTTCAGTTGTCTTTGTTTCAGTGTTATCTGCAAATCTCTTATATCAGTTTAACAACTTTGCCTGGGCATTCAGTTCCTTTCGGAATCTTTCTTCCATGGTCACTGACTGCTCCTTAGACTCTTCCAATTCATTTGTTAGAACTTCAATCTTTTCTTAGAATTTTCCTGATTTGCTTTTAAAGTCTGGACTTGCTCTTCCATACTGCACATCTCATCCTGCATGTTGTTCTGATTATCGAAGTTCAAGAGTTTCATTAGCTTTGGCTGTTAGTTCTGCTTTCAAGAAACTGTTTTGATGCATTAGCAATTCCTTCTCAGCCAGCTATCTTTCTGTTTCTTTCAAAGCCTTCTTGTGTCTTTGTGACACCTCAGAAATTTGTTTACTCAGATCTTGAACAGTTTGGTTCATTGAAGACCTTAGTTTGTGTTTTCAAAACTACATAGTCAGCTTGAATTTTGTGTTTCAACTCTTCCAGTTCAGCTTTGATATGAACATTTTCTGATGTTACTTCTGCCTTTTCTTTCTCTGTCTGCTGCAGAGCTTTGGCCTTGTCAGTCACTTTGGTTGCAGTGTTAGCCAAGTCGGCCTCTGGTGAAGTCTTAACTTGTTCCAGTTCTGTAATGGTGCTGCACGTGGCTTCATTATCCACTGGTAGCATGGAATGGTCCTCTCAACCATAGTCAGCTGGCTCGCACTGCCACCTGCTGTTGTAGTTTGGGAAATGTGTCGACATTTTCAAAAAGATTTATCTTTAAGACTTCTGGAGGTTTCCCTGCCTCTTTGGTGCCCTCATGTGGCTTGCTTGGGTAGTGTCCTTTACCCGTTTGTAGCTTTCATTGGTGTTTTCTATCACTCTTTTGGAGCTCTGTGTACTCTACAACATGAAGGTTAAAGTATTTGTCAATGCTTTGAATATTTCATCAAAGATGGCTAAGGCTTCATCATTGCATTGCATTAGGATTCCTTCATCAGCAAATTAAAAGGACTTGTGACGCCCAGGAATTTTAAATTTTAGCTCACCCCTGCTAGGTCTGCTGGCTCTGCACACTCTGGGTGTTGAAGCTGGACTTCCTTGGAATTCAGTGGAGTCTTCTTCTGAGGAATTTAATTTCTGCCTTCAGCTTCCAAGCCTTTCTTTGGAGTTATCCTCTGGAAATTTCCATCCACGCCTTTGCTTCTTGAGCCTTTCTTCAGGGCAGAATACTTCTGTGATCTTTCCTTCAGTTTTCCTGGATTTTAATTTTCTTCTGCAGTCTCTGCGAGGTTTTGAATTGTTCCATTCACTGCCACCATGTTGTAATATTTTGGGTATAGTTCAGCAGGTCTTATTAAGGTATTCGTAGACTTAGGTAGTTCAATGGTAGGTGTTTATTAACCACTAGAAACTATGTACATAGGTATTGTAAAGGTCCAAGCTCGGAGCTGTCTCCATGCTTGCTTCTACACATGGCTCTGTCCAACACTACATTGACCCCTAGGTGCAGGTCATGCATTCTCATACATCACTGGGGGTGGTAATGTACTCAGTCCCATGTTAACCCTTTATGTGCCAGACAATTATACTACACCCCTGCCCATCACTGGTACAATAACAGCGGCAACAGGATGAGACACGTAAGCAGCCATTTAAGGGTCTCACTTTGCCTTTGGCTGGCAAGGCCGGCCTCGACTCTTCCTGCCTTGGACTTAATCGGAGGGAGTCGAGAAGGCAACAGGCTTTCCATTCCGCACCTTCCCGCTGCATACACTGCGCACCCCTCCCCCCATCCCTACCACCTAGCCTGCCTCCAGGGGGAGCATTAAATGCCACTTGCTGTGTCTGCTCATGTTGTTGTTGGCTGTGCATGGAAAATGGATAAAGTTGCTTGCTCTAGCAAATGAGACATCTGTGTGCTGCAGGTTGTCTGATGTCTCATGTGGCGTGCTGTAATAAGCCTGAGGCATAAAGCTTCAGTGCTGAGGTGACTGTAAAAAGTGGCACTAATTATATATATTAAAACTTCTCATAACTAGTGTCCTCAATTATTAACAAGGATCCTGTGCCACTTTATAGTTCCAGGGTTGCTAAGCAAGTAATGTTGTGTAGGAACAAATGAAAGGAGTATCCATCTATCAGATTGGGTGTTTGCTTACATATCTGTCCAACTCCCCCAGGGTTCAGTCGCATAATGATGTTGTGCACAACAAACACAAATGTTCCTGGTAATCAGTTGCAGGTTGCTGCTCTGTGACTGCATTAAATCTTAGGCATTAATCTCATAAAATCTCAAAGGCAATGGTGGCAAATAGCATCTGCAAATACACCCATAACTGTGGCCAGCACAACAACTGGCCAAAGGCAGAAAAAAATTCTTACAAATAACTTAACCTCCATTATATTGTAAAAGAGTAACAAGAGTAGGAAGTCAGTTTAAGGTTACAAGCTAATCTCAGGTTGTCACAATAGTTATCAAGCTTTCTTCTTGCAGTTTAGAACATCAACTGAATCCCATGATTAGATTAGTGTTTTGCAGTAACTCCCAAGCTTCCATCACTCTCTATCTAAACAGTCTAAAAATCCTCAATTAAATAGCCATCGCTTGCAATCTCAAGTTGACACTTGTATTCTCAGAGCTGTCAACACTGTGACAAATCATAGGTGTGAGCTTTTCAATCATGAACTTCAAAGTTGAGGTGGCACCACCCTACTTCAGGAGAGGTCCAAGCAGGGTTAATGTATTCCGCCCTCTTTTTCTGCCTTTTCCTTTGTGTCCTTATCCAGGTTTTATGAATTTCTCTTTTTCCCTTCACGGCTCTACTAGCTGCAGAGTTTGCAAGTGATTTGTTTCTCTGAGGAGTGAGATAAGCTAGAGAAGCCGATCTATTCCCGCATTCATACAGGGCTAGCCCTGAGAGAAAACAAGAGAAATGACAGGCAATAGAAGCAAAGTCAGACTATAATGGTTATATGCAGAAGATCACAATCCTGAGGCAGGAGGTGGAATAAGCCCAAATAGAAATGTACAATTGCAGACAAAACACAATTTCAGTCCATGTGGTCAGTCCAGAGTTCAAAAGCAGATTACGAAATTCACTATCCATACCCTGCAATTATTTTTCTCACCAAATGCCTTTCCAACTCTATCTTAAGATTAGTGATGTTATCAGCCTCACTGGGCAGGCTACTCTAAAAATTCAGCAGTCCGTGCGAAATATTTATATCTAATCTCTCCATTCGCCTCTGCTCTTCTAGGTTTCATCCCATGCCCCATTGTTGTGTTATTGAAGTCATTGAAAACTGTTTTTCACAAGTGAATTTTCCCAGGAGCATAAATATTTCAATAAAGCACCCTCTCAGTCTTCTTTGTGTCAACACGTTAGCTTATGTAGACTCCCCTTGTAGCTCAGGTATCTGATCCCAGATGTCAGATGCGTGACATTTTGCTGCACCTTTACAAATACTATAAGATAATTCCTGTTAAATGGTGACCCAGAAATACACATAGTACTTCAGATGTAGATGAGCTAATACCTCGTATAAATGCAGTATCACATCCTGTGACTTCTGCTCTCTCCTTAAAGCTGCTGGCATTTTCCAACTAATAAAATACATTTTTAATCCAATCTTGGTTTGCAACGTTGAAACTAGTATTTTTACAGCCTTCCATTTTAATTGTAATTCTACCAAGAACAAAGTTCACTATAGAATTTGCATCAGAGTGCACAAATGGTTATCTGAGAAAGGAGGCTAGATTCAATGAAGCAATCACTCTCTTGTTTTCAGCAAACATTTGCAGGCTTTAGATCAAAAAGCTTCTGGTTCAGGCAACAATATAAGTTGTTGCATGCCACTAGTTGTCAGGAAACCAACAAGATATCATAGGATCTGAAAGCATCAAGCCAATCACTCATTGTGGGTAGATTTTCACATCGACCTCTCACTTTTTAGAGTTTCACGTCATAGCTCACCTCTGTGAAGAACAAATATTTTTTGTCTCACCACATTTCCTCCTCTGAAGGCTCTTTTGATACAGTGTGACAAGAGCTCAAGACCAAATGATTATTATTAATTTCGGAGCACCAACACAGTGTGTATCAGCATTTCACTCAATCTTCGGGGCTTTACTACAGAGGGCAAACCTGTCTTCTTCAACACACAAACACACAGACATGCATACATATACATGTACACTTCTCACAAGCTTTGCTGGATAACAGTTGAAAACAATGACTGATTATTCGTGGCATCAAGTATATATAATATTTTAAAAAGCATATATTGTATCTTTGTAGCTCTTTTTTTTTGAATTTTTGAAAAAGTGGCAGTAATGGTTATGCTTTAAGTTCTTTGCAGATACCAGTTTTACCAGGTTCATAAGATATCCTATTTAAGGGCTTCCTGAGACAGGGGCAACGAATTACTGAAATCAATGCCATTGAGATCACCAAAAATGGCTTCTAATAGTTTTTGAGAAAACATACAAAATTATGCACTATCTTCAAGTATCCTAGTAGCTATTTAATTTCAGTAAACCTACGTGCAGCTTTCTTTGGCATTCTATACAGTCAGGCCTCAGGTGACAAGTTACAGAAAAGACATTAGTTAGAATAGAAAGGAAGAGGGAGTCAGAAAAACAGAAAAAAGGACAAACAGCAACAGAGGAAGAAACAGACATACAGGTACTGTGTGGTGCAGCGTTCTCCCATACAAATCAAGAAGGCCCTTTATTTAGTTAGCTGATCTCAGACAGAGAAAGGAGGAAGATACACTGAAGGAAAGAAGGGCTTTTGCTCCAGTTTGCTACCCAATGACTCCAGCTGAAAAAAATATATTTGTGTGGACTGCTTTGCGCTCAGCTATGATACCTTCCACAATCAAACAGCTTGGTGACGCACATGAGTTCACACTCGCGTATGTAGAGTGGTCACTGGAATAAAGTACTGAAGAGTTGCATGTAACAGTCTATGCTCACATAAAAGGGTGGATAAACAACAAGGAAGCAGGGCAAACAGAAACAAGAGACAGAAAATGAAAAAAGAAATAGAAAACGACATAGAGGAAAATAGAAGTAAAGACAACAAGCAACTCGTGAAAGACAGTATCATTTGTAGATTTTGAATAACCTTAAATTTTTAAAAAATTTATATACACTTGTGAAAAAAGAGAAAGAGTATAGGTATATTATTTCTAAAGTAGCATTTGTCTGCATATGTATGGAAAACAGAATAAAATATTGGGATAATAAAGGGAAAGTGAGATCTATAGTCTGATTACAACTTGAAAGTATTGTGAGATTACCAAGGCTTTTGATAATCACACTTCGAAAGTTGACATTTGGTACACGCAGAGGCCATGGAAAATATTGACAGTGTTACCTTAATGTTTTAACAACACTTACCCCCCTCCCTATCCACCCCCCCTCCCCCCCATCCCCTCAAACCACTCATTCCACATACTCTTCATCACTTTGAAGGATGATAAAGTTGAGTTTTGTTTTCTTTATTCTTTCATGAGATGATGGCATCACTGGCAAGGCCAGCTTTTATTGAAATGAGTGGCTTGCTAGGCCATTCCAACCACAGAGTCAATCACATTGCTGCGGGTCTGGAGTCATATAGGCCAGGCCAGGTAAGGATGGCAGATTTCCTTCCCTAAAGGACATTAGGGAACCCAGTGGTTTTTTACAACATTCGATGACACTTTCATGGTCACCATTAATGAGACTAGCGTTCAATTCCAGATTTTAGTAATTGAATTCAAATTCCACCAGCTGCCATGGTGAGTTTTAAACACATGTCCCCTGCAAATTATTAGCCTGGGCCTCTGGATCACTAGTCCAGTGATATTACCACTGCGCCACCATCTTCCTGCAGATTCCTGTTTCTTCAGCACTGTTTTGGCATTAATCAATGTAAGGCAGGCATGTCATTGGTTAATATGAGACTTGTTGGTTTCTGACTGAGATGCAATGCTCTGCAACTGTTAACTACGTTCATTGACAAGATATATCCCCAACAGAACCTAACAATCTTAAGGTGCCCAATCTGGAAGCTTCTGTCTTAGGACTTCTGTACTTTTATTACCACATGGGCTACATTTTCATCGATTCTTTATAAATATTCTGGTGTAATGAGAACTTACTCTTGCAATGAAAATTTTGACAAAAATACTGATTTGGTTGCAGTGCCTTAAGTGCGACCCATTCAAATTTAAGAATAAATAAAAACAGAAAATGCTGGAAAATCTCAGCAGGTCTGACAGCATCTGTAGACAGAGAATCAGAGTTAATGTTTCGAGTCTGTATGACTAAAGAGTAGAAATGTGATGGATTTTATATTGTTTAAGAGGGGGAGGAGCAGGCGCAGTAAAATAAAAGGTCAGGTATAGATGGGAGCTATGGAGAAATTTGACAAAGATGTCATGGACAAAGGGAGTGTTAATGGTAATGTTAAAGACTAAAGAAAGTGGTGATAGTAGCATAAAGGTAAGATAGTAGAATGTGTTAATAGCAGAACAAGGGTCAGCACTCTGTGAAAACTCTGCTTTTATCCATTCGAATTCAAGTATGGTATTTCCAGTTTATGTTAACTGGGGTCCAATGTTAAAGGCAAACACTTGCTTTGAAAATGCTTCATACTAATTTCTTTGGTTATGCCTATGCGGCTATGACAGATGCAAACATTGTCTCGCCAAATTTCATTCGTGAATATATTGAGTGTTGCAATTTCCTCTAAAATTCAGCACATACATACATAGATGCATACTAAGGGCTGTTGTAAATTAAAGAATGGTCAATCTGTGCAAAGAATATAACCTGGTCCATGTAAGAGGTTGCATGTGGCTGATGCAGTGGTCAGGTAATCTCCCATGAATAGAAATAGAATCATAGAATGGTTCAGCAAAGAAAGCAGTCATTTGGCCATTGTGACTGCGCTGGTTTTCTGCAAAAGCAACTCAGCATGTCCAACTCCCCCACCTTTTCTCTGTAGCCTGGCAAGTCTTTTCTCTTCAGATAATTATCCAATTTTTTTCTGAAAGCCACAGTTGAATCTGCTTCCACTGCCCTTTCAGGCTGTGCATTTCAGATCCTAACCAAAGATTCTGGGTGGAATTTTGCTGTCAGTGAGGAAGTTGGATATTGTGATGCAAAATGGGTAGCATTGCCACATGAGCAGGCGGCAGAAGACAGAAGGGAATTTTATCTGAGACATTCAGTAAATGGCTAGCAGGCATGGGAATGGTTAAAACGGGGGAACGGACAGGGGGAATCTGAGCACCTGAGAAGCAGGCGTCATATCTAATGGGGAGGCAGCACTGAGTTATAAGGCAGCACCAGCAGAGGAGAATGAAAAGGAGGTCAGACATAGCTAGCGATAGTTAAATGTCAGCTGCTAGAGTACAGCTGGTGCCCAGGTTCAGTGATGCCTCCTTGGAAGTGCTCCTCCAGGCAGCAAATGGAAGGATGGAGAACCTCACCTTACATGGCAGCAGGAGGAGACCAGCAAGGCAGACCAAGGCGGCATGCCGGAAGGTTACAGGGGAGGTTAGAGGCCATGGAGTGGTCCCACAGACATGGTTGTGGTGCTGGAAGCGAAACAACAATCAGATGTGGTCTGGCGAGGTGAGTGGAACTCATAACACTGAACTCACAGCCTTGGATGTCACAAAAGGTGCATATGAAATATGAGGGTGCCCACCCAGGCATCAGCCATGATCAGACACCAGTGTTCTCTGTCAGGTGCATTGCAGTCTCTAAGTGGAGGACCCTTGTCAGCCAGAGTTGTCTATTGAATTGTCAAAACTGAATGCCCGAATGCAGCAGGCATCTCTGTAACACAATGACGGACACTGAGTCTGCCACCAACATGGGCGAGCAGTGTGGCTATGAAGGACAAGTGACAATCTACATTACTGTGTTTGCAGGAAAAGAGAGCTCAAGGTGCCAAAGAACATACATACATATGAACAAGGAGTAGGAGTAGGCCATTCAGCCCCTCGGGTGTGCTCCGTCATTTAATAAGATCATGGCTGATCGTGTCTGACAAGATTATGGCTCATCTCATCCAAGAGACTACCCACCTCTGCCTTAAAAATATTCAAATACTCTGCTTCCACTGCCTTTTCAGGAAGAGAGTTCCAAAGGCTCATGACCTTTGAGAGAAAAAATTGTGACCCCTTATTTTTAAACAGCGAAAGGCAATGGACAGCAGGAGATGTGCCATTTCTCGCGGTGCTGACTCCCTGAAAAATGAGGTGATGAATCTAAGTGGCTTGGAAGCAAGACAGCCCATTGTTGATGGTAAGGTGGGTGCGGAGCCCCAAAATAGTGAGTAACCTAATGGAAGAGGCCACTAAACCTTCTGCTGCACAATAACTATGGCATATCTACAGTGAACACAGGGAGATCCAGTTGAAGAGCAATGAGAAGGAGGTATTGGAATGCACAGTGCCCCTCACATCACTCTTCTCCCTCTCACAAGTCATGATGAAGATGAGGCAGCAGCCAAGCTTGTGAAGCAAGCACTTGACACCTCAGAGGAGGATGAAATTTCTGAGGAGGCAGTGTCACATCATTCCAGCGAATACTCCGGCAGCACAGATGCTCTCACGTTCGTGGGCATTTAAGCGCATTTAGAAATGTTGGCATCATCTGGCGAGCATTGCATGGAGCAACTGATGGAGGCAGTGACTGTTGTGGCCACTCCGATTCAGAAGGCTGTGCAAGGACACAGTAATGCTCAGTTTCAGGCTGATGAAAAGCCTTGGGAGTCATTGACAAGGTGGCAGATGCTGGGGCCACAGCATGAGATGTGTGGACATCTGTCAGAACTCCCAGAGGCTATATGCACTGATAAGCAATTGATAGAGGAGTTCATCCATGCCATAACTCCAGCCATAATTCTGTTTCCCATGCAAATGCTTCCTCCACCAAGAGAGTCGTGGCCCTCATGGAGCATCAAATCCAGCAGACCACCCAGTGGATGCAGAAGATGTGCCCTGGCCTGCATGCCATTGCCTCATCAAGGAGTTTTGTGGAGAAATGGCTGGGTGAGAGGAGCCCTCATCAGGTCTCGTGCTCTTCAGGTGAGCAAAGAAAGATAAGTGTGCCCTGAATGGGTAGAGGAGCGGCCGCCGGAAGTCCCTCAGTGCTCCACTCAAGGTGCTCCTGGCAGTGACATGGTCCTCTGCTCCTCTCACCATGACACCAACATCTCATGAAGCCATGAAGACAGAGGTGGCTCCTGCACAGCGGTCATCTAGGCCTCAGGAAATGAGACTACATCTGCTGCAGTCATCTAAAACAGAGTGAAAAGCCTGCCTCCACACAACACAGGAGCACCCATAAGCACAGGTTTAAATCCACCTACTTGCACTTGGATATCACTGGTTGACAGTTTATTCTATTCTGTCACATCATTGGCTGAATGTGTCAAGTGAAAGATAATGGGCGGAATCGTTCCAGATTTGCACTAAGTGGGTGTGAAAAACAAGGTTTTACCCACTGGCTAAAATGGCGGGTTTTCGCATCATATAGTCTGCTTCCCACATCATTAATTATGCAGCCACAGGAAACACGCCATCTTGCCTGCCATGCAATTACATCACTGTCTCCTCACTCCGGGTGCTACATCTAAACTGCAGCCCAGGACTGCTCCAGTGAAAGGCCCTGAAAGCCAAGAACAGTTCAGTGACCCGTCACTGGAATGCCTTTTGGAGGCTCGCCATGATGTCATCCAACCCCATTCTCGCCACAGGAGGTCCAGCAATCTCACCACTCCGGCTTGGGAGGCTGTGGCAGTGGTGGTCAATGCCAACACTGCACAGAAGAGGTTGGCCATCTAGTGCAGAAAGAGGATGAATGATCTCATCCATGCCACCAGGGTAAGGCAACCATCTCATCACTCTAAACTCACACACTCACAAGGCCATCACACATTCACAGGCATCTCACTCACTGCCAGCTCAAGGGACATCACCACTCACCCTCTCACACGCACCCGCCCATCTCCATCTGGCCTCATCTCCTCTGGAGACTGCCTCCTCATCCCTCACCATCTTGAGGCCACTTGCACAGATCAACATGTGTCCCAACACACACCCTGGGATACCCCACTTCCCCAGTACAGCCCTTGCCTTGCAGCCTCTTCCCTTGCCAAAGGCTACTTCTCCCCCTTCCCCAAGCAAGCCCTGGCCCTACAGCCATTGAAAAGTCACACCCGCCTTATGGCTAATCTGGTAGGTAGAGACCTGCCTGTGAGCCCCCCTAAAAGTGATGTCGTGCTGCCTGTGAAGCCTGTCGCTATGATGACCACAAGTGCTGGCCAAAGCAAGGTAGGCAAACAAACCTCGAAGTCCTGAGCAAGTGCAGCTCGCCAAGTGCACTCTGCTTATGTACAGTTGTGAAACACATTGACGTGTCTGGATGATCCAATGTGGGGGGATGATTCCGGTGAGCAGGGCTTGTCATGAGTAGCTAAAGTATTAAAATTAGATTCCCGACATGCAGCAGCAGGAAACACGGCCCGCCATTGACGGGTGGAGTGGATGATTGCAAACTGGTATCACAATAGCGTAAAACCGATTTTTTGGCCTTCTTGCCATATTATCCACTCACGCCCGCCATGTTGACCGCCACCAAGAGGACTGGATGATTCTGTCCAATGTGTAATAGCATGAAAGGTCTCCTGTACTCATTTCTACACAATTGGACCTTTAACAGCTGGAGTGCTCTTGAGAAGGATGTAATGGAAAGGTCCAGAACACACAAAGTCAATGTTGTATACATGCCTTGGTCAGATGTCATGACAGGTCCAATGAGATGGTAAAGCCATGCAAGGATAAGTCAACTATAAGAGCGGGAAAACCGAATTGCTTACATGTACGTTAATGAAAGGCTTAGGAGAAACATGTGATTAATTCTTGCGCCCTCCTGGTGCAAATGTCACTCCACCTTGCCTGCTCTGTCATTGTCCACCTGGTCTCCAAATCTTCCTCCTCAGAGGAGGAGGCACCACACTTAGGAGTCTTCATTCTCCGAAGCTTCTCCTCTCTGTAGTGCAAGATTGTGCGGAGCACAGCACACCACGATAATACATGAGACCATTGATGGGAGGATATTGCAGGGATCTCCCAGGTCTATCCAGGCATCTGAATCACATCTTCAAAAGCCCTACAACTTGCCCAAGGTGCCCTTATTATCGTGTGGCAGCTGTTGTATGTCTCGACTGTGCCTGTACTGGGGATTCTGTACAGGTACAAGGAGCTATGCCTTCAGTGTTAATCCCTTGTCAACCAGTATCCTCAAAGGTACGTGGCAGCCTAAAATGGTCAGGCACCTGGGAAAGTCTTAAAATGTAGGGGTTGTGACAACTTCCCAAAAACCTTGTCAAGACTTGAAGGATCTGTTTGCAGTGGTTGCAGCCAGTTGTTTGTTGCATGAGTGGAAGTCCATCCTGTTGATGAAGGCTGCCTTTATGGGAGCCTTTATGGCCACATGTTTGCAGTCAATGTCACTCCGTACCTGCAGAAATCCAGCAACAGCTCTGAATCTTAATGCCCTCTCTGCCTAGCTGGCCGGATAGGTGCAAAAGCGCACTTATCAGTCAGCTCTCTTGTACATGGAATCTGAGACCAGTTTGATGTAGCAATGGGCTGCAGACTGGGAAATCCAACAGATGTCTCCAGGGGGTCCCTGAAATGATCCTGAGACACATAATTTAAGTACCACTGTGACCTTCACAGAAACAGGCAAAAGCTGCCCACTATTTCCTATTGGGCTCAGAATCTTCTCTATCTGAGTGTACTGCTCTGTCACCACCTCTATAGACAGCACAACCTTGGGAAACACTGTTGCTCAGGCATTTTCAGGAAGCAGAGCCCCTGCCAGTAAATCTTCTCTGTTGGGTAGCGTCTTCTCTGCACCCGAGTCTGGCCCCTCTGTGCCCTGCTTGTTCACACTCTATTTTGTCCTCATGAGACTCCTGCCCCTCGACAGATTGCAGCTGCACTCCCTTTGGGTGCACTCTCTTATGCTCCTACTCAGTAGAGGTTTCAAAACCAAAATGCATGAGGTCCATCGTAATTTCCGTTGCTCACCTCTAAAGGCCTCTCACTCCTTTTACTCGACATGCAGAATATGCACTTCAGACAGGCCGTCAATTGTTAGGCCTCCAACGTGTTCACCAATTCTACCCAGCCTCCAGCTTGTCACTCCCACGCTTTATTCACTTTCATCCTCCCTGTACTGAAAGGCTGCTGTTCCCAATGGCTGCCAACTCCAGTGAATACTGCTGCTGAGCTCCCACTTCCTTATAGCAGGCGAGGCTTTGAAGCCCTGATCATCATGCCCACCCATAGAAAAATCTAAAAACCTCCGGAAAATACCCATTACTTCTAGCCTCTTAATAGACTCAATTGCTTGGCTGCCGCTGATAAGCACGGTCTCCACCTGGCAGCCCAACCACATTTGGGAAACATCAACAGCTACAGGAACACATTGGGTTTCTGTTCTAATACATTTCCCCACTATTTTGTTGGCTCACCCGCCTCCCAGCCCACTGCCCCAGGTGCAAGCCAGCTACGTTCAGCCAACTACATCAAGTGTATATAACTTTTCCTTGTAAGTTATTTTTATGTAATATCTCTTATTGTCCATAGGTCTCCCTGCAATGTAGATAATGTCACATTTAATATACCGCAAATAGAAGTTAGCCTACTCCCAGGGGGCCTCCAATATCAAATTGGATCCAATCATGAAGGTGCTAAGGAACACTTTGGGTTAGTTTCCCTTTCTGCCTGGTTGGAAACATTTGACCTCCATCTGAAGCATTGACTGTGATGTGAAACTCGCCACGTAGGCAACAAGAGCAGGCACTGACATTCTACAACTTTGTCATACAGCACTTCCCAACACATCATGCTATCAAAATATACTAGATTTTCTTTAACGAGAGTTTAAAACAACTTGCTGCATGTTAATGTCTTTCCCTCAGTTTTGTTCAATGTCACACCCTACGTAAAATGAATTATGTGCTGCTAACCCGGTCAACCATGTTGCTGTCTTTAAACTGAGAAAATTTAATTTTAATTAATTTATAAATGAGCTTCATGAATTTTACTGAATGCTAAATAACCTCATACAATTTACTGTACCTCCAAAAAAATACGAATCTCCAGTTTTGATTTGCATTGAACTGTTTGTCCGAACAGCAGAAGCATCATCACCGTCAATAGTGAGAATTGCAGAATTTTCTTTGGCGTAAAACTGTATTGTATGCCATTGTCCATCATTGAGCCCAAAACCTGAAATTCAACAAGAAAGTATCAACAATATCTTCTGCATGCTCAATGTTGCTGGAGGGTGTAAACCCTGTAAACTGAAGCAATTAAAATGGCATAGAGAATAATCAGTTTATGTAATGATACAGTGACCAAAGTAAACATGAATAAAGCCTTCAGTCTCTTGATACACATATATGAACATCAATACATCTCTGAGAAATCAAATGCGATGGCCCCATTTTAAAAAATTTTGTTTTATTCAGTGCACTTATTTATAAGGAATTGGTTTTAATTGAAAAGTTGAGATCAGGCAAAATGAAACAAAATTGTTAGGAACCTAATTTTTGTGCTAAATAGGCTGCCTAATACTTAAAACCAATAAAACTTTAGCAAAATATCTTTGAATAGTTTTTGAAAAATCTGATTTTGGAGCTAGGCTAATAGTTTATCACATTATTAATTAGATATATAATTCCTTCCCCATCTTCTGTACTGTAGGATTGCAAAGTTAGAGGTTGCGGGGGTGGGGGGGGCGGGGGGGTGGGTTGGGGGTGGGTGTGTGCAAAATTAAGAGGAGTTGGGGAAGGAGGCTAAGGGACATGTTGAGGCGAAGGGAGAGATGGGGTGAAGTGAGTTGGGGAAAGGAAGAAGATGGGGAGACAGGTCGAAAGGAGGAAGCGGAGAAAGGAAAAGAGGGGAAAGGTATTTACTGCATAAATCTTAAGGCAAGATAATGATTTAAAGTAATTTATTTATTCTTTTATTTTTACTTTGCCTACATTTGCAATGCTTAAGTATAAAATCATAAAATGATACAGCACGGAGGATGCCATTTGACCCATCATGCTTGTGCCAGCTCTTTTAAAGAGTTATTCAATTAGACCCACTCTCTTGCACTTACCCCCTAAACCCTGCAAATCTTTCTACTTCAAGTGTTTATTCAATCACCTTTTGTATATTATTGAATTGACTTCCTCCAGTCTTTTAGGCAGTGCATATCCATCACAACAACTCACTGATGAAAAGCTGATCGCAAAAAATTGTAAAACCTTACTGATAAATTGATCCTTTGTTTTTGACCTAATCTAATCCATGCAATTGCAGAAAGTGCAACACCTGCCCCTTTACTCCCCCCCTCCTCACCATCCAAGGGCCCAAACACTCCTTTCAAGTGAAGCAGCGCTTCACTTGCACTTTCCTCAGTTTGGTCTACTGCATTCGTTGCTCCCCATGCATTCTCCTCTACATTGGAGAGACCAAACGTAGACTGGGCGATTGCTTTGCGGAACACCTTCGGTCTGTCCACAAGCATCGCCCAGACCTTCCTGTCGCTTGCCATTTCAACACACCACCCTGCTCTCATGCCCACATGTCCGTCCTTGGCCTGCTGCAATGTTCCAGTGAAGCTCAAAGAAAACTGGAGGAACAGCGCTTCATCTTCCAATTATGCACTTTACAGCCTTCCGGACTTAACATTGAGTTCAACAGCTTCAGATCATGAACTCCCTCCTTGCCATTTTTAAAACTTGTAGTATTCTTTGTGTGAACTTAAAGCTAAGTGCAACAAAACACAGAAATGTTTGGCATCCAATTATGAAAAATGTAACAAAAAGAATTGGCTAGTACAGTGGAATGAACAGCAGGGACAGAATTTTAACCTTTGGATCTGCTCGCAGCAGAGGAGGCCAGCAGTGAGTCAGGAATGCAAAAAATAATGGGGTGGGCTACGTGTGGCTTTTTAACTCAGCCGCAGCGATAACATTCTGCTTCCAGGCTTTCAACCAATTTTAGCAGACGGGTATGATCACAACCTGATCCTGACTGTTCAAATCTTACCATTTAAAGGGATCCCAGCAGGGTCAAAATGGATCTATTCTGTAATTGCCACAGAGTTAGCAACTGAACTGATGGGTTTACAATGTGGGAAAGTTGTAAGCCTGGATCTTGGAGGCACACCTGGAGGTGAAAATGGTAAAGGCCTGAAGAGGAATATCCTTCTTAGCAGACAAGAGGAATTGACTGGCCTGAGGGCAACCAGATGTGGCTGGAAGTCATGGAGAGGGTGAGCAGCAGGAGTGTGGTCCCTTGCTCATGGATGCAATATTGAAAGGCCTCATTAGGGCAGGAATGGTGTGTGGCATGTCACATTCAAGTTCCAACCCCCTCAATTTGACTTTCACAGCCTTTTCCTGCACAACACTCCTCAGACCACTGCAGCTCTATCCATTCTTCTCTGGGCACTTTATCACATCTCCATCTGAACAGCCACCAATCATGCTCACCCTCATCTTTTTGCCATCTCACATCTATCGTTTACAGTTATCCTCCACAAATGTTGGCATTCCATTCTCTCAATACATTCCATTTCTCATACTCATAACTCTCTTTTCCTCTCCATGGAGAGAGAGCGCAGACACCAAGGAGAGACAAAGGATCGTGATGGACCTCCAGTCATGGCTGATTTCTGTCACATATGAGCTGAGGCAAGTGGCTGCTGAGGAGTACTCAGAAGAGGTTCTACACTC